>NC_134796.1:41400829-41598329 GCF_046742065.1 Oratosquilla oratoria
TACATACATACATACATATACCAAGGCTTTTTCCCCCTTTCAAGGGAGGTAGCCAAAAAGGGAAAGGCACAAAAACACCCCCACCCATTTCATCCCCAAATACACTCCACACCCCTCCCACCCTCCCTCTCATCTGAGCACCTCCTGGATGACGGGTCATCCCTGCACCTTGCCCACCGCCCTGGGTCAGAAGCAGTGCCGCAAGACACAGCACATCCACAGCAAGGCCGCTTCATTTAATCGGCGACCCCCCCTCTCCGTCCCCCCTTGCATATAAGGAGAGGACGGGGAGAAATCCCTTCGGGCTGCGTCAAAATTTGCTCACACATACTACACATAGAAAATAAATAAATAAATAAAATGGGAGCAGCAGACCTTCAATAACCAAGTCCCCTCTGCTGCATGTCTACCCTGACCTGTGACAAACCCCAAGGAACACAGCAAAGAGGCCTTCCCCCTAAACACAGGAACAATCCACATTGATAGAGGAGTGGCAATTGCCCACCCCATACTGGATGGTAATGACAGCATGGCAACATTCAGCCAATGTTTTAGGGACTGTTTTAGGCCCCTACAGACTTAAACCACACATCATTTGTCTATGTTAGAGTAAAATCTCTACTCATAGAGGAATGATACTACTTTTGTATGACAGCTGTCCCTCCTTCATGCGGTTCTCTTAATACTGTCCCTGACCACTTCTATCACAACCTTTTCTTATCCCATGTGGAAGAGGGGGGGGGGGGGATTCTGCAACTGTTGTTTCCATGCAAGTTGCAAAAGGCAACTAAATGGAACAAAGTAATGTGACTAGGGATCCTGCTCTGTGTATGTTCATCCTATAAGAAGTCAAGATCCTTTTATACATTGGAAAAACAGGTTGTTGTTGTTGATATTGTTTTTTCTCCATAATTTCTCTTTATCATCAAAGCTTACTATGAGGTGATAATGAAATTAGTGGCCTAAAGTCCAAACAATGAGACAAAATACTAAAATGTTACTCTTTGTTCCTAACATAGAAAAAAAAAAAAAAAAAAAAAAAAAAAAAAAAAAAAAAAAGGGACAACTTACAACAGGAAGTTTGTGCTCCAGCGCTACTTTGAAATCATCATGCCCGTGGGCTGGTGCTGTATGGACAAGACCAGTACCTTTGGTCAGAGTGACATGACTTGCCTGTATACATGGGCAACTCACTTCCTTCACAGGATGGCGATACCTAACACTAGACAACTCTGTACCTGTGAAGGCATGAAGAACCCCCTTCAGCATACAAAGTTTAGTTGTAATTTTTTAGCTGGGCACATCCACAAGCACTTCTGCGGACTTCCGGCAAATCTATACAAAAATTATGAATTTGCAATGTGGAAATATGACTGCATATATGAATGCATTAGTTTCAGAGAATTTGTATTAATGGATCTGGGTTTACAGAATCACAAATTTCAAACAGTTTAAGTTTTTATGGTTGTGAAAAGGATGGGTTTGAGTTTGTAGATTTGCAATTTCAGAGGTGAATATTTGTGTGTGTGTCCAGCTTTGTGTAATTCTAAAATACCTTGTCAATTACAAAATCATTTCTACATTTATGAATCATGAGTTCATGAAGCCAATATATATATATATATATATATATCTATATATAAACACATACATCAAGGTTTTTTCCCCCTTACAAGGGAGGTAGCCAAAAAGGAAAAGGCATAAAATCATTCCCACCCATTCCATCCCTAAATACACTCCACACCACTCCACCCTCCCTCTTATCTTAGCACCTCCTGGATGACGGGTCATCCCTGCACCTTGTCCACTGCCCTGGGTCAGAAGCAGTGTTGCAAGACACAGCACATCCACAGCAAGGCCGCTTCATTAAATCGGCGACCCCCCCTCTCCATCACCCCTTGCATAAAAGGAGAAGACGGGGAGAAATCCCTTCGGGCTGCGTCAAATTTTGCTCACACATACTACCTCACCCCCCATCTCCCTGCCCATTCCACCTCATGCATCACAACATCATCCATATACAACCACTCCCAATTCACCCGTCTTCTGCCCTCTCCCGTCCTTCCTCAACAGATATTCCCCTCTTCCCCAAAGCCCCCTTCACCCCATACATCCACCTCATCATATATATATATATATATATATATATATATATACATACAGACACACATACATATACCAAGGGCTTTTTCTTCCTTACAAGAGAAGTAGCCAAAATCAAAGGCACAAATCCTCTCCCAACCATTTCATCCCCACATAATCCCCTCCCTCTCTCCCTCTTTTCTTGGAATGAGATTCCTTACTATTAAAGGAAGCAATTTTGCTCAATGATGTTCCTAGAATATTTTCTAATTCATGTAACAGTTCTTCAGCAACAATAAGAGCCAAATGCTCTCCATGAACATGAGTTTCAACAAGAACATAAGTTATATTTGGTGCATAACAAATGGCTTTGTTCGCTGGTAAGGTCCAAGGAGTAGTTGTCCATATCACCAAATAAGCATTAAGATCCTGATGATTCTGCAGATATGCCTGAAATTATTCAGCAATTTTGAATCTATTAGTTTAAAATATATAAACATATAATCACTGATAAAATTATTCGTATCACAGAAATAAGGACATATTTTTCATGGTTGCAAAAATAAATCTGAATACCTTTAAGTTCACTGGTACATTCACAATGGGCAAAGCAAGATAAAGTGATGGACTTTTGTGCTCTAAATTATACTCCAGTTCTGCTTCAGCTAAGGCAGTACCCGAAGAAGGAGAAAAATACACAGGTTTGTAGGCCTAAGAGAAAATAATTAACCTAAAATGTAAAGGTAATTATGTCATGATCACGTGAAATTTTTGATACACTATTCATTACTCCATAACAGATTTAAATATTTTTGCTGGGTACCATATCAGTTTCATGTTATATTCATTGTTTATAGACACAAACTACTTTTCTAGGCAGCTAAACATCAGTGGCAGATCCAGGGGGGAGGGAGGGCTGAAGTTCCTCTCCCCCTAAATTTGTTCTTTCATTAACTCAAAGTAGAGGTCAAGAGACTTGCCACATGCACACTGATACATGGCAAAAAACAGTATTACAATGGCAGAAGTATAACCAACACATTATTGAGGGTAAATCTTTAAAATGTAAAGATTAAGTATTACTTTTCCCCAATATTCTGAAAAAACTAAAGTGAGAACATATACTTCAATTTATTTTCAAAATCATTGTATTTATGTTACAAAGTACATTTCTTTAAAAGTGTCATCTATATTTACAAAATTTAGGTTAGTCCCCCCAAAGCATCACCTACATTTACAAAATTCAGGTTAGCCCCTGCCCCCAAATTTTGATCCTAGATCTGCCACTGCTAAACATCCTTGAAATTCTTAATTAAAGCCTTATAAGTAAGTATAATGCAAAACTTTAACTAAAGATACCTGTACCACAAGTCATTTATGTATATCATAAAAAATAAATGCATATATGGAAGGATTATTAAAGTACCTGAAACACAAAATCCTCATCATAAAGTTGTGCAAATAGGGTTAGCTGCTTCATAACATATTCTGTCTCAAAAGTGTAATAACTACTGTTCCAATCGGCCATTATACCCCATCTTTTAAATACCGTGCGCTGAATTTCTATGGCTTCTAATGCAAACTGCCTGGCTGAAAAAATAAAGATTTAACATGTAATAATACAAGGCAGAATAAAAAAGAATACATTAAACTACATTTCAAACTGAAATACTTTCATCATGACCTGAATACCATATATCAATTCTCGTTTCCTGATCCTGAACACAGGACAGCATGTGTCTTGACCTCAAGTAGGCATTTGATAAAGTACCTCACAGCTGACTTATGTGGAAATTGGAGCACATTGGAGGACTGAGTGGCAAACTACTAGAATGGATGAAATTCAATTTGAAGGAAAGATACATGGGGACAGTAATAAAGGATAAGATGTCAAGATGGAGAGCAGTTATGAGTGTAGTTCCTCAAGGTTTAGTGCTTGCACCAATAATGTTTCTTGTCTATGTCATTGTGAATTGGCACCACATTTGCCCTTTTCCAATCAAGTGGCACAATGCCCTCTTTCAATGAACATGCAATAAGACTGTGGATCTTGTCCGCTAGTTGTTCCCTACATTCTTTAAGTATCCTGTTTGAGATCACATCAGGTCCTGAAACTTGTCACATTCACTGATCTTAGGAGATTGAGCACTTCCCTCACTTTTCCATTTATATCTGCTAAACCTGGTTTTTTGCTCCCCTTGCTCTTGTCCAAAAAGTTGAGCTCTTTTGAGAAGACTGATTGGAAACCTTCATTCATTATTTCTGCCTGACCTGAGGCCTCCTCAAAGGCCTCACCATCTATCAAGGTAGCAGTTGCTGACAAGACTAACAAGTTAAACACCATGTGGGGAAGGAGCCTTTATTTGTACAACGTTTCGCTTATTACAGCGTTTTCAAGCTGTAATAAGCGAAACATTGTACAAATAAAGGCTCCGTCCTCACATGGTGTTTAACTTGTTAATCTACTATTAACTTGGTGATTCCTTCCCAGTGTCTCAATTTACCATTTATAAACCTGTGAAACAGTTTTGGTTCATCTTTGCATTTTTCTAGTACAGATTGACCTCTCATTAACGGACTAAAAGGGGGGTAACGGTGTCCGTTGATGTGAATAATCCGTTGATTTGGAGTGGTTTTTGGGTGGCATAGAGATTGCACAGCACTAAACAACAGCACCAAAAACACTGAAAACATAGCAAAAACACTGCAAACACAGCTAATTAACGTCCATTAATGAGAAGTCAATCTGTACACCTCTTTCAAAAATTGCTTTCTTCCTCCCTGCGAATTCTGTCATAGTCATTCCTAGCTTGCTCGTATGCTTCTTTTCTTTCTCCATTTTCCCCAAGCTACATCCCTGGCCTTTTATGCAATCTCACATTTATTGTTAAACCAGTCCTGTTTTTGCTTCTTTCTTTCTCTAGTCTTAGGCACATGTTTGTTCACTCCTAAGTTGTAAATGTCAAGAAAAATTTCCCATTTCCTCTTCATTCCTAAGGTATGCATGAATTTTGTTATATAATTATATAGACAGATAGTCTTTGAACACCATCCAGATGGAAGAGTTCTTGTTAGAAGATTAGTAAATACTAGAAAGAAAATTATCAATTGTCAGAATACTGTTGATTTTATATGCACACACATACACCCATGTATAGTGTGCCATACATGTTAAGATGCTTGTGTGAGCATAAAACTCCAATCTCCATATATCAGTGGTCTATGGATGTTGTCTACATACAACTTGTGATTATTCTCAGTATTGTTTTGTGTGACCAGTAATTTGCAGTGTGTGTGTTTGAAATTGTAATGAACCTTGTTAAGTCAATGGAAATGGTATATCATCTAATGTATACACTTGTTTGATTTTTTAATTTCAGTATAAACTATAAATAAAGTTATTAGAAAATGAATACGTATTTATGAATCTAAATAATTCCAACATTGCATGTAAGGTTAAGAGAAATAACAATTTTATCTCAGCCTAAAATATAAATCCAATAATCACAACTAGAAAGCCTTAAAGTCATGGAAATTATATTACCTTTGGCCCTAATATCCAGTGGGCTCAAACTATTGCTTCCTTGTTTCTTTTTCCTTTTCTTTTCCTTTTTCAAAGCCTTGAGTTCTATGGGAAGACCATGACAATCCCATCCAGGACGATAGTTCACAGAAAAACCTCTTAGTACCTTTTGACGGTTTGTAATGTCCTTCAAGATCTATGGAATAAAACCCTAGGTATGAAGTGGAGGCTACCCAAAGAAATATAACATTTCACACATTTAAAAAATAAAACTAAAGTTATGGTAAAGTGACTGAGCTAACAGAATTAACAACCAGCTTACTCTATTGACAGCATGTCCAATATGAGGTTTTCCATTGGCATATGGGGGGCCATCATGAAGCACAAATTCCTCAGCCCTATTCTGCTTCTGCTGCCACTCATACAGTGACAAGAAACCCAAATCCTTGTAGATAAAACAAAAATATAATTAAATACAAATATTGTAAATATCAGTAAATGTTATGGGTACTTTCATTTCCAAACATTTTATACCCTTTTGGTACATATGTGGAACCAATGATGAAGTCCCACTGGTGGTGGTCTTACAAAAAGGGCCTCAGAAGAAGAATCTCCCTCCCATCCATCTTTAAAACTCATCAACACCCTCACTGCCATCTAAAGGTGTATTCCCGAGTGGTTGACACTCGATTTTTGAACCAGGCCCAAGAACCCTCTTAATATATGAAATGTCCTGGTGGCATAATCAGAAGCATGTGGAAATACTGCTGAAATTGATACAGAGAGATCTTGGGTCTATTCCAAAGACTAAGTGCCAGCCTTTTGGTGTGGCACCTCTAAACAGAGATGATAGGGGATGACAAGTTTTGAAAATGGATGGCAGGAAGAGAATTATCTCTGCTACCTTAGTAGATACCCAT
The DNA here is from genome assembly GCF_046742065.1 of Oratosquilla oratoria. Taxonomy (NCBI): domain Eukaryota; kingdom Metazoa; phylum Arthropoda; class Malacostraca; order Stomatopoda; family Squillidae; genus Oratosquilla; species Oratosquilla oratoria. The sequence goes on from NC_134796.1 coordinate 41,407,355, forward strand.
TATTGGCCTGACTGTTGCCACAACCCATACGTAGCACTTGTGTTGGGACTCAAAGTCATTTGCCAGTCTCCTGATCATTAAAGCAATACATATAATTCCTTCTGCAGATACACCCATTGATTTAATACATCTATCTATATACCAAGGGCTTTTTTTTTTCCCTTGTAAGGGAGGTAGCCAAGTCATTGGGCATGCACCCACTCCCACCCATTCCACTCCTATCCACCACCCTTTCCTCCCTCTTATCTTAGCACCTCATGGATACTGTGTCATTCCTGTCTCCCGCTCATTGCCCTGAGTCAGAAGCAATGCAACAAGACATGGGGCTCTATCAAATCAAATTTCCATTGAATCAATTGAGTCCTATTTAAAAGATTTTTGAGACAATGGGCAAAATTCAGACTCAAAATCAATTCCTAACACCCTCTCCCTTTAATTATACAATTATAGCACATCAAGAACCATCTTCACAATCCTTTGAAAGTCTGATATTATTATTAACTAAATATATTGAATTTATGATATTTATTGATCCAATGTACCTCACACCTCACCATTTTGAATGCTGAACTGTGGAATGGGTGAACTGTGTATTTTATTTTCTGGGTGGAAATCAATAACAGATAAAGTTGCTATGAGGGATACAAATTATCCTAATTACCTCTAGAATTATAAGTCCTCCATTACTAAATGTTATTTAATTTTCAGCATTTTTTCTAAGTGTTAATTTTGTCAATTATAATACAACAATGTAATAGGTATTTTTCTTGGTGGAAATTAATATCAGAAAATGTTGCTAAAAGCTATGCAGAAACAACGTTGCACTGACTCCATTAGATGCCATCTTTGTTTTGATAGATTCAGAGGTCGGAGACGATGACGATGACTTCTAGAATTATAGGTACTGCATTACTAAATGCAGGTTAGGTTAGGTAGGTAAGGTAGGTTGGGTTAGATTAGATGAATTTATCATACTTTAATTTCTTTGACCTCTGTCTCTACCAAAACAAAGATGGCATCTCAAGTAGTCAAAGTGGCTACGTTTGTTGGTTTATTGCCTTTGGCACCTTTTTCTATTACTGATTTCCACTTAGAATAACATATATTACATTGATATATTATAATGTACAAATTTATTATTTCATTTTCTATTGCTCTATCATGTAGGAGTACACTTAAAAAAAATTACCTAATTTTCTAATGCTATATTGCATAGGTGTGCATGTCTGATGGATGGATGGATGGGGTAAAAGGGGCATTGGGAAAGATGAGAAAGATGGGAAAGTCTGTTGAGGAAGGATCGGAGAGGACAGAAGATAGGGGTGAAAGGAGAATGGCTGTGCATAAATGATGCTGTGATGAATGAGGTGGAGTGGGTGGGGGATGGGGGATGGGGGGTGAGGTAGTATGTGTGAGAAATAAACTGATGCAGCCCAAAGGGATTTCTCCCCATCTTCTCCTTTTCTGCATGACGGGACAGAGAGGGGGAGGGTTGCCAATTTAATAAAGGTGCCTTGCTGTGGATGTGCTGTGTCTTGCGACACTGCTTCTGACCCAGGGCAGTGGGCAAGATGCAGGGATGACCCGTCATCCAGGAGGTGCCAAGATAAGAGGGAGGGAGGAAGGTGGAGGGGAGTGGAGTATGTTATGGACGGAATGGGTAGGAGTGGTTTTTATGCCTTTGTTTCTTGGCTACCTCCCTTATAAGGATGAAAAAGCCTTTGGTATATGTATGTATATATGACTGTCACTATGTGCACTTCTCAAAAAATACCCCCTACAATCACCACTTGGATGCAGTTGACCAACCACCCACACCAAGATACCCAAACCCCGACTCCAACAGCCTACTACACTGGACTATGGTGGGAAGAGAGCTGGCTGGCCCCAATGGAGATCCATCTCAGCCATGTCAAAAACTGACAGAATAAATTTCAGTGTTTCAAAGTGTTAAGGTGACAGGTCATTTTTGGCAGAGAAAAACTTATTTCTTTAATGAATGACAATAACTCATATACAATGTAACAGAATCAATTTTCACCACAAAAACAAGCATTATTTTATTATGTTAGTTTATATACTGCTGGTCATTTTGAGTTACTTCTCGGTCCTTGTCTGCCTTTTAGTATGGCTCTCTATGTCATTAATAACAATTAACAAAAAATCAAAAGGAAAGAAAAAAAATACTTGTCGACAATCAAGTGCTACAGTTACATAGTTAACACTAAATTTACATTATGAATTAACCTAAATCAATTCATACCTCTTGAATTTTCTTCTCATTATTCACCCTCTTTACGCCTTCAACTTTCAATGGAAAAGTCGTAGAGGGTAATATAACAGTATTTTTGTACTTCCCCACAGATCTATCTTTACTACTTCCAGTTATGACTTTTTCCGAAAAGCGTCTGTACAATATCTGCTTGATATTTAGTGTTGTTGACGATGTTAATTGCAATATCCATTTTTGTGGGGACATAACTCTTGTTTGTATGCAAACTGCACAAATGATACGACCTTAAACTCAACGGAGTACGCAACTTTAGGATTTCTATAATATTACAATAGTAATAACCTAAAATATCATTCCAATTAATCCTATCTGTGTAGCTATAGCTATATGTTTAGCATAACAAAGATTCATTTATTTTAACGGAGATATTATCAATATATGGTTGTTTCTCCTGTTTACCATACAGCTGTGCAATACAAGTCCTCTACTCAAGGAAACTTAGCCTAGTCGCCCAGTGTCTCAGGTTGCGTATCTGCTGGTAGCGTCAGGTGGGAAGGATGTTTCACTTCCTTTTAATGAAGACTATTTAAAAAAAAACTTATATTTTCAGTTGATTATTCGGATATAGATCATAACTTGAAATGTATACGATGAGTTTCTCGTAAGATAATCAATAAGACATTGTATAGAATATGCTAGATTCACCATATTTCTTATCTGCCATTATCTTATAATTTTTACAATGAAAAAACATTCAGGACTTCGTAAAGATGTTGATTTTATATTCTCATAACTATTACACCAAGTATTTACCGAGACTTTTTAAATGTGTAGATATAAGCTGTACAGAAAAGATGAGAAATCAAAAGGGTAAATTGAGACAGTCACAATGAATAATGATATCGCCATCATTCACTGTTGTAATTGCTTTTAATCAACAAGATGTACTAAAGATAAGTTGGTCATCGTTTACAATCATGCAGACAGGGAATTACAAAGTTAAACTTCATTGTCTGATAAATTTAAGTATGATTCTTTTAATTCTGGCACTAATTTCCATCAAAACATTGGTTCTTTAAACTCCTCACACCGCCCCTCATGCTATCTAGACATTTTTTTCATGAAAGTGGCAGTTGCCGACAAGATTGACAAGTTAAACACCATATGAGGACGGAGCCTTTATTTTTACGATGTTTCGCTTGAAAAAGCTGTAATAAGCGAAACGTCGTACAAATAAAGGCTCCGTCCTCATATGGTATCTAGACATAGACATAGATGATCTCGTGGAAGAGTCTATACAGCCTATGTCTCTGGCTCTACTCCTTTGTCACCATCATCACTAGTTTGACGATTGATGTGATGGATAGGTGAATATTTAGTTATGCACACCTACGTGATATAAATCATATAGCAATAGAAAATTAATTATTAATTTTGTGCATTAAGATTATAATACATCAATGTAATATGTGATTTTCTTGGGAGAAATCAATAAAAAAGTTGCTAAAACCTATTTACTAACGAACGAAGCCGCGGGGGTTAAATGATATGCCATGTTTTTTTTTTATATATACCGAGGTCGAAGAAAAGTAAGGATAAATTTGTCTAATCTAACCAAACCTAAAACCTACCTAACTTAACTAACCAACATAACCTAACATATATTTAGTAATTCAGTACCTCAAATTCTAAAGATCATCCAGGTCATCGTTGTCATCACCTTTGCTGATGGCCTGATTATTATTATATCTCGGGCAATGAACAGATGACAGTAGAACCCCATGTTTTCTCATAAACTCCAAGGAAGCGCTTATTAACATCACCTGGAGAGAACACCTTATCCACAACATTAAAGCCATCATTTAATTGACAGTGACTGAATGGGACAGATGACAGCATGGTGTCTGGACCGTATCCTAGCGGCTTCGTTCATTAGTAGATTTGCTTACAGCAAGGGTTTTTTTTGTTATTTGTTTCCGCCAAGACAATCGCATACTACATTCATATATTTAATTGACATAATTAATTTTTAATTTTCTAATGCTCTGTTGCATAGGTGTGCACAACTAAAATAATACATATATACACACATATACCAAAGGCTTTATTCCCCTTACAAGGGAGGTAGCCAAAAAACAAAGGCATAGAAACCACTCCCACCCATTCCATCCCCTACATACTCCACACCCCTCTACCCTCTTCCCTCCCTCTCATCTTGGCCCCAGTGGATAATATGTGCCCTATAATTACTTATTTGTTTGTGATTACTCTAGAACTTATCCATTTGCTTTGCAAACTATTTTACAGTTTTACATTTCACAAATGATTCTGGTAACGCATTCCATATATCAGTCACTCAACGTGGGAATGAATATTTCCTTTTGTTGTGTCTTGATTATGGTTTAAATAACTTCCTTGAATGTCCTCTCATCACATTGTGCTCCCTTTCCACAAGGATATCCTCACTGCATACCTTATCATATTTCCTACTAACAATTTTATAAGTCTCAATAAAGTCTCCTCTTAATTTTCTTTATGAAAGTGCTGGAAGGATGCAAGGCTCTCAGTATGTTTGTATATTAAATGTTTCATGTTTGGCAAGAATATTGCCATAAACACAACAATATTGCCATCACTATTTAAACAATATACATTCAATCAGTATAAATTTTGGTATTGCAGTATTCTGTAAATTCCTATCAGTATATGGCAATATATATTCTATCAACCTGAAGTAGCCTAGCCTACTAATCTAATTTAGCTAAAAAGAACATAACAATATTGTCATGTTTACAGTGGTACTTGTCTTGATTTACCTAATTTTGGAGAAAAGTTGGAATTTTTGTTAACATGGCAGAGGCATACAGCCAAAATTTTGTTATTTGAAAGTTAAATGCATATTTCTAGAAGTTACTCGATATAAATATATTGTTACCTTACTTTTATGGACATATAGAGGTATATGTCACCTTATGTCTTTAATTGGTTCTACAGGTTGCGACTTATGTTGAAAAACGACCTAAGTTGAAATAGCCACACCATAAAACACAAATAAGCACTCCCCATTGCAGGCGAAGCTAGTGGGAGCCGCTTCACACTCACACACACCTTGACTCACATGTTGGAAGGCCAAGCCTCATGCAAAGGCACCGGTATAATTTTCTCTTGCTTTACTAAGGCACTTTACATTGCACAGTTAGCAGTGGTGCAGAATAGTTACCACTGACACAGAATACAAGGCACAAGCAAATTACCACAACTCAACCAGCACACACATCTGAATCCTAAAGCTTGCACAAAAACACTCTTCCCAAGCTCAGCTCACTTTCTCATACCAAAACATGTCAGCTGACACAGCACCCACAAGACCACTTAAGGGGGTACGCGACACCTGGGGGGGTGAATTTGGTCAAGATATGGCATTTTTCAAAACTGTGTTCAAAATGTTCGTATACCACTTAGAAATAAATCCCGACAAATAATTTTCCAGCCGCGCGCAATTTAAAGGTCCTGGGTGAGGTTTAAAGGGACAAATTTAAAGGCGCAACCCACACTAGAGGGAGGCGTGCCACTTAGGACCTTCAGGCACAGCGAATAACGTTGAAATTTGATTGAATTTACACTCGCCCAGTGTATCAACGGCCAATACGATTGTGGAGGGGAAGGGAGAATATTTCGCCAACTTTGTGCGAAACTAAGCGTTAGTTCCCGGCTAGCTCTGAAAAGGGAAGTACGCATGTCTCATGAGCTCTCATTGCAATCTATTACTTTAGCTAGTACATATTACTCTTTAGTACAGTCATCATGGGTAGCAAAAAGAACAAAAGAACATCACAATGACAAAAAACAGCAGTTAAAGATGGCAAGCAGTCAAAGACGACTAAAGATCTCACCACCTCTCACTCCACCACCGCCCTCACCTGCACCTCTGTGACGGTGACAGAGGTAAAGGACAACATTAGACTAAACAATTCAAAGAGGAAGATTAAATCCAAAGAAGAAAGCAAGAGGAAAAAGATCAAGGCTATACAGGAAGAAGAAAGAAGAAGGGACATCATATGATGCTGGAGGGGGTGCCCTACCAACATAGATTGGCGAGGAAAGAGAAAGGCGCCCACTACTGGAAAATAAACCTCTTTCCAATGATTTAGATACCCTGAAGACCCCCAGCAGAGAGGTTTCATATGAAGAAACCGCCAAAAGTGCAAAAAAACAAATTATATGATGTTGTCGTCTGTGCGTCGTCACTACTGTGACATACTTATACTTTAGTTTTTCAGTATTTAAAGTACTTATAATTAAAATATGTTGATAATTTTTACTGTACTTACTTATTATATAATAATAATTAAGCCATGAAAAAATCAGTCAAATTGGTGAAACTATAAGCAAGTTACAGATATATTCATATTTCAAGTTGCCATATCTCCGTTCGATATTTTTCTACTTTTTTTTAATCATAAAAAATCTAATATACATCAGATTTAGATGGAACTTACAGGGAATATTACTCTTAGTAACTGCTAGGGCCGATCATTCGAATATTTTGAATAGGATGAAAGAGTTCGGAGTAATAATGGAAACGAGCAAAAAAATTGTATTTTTCACGATTTTTGCCAGACATTAAAATTGAAATGCCTGTATGCAAAAGTATAAAGGAAATTGTTCAATTACTCAATGACCGGCCCTAGGTGTGCCTACTGACTAATCATAGCCAAAATATAAAACAAATTGGTCCACGTATTATGGTGCTGTGCACTTTTAAATGTCGCTACTGGTATACGTACATGTGTACATGTGTACATACATCATTCTGCTTCACCTAAAATGTAGGCAATATGGATACCTATTTACCTGAGAAGTTTCAGCTCTTTACTCTAAATATTTTAGAAAATGACCTCCAGGTGTTGCGTACCCCCTTAAGCTTATAAAAAAAAATTATACAGATACACATACATTTGTAACAGTATTCTGAATATAGTAATTAAAAACAATTATGTAAAAACCAATTTTAAATTTACATAATGCATGATGATGTTGCTTGCCAGGCCTGGTGTAGGAGGATGTTGCATCATAAAAGTTGATGGCTGAGGATCATCAGGAGACAAATAATGTTGTATAGGGACTTGTTTCAGGAACTTATCAAGATTGCCTTGAATTCTTTTGCTCATTCGCTCTTCAAAGATAAGGTTATAAGGGGGCAAAAACTTTGTGACAAGCCCCCATAACCTTTGAAAAGTGTTGAGCATTTGGAACTATCTCTTCAAATAAAGCGAGACACATATCCATGTCTGCAAATGCCTTTTGCATTTTCTTGATGGTAAAGTGACAAGGCTTGTGGTCTGGATCTTGTTCTTTATTTTGTTGCTCATCAAGTTCAATCAACTCTTTGTTTGTCAGGTACTCCTTATCTTTCTCAAATAGTTCTACAATATCTTCCTTGTTTAAATCCATCTGCAGCTCACTGTTCATCATTAAGGATTTGTTGTTGGTAGCCTCGTCAGAGCCCTTGAAGTCCTGCACAAATTGTGAGCATAGCTATTTCCATATTCCATTCACAGCCATGCTCTGAATCTCATTCCATGCAGCTGATATGTTCATTACTGCTTTGGAGATGTCACACCCTTTCCAGAAGTCACGGACTGTGATAGATTTATTCAGATCAGTTGGTGCAATAGCTTTATGTAGTGTACGCTTCATGTAGTGCTTGAAGATTGCAATTATCCCTTGGTCCATTGGTTACAACAGAGATTTATTGTTAAATGATGGTAATGTCAAGGTGAAGATCTTTGATGTTTTGTGGGTAGCCTGGAGTATTATCAAAGAGAAACAGAATCTTAAAAGGAATATTTTTCTCCTTACAATACTTTTCTGCTTCAGGTACAAATTGATGTAAAAACCAGTCTTCAAAAATAACTACTGTTACCCACACCTTTGAATCAGTAGCCCAAATAACTGGGAGAGATGCCATGGATATGTTCTCTAGCATGAAAGGTTTTTGTGAATAATGAACAAGCAGTGGTTTTAGCTTATAGTCACCTGCACAATTACCACCCAACAATAAGGTAAAAAAGGTAAAATATTCTTCAGATAGCTTGGGATAGTTTTCGCCTCCTTGGAAATGAATGAATGATATGGTGTTTTTTTTTTTTTTTTTTTTTAAATACAGTCCTGTCTCATTGATATTAACATATTTTTTGAAAGTGACTTAATTACTTTGATGTGATGGCACCTATGTCATGAGGCACAAGTGTGTTTACATGAGGATGCTGATATTGGCGTCTTGATTATATATAAGTATATATATATATATTTTGTAGCTATACATGAGTTACCCCCAGATTCTATGAATGGGTTTGATCACATTTTCTGTGTTTGTTAATACTCAGGAAGCTCACTGGCTGAGCGGGTTAGGGCATCATTACTTGCAGTGAAGGTCAAGGGGATGGCGGTTCAAATTCTGCCACTGGTGAAGTTGAACCAATGCCATGGTTCATTAAATTCCACTCTACAGTCCTCTGTGAAGGGCGCTATCCTAACCTTCCAATAAGGGGGAGTTTGTGACATTAAGCCATATCATATCATTATTACTCAGAGTAAAAGAGAACAAGTAATACAACAGTGACTTTATATTTTATAATGCAAGTAGTGTGATACAAATTACATATGACAGCTGTGCTGTGTGTGAGAATTTGAGTCATACTGAAGTGATTAACTTGAAAGACTGAAGACAAGGTATACGTGTATCATATTCAGATCTAGGTGTTCAAATATTTCATAGTTAATATTTTCTTCCAAAAATTTTGTGTGTACTTTAATTCCTATCAGTACACCAATACTATGCCTCCTTGTTTTTATTTATTTATTTGCTTACCTTTGTGAAAGTAAGGAAAGAGAGTCAATGCCAGTAAGGATGCCTCTTCTCAGTTTACACTCAGTCTAAAACTAGTCATATCTATTCTTCAACATGTTGACATTTGTACTAACTACATATTCAATGAGACTGGAGCTGAAGAATTTTTTTTCCACTTTGATGTTCTGTGGCGTGGTTTCATCGGCTTTAAGCTGTGTCCCCTGGTTTGGAGGAATTGGTCTCTGGGAGCTAACTATAGGTACATGTCATTACAAACCTTGCCAAAACCCCACAGGTTTCAATCATATTCCCTCTGGTTCTCTGTTTTTCTAATATGGCTGAAGATCATCATGTTAAAAACACAGATATAAAGGTGTTTATCTTTAATCAAATCTTATGTTTCAACTGTTATTTTCGTTTTGATATTGATCGAGCCACATTTAATTTTATCTTTAGAAACTATAAGCCAATATTCTAACATTTGCTATTTTGGTAAATTTTTGCAAAGACAAGCAAGCACACAGGCATTATTTAATTTATTTCACTTAGTGGGCTGCATGGGATGATCAACAAAGAAAACGGTGACAGGAAAGTGTCAACTATTGTTTCTAGAAATTAGATAGTGTTGTTATTTTTTTATCTTTGGCAGTTTTGTTTTGAGAATAAATGCTGATAATTTTATGGGGAAGCTATTTCTTGAATGTAAACACAAAGATGGAAAAATAAGGAAAACATGTTAGCAAACCTGGGTAATTTTTCCACTAAATGTATCGACACTTGTTACTATATTCCATGCTATTGTCATTATACCATCTGGTTGAGCAGTTTATACACTTTATTTACTGCACAATCAGAGTATTCATTTTTATGTATACACTGTAAAACAAAATTCATTAATGGCCGTTTTTAGCACTATGACCAAAAATTTGGCACTTAATGTGGAAAGATAAGTAATATACTGTATTTCTTTCATATAAGGTAAAGTAGTTGTTTTGAATTACAGTGAACTACTAAGAATTTGCCAGCCACTATGCACTTTGGTAAATAATGGGTGAATGAGAGTGGAGTATGTTGGGATGAAATGGGTGGGAGTGGATTTATGCCTCTGACTTTGGGTACCTCCCTTGTAAGGGGGAAAAAGCTCTTGGTATATGTATGTACATTACTTTGTCACCATAGTATTTATCTTTGTCAATTCTTAAGTGCAGAATTCCATAGTGAGAAAGTGATGTAAATTTGAAATAATCAAGCTCAACTGATCATTTTTTTATGTAAGAGGCTGACAGCACAAGAAGTATCTGCTAATTTTTATGGAAATCCATTGATATATTATATATATAATATATATATTATATAGATATATTTAAGGAAACTAGATGCTTTGATAGAGATTTTCTGCTTAGCATATTACATATACAAAAGGCTTTTCCCTCCTTACAAGGGAGGTGGCCATAGGCAAAAGGCATAATTACACTTCCACCTATTTCACTCCCATTCACTACACCTCCCTCCGTCTCATCTTGGCTCCTCCTGAATGACAGGTCATCCCTGCATCTTGCCCATCACCCTGGGTCAGAAGCAATGCAGCAAGGCTGCTTCATTTAATTGGCAATCCCTTCCTCTCTGTCCCCTCATGCAGTAACATTGAAGACAGGGAGAAATCCCTAAATTCACACATAACTATTCCCTAACCCCCCATTCCTCACCCATTCCCATGTGTCACAGTACCATCCATACACAGCCATTCTCCGCTCACTCAAGATGTAAAACTTCACATTTTCAAAGCCTATCCACCCTCTCACCTTCATCAGGAGGGGCTGCTGGCAGTCATCTGTATTTCATTCTTATTTTCACACATGGAGAGCTGACAACTGCAACTGCAACTCTCAGTGGGTGACATAGAGTCTTACACTAATACAGCTACACAGACAAGTGTCCAAAGTTTCGTCCCAGAGAAATCTGTGGAAGGACCCAAGGACCATAGCCAGCCACTGTCTGGCTGTGAAACTTGAAGCAAATAAATTAAGGTTACAAACTTCTCTAGTGTCTCTCCTTTACAAATGAAACAATATTGTTTCTAAGTATCATTATTTTGTTACTACAACTGACTACAGAAAATACAAATTTCAACATACTTCAGTCGCTTCACTTTCATTTTATTTGTTATCAGGTGATACATCTTAGCTCAATATGGACTGAAATACCTGTCAGGGTTTATTGTCATTGTAATCCAGTTTAATCAAGTTTCTGAAATTGATGTATGTACTTGGTAAAAACAAATGTATTTAGTTTGGAGCAAGGCTGACATGTACCCTTGTATTATATGCAGGAGTGTAGGTTTAAGTATTTGCATTTATTTACCGTATATATTTATCTTCATTATTATTTTCTTTTGAATGCATAATAAGACAAATACATTCTCCAACAGAAACTTACTGGGGTCTGCCTCTTCTGGAGTATGCTGCACACTGCCTGGTAAGGAGAAGAAGCCCACAGCCAGACATGTTTCTTCGTAGTTCTGTACTAGCAAGTAAAATCTCAAGAATATTTTGTAGGGGAACCTCAGTGAGATGCCTCCATGCCGAGGCTCTTGTGAAACGCAGCATTGTTAGTGTAGAAGGAAAACAAACTTTTCCGTTTCTTCAGGGTTTGATTACCAATGATGTTAATCATTTAACGGAAAAGTCATCTTGCTTGTATGCAATGGTACTTAACACACAGGGTAGGGTTCTCTATGATATAATAGTATACATGCAGAGTGAAGAACACCTGCTTTTGGAATGTGACATAAATATGACTGAAGCACTAATCAAACACCTCAAAATGTTTAGAGTGAGAAGAAAGGTAGATATCAAACCTTTGCATGAGGTTAAGCCTTGGGTTGTTTTTGAAAGTAACATTAATATTGAGAATATTAAACAAGAAGATATGGAATCTATTTACATGAGTACCAAAGCTGTTGAAAAACCAACTTTAGATGTTTGTGAGCAAGAAGGTGTTCTCGTAACCAGAGATCCTCGAATGCAATATCTTGGTCACAGGGTACTCCTTAGTCATAACATCAATATAGATGCTGTTATTCCTGAAGTGGAGAAAACCCAAAGTGAATATGAGATGCTTAGGATGAGACTTGGTGTTAGTGAAGGTGCTGAAGAACTTGTCTATGGCAAGTGCCTTCCTTTGGAAGCCAATTGTGATTTTTTACATGGCATTAGTTTTCACAAGGGGTGCTACATTGGGCAGGAATTAACAGCTCGCACATTTCACACTGGGGTTGTCAGAAAACGTTACATGCCGCTGGTACTTAAAGAACCCATTCCTGATTTAGATTTAGATAGTAATGTTGTTAATGAAAATGGGAAATCTGTTGGGAAAATTCGTGGACATTTTGGAAAATTTGGAATAGGTTCAATGAGAATTGAGCAGTGCATAGCTGCTCAAGAACTCAAAGTAAATGATGTGCCCGTTGAAACCTTTAAACCATTATGGTGGCCAATTGAAGCACATAAAAAAAAGTTGAACCAGTAAATTGAAAAGCATTTGCATTTTTTTTTTCTTTAATGATGTACAAAGTGTAATGTAAAGAAAACTTGTATGGAATACATTTTATTATTAAATCTGTATGGTTTTCCTTCTCCAGACATGAAGGTGAAACTTCCAGGACAGGATGGTTTGCGCTTCAAGATAATACGAGAGTAGTCACGGAACTTCACAAATATACTTAATTCAGTTTGATAGTCGATTGCGAAGAAATTGTTATTGTGAAAGAATCTGAAGTGATGGAATGCAGTAAAGGTCAACCAACTGATTTGCAGGATGAGAACACAGAGAAAAAGTTTAGGTGCTCCATTTGTGGGTGGTGTGAACTGTATCATTATTATGGGAAGTCCCCGCCTTTTCAGAAAGGAGTCCGATTTTTGGAGAATTGCTATTTGATTAAAGATCCTTTCCGGGCCAGAGGGACGCCATCTTTTGTTCTATTGGGGTCGCACTGTTTACATTGTGAAAGGATGGTTTGTCAAGGGAGCCAGTGTAGTATATTTTATACAAAACGATTCTGTATGGATTGTGCTGTCAGTAACCTAAGTGAGTTTCCTGAGGAAGTCAAGAGAAGAATAAAGAAATAAGAAGCCACTATTCATGTGGACTTCTTTCAGTGTATGTGTTGCCAGGATCTGAGAGTTTTTAGTTGTTTCAATAGAAAGTTTATAAAACAAAAAAAGAACTTTATTAATAAATATTGCAGATGTGTAAGAAAAGTGACATTAATCCTAAATATGCACTTTATGAAACAAAGATGACAAAATGTTTAGTTTTCCTAGGTCAATTACTATCCACTCTCTCGGCTCTCCTTTTTTCAATCTATGCTCAGTTAAGCACAAAAATGAGGTGGTTAGGGATGAGAGGAAAAGACCCTCACCCCCTTTTACTCCTTCCTACTTAAACTATATGAAAATTGTACCTGTTTGAAGATGGCAGCTACTGACAATTTTCTCTGCCAAAGTTGTACCTTGTTTCTTCCCAGGAATATTGCCCATTCATCCCCACCATCTCTTGAAATAGATTGTTGCCTTAGAGTGTACATTCGTCACCAACTTGCTGTAGCACCCATACCAGGGCCAGATTTACCTCCTTGTGGGCACCAAGCCAACTCATTGGTGGGTCCCCAAATATATATAAATATGACATGTTTCAGTATTCAATATATATATATATTACTGTAATTTGAAATTGAATTTAACAGAGTATGGTTACTTTTTACTGAAAAAATGCTTATTGCACTTTAATACAATGTCTAATTTGATTTATTTTTGTGTGTGGTTTTTTTTTGTAACATTATTGCACAACAAGTTAGTTTTAGTGGGCTCCCAGTTGTTTGTGGACCCTAGGCCAGTAGCCTACTATGCCTATTGGTAAATCCGGCCTTGACCCACGCACATTCTGGCCTCAAGATTCCTCAGTGTACACCTTGATCTCACTATCCGTACTACTGACGTTCTCTGAGGATATCTACACTTGTCCATTCTCATAACATGGTCTACCACCTCTGCCTGTCCTGTTCTATTCTTTCTTCCAATCCCATCTGTACCATGGTCCTTTCGCAAATCGCTAATTCCTTACTTTGCCATATTGTATCACTCCATCTCATTTCCATGTTTTCCCCATGACTAACTTGTATTCATCACTCAGGCTACATTTCCATATATAATATTTGGCACAACTTTTGCTTCATACATTACTTTCAGCGCTTCCATTCACACAATTTTATTTCTTCATACAATTCTCAGGGCACCTTCACACTCAACTTTGTGGCCAATCCTTCCCTCCAGTCTTCCATTTTGAGATGTATTAATTCCTAGCTATGTAAACACTTTACCTGCTCCATTTTCTCCCTGTGAAACTGTGGATCAACATTGTCCCATCCACAACCTTACTGTGCTCTTCTTTATATAAATCTTCAGTTTTCTAATCCAACTTTGCAAGATCTATCCCCCCATCTATGCTAGCAGAATAATATCATATATATGTATGTATTTACCTAGTTGTACTATACAGGAAGGGGTGACTCGTCTTTGTATCTCGCAGCATCTAGTTTGTTCTTAAATTCATGTATGGTGTTTACACACACTATTGTTTTGTCCAATTTGTTCCAATTTGTGGGCGTCCTTCTTGCTGCATTGCTTCTAACCTGGGTAGTGGGCAGGAGAGGGGGATGACCCTTCATCCACGAAGAGCTAAGATGAGAGGGAAATGAGGGTCTTGGAATGGGTGGGAGTGGGTGCATTCCTTGACTAGTTACCTCCCTTGTAAGGGGGGATGATGACATTCCCTAGGCTCTCTGGCTGTGCAGTCCCGTCTCCCTGAAGAACACCACAGCTGCAATGGGGGTTTTCCCCATAAACCCCTTATAGAGTATATGTTGTGTTGTTGGCATGTGTAATTGTGTACAATGCAGTCTTTCATAATATGTTG
Source organism: Oratosquilla oratoria (assembly GCF_046742065.1). NCBI lineage: Eukaryota > Metazoa > Arthropoda > Malacostraca > Stomatopoda > Squillidae > Oratosquilla > Oratosquilla oratoria. The sequence goes on from NC_134796.1 coordinate 41,422,414, forward strand.
AATAGTATAGGGTGAAGTGTTACATCATGGACAGATATCCGTGATGCGTTCATCCATCTGCCTCTGGTAATTTAGAAAGGCTTGATGGTGGCCACACCACAGCCTGGCCAGGTGGATTGACCACTTGAGGGAGAGATGATTCAGATGGATTGATGTCAGGGAATCTAGCATGCAGTACTGTGTTGTCTTTCAGTCTATTGATCGAGTAGTGAGTGATTTAAATATGGATATGTTTCTGGAGGTCATCTAGTGGTTGTGGAGGAAGAGAAGAGAGTAATTGAGTGTGATATAGATATTTGGGTGTTATTTTGATGTTTCTCGGCATGTGTGGGTGTTCTGCCATTTGGTGTAGTGGGTGGGCTGTGTTTGTGTGCCTCTCATGTCAAGGTGATTATTGACTTTAAGGATTTTCATTTTGTGGTGTAGATGGTCTGTAGGTATTGTATTTATGCATCTTGAATTATCTTTAGGGCTTTCTTCTGAATAGTCTGCAGGGTGTTGTGGTGTGTCTCATTTAGGTTAGAGGCCCATGCAGGGCTTGCATAATTCATCGCTGAACGTATACATTTGTGTACTGCAACAGTAGTTTCTTTTTTGTGTCTGAATATTGTACCTGCAAGTGATTTAAGCATGTTGTCTAGGTATGCATTTTGTCTGTATGTTTGTGATGTGTTGTTTGAGTGAGATGGATATATTGTACATCATGCCAAGAATCATAGTTGTGTGGTATGAGGGTGTTGTTGATAAAGAGGTGTAGTATGTATTTGTATTCTGCTGTCCAGTTTGTGAGAAGAGTGGCTGTTGATTTGGTTGGTGCTATTTTAAGTCCAGTAAACCAGGTGTTGAGCATATTAAGATATGGTTGTAGTATTTCTGTGGCTTTGTCTGCATTACGATGTGTGCATGTCATTGTTATATCGTGCATATATTTAAAGAGTGTGGGAGATAGGACTGAGCCCAGAGGTCCTCCATTCCTAAAGTTTCTGGTGTGTGATTATATGATACACAGGCATTTCTGCCTCCCAAATAATTGGCCATCTTTTGGTCTTTTGGTATTATTGTGCATGTCTGTATCATATATTCACTTTATGAGGTTGTGTCAGGGATGGCATCAAAAGTTTTACTAATGTCTAATGTTATAAGAAGTGTTCTTTGTGGAGGCCTATCTAAATTGATGCCATCAAAAACTTTGTGTAAGGTCAATCAGAAGAGTGTTTGTGGAATGTAGTGGTCTAAAACATTGATGTGGTTTGGCAAGGGGGATATGTGGTATGATGAGTTGTAGTATGAGACATTCTTCAACTTCAAAGGCAGAGCACAGAAGTGTGAACTGTTGGGTCTGTGTTAGGTTTGTAGATTGTGATGATTTTACCATGCTTCCTTAGGGAAGAAGACCTTTGTGTATGTGTATTTACCTAATTGTAGTATACAAGAAAGGAGCAATACTTAATTGGTCCAGTCTCTTATTCTCTAATTTTCTAACATACCTAGACTCAAATTCATGTATGGTTCCAACTTGATCTATATCTTTGCTTTCCAATTATCATATTTAGATTTGAACTTGTGTATTGTTTGAGTGGGGGATGGGGGTGAGGAGTATGTGTGAAGGATGGGAGAGGACAGAAGATAGGGGTGAATGGAAAATGGTTGTGTATGGATGATACAGTGATGCATGAGGAGGAGTGGGTGGGGGATGGGGTTGAGGGAGTATATGTGAAAAATAAATTGACACAGCCTGAAGGGATTTCTCCTCATCTCCATTTCTGCATGAGGGGATGGAGAGGGGGGGGGGTCACAGATTTAATGAAGCAGCCTTGCTATGGATGTGCTGTGTCTGTGACACTGCCTCTGACCCAGGGCAGTGGGAGAGATGCAGGGATGACCTGTCATCCAGGAGAAGCAAAGATGAGAGGGAGGGAAGGGGTTGGGTGGGAGTGTAGTATATGGGGATGGAATGGGTGGGAGTGGATTTATGCATTTGTTTTTGGCTTCCTCTCTTGTAAGGGGGGAAAAGCCTTTGGTATATGTATGTATTTTTTTCCATATTCCCCAAGCCGCAGCCCTGGCCTTTTTTTGCAATCTCACACATTTTGTTAAACCAGTCCTGTTTTTACTCCTTCCTTTCTCTAGTTTTTGGCACATCTTTGTTCACTCCTAAGTTGTAAAGATCAAGAAAAATTTCCCATTGCCTCCATATTCCTGTGGTATTCATGAATTTCTCCCAGTTTGTCTCTTCAAGGAAAGTTTTCAACCCTAAGTAATCTGCTTTCCTAAAATTGAGTCTCCCTTGCCTGTGCGATTCGTTCCTTGGCTCTATTTCCTCAATCCTCCAGCAGAAATTCAATTGTACATGGTCACTTTTTCCTATTGGGTAAAGGTAGTTCAAAGAACTGATGATGTCTGGCTCTTTGGTTAGTAACAGATCTAATCTTGTGGGAGTGTCATCTCCTCTTACCCGGGTCACTTCCTTTACCCACTGAGTCATTGTGTTCTCCATTGCTATACTCAACAAGGTATTTCCCCAGGAGTCTGCTCAGCCACTTGCTTCCCAGTTGACCTCATCACAGTTAAAATCTCCAATAAGGACTGTGTTACTACTTTGTTCAGTATTTTTGTTTAGGAAAAGAGCTGTATCTATTAACATTTCTTGATATTCAGTTTTATCCCAGGCTTTTGTCTTGGGGGGGGGGGGGCATATGCTAACATGAAGTCTATTTTATTGTGCCCTTTAGTACTGATCTTTAGGTGTATTGCTTCAGCCCTGTCTTCACTTAGATTTGCTTCTCCCATCTTTGTGTCACTTCTCAGCACAAACACTACTCCTCCACCCTTTTTATCTTATATAACTTCTCCAGGAGGTGTACCTGTAGTTCCCGAACTGTATATCACCATTTTTGGGGACAGTTTACTCTCTACTAGACACAATACAGGCTCATTTATCCATAAAGTCATTTATCTCCAACCTAGCCAATAGTAAATCATCAGCATTAGCATATGCTACTCTGAGTTTCCTTGTAGTTCTTTGTAATACTGTCTTCTTGTTTTCTTAGGAACCCTTACCTCACATGATTGACATTCTCTCTCTAAAAAAAGCTCTTTTTCTTCTTGAGTCCTATCATTTTTGGCTTTGGCTCCCTCTAATCCAATTTTCCAACTTCACACCCCTACTCTTAACTTTCATTCATTTGGCATAATTATCGGTACAGATATACATACCAAAAGACCTTTCCTCCTTATAAGAGGGTGGCTGAACCAAAACACATCCATCCTACACTAACACTTATCCAACATCCATGCATCAGTCCTTCCATCCTCAGGGATGGATGAGGATCATCCCTGTCATCCACTCCATTGCACAAGTCAAAGGCAACATAGTGAGGCACAACACCTCGTTAGCAGGGCTTGACAACTAGAGTTGTTTTACACCTGCTGCTTCAAAATATGGTGACCCCATCCCCCCCCCCATCCTTCATCCACTTTAAATATTTACAAAACAGACATGAAGAGCAACCCATTGGGCCATGTTATTTTTCATCCATTTGCAACCATACTCCAGTCATCCAGTTTTGAATTATCATCAACCTCTTCCATATGAAGACGTCTACATAGGCATCATGAGGCGTGAGTGGGTATATTCGGATGCCGGAGTTGGTGTCTTGACTATATTTATTTTGTAGTTGTATCCGAGTGACCCCCATATTCTGTGAACTGGCTTGATCTTATGTTCTGTGGTTATTAATATTCAGAGTGAAAGAGAAAAAGTAATACAGCTGTAACTCTATACTCAAAAACATGAGTATTGGGATGCATTATCAAATCATCGTACATCAGGCAACTGATGCTGCCCCACGAGAATTTGACTCGTATTGAAAAGGTTAATCTTAAGAGGTTGGTCATAAAATTTTCTCATGCTAACAGTCCATCAGTACACACATTACTGTTTTGTTTTGTTTTTGGAAATAATTTCTTTTGGTTACACAAAGTGTTTGTGGAGTTTTGTTTGAAATACGTGTTGTATTTGAATAATATATGGTAGCATTGGTTTTTTCATTAGGTATTAGAATTTTAGATGGGTGTGGGATAGGTGTGTGCTTTGACTGAGCTACCTTCTTAAGGGAGAAAAGGTCTTTTGGTGTATGCATATGCAATGAAAAATATGCCCATGAGTGAACACATTATGTTTCGCCATTATTCAATTGAATACAACAAAAACAAATGGCAGCTTTTGTTCCATAGGTGTATGTGTATTTTTCTTTCTTTTTTTTACATCCTTTTGATGGTACCGCAGTGCTGTTCAAACTTGGATCAGTGATAGGTACCAGCTAGTGGTAATTCTGCAAGGACATCAGACAATCATCTCTGTACTAAATGTGTTCAAATCCTGTCAGCCTCCTCACCTTTATCTGAAAGTGAAGCCCTGAGAGGCTGGAACTTTGTCTCAGTTACAGCTAAATTCTTTACAGGTTACTAGACTACTCTCTTCTTCCAGCCAGTGACACACAAAGTCCCATAGTAATGCAATACAAATTAGTCCAAAGTTTCTTCCTAGAGATATGTAAAGGAGGGCCTAAAGACTGTTGCCATTCACTGTAGGGCTATGGGTTTCCAGTCAGTGCAATCAGGCAACAATTATTATCATTATTCAGTGCTGGTATGATGAGTGCATGCTTTGAACTGGCCACCCCCTTACAAGGGGAAAAAGACCCTTTGGTATGTATGGATGATCAAACTTTTTACAAGTTATACATATATTATATAAAGTAATAAAAAGATGTTTGGCTACCTCCCTTGTAAAGGGGAAAAAGCCTTTGGTATGTGTATGTAATAAAAAGATGTTTTGGAAGGAAATCGAGAGGAAGGGGAGGCAAATCAAGTAGAGAAGAGGTAAAAGGTTCAGATGGAGAGATGATAATGGAAGAGGTGGTGGTAAGAGGAAGATAGGCAGAGTATTTTAGGGAGTTGCTTAATGTGAAGGAGGATAGGGAGGGAAAAGTGGTTGCAGTTGGAGGGGCTAAGAAAATAACAACGATGAATGAGGAAAATGGGGGAGATATAAGAAAAGATGAGGTGGAAGCAGTTATTAAAATGAGAGCAAGCAAGGCACCTGGATTAGATGGGTGTCATGCAGTGTCTAAAAAAGGGGAGGAGCAATGATGGTGGATTGGTTGGTGAGGTTGTTTAATGTTTGTCTAAAAGAGGGCAGAGTGCTGGAGGAGTGCCTGTATAGTGCTGCTTTACAGGGAAAAGGGGACAAATGTAACTGCAGTAGTATCGGAGGGATCAGTTTGTTGAATGTAGTTAGGAAGGCTTATGGGAGGGTTTTAATTCAGAGGAACAGAGGGTGTTATTGGTGAGGAGCATTGTGGGTTTAGGAAAGGTAGGGGTTACACGGATCAGATTTTTGTGATAAGATGTGTGAGAACGCTTTAGCAAAGGGTAAGGATGTTTTTTGGGCCTTTATGGATTTGGAAAAGGCTTACAGATATATGGGATAGGAGAAAAGCTGTTAAGAGCAGTCAAGAGTTTTTATGAGAGTAGTAGAGACTGTGTTAGAATTAGAAATGGAGAGAGAGCAAGTGGTTTGAGGTAAAGGTGGGACTTAGCCAGAGATGTGTCATGTCTCCATGGCTGTTCAATTTGTATATGGATGGGGTGGTGCGAGAGGTAAATGCAAGGGTAGTGGGCTGGGATTGGAGATGGTTAAAGAAAATTGAGAAAAATGGGAGATAAGCCAGTTGTTGTTTGCTAATGACACTGCACTTGTAGCAGAATCAGAGGAGGGATTAAAAAAGTTAGTGATGGAGTTTGGAAAAGTGTGCAAAAGGAGGAAGATAAAGGTAAATATAATGTGATGAGATGTACAAGGGAAGAGGATGGCAACAAATTGGAAGTGAGTATTAAGGGAGAGAGACTGGAGGAAGTGGATAGCTTCAGACACTTGGGGGCGCATGTGGCAGGAAAGGGAGAAGTGGAGGTAAAATGTAGATTGAGGGAAGCAAGTAAATGTCTTGGGGGATTAAAAAGTGTAATGAGAAATACACATTTGGGAATGGATGCTAAGAGGAGATTGTATGAAGGGGTCATTTTCTTGACAGCATTGTATGGGACAGAAACATGCAACACAAGATAGGTATATGTATGTACATATATATATATATACCAAGGGCTCTTTCCCCCTTTACCAGGGAGGAAGCCAAAGTCAAAATGCATAATTCCACTCCCATCCACTTCATCCCCACCCATTCAGCTCCCATCCATCTCCCTCCTTTTCATCCCATCTCCCCACGGATAACAGGTCATCCCAGCATCTTGCCCATCACCCTAAGTCAGAAGCAATGCAGCAAGACAGCACATCCACAGCAAAGCCACTTCATTTAATTGGCCCATAAGTCACTCAAGGAATAAATATTGTGTTGTTTGGGTATGGTTAGGGTGCGGCAGTATAAGATGAGATGCTCTGTGTCTTCCATTGTGAGGGTTGCATCTGGGGCAGGTTGTCTCTGTGGCCTGGCCTGTTCTGTGTTGTTTTAGTGCTGGGTGGTGTCCTGAACGTGGTTGTGCCAATAGGATTCTTGTTTCTCTGTTGTTGTTGTTTTTTTTTTTTTTGGGGTGGGTTAATGTCAAGAGGGGGAATAATAATTGTAGCTCCGAGTTTCACTAAACAAAAAACTTTTAGCTCTACAGTGGCTGGCAACTGTCCTCTGGCCCTCCAACTGACATCTCTTCGAACTTTGGCCAGTTGCCTGTGTTGTATTGGTGTTCTATGTTACTGGTGTTGTATTGGTGTTCTATGTTACTGGTGTAAGAAATATAGTTGAAGTCAGAGGCAATATAGAGAAAGGTCCAGTCTAGGGAGGGTCGGCCCCTGAGGGACCCTACCACTGCTGCATATTACAGTCTAGGATGATTTAGGGTCTGATTTTATTATCTTGTATGGTGAAATGGCACCTTTATATTCTTTAACACTCTAGAAATCTCCCCCAAAGTTTTTACCGATATGTTCCTCAGGTGATGGGCTATCCTTTATCAGCAACCTCAGGTTTTTTTATTTTTCAATTTTTGTAATTCTCATTTTGCATTGAATATTATTTTTTTTTCCTCACCTCCTCCATGAGTCTTCTGCAAGAGACACTGGGTAGTTTATTGATTGAAGTTTTCTCTCTCTCTAGAGAGAAGTCTTGTTTCTGGACTTTATGAAGCACCATATATATATATTTTTTTCCCAATGTTGAAGGTCCTAAATAAATGTTTTCACATTCCAGTACATGACAGCAATGTTATATTATGAAAAAGAACATTGAACAATAACTTCATTGTACAAAATTGTTTATTTATTATACAATTAATGTACTATAAAAATAAAATTTCTGGATTTTGTATTATCAGAATTGGTGTACCTATTCAGTGGTAAAATATTTATTTCACACTACAAGTATCATCAACTCTTGAATTATATAGTTTTGGATAAATGTTTTGTTTTCAACTCCTGTAATTTCATTTACTCATAAATTTTGTACCATATATGTTTCATACTGTACCCACATTCCATCACCAAATTACACTTTAGGGCTGTGAGCATTCTATGTGAAAAACCAAGCAGCTGCTTGATTGGTAAAATTATTTCAGAATGAGAAAATTTAAGTTTATTCATTTCATGAAAAACATGCTGAATGCATGATAATGAAAATTACTCTTTCAAGGTATAAATATATTTTCATAAATTTTCCAGAAAAAAAGAAAAAGAAAAAAAAAATGCACACAATTTCTTTTAACTACTCCCCAGATTTTCCTGTTTTCCTTTTCTTACTTGGCTTCTCTCCTTTTTTCTTTCCCTTGGGTGGGTGACGGAATTGTTTTTTCTGTTTGGCAGCAACTATCTCTGAATATTTTCTTTTCTGATACCTGAAATATAATTCAGTATTCCATTAAAAATGCTCCATTACAGTTCCCTTCAGTCTAAAGAACACAACTGTTTTGATATGAAATTTCTTACCTCAGAACACCTTCATCGTGCATTATTTCGTCGGCCAAATTCCTCTTTCTCTCTCTTTTGGGAATACGTGATGAGTAGAAGTCCACAGCAGAATCTTCTACTTTACCCATTTGGAAATATTTGGGTAATGTCTTGGAATGTAAAATACAGACGATTAGAATATGTTTTAAAATTATGACTACCTTAACCCCTATAATACTTGTACACAAATCAGTCGACCTATTGTCTTAGCTCACTCCTGTATCAAACTTGCAACTCTCAGGAGTCAACCCTCACTACTGGGCTGCCTTGTAGTTGATAATAATAAGCGACTGACAGCAGGTATTTGTAAGGTGGTTCTGTGGGAAGGACGTCTAATGGTCATTTCTTTGATGCCCTTCTCCAAACCTAATCAACTTCCTCGTTTCCATTTGGGGGTGCTGACAGTAAGTCTGCTGTCAGGGCCCAAGATCTCTCTTTATCGACTTTGTATTCTTCCTCCATCTTTAAATACAAGAGCTGACAAGTGACAACCCTCCTCCTATTACTTTCAGCCAACTACTTCAAAACAGTCCCACACTTGTACAACGTAGACATCAACCCAAGGTTTCTTTGAAGAGAGGTCTACAGAAGACCCCAAAAGCCATCGCCAGCTGCTGTGGGTTGTCAGTTGGCAAAATTTGGAGGAAGAAATGAATTGAAATAGATGATAATAATAATAATAAAAATTGTTGCCTAAAGTTTTACAGACTTATCTACAGCCCAATAGTGGCTGGTAATGGTCCTCGGGCCCACCCATACATCTCTGGGAAGAAATTTTGTACTGTTATATTAGTGAGAGGGTAGCAGATGCTAGTTGTTGGATCTTCTTTATGTAGGAAGGTGGAGAAAATGCAGATGATACAAATCTTAGAGCTTGGTCAAGAGACTTTCAGCCCTTCTGGTTTCATCTTCAGACAAAGGTGAGGATGTTGTGAAATTGAGCAGCAGGGAGATCGATCTTTCTGATGTTCATTATGCAAGACCACCATCAGTAGGCACCAGTCATTGGTTCCCTACCCTGTAGTTCATTTAAGTGATTTTGTGGTGTCTGGATTTGGCAAATTTACTGGTACAATTATGAAAGGAAACGTTACAATCATTCACAGATTGGATCGTAAGAGGCGAGAAGAAAGGGACGGGGAGAGGGACTAGGCATCCTTCTCCCTGTAGCCCCACGGGGCACACATCCTAAAGACAAAAGTGAAGGCATAAGGGGTGCTGGCGGGCCTCGGGCCAGCACCCTAAGGTTTGGGTCTTTTAATGTGCGTGGATGTGGTACAGATGAGAGTAAAAGGGAAGAGATAGGTAGTATGTTTGTGAGAAGAAAGTTGGATGTGTTGGCTTTGAGTGAAACTAAGTTGAAAGGGAAGGGTGAGTGTATGTTTGGGAGTGTAAGTGGGAGGTTATCAGGAGTGAAGAGAGGGCGAGGGAGGGAAGGGGTGGCTATTCTAGTAAGTGAGGAGATAGGTAAAGGGGTAGTGGAGTGGAAGGAGGTTTCCTCAAGGATAATGTGGATGAAGGTGAAACTGGGAAAGGAGATGTGGGTCTTTGTAAGTGCATATGGGCCGGGCAGTGAGAAGAGCATGGAAGAAAGGGAGGCCTTTTGGATAGATTTAAATGAGTGCATAGAGGGTTTAGGAAGAAATGTCAATGTAATAGTACTGGGAGACCTTAATGCTAGAGTGGGAAATGGTCCAATCGATGGAGTGGTTGGGAAGTGTGGAGTTCCAGGAAAGAATCGTAGTGGAGAGTTGATGGTGGAAATGTGTCTAGAAAGAGAGTTGATGATAGCAAATACAGTGTTTCGGAAGAAAGTCAAGCATAAGTACACATGGGAGAGGGTGGTGGAGGGAAGGGTGGTAGATAGAGCGCTAATGGATTATGTAGTGGTAAATAGGATTATGATAGGAAGAGTTAAGGATGTACATGTGCTAAGGGGAGAGGGTGGGGGAATATCAGATCATTTTTTGGTGGAAGGTAAGTTGAGAGTGGAGGATAGATGGAGAAGGAGGAAAGGGACAAAAGGTAGGGAGGTTCTTAGAGTGAACTCCTTGAATGAAAAGGAAAAGGAGAAGGAGTACGAAAAGAAGCTGAAGGAGGAGTGGGAGGGAGTAAAGGATAGAGTAGAGATGGGTGTGGCTTAAAGTGTGCAAGGATGGTGTGTGGAACAAGAAGGACAGGGGGAAATAGAAGAAAGGGTAGTGAATGGTGGGATGAGGAAACAAAGAAGGTTGTAGAAGAGAAGAAGCGAGCATTCACAGATTGGTTACAAAAGAGGACAGGGGAGTCATATGAGACGTACAAAGAAAAGAAAAGAGAAGTAAAGCAAAAGGTAAAGGAGGCAAAGAGGAGAGCAGATGTGAAATGGGGTAGGAGTATGACAGAAAATTTTGAAAGTAATAAAAAGATGTTTTGGAAAGAAATTAAGAGAGGAAGAGGAGGCGAATCAAGTAGGGAAGAAAAGGTAAAAGGTACAGATGGAGAGTTGATAATGGAAGAGATGGCAGTGAGGGGAAGATGGGCAGAATATTTTAGGGAGTTGCTGAATGTGAAGGAGGATAGGGAAGGAAAGATAGCTGCAGTGGGAAATACGAAGAAAATGAGCGTGATGAGTGAGGAGAATGGAGGAGAAATAAGGAAGGATGAGGTGAAGGCAGTTGTAAAGATGATGAAAGCAGGTAAGGCACCTGGTCTGGATGGATGTCATGCAGAATGTCTGAAAAAGGGAGGTTCAGTGATGGTGGACTGGTTGGTGAGATTATTTAATGTTTGCTGGAGAGAGGGTAGAGTACCGGAGGACTGGAGTAGTGCCTGTATAGTTCCTCTTTACAAGGGAAAAGGGGACAAGTGTGAATGTAGTAATTTCAGAGGGATTAGCCTGTTGAGTGTAGTAGGGAAGGCTTATGGGAGAATCTTAATTGAGAGGATTAGGAGAGGAACAGAAGGAGTAATTGGTGAGGAACAGTGTGGATTTAGGACGGGTAGAGGTTGTGTAGATCAGATCTTTGTGGTAAGACAGATATGTGAGAAAGCTATAGGAAAGGGGAAGGATGTTTTTTGGGCTTTTATGGATCTGGAAAAGGCTTATGATAGGGTAGACAGAAAGGCACTGTGGGAGGTTATGCAGATTTATGGGATAGGAGGAAAGCTTTTGGGAGCTGTCAAGAGTTTTTATGTGAGTAGTAGAGCATGTGTTAGGATTGGAAATGGAGAGAGTGAGTGGTTTGAAGTAAAGGTGGGACTTCGTCAAGGATGCGTTATGTCGCCCTGGCTGTTCAACTTATACATGGATGGGGTGGTGCGAGAGGTGAATGCTAGGGTAGTGAGTCAGGGATTGGAGATGGTTAAAGAAAATGGAGAAAAGTGGGAGGTGAGCCAGCTGTTGTTTGCGGACGACACTGCGCTTGTGGCAGGGTCAGAGGAGGGATTGAGGAAGCTGGTGGCAGAGTTTGGGAGAGTATGTGATAGAAGAAAGCTAAAGATAAATGTGGGTAAAAGTAAGGTGATGAGATGTACAAGGGGTGAAAGTGGCAGTAGACTGGAAGTGAACATTAAGGGAGAGCGACTGGAGGAAGTGGATAGTTTTAGATACTTGGGTGCAAGTGTAGCAGGAAAAGGTGGAGTGAAGGTGGAGGTAGAATGTAGATTGAGAGAAGCGAGTAAATGCCTTGGTGGTTTAAAGAGTGTAATGAGAAATAGACATTTGGGAATGGATGCGAAGAGGAGACTGTATGAAGGAGTGATTGTGCCAACAGCACTGTATGGGGCAGAAACGTGGAACATAAGAGAAGAAGAGAGAAGGAGTTTGAATGTGTTTGAGATGAGGTGTCTGAGAAGTATGGTGGGGGTTACTAGGCTAGATAGAGTGAGAAATGAGGAGGTGAGGAGGAGAACAGGGGTGAAAAAGGATTTGGGAGATAGGGTTGATGAAAGAATATTAGGATGGTTTGGACACATGGAAAGAATGAGTGAAAAGAGGTATGGAAGGCAGATGTGGAGGGGGTGAACATGAGGGGACGTCCTAGGATGAGGTGGATGGATGGGGTGAAGGGGGCTTTGGGGAAGAGGGGAATGTCTGTTGAGGAAGGAAGGGAGAGGACGGAAGACAGAGGTGAGTGGAGAATGGTTGTATATGGATGATGTTGTGACTGCATGAGGAGGAATGGGCGGGGGGGTGGGTGGGGGGGGTAGTATGTGTGAGTAAATTTTGACGCAGCCCGAAGGGATTTCTCCCCGTCCTCTCCTTATATGCAAAGGGGGACGGAGAGGGGGGGTCGCCGATTAAATGAAGCGGCCTTGCTGTGGATGTACTGTGTCTTGCGACACTGCTTCTGACCCAGGGCGGTGGGCAGGGTTCAGGGATGACCCGTCATCCAGGAGGTGCTCAGATGAGAGGAAGGGTGGGAGGGGTGTGGAGTGTATTTAGGGATGAAATGGGTGGGAGTGTTTTTATGCCTTTCCCTTTGTGGCTACCTCCCTTGGAAGGGGGAAAAAGCCTTGGTATATGTATGTATGTATGTACAATCAAAAGGGACTGTACATTTAAGATACTTATTTTCTTGGATATTACCTGCAGAGTGATGTTCAGTCAATATTTTAGGGACCATGGGGCATCCTTATAAACAAGAGCAACACAGCATTCATCTAAATGAAAACTCCAATCATAAAGGATTATCATATTTTTATTTATCTGATGGGAGGAGTTTGTGACATTAAACCTTATCATCATCATTTATTTATTTATTTTTTTCCCTGCTGCTCTCTTAGGAAGTAATGAGATGTGTATTTGTATCTTGATGCTGATTTCTAGCACTTTAATTTTGGAGACTATCAAATTGAAGATGTAGTCATTGAGAGGGTCAGCAGAAGTTTAAAGTGATCAGCATTATTTGTTGAGTGGAAATTACTCTCCACTCGTGTGTAATTGTGGTTTAATTAGTATCATCGTGATAGTATGTAAATACTATCATGATGATACTGACCCAGGGGAGTGGACAAGGTGCAGGGATGACCCGTCATCCAGGAGGTGCTCAGATAAGAGGGAGGGTGGAGGGGTGTGGAGTGTATTCAGGGATGGAATGGGTGGGAATGATTTCATGACTTTTCCTTTTTGGCTACCTCCCTTGTAAGGGGGAAAGCCTTGGTATATGTATATATATGTATGTATGATAGTATGGGTGGAATTGAGAATAGGTTAAGAGCAATAACATGCACAGACATTGCAAGGGCAGCAGGTGCTTTGGGCAGGAAACTGGGCACTTCACTCTTTTGTATGATTCGTATTTGGCAACTATCCGGTAGGGCGTTACACCATTTTCCACATTATAATTTCTGAATGGTAAGAAAATGGGAAAAAGCCTGTGAGAAATCATTTTTCATTCCTTTTTTGTATATGTCTGTGAAGGGCACTTTTGGGGCACAGGGCAAAGGAGCAGGTGCTCAGGCACCCCCAGCATCCCCCCCCCCCTCTGCACGGGCCTGGTTGAGAGATATGTATGGCTTTCATAGTGAGAAAAGTGAAGCGAGAAGAGTTAAAATGAATTGAGTGAGTAGAGTTTTCAAAAGAATGTGAATATTGTGACACTATGAATAAGAGACTAGCCAGTGGATGAGTAATAGGTATATCATGTACCAGAAATTAATTAAAGCCGAGAGAAAAGGTTCAAGATATGTACCGACCGAGAAATGATAATAGTGAACACTGCATTAAGAAAAAAGGTGTATATAAGTATACATGTAACATGGTGATTGGTGGGAGAATAGTAGTACATAAGGAGAATTGGAAGGGTTCTGATGACCATACGGTGGGCGATTGAGAGTGGATATGACATGGGCAATTATATAGCTAATACAAAAGAGGTCCATGTAACATTGAAATGAATGAAAGCTGGAAAAGCATTTGGATTCAATAGATGTCACGCGGAATGTCTGATAATGAGTGGGGTACTAATAAGAGTCGCTGGTGAGGTTGTTCAACGTGTGTCTAAAAGATGTGTTCCAGTGGATTCTAGGAGTGCTTTTCTGCTATACAAGGAGACACGAAACACGTATGTAATAATTTTAGAGGGATCAGTCTTGAATACAGTTGATGTGTAGTGTGTGCTGGTTAACAAGGAGGAAATGGGTGCATTTAATCAAGTGTTTGTGGTGAGAAAGTATTTAGCAAAATGTACATACTTTGTTTTTTGGCTACCTCCCTTGTAAGGGGGAAAAAGCCTTTGGTATATGTATGTATGGTATGGTACATGCATATACCAAGGGCTTTTTCTCCCTTGTAAGAGAAGTAGCCAAAGTCAAAGGCATAAATCCACTCATAAGAACTCTTCACAGCTTTCCTCCTATCCCATATATCTGCAATACCTCCCACAGTGCCTTCCTGTCTACCCTGTCATAAGCCTTTTCCAAATCCATAAAAGCCCAAAAATCATCCTTACCCTTTCCTAAAGCTGATTTCAAATTTCTGTCATAAACAAGCTATATAGATTGTTACTTCATCCATTTTTGGAATATGCTGAATCCGTATGGTCACTGAATCTCATTAGAAACATTAACAGATTAGAAAAAGTACAATGGCGAGCTACAAATCTGATTACAAATATCAGAAATAAACCATACGAAAACTGACTAAATTATACAAATCTATTTTCCCTATAAAAGCGTAGACTCAGTAACTTAATCCAGGTCTTTAAAATTTCTAAAGGTAATTGACATCAAAAGTGATGTAATTTTCACAATGAATGTGAATCTGACAAGAAATAATGGTCTCAAACTGTCAGGAAGTAGATTTAATTTAGATGTGGGTAGAAACAATTTGGCCAACTGTCGTAAATGAAGGGAATAAATTTCCTGTAGAGGCAGTTAATTGTAGTACAGTTCAAACTTTTAAGATTAATATAGATAAACACCTAAGCAATATGCTGTAATTCCTGCCATATATTATACTTTATTCATTTATCATTATTATTTATTCAATCTATTTTATTTGTTTATTCATTTATTTACCTATTTCCCCCACCCACCCACACATTTGACCTAGTTATGAACCAAAAGGTCTCTTGTCAGCATGCTCTTCCTTTGTAACCCTCACCATACTTTTTAAACACTTCATCTCAAGTAGATACAATTTTTTTCTTTCTGCCTCCCTTGCATTTCAAGTCCCCATATAGGGTTGAAAGCACAATCACCTCTTCATGACACTTTCCATCCCCCCCAAAGACATTTACTTGCTTCCCACACTACAGTTTATCTTCACCCCAACTCCTCCATTCAACTACCACAAGTGACCCCCAAAAATATTAAAATAAAAAATATCCACTTCCTTCAGCCTCTAACCTTCCATTTTATTTCTTTTTCCTTATACTTCTCAGCTACCCCCCGTGTAAGGGGGAGAAAAGCTTTTGGTATATGTATGTATGTACAGGTAGTTCTCGTTATATGCGGGGGTTCCGTTCCGCGGACCCCCCGCATATAACGAATTCGCATATATCGAACTATTGAACCTATGGGAAAAAGGGGGATACGTTCTCAACTCGGATTGATTTTTTTTTTTTTTTTTTTTTTTTTACATATTTTATTTTGGCAAAGGGCTTACATACTGCAGGTTATAGAACAGAGTGAGTGAGCAAAGCGAGCATGATATTCTGCAACATTAACACTCTGACATGTAAGTATTAACCTCGGGAAAAGACGCTACCGTAAACATCACTTATTTCGCCAAGCGTATTTTCTTCAGCTGTTTGAAAAATCAGTCTGTTTACAATTCACATTTCAGACTGCTTGCTACGCTTAAACTGACTGTTGATGTGCTCTGGAGATACACAGGCAGGCTTACTGCTTAGAGTTTATCCAGTGCGGAGAATAAACGATAATTCTTGCAGAGAGTGAAAATTGACGAAATTAATTGGGGCAGTAATAAGTATCAAAAATTAATTTGTTTGTGAAAAAAATAATTAATTTGTGTATCAAAAAAGCTTAATTACCTGCAGAAAGACAATGGTTTGGCCTATGAAACAGGAAGGATGCCTAAGACGATGCCGTCTGTACAGCTGCCGGTGTTGTTGTTGTGATAACGCCACAGTGATGCCAGCTCTACCTAGCTGATGCAGCCAGTGTTACCACACGGCTTTATGCGCACCAACTTCAAATATATAATAGGTATTTTGAAAAAAATAATCGGCCGCGACTATTTTTTTTTTTTTTTTTTAGGTCAAATCGCATATCTTCGAATATATCCCCGCACATATCGAAAAGTGGTGCAAATTCTTGAATCGCATATACGCGAATTCGCATATATCGAAGTCGCATATATCGAGAACTACCTGTGTATATTTCTCAACCAATCCCCGTATGCTTCCACTACCATCTTCACCCCTTCATCTCACCATTTGCTACCTCTTCTGTTCCCTATCTTCCTCGTCCCACATACCATCTCTAAGCATTTTATCACATTCCTCTTAAAACATACTCTTCTTCTATCCCTACTTACCCTTTATCCCTTACTACTTCCTACATTTCTTTCAACTTCTCTTGGTATTCTATTTTTCCTTTTCATTCAATTGTATACTCTCAGCACTTCTCTACCTTCCTTTTCCTCTATTCTTAATTTCCCTTCTACCAAAATATTTTCTGACAATCTCCAAATAGCTCCCCTAAAAACATGAACATCCAGAACTCTTCCGATCCTCTGTTTGTTTACTACTACATAATCCATTAATGTTCTATGCACTACCCTTCCTTTTACTACCCTGTGGCTCTCTTATTAAAAACTGCTTTCATCAACTCCATTTCTAGACACATCTCCAATATCATCTCTCCACAATAATTCTTACCTTTGTTGTATGTGTATTTATTAAGTGTAGCCTCAAGTTTATCTGACTGGAAATTCACAGCCTTGCAGTGGCTGGTAACAGTCCTCAGGTCTAAGAAAATTTTGACTGTTATCTGTGTTTTGCTGTCACTGGTTTAACGTAGTAAGATGAGGAGAGTATTTGCCAGTTGTCAGCTTTCCTTAAGAAAAAATGTGAAGGAAATACAGTTGAAGATGACAAATCCTGAGTCCAGTCTAGAGACTGTGCCAGCCCCTGAGGGTTGCATCTAGAGATGGAGGCGAGGGGGATGAAGGTGTTTGAAGATGACGAGAATAAAAATAATTGTTGCTTGAGTTTCACTGGCAGGAAGATCAAAACACCACAGTTACTGGCAATGATACTTGAGCCTCCCCCACAGCTTTCTCAAGGAAGAGACTTTGGAGAGTTGTCTGTGTTGGTTACTGACTTAGTAGTGCGGGAAGCAGTCACTTACTGTAAAAAGGTGATAAAGAGAGATCTTGGGGGCCCAGTCCTAAGGCCGAGTGTCAGCCCATTAGGGCTGCACCTCAAGATGGTGAGGGCGAGTGACAGGTTTTGAAAATGTGTGGCAGGAAAGGGATTCTCTCTCATGTCCTTCTTGAAGGACCACCACTGGCAAGAACATGTCACTGGTCACTGGTCCCTGTATTAGTATTTTGTCACTGATAAGGTGAGAAGCCTACATCAAGAGTAATGGCAAAGTTGAACCAAGGGCGTGGTTCACCGAGTTCCATGCTACGGAGCCCTCTGTGAGGGGCACCATCTTACCCTCCCCATAGAGGGGGGGGGGGGGGTGACATTAAATATCATAATTTTTTTTCTGCATCTGACCTAGTTATGGACCAAAAGGTCTCCTATCATTTTTTAGTAAATCATTCCTGTCAAGGATTTCCATTCCTTTCATGATTCTAAACATAGTCAGTAGATCACCCCTTTATCTTCTCTGCTCTAGTGTCGGTAGTTCCAATTTCGATAATCTTTGTATGTTAATTTGGAAAGAGCTGGTGCCAACTTTGTTGTTGCTCTCTGTATTCTTTCTAGTTTCCTTATATTCTTTTTAGTACTGGGTGTCCATAGTGTCGCTGCATATTCCAGTTTTGGTCTAATCAATGTAACTAATATTTTTTAAATAATTTCTTCATCCAAGTAGTCAAATGCCACTTTCATTGCCCTTAACCTCTTCAGTACGGGCCTTAAATCTCGCGGGCAGCAGCCAATGCCAGCCGTACGACGTGTCATAACAATACTCGCATCATAAAATATAGTCACTGCTTATATCGATCGTTCTCTCTTTCACCCGTGAATTTTGAAAACCATAGAGAATGTGATTAAGGGCAGTTTATAGAGAATGTCAAAACGCAGGGGCGACTACAATAAATATAATCAAGATGCTGATATGGCAGCCTTGCATATCCACTTGCTCCTCATGACGCCTACGTGTGCGGCACCGTATGGAAGGGGTTAATAGGTTGTAGGTTTCACCGACTATTTTGTTTATATGTTTATCCGGTGTCATGTCTTTGCTGATTATTACTCCAAGGTCCCTTTCTGAGTGCACTTTTTTATTTCTTCTTAACCAATTTTGTAATTTTTTTAAATTCTGTTTTGGTTTTTCCAAACTACATTATGCTACACTTCTTGATTTCGAAGTTCACTTCCCACTTTTTGAGTCCATTTCCAGATTTTGTCCAGGTCTGATTGTAATGAATCACAGTCCTCCTCTGTTCTTACTTTAATAGTTTTGCTTCATCTGCGAAGAAATTAATATAACATTCGACTCCTTCATCCATGTCATTTATGTATATGGCAAACATGATTGGAGCCAGCACTGATCCTTGTGGAACACCACTTATCATTTCTTCCTATTTCAAGTATTCTCTAATTACTACCCTCATTTTTCTCCCAGTCAGGAAATCTTCAATCCATTCTAATAAATTACCTGCAATGCCACCTATTGATTCTAATTTCCTTATTAATTTCTTGTGTGGTACTTTGTCAAATACCTTTTGTAGGTCTAGATAGGCACAGTCTGCCCATTCATCCTTCTCATCTATTATATCTATTAGTCTCGAGTAGAAGCAGATTAAGTTTGTTGTACATGATCTTCCTTGTCTAAATCCAAATTGGCTTGGGTTTAGTATAGATTTTTCTTCCAGGTGTTTAACCCATCTACTTTTGATCACTTTTTCACATATTTTAACTACTGTGCTTGTTAGGGAGACTGGTCTATAGTTAGTTGGATTTTTATTGTTTCCTCCTTTATATATTGGTACAATGTTTGCATTTTTCCAGTCTTGTGGTACCCTTCCTTCTTTGAGCGAGCATTTGATTATAGTGTGTATTCTATCTGTCAATTCCTCTATGCATTCCTTCAGTATCCAATTTGCAATTCCATCCAGACCATGCGATTTTCTAACATCAAGGTATTTTATTTGGTCACTGATTTCCTTCTTTTTTACAGTTATTTCCTTCGTTGGGGGAGGGGATGTTCTGTTTCTCTATTCCCTCACAGTTAGGTGTGTTCTCAATTGTGAATACTGATTTGAAGTGGTTGCTCATAACTTCTGCCATTTCTTGTTCTTCTGTGTATTCATGACTTCCTTGGTACAGCTTTTCTATTTCTTGTTTGTTTTTTAGTTTACTGTTCACATATCTATAAAATAGTTTTCGTTGTTCCTTGCATTTCTCTCTTATTTCCTTTTCATAATTTCTCTTTTCTTCTCAGCGTATTTTTACATAATTGTTTCTTAGTTTGATGTATGTTTGCCATTTGGTCTTTTTTTGTCTTTTTTCCATTTTTTCCAGGCTTGGTCTCTTTTATCTTTGGCTTCACTACATTTTTTGTTGTACCAGTTCTTTATGTATATTCTTTCTTGCTTTTGTTGTGGAACATATTTGATCACACCCTCATTATAAATTTCTTTTAGTATATTCCATTTCTCTTCCATATGTGCTTGTGCTTCATCATTGTCTTGGATCACATATTGGACTCATGATTGACAATTATTACCCTCTTGGATGAGAGCTCAAAGCTCGAGTGTATGTGGTTGTATTTACCTAGTTGTATTATATGGGAAGGGGAGCTATGCTCATGGTGACCTGTCTTTGTATCTCTCAGCATCTAGTTTGTTCTTAAATTCTTGTATGGTGTTTGCACACACTATTGTTTCATCTAATTTGTTCCAGACATCCACCACTCTGTCAATTTTTTTTTTTTCCAGATCTCTTCTATAACTTTCTTTTTTGAGTTTTTCATGTCATCTTGTTTTTCTTTTATCCCACTTTAACTAGTCTTTTCTGTCAAGGACTTCCTTGCCTTTCATGATTCTGTAAATGTCTCTGTGTGTAATGCTATACTTCGGGTGGAGGATCTCTGGCTAGGTCCTAAGAAGACTGAGTTCCTCCTTAAATCCAGTGTGGGCTAACCAACAACAACTACTTTCACTCTCAATATCCAGTTCTAAAACTCACTTCAATTTCTAATCAACAGCATATTCATTTATTTCCCAGATTAAAATGTATCATCCACAAATCAAATTGTTACACCTATATCACCATTTAATATTTCCCTCATTTACTAAAATGCCCCTATCCAAAAACCGTGCATCTACCTCTCATATATAGTCTTTCTGTCTACATGTGTAATAAACAGACATAAACTTGTATGTATTAAGTAACCACATAAAGCATCATAATCTAAAAAAAATGTTTCTTCTATGTATGCATGCCCATAAACTTTCCTTGAGTCCCTTAAATGTTATAAAGCCCCTTGTATCCACTATGTTATATGTATTATGTCCACATGTACAAGGGGATGGAGAAAAAAAAAAAAAAAAATCATTAACTCCCTTTGTTCCTTACTCTACTCTGAGTCACCTATTACTTTTAATGCCTTTTCAGGTCCACTACATTGGAGCTTTGTGTACTTTTTAAACCACATGTGTTTTGCCCATTTACCATGAAAAGTTGGTCTTGTATACCTTTCTACAACCTTGAAACTGTTTCATCTATTCAGGGTGGTCCCAATTTTTTTTACTCTCCTCTGTTAATTTTTATTAAGCTAAAGGAAACCCCTTGCCAACTCACTAGGCTTATCATATCCTTCCTCTTTGACTTTTTCGAGTAAATGGTCAAGGAAGAAGGACACTATACTAAAGAGAAGAGTCAAAAGTTCACCTGAACAGATTACTGTTGCCATCATATGTGAATTAGAACTGCAAGAGACCATAAGGCCTACACTAGGCAGTTCTGTGCCCATTACCACCAATCATCCCCATCCATAAAGTGATCTAACCATCTCTTTAAATAACCAATAGTTTCAGCACTCACTACATGGTAACTAAGTCTATTCCATTTATTAACCACTCTAACAGGCAGACATTCCTCCACAACTACAGTATCGTATTCTGATGACGCCGTTAGCAAACTGACAGCTAACAACAATCCCCTGTGACTAACCTGCAAACATGGGCCCTTTATGCTTACATTTTAAGCTGGTTTTTACATTTTTTGTGGCTTTGTTTTTTGGCTACCTCCCTTATAAGGGGGAAAAAGCCTTTGGTATATGTGTGTATGTTTATTTTCACCCCTCCCATTTGTAAGATTGTTATCTGCCATTCCCAACTTGCACTAAACATGAAATTTTCCAAAGTAATTTTCACATCCTTCTTTCACTTTTTTTTTTTTACCAAAATCTTTAATTTTTTACTTACATTTTTTTTATGCATTCCTTGCCATACCATTCTATTAACTAACTGTATGCACATTATATATTTTTGCTACAACAAAGAAAAGTAGTAGCCAAAATGCAAAATAATTGTAAAAATCACTATAAAATTTAAATAAAATGTTCTACAATACTTATGGGAAACTTACCTTCATGTCGCTGTTCTTATAATGTCGAGTTGGATCAAGAACAGATCGCATTTGTAAGATCTCAAGGTCACGTTTCACTTCTTCAGTCAGCTCCGGTGCCTTCATATCAAACCAACCAGGGCCCTTTGTCATCTCACGCTGTTTCTATTAAAATCAATCATGTCATAAATACAATGACCAATGGTATTCTTTGTTGAGTAAGATGTATACAACTATGTGTATGATGAACAATAAAAATTCTAACCTGCATATCTTTTTTTGCTTTCTTCTTGCCAACAAAATACGGATCTACCCTGGTTTTGTTCATAAAGTCAGGTTGAAGGATTGCAGACTTCTTTAGGATGTCTTGAACTTCTTCTTGGTCCTTCTCTTCAAGAGATTTGTATTTTAGGCTGTCACACTGAAGTTTATCTGTGGCTTCATTACTGTTTGGAGATAATTAAAATTCTTTACAAATAATCTAGCTCAAGAAATAGTTATATCTAGATGTACACTACAGAATGTGCTAGGATCATCTAAGTTATATATACATAGATATCAAAGAGCCTTCTCCCCCTCACAAAGGGGGTAGCCAACTCAAAACACATACCCACACCACACCTATTACTATTCCTTTATCATTCCTTACCCAACTCACCTATTAGTAAACTTCTTCCTGTTCTTCTTTTGCAATACTGTGTCTAATGTCTCCCCATCTGCTGGAACTGTGACATTTCTGATGTTAAACCATACATCTTGACCACACAAACTTTTCAGAGTTGGTCTCCAGACATCTCCATCTTCTGGTGCTTGTTTTTTATGTTCTGTACCAAAAATAGAATTATCGTTCAGTAACAAAAATCTAAGTTCTGAACTGTGGGATATAATGTCTTGTTAGGACTGAAGACCAAGTTAAAACACCCACCCACATTAAAGCCTATTTAATGCCCCTTCCTATAAGGTTAATACCAGTTACATGAGGTCCATAAGTCTTTTACAAGAAAGACATGGGGCAACAGATTTATCGATTGCTCCTTCCCATATCTGTATCTTATGGGCGAAGGGTCATAATATCTACTAGACCTGTGCTACTCAAAGTGGTGGTCTGCAGACCAGTGCCAGTATGCAAACCATCAGCTACCGGTACACAGCTCTGAGTGTCCAGGCCATGCTAAGGAATCACTTGAAGAGTTGGTAGAATCTAAGGAATAATTTGGATATTCATTCTTCATTGCAAGTGGCACTGTCCTCAATTGAATCATGACTGGATAAAATGACAAAGAAGCAGGCTCATCTTTCACACTAGAAAAGATTATGGTTATGTAAGGTTTATTTTTGTGTTAATAAACTGCTGGTTATTTTTTTTTTTTTTTGTTGTATGTTTTGATATTGTACTGTTTACAAAATAAAGAGAAGATAAAAAAATTGTGAACTTTTATTATATTCATTATATATATCGTTTCCAGTATAAATTAATATTACTAAGAAATATTACCATGTACTGGTAATATTTCTTACATACATATATATGTATGTAAGAAATATTACCAGTACATGGCACATTGATAAAAAATATATATATATATAAATATATATATATATATATATATATATATATATATATATATATATATATATATATATATATATATATATATATATAAATAAATAAAATAATAATAATATAATTAATAATAATAATAATAATGTTGGTCCGCCACATCAGATAGTTTGAGAAGTACTGTACTAGACTACCTGCTTCAACCATTCTCACTTAGGAAATCATTTGTGAATGGACTCATGGCGATTCTCCTCCATCACAACAACCATCGATTTATATCAACTCCTTACATCTCTGACAGACAGTTCAGGTAATTCAACTGTTCTTACATTTCTCCTCTATTGTATCTTACTATTGAGACCCTTGTTTCTAGAGAGAGAGAGATAAAGTGATACTGGTAATTAGAGAAGAGCTTAGAGTAAAAAATTAACCATGGAGTCTTGATAAGATTGATGGTGTTCCTTGTATACAAACAAGGTGACAGAAGAAGTAACAAGGACGCAGGAAAGAAAAACAGAAGAAAGATCAAAAGAAACCTTGTGAAGAACTTGCCATTTTTCAAAGACCCTTCTGTATCACTTATAGTGTTGAAGAACATCTTCCTTGCTTTTTCATCCGAATGCAACAGGGTGTTTTCCTCTTCTGAAAAGATGGTGACCAGATTTTCTCCTAACATAAATGTGCTTTCTATGTTTTCTTGGTCATTTTCCTTATCATCCATAACAAGAATACTTTCAATGGGCACAGGCTTCTTTCCCTGAAACATTATTATACATATATTATGAAAATATATATACATTAACATACAACACACCATTCTTTAATGAATACCCAGGACAGTATTAAGAGTGAAGGGAGAGCATAACAGAGGGACAGTCACAGTATAATACGGAAGCATCATTTCTCTATGAATAGAGATTTCCTATCACAGACAAAATTATGTAGGACTCTGGTCCATATGGGTGCCACATATAGACCCTAAGTATCAGCTACATGCTACTGAGCAATTTTGACATCACAATAACATGCAGCCAATACCCCAGATGGGGAAAGAGGAAAGAGGGTAGTTCTGAAATTTTGAAAACAAATGGAGGTCCTGTGTTAAAAAAAGAGAAGTCCAAATAAATTCCAACTGTTTTTGCAATTGTAAAAACTTGTATAGCCAAAAATATATGCAAAGTTCCTTACCTTTCCAGCAATTTCTTTCAAAGCTTGATTGAGTTCCACAAAGTCATGCATCAGTTTGTCCTCAAGTTCTACCTTTGCCCGGGAATACAGTGGGCCCACTTTTAACTGATCTCCAAACTGTCTCTCAAATTCAATGTAACTTAACCAAAGTCCTGGAACCAAAATTGAAACATAAAGATAATAATAACGGTTGCCTTGAGTTTCATTAACCGGACACCTGCAGCAGCACAGTGGCTGGAAATGGTTCCCAGGCCCTCCCATATATGTCCCTAGGAGGAAACACAAGACTGTTGTTGTCTGTGTTATGTTATTTTGGGACTGTTTTTATGTGACCTGCTTAGAACAGCAGGAGGAAAGCAGTCACTGGTTGTCAGCTTTCCTTATATGAAGAGGTGGAAGAAACTTGTCTTTCGACTAAAGGCATCCAAAAACTATACCTGATGCTGTGCACACAGCAATTAAGACATTCAATCATTATCCTTCCCAGGGATTCTAAATCCCTCAATAGAGCACCTTTGTTCCTTATATATATATATATATATATATATATATATATATATATGTGTATATATATATATATGTATATATATATATATATATATATATTTGAATAATTCGCTAGTGGACAGCGACATCAATCATACAATCCATGACCGTCGCGCAGAGGATTCGAACCACCGCCTATAGACTCAAGAGAGTCCACAGCACCCGCCTTTAACCACTCGACCACAGACGATCTGTGGTCGAGTGGTTAAAGGCGGGTGCTGTGGACTCTCTTGAGTCTATAGGCGGTGGTTCGAATCCTCTGCGCGACGGTCATGGATTGTATGATATATATATATATATATATGTCAAAACAATATATAAACTCTTTACTTGTTCAATTAGACATCTAAAACTACATCCAGGAATATCAAATACATTAAATCAAAGCATATCTCTCCGTCCATCCCTATACCAAGGACTTTTTCTCCCTTACAAGGGAGGTAGCCAAATCAAAGGGAATGCACCCACGCCCACTCTCATCTTAGCTCCTCATGGATGAAGGCATCATCCCTGTCTCCTGCCCACTGCCCTGGGTCAGAAGCAATGCAGCAAGACACAGTACATTCAGAGCAAGGCCGCTTAACTTACTCAGCAACCCCTCTCTCCCTCCCCTCACAAGAAAAATAGAGAAGATGGGGAGAAATCTCTTCAGCCTGTGTCAAAATATCATTTATATATAACCATACCTTTTAAAGCATGTCTAATTAAACATATTCATTACCTGTATGAGTTGAGCCAAATTGCTGAATTGCTGTTTCAAACACGTCCCTGACTTGTTCAACATTCACTTTATCTTGTTTGAGCAACAACTGGACCATATGAGAATGAAGGGATGGGGAAAATGGGGGCAAGAATTTGAGTTTGTTGTATAACTCAATGGCTTCCAACACACCTAAAATATATAAATTAGTCATAAAAAAAAAAAACAAAAAAAAAAAAAAAAAAAAAATATAATTTTATATATAAAAAATAAAAAAATTATAAAAAAAAAAAAAAAAAAAAAAAAAAAAAAAAAAAAAAAAAAAAAAAAAAAAAAAAACACACCTTTCTCCTTATATATATATACATATACATACACACACTACACCATCAACATCCACATTAAATAATAATGGCAATAATATGCAATCCTGTCATACAATAAATACACTAGCATGAACCAAGTATAAACACAAAAGTCCTTTTAAAATTTCAAAATCTTCAATACCTTTGTTGAAATTTATCCATTCCAAATGCTTGAATCTACTCATTTTTGCAACTCCATCATCCAAACTTTGATTGCTTTCTTCAAAGAATTTAAGTTTGAATTTATCTTTTACAATCTGCATCTGTGTCTCCATCCATGCCTTGGTTGCATTTTCGCCTGTGAGTCCATCAGCCACATTTTTGTACTCTGTGATTAAGTGAGTGCAGGTACAAAGTAGTTTATTGAACTTTGAAATAGTTGAAACATGTGATGAAACATAAACTACATTCTTATGGAATTTGGAATGTAAAATCATGTATAATAATAATAGCAGTAGTAGTAGTAGTAGTAGTAGTAATAGTAGAAGTAGCAGTGGTGGTGGTGGTGATGTGGTGGTGGTGGTAGTAGTGGTAGTAGTAGTAGTAGTAGTAGATAATAATGTCTACATAATCACTAATGTAAAGATGTCTGTCACATCAAACAAACATATTTTCAGACTGCAAAATTACAGAACTCATGATTTTACTGTATAAATATGGCCTTTACTCACCCTTAAGTAAATGTTTTATTGAAGGTGACTCAAGAATATGAAGTTGATAATACTTAAGTCTGATACTCTGACAATTACTATGAAATGTAAGTGCACTCCTAAGAACCTCCTGTTGTTCTTTTACTGGTCTTCCCATCGACTGCAGCAATGCAGCCTGACACAGAGCAAAGAGAATCATATAAATTATGTAAAAACATATCATATACATTACAAAGGATTACAAAGGAAGAGCATGCTGACAGGGGACCTTTTGGTCCATAGCTAGGTCAGATACAGAAAAAAGAAAATAAATAGAGAAAATAAGTATATTGATGATGAATAATAAATAAACAAATAATAATAAATAAACAGACAAAAAATAACCATTTACACATATATACACCAAGGGCTCCCTCCCCCTACAAAGGAGGTAGCCAAGGCAAAAGGCACAATTCCACATCCACCCATTTCATCCCACTCCCACCCACCACCCCTTACTCCCACTCATCCCAGCTCCTCCCAGATGACAGGTCATCCCTGGATCCCACCCTGGTGAGCTGGGAGAAATCCCTCCGAGTCGTGTAAAAACATCATCCACATGCAACCACTCCCCATCCCCCACCCACTTTCTTCCATCCACACACGGCCATCCCCATTTTCTGCTCTCTCCCTCCCTTCCTCAATAGACATCTCTCTCCTGCTCAATGCCCTCCCCACCCATTCATCCATCCATCCCATCTCCAGTCACACCCCTCATTTTATACATACATACATACATATACCAAAGGGTTTTCCCCCCCCTTACACCGGAGGTAGCCAAAAAAAACAACAATGGCATAGAAACCACTCCCACCCATTCCATCCCCTACATACTTCACTCTCCTCTACCCTCTTCCCTCCCTCTTATCTTGGGACCTCCTGGATGACAGGTCATCCCTGCATCTTGTCCACTGCCCTGGGTCAGAAGCAATGTCGCAAGACACAGCACATATAAATAAATAATAATAAATAAATAAACAGATAAATAATACATACATACATATATCAAGGGCTTTTTCCCCCTTACAGGAGAGGCAGCCATAGTCAAAGGCATATCAACTCCCACCTACTTCATCCCCACATACTCCATCTCGCCCACTGCCCTGGATCACAAGCAATGCAGCAACACACAGCACTTCACATTCACCACCCCTCCCTCCCTCTTTTCTTGGCTCCTCCTGGATGACAGGTCATCTCTGCATCCCACCCACTGCCCTGGATCAGAAGCAATGCAGCAACACACAGCAAGGCTGATTCATTTAACTGTTTTTCCCCCCTCACAAGGGAGTTAGCCAAGTCAAAGGCATGTACCTACTCCCACCCATTCCACTCCCCTCCACCACCCCTTCCTCCCCCTCATCTTAGCTCCTTATGGATGATGGATCATCCCTGTATCCCACCCACTTTCCTGAGTCAGAAGCAATGTAGCAAGACAGAGTACATCCACAGCAAGGCCACTTTAATTAAATGGCGACTTTCCCTCTCCATCTCCTCAAGCAGAACAAGAGAAGATGGGGAGAAATCCCTTAGGGCTGCATTAAAATATCATGAACACATAAGCACAAAGAACACCCTATCCCCAGCTCCTCCTTTCCTTGCATAACAGTATCATCTATACACAGCCCCTCTCATTCATTCTTTCCATGTCCAAATCACCTTAGGACTCTTCAATCTATCTTATCCAACACCCTTACCATCCTAGTTCTCAGTCTCACTCTACATCCCCCAATCTATCCATTCTTGAAACATTTATCATAATTTTCATACACTTTATCTTATAAAACACTCATATTCCTTTCTAACTACCTTTTATTCCAAGTCTGGTCCGTACTGTGTTGTGCGTACAATCACTACTTCATATAACCATCTCTGCATCCATCTCCCAAATACCTACTTCTCATAACACTTTCATTTCAACCAGGCACATGCTTCCTTTACTCTATACATTAATTGTTTCATCAAATGTAAAGTGATTTCTTACCCAAATACAGAAATGTAAAGGTGTTAGATCCTTGCTATGTGATTCAAATACTTTCAAAAGATTTTCTGTAATGTTTTTTACAATTTCTTTGTGGCCCCAACACTGCTTCAGGATAGAAAGCAATTCTTCTATAAAGGTGGGCACAAAACTGGAATCCAGAGCATTCAAAGCTTTTTCAAGAGTATCAATCACCAGGGATACCTGAAACATGAATTTTCTGGTCATTATTGTATCAATTAACATATTAAAGAAAACTGAAAATATTGGAAAAAATCTAATTTATGGATTTCTAAAACGACCATAGGAGTTTGAGCATTTTAGTAAAGCAAGTTGATTTTATTCAGTACTATCTATATATCAAGGGTCTCTTAACCCTTACAAGGGAGATAGCCAACCACAGCACACACCCACTCCCATCCACTGTTTCCCTCTTATCATACTTAAAAAAAAAAAAAAAAAAAAAAAAAAAAAAAAAAAAAAAAAAATAATAATAATAATAATAATAATAATAATAATAATAAAAATATATAAAAGAAAAAGAAAAGAAAATAAAGAAAAATAAATAAAGAAAAGAAAATAATAAATGCACATTGAAAGAATGAATGAAGAAGACAACCACAAAATATGGAAGACAGAGGTGGATGGAGTGGACTTGAGAGGAAGACCGAGAATAAGATGGGAGGTGAAGGGAGCTTTGGGTATAAGAATATCTCTTGACTTGGGAAGGGAGAAAGTAAGAGATGGGTGTGAATGGAATATAAATCAACACAGCGCAAAAGAATTCTCCCCATCTTCTCTATTTTCAGGAGAGGGAACAAGGAGGGAGGGTTGCCATATAAATGAAATGGTGGGGGTAACCCAACTTATGCTGTCAGGCCCAGTTCTGGATGTGCTGTGTCTTGCTGCACTGCTTCTGACCCAAGCTGTGGGCTGGGTGAAGAGATGGCCCTTCATTCATGAGGAGCTAAGATAAAAGGGAAATAAATGGATGCTGGATTGGTGTAGGATGAGTGCATCTCTTGGCTGGCTACCCCCCTTATAAAGAGGAAAACATCCTCTGGTATAAAGATTTTCGGTACCTATTTCTCAATCTGAAACATAAATATATGCATCCACTCCCCTCCCTCTTATCTTGGCACTTCCTGGATGACGGTTCAGTGCCAAGATAAGAGGGAGCTTAGATAAAAGGGAAATAAATGGATGCTGGATTGGTGTGGCTACCTCCCTTATAAAGGGGAAAACATCTAGTATAAAGATTTTCGGAACCTACCTCTCAATCTGATACACATGCAAAAAATACCTACCTTCTCACCAGGAAGAAGCTCTTTTGGCACTAAGTGTTCATTATCTGTAGATTTAACAGTGCCAGTCACATTCTGTAAATCTTCACCAGTTTCTTTCTCCTTTTCTTTTTTTATCTCCATTTTCAAAATTCCTTCTTCAATAGGCACATTTCCTTCACTCTCTCCATCCTTGACCTCACCAAGAATATTCGAGTTTAAATCTTGCACCATCTCTTTCTCTGATGTTTTGTCTCCTGCTTCCGTCTTAACATTCATTCCTTCTAATTGTGTGCTTTCTTCTGTTACAGAATCACTGTTTTCTTCCACTGTAACATCAACACTAAGACCTTGAGCCACTCTGCTAACTTTTAATTTCCAGGTATGCACCTCATCAGGAAACATTTTACACATGTTTCTGTAATTGACAAAATGCACTATTAACATAAATCAACAGATGAAAAAATTCAAGGTAAACAAATTTATTCATGCATGTCACTCTATTTATATGAAACAGAGAACAAGCATACCCAACTCTGAACTACCCAAGAATACTTATGTATATCATTATTTTTAAACACTAAATTCACAACCATTAGTTCTCTTTCAATTCATATCTAACATTTTCTCTCCACTTTTGTTCCTTCCAGGAATACCGTATTTTCCAATTACCCCAGCTACTGGCTTGTTTCCTTTTTATTTCTAACATGTTCCACCACATCCAAATACATTCAAAGACCCAATTACTAGAGTTCTGGTTGGAGTCTTCCATGTTTCAGATTATGCAGAACTTTTAGACATATATATATATATATATATATATATATATATATATATATATATATATATATATATTCTTTTCTTTTCTTTTCTTTTATTATGGGACGGAGAGGGGGGTCACCGATTTAATGAAGCGGCCTTGCTGAGGATGTGCTGTGCCTTGTGACACTGCCTCTGACCCAGGGCAGTGGACAAGATGTAGGGATGACCCGTCATCCAGGAGGTGCTAAGATAAGATGGTGGAGGGGAGTGGAGTGTATTTAGGGATGGAATAGGTGGGAATGATTTTATGCCTTTTTCTTTTGGCTACCTCCCGTGTAAGGAAAAAACCTTGGTATATGTATGTAAAATGTTTGTCTATATACCAAGGGTTTTTTCCCCCTTACAAGGGAGGTAGCCAAGTCAAAAGGCACACACCCACTCCCATCCACCACCCTTTCCTCCCTCTCATCTTAGCTCCTCCTGGTTGACAGGTCATTCCTTTATCCTGCCTACTGCCCTGGATGAGAAGTAATGTAGCAGGATACACTACATCCACAGCAATGCTGCTTCATTTAATCAGCAACCCCCCTCTCCATCCCCTCATGCAGAAAGAGAGATCATGGGGAGAAATCCCTTCAGGCTACATCACAATATCATTCATGCACCATTCCCTACCCCCACCCCTCCCTTCCTTGCATCACAGTATCATCTATACACAGCCATTCTCCCCTCACCCCTATCTCCTGCCTTCTCATTTCCTTACTCAACAGACATTCCCCTCTTGCTCAATGCCCCTTTCACCCCATCCATCCATCTCATCCATGGTCGTCCCCTCAAGTTCACTCCATCCACCTCTGCCTTCCACATTTATTTAATTAATCATTCTTCACTCATTTTTCCCATGTGTCCAAAACATCCCTATACTTTTTCATCAGCCCTATCTGTCATCTCCTTTTCCACCCCTGCTCTCAGTGAAATGTAAAACTACGAAACTGTGAACCACGAAATTAAAATAATTTCAGAGTTGAAAGTACGAAATTGTATTACCTGAAGATTTGTTCCCGTAGCTCATGTGCAAATTGAAATTTGTTTGCTATTTGATACATCTCCATACACAATGATGGGCTCTTAAATGTCTCCAAAGAGTCCTCAAATATCACTCTTGGAATGGCACATTTCAAAACCTGAAAAAATAAATCCTATGACATTTCTGTAAAACATTAAATACTTGAAAATACTGAAACAAAAAACTCATATTATCTAGGTACCTTAAAAACAGTATTACCTTCTCTCTGTTTTGGGTCACCACTTCTTCCAGGCCTGCCAGGTTATCCATTTTAGCTTTAATGTGAAGACTTTCTAAGAACAGCAATTCAAGTCGAAAAAGCTGAAATGATACGACAGTTATCTTCTGTAACATGAAAATTATATATCTGATCAATGATATCACACTTAGATCATAATTATTTAAAAACTATCAAATAGAAACAATCTTGTACCTCTCTTCTTAACGATTGTGATTTTGGATGATACTCTGGAGCACGGGTGAGCAAGATCTGTCTTGCTTTGTCATAATTCTTTCTTCCTTCTATCTCCCACTGGGCCCAAAGGATCCATACACTTTCTTTGTCACCATGGAACCGGACCATTTCTGGATAAACAACAGATACCTGCAAAGCACCATGAACTTGGTATAAGAAAAATTGACCTTTGAATTTTGCAAAATTCAATAAAACATGGATTTTTTTTTAAACATGACTTACCTCTTCTTTCCACCCCATATATTTGGCAAAATCCATGCGCATTGTCCACAAATCTAAGTGCCCCGGCCAAAGTCTAGTCATTGTTCTTAGTTGTTTTAAAACTCTTGTACCAATGGCAATCTCAATTTCCCTCCTTTTTTCACGAATACCAATTTTCTGTTAAAAAGAAAATGATAATGATTATATACTGGCTACTAGGTGAATACATGGCATGTCTTCAAAATTATACATACATACATATACCAAGGCTTTTTCCCCCTTACAAGGGGGGTAGCCAGAAAGAAAAAGGCATAAAATCATTCCCACCCATTCCATCCCTGAATACACTCCACACCCCTCCACCCTCCCTCATATCTTAGCACCTCCTGAATGACGGGTCATCCCTGCACCTTGTCCACTGCCCTGGGTCAGAAGCAGTGTCGCAAGACACAGCACATCCACAGCAAGGCCGCTTCATTAAATCGGCGACCCCCCCTCTCAAAATTCAAAATTATAAACTAGCATTTAACATTATTTGAATTAATCTTTCAAAGGGGCCAGCATTAGGTACTAGCACATAGTAGTCTTGTGATATGAATATTGGATATATTCATTTCCCCATTGGATGTGTATGGATAATTTTTTTTTTTTTTATACAGCCTGAAGGGATTTTTCCCTGTCTTCTCTTCAAGTATTTTCCCAATGAGGAGTTGAGGAGGTAGGGGTAGTCATGTAAGTGAAGCAGCCCTGCTGTGGAAGTGCTGTGTCTTGCTGCATTGTTTTTGACCCAGGCAGTGGGCAGGAGACAGGGATGACGCTTCATTCACAAAGAAGTACGTGGGGAAACAAGGGTGGTGGATGGGAGTGGAATGGGAGTGGAATGGGTGGGAATGGGTGGATGCCTTTATTTGGGTTACCTCCTTTATAAGAGGAAAGAAACCCTTGGTACATAGATTAACCATTAAGATTTTATTGCAATTCTGCATGGGGGGACAGAGGGGGGGTTCGCCGATTTAATGAAGCGGCCTTGCTGTGGATGTGCTGTGTCTTGTGACACTGCTTCTGACCCAGGGGAGTGGACAAGATGCACAGATGACCCGTCATCCAGGAGGTGCAAAGATAAGAGGGAGGGTAAAGGGTGGATGGGAGTGGAGTGTATTGGGGATGGAATGGGTGGGAATGGTTTTTATGCCTTTGTTTTTTGGCTACCTCCCTTGTAAGGGGGAAAAAGCCTTGGTATATGTATGTACGTATGTATATATTTACATGACAATATAAAAATGTATGGAAGCTCGCTGGCTGAGCAGGTTAGGGCATCATTACTTGCGGCGAATATCAAGAGGATGGTGGTTTGAATCCTGCCAATAGTGAAGTTGAACCAAGGGCATGGTTTATTAAATTACACATGTCAAAGTCTCCTGTGAGGAGCACCATCCTAGCCTTCCGGTAGGAGAGAGTTTATGTTAAACCCATCATCATAAAAAATATATAGACTGACATACCTTTTGCCTATAATCAGCTACACTAACCATGGAAAATCAAAGAAGAAAATAGAAACAACTTTAGACTAGTATGTCATGTAAACCTATTCCACACCAAAGGGTACTTATTATTCTATTCTGGTTATTACCTAGCTATCTCATTCATCTCCATGACAACCTAATACTTCAATGCCAAGGGACCAACAATAGGAGCTTTTATTTCCTTCACCTGTTCACGTAAGACCTGACAACCAGTGACTGCCCCCTCCCCCTAATACTGTCACCCAGTAGCAGAAAGCTTTCTTCACTGATAATTCTATACTAATACAATACAGATATACATATATATATACTAAAGGCTTTTTTTCCCCATATAAGGGATGTAACCAAAAAACAAAGGCATAAAAACCACTCCCACCCATTCCATCCTCACACACTCCACCCCCATCGCTTTTTTCTTGACTCCTGGATGACGGGTCATCCCTGCATCTCACCCACTGCCCTGAGTCAGAAGCAGTGTCGTAAGACACAGCATATCCACAGCGAGGCTGCTTCATTAAATCAATGACCCCCACTCTCTGTCCCCTCATGCAGAAATGGAGAAGACAGGAAGAAATCCCTTCAGGCTGCATCAATTTATTTTTCATCACAGATAAAAGTCCATCATTTTTTTCCCTGAGAGATCTATGGGAAGATATAAAGACTTTTGCCAGCCATTGTGAAGCTGTGGGTTTCCAATTATTGGTACTTTAGGCAACAACTATTATCATAATTATATTGTCAACACTATCATAATACATGTCAATCTCAATATTCTTGATGGTTTAAGAACATAGCCTCCTGTGAATGTCGAATTTTCAAGTATTGTTGATGCTTCCTATGTCTCTATATCTGCAAATCACTCTCTGTACTATTTATTTTGTTATCATTTGTCTGTTTGTTTATTATCATTTGCTTGATTCACATCTATTATTATTTACTATTTACCTCTTTGTTTATTATTTAACTATACCTATGCATTTATTAATCTATTATATTTATCATTATTTATATTATTATATCTTTATTTATTTATTTATCTATTTATCATTATTAACTTTTTTTTTTGCATTCAATCTAGTTATGGACCAAAAGGTCTCCTGTCAGCATACTCCGCCTTTGTAATCCTTTCAATATCTAAGACTTGAACTAAACTTAAAATGTCACAAATAAGAAAACAATTGTGTAAATAAGAAAAAATACATCAGTATCATATGGTGCAATCTGCACATACATTACTATTTTACAGCAATATACATACCTCTCTTCGAATTTTTAGCAAGTCAATTAACTTCTTTTCATATACTACATAGTTGACAAAATCCGTCCGACACTTTGTTCGCCTTGCTAGCTGGTATTCATGCTCACGTCTCTTTTGGACAAGTTTTCTGAAAAGTCAAGAGTATAAATTAACATGTTACATCTATCAGAATTAATTAATCAATTAATTACCTGTTGCTCCAAATTTCACTAAGTGGAAAACCCACAGCCTCAACGTGGCTCGCAATGGTCCTTGAGCCTTCCCACAGATCTCCCCAAGTAGAAACTTTGAACTGTTGGAATGTGTTGTATTAGTGTGGGACTGTTTTTGTGTGTGAAAAAGTGTAAGAAATACAGCTGAAGTTAATGGAAAGAGATCAGCATGCACTCTTCATTATGATGAACCAAATTCAGTCAAATTTTACAATCAGTGATACAAAGTAAGCAACTACCATAAATTACTAGAAAGCCACAAATATGGGGAAACTGCATATTTTGGGGTATTATCAATCAATCAATCTGTTGCCCTCAGTCTCTCTTCGAAAAGATCCATGGCCTGGGCACTATGTATCTCTATCTATTTATTTATATACCAAGAGCTTTTTCCTCCTTATGTGGGTGGGTTTTTTACATCAGAAGCATGTGCCTACTTCCACCCATTACACTCCCCTCAACCAACCCTTCCTTGTAGAAGGATGGTGTCTTCTGGAGAATTAATTTGCATCTGAATTTTTGCATCATCTGCAAAGGAAGTAGTAGTAGCATTTTCCAAGTTGTTATAAATGTCGCCAACATGTAGGATGAAGAGCAATGGTTCACGAATAGATCCCTGGGGCAAACCACTCTGGAATTTGTCTACCTTTGAGAGCTCCCTATGGACTAAGACCCTTTGCATTTTTGCTGTCAGAAAACTGTTCACTCACTTTCCCAGTGATCCTGTTATACCTTTGTCCTGCAGCTTATACAGCAAGATACCATGGTTGACATTGTCATAAGTTTTAGCAAAGTCCAGGTAGATGGTATCCACATCATTATTGCCCTGGATATTCATAAGCATATCTTTGTAATATTACACAAGCTATGACAAACATGGAGATCTGGTTCTGAAACCATTCTGTCCTATTAAAAAGTCCATTGAATTCTAGGAAGTTTTTCAACTTATTTCTAACATTTTTTTGCAGGCTTTTATGAGGTGGGAGGTCAGTGTCACTGGTCTGTATTGTTTTGCCAGACCTCAGTTGCCATCTTTGTGTAATGGTGTTATGATGCCAGTTGAAGTATTGATATATTGCATGAGGCTGGTGAGCTTGACCACAACTTTTGGATTGGCTTGGCGAGTTCCTGGCTGCAGTTGCGCAAAAGTTGTGGGTGAGACCCATCTGTACCTGGTGCTGCGTTTAATGAAATTTCCTTAATTGTTGCATTATATCTCTTTGTGGTAATATTAAGGAAGTGAACACCTACACAATATATCAATATAAATCAAACTATTAATTTGGTAAATTAGAACAAATCAATATAATATCTGCTTTTTCTTGGCAGAAATCAATAACAAAAAAAACCTTGCTAAAGTAATACATTACTGAATGTAGCTGCAAGGCAAGCTTCAATACACCACATTTGTGTCATCTGATCAATCCCGTATAATCACTTCATACCCTGACAATGACAACCCTGATGACCTTTAGGGATGCTAAATACATACCCCATAGGAGGTTAGGTTAGGTTTGACTAGACCAATTTATTAGACTTCCATTAGGTTGTCTTCCACAATAAACAAAAACAAAAACAGCATCTTGAAGCTTGCTGGCATCAGTTAGTGCTACTATACCACTACAATTTTTATCTTTTAGTGATTTCCACCATTAAATAATAATAATAATCATAAAAATAAAAGCAAATAACTAAACGCATATGCAACAATAGGTTCAAGATGCCATGTTATTGTCTGTCCAATTCTGTCAATGTCATTGACACTTGTGTACCAGGTGTTCTCCCACTCTAAGTGATGTTACCACGCTACATATTTTTAAGACAGTGATACGAAGCTGAGCTTCATGCTTTTCTTCAAGCCATAAAACTACAACCTGCAGTCCAATCAGATGCCAAAACTGGCCATCAACATCCCTCACCACCACGACCCTGATCATTGATGACCTCTAGAATTACAGGTCCTGCATTACTAATTGCAGGTTAGGTTACATTATGCAAATTCATCACACTAAGCACTTTAACCTCTTTGACCTTTGCATCTATTATATCAAAGATAGCATCTCAAACAGTCACCATGTCTCTATTCATTAGTGTATCACATTTAGCAACTTTTTCTGTAATTGATTTCAGCCAAGAAAAACATATATGATGTACTATCATTTATCATTTACAATATATCTAATTTTCTATAGCTATATCATGTAGGTGTCCACTTCTAAAAAAAATTACCGTATTTACAAAACGAATATTTATTTAATTTTCTATTGCTAGTTTAGGTGTGCACTTCTTTACTTGTTGTTTATGGTTATGTTGGTCTGTTGTCTTTCTGTAATTAGTGTCCTTGAAGATATATGTTGTGTCCAGTATATATACATATAATTATACATAAATGTGTATGTGTATATATTAATATTTACTTGAAAATTATATTCTATAAGAATCGGTGGATAAAATTACACATTCATGCAAGCACGGAATTAGGTGCACTGTATTGTAAAGCATGTCAAATTCATAACTACATAATTAATTTTATATCCCTAACAAAACCTTCACGGTACTTATATTTACTTTATTTCTGCTGGAAAAATAAGACCTAGTCTCTCCATCTCTTCAATTTCTGGGATGGTGTCTTCAACTCTTGCTTCAACAAATTCTGCCATGGTTACTGGCTCTTCTTACAGTTACGACTGAACTTTGCTTCCTAAATCATATATCGTTAAATCACCTCTCTATGTTGGTTTAAAACAACAAAAATCATATGCTCTGCGGAATTCTCCCCACTTCACCCATGCTTTTCTGATTCGACTGCTTCGTTGTTTACTTTAGTTATGAGGGATAAAGAATATATTCATAATGAAAATATCTATACTAATAATCCCTCACAAAAAATTGATCAAGTAGGGATAGTAGGATGATCTCAAATCACGTAGATTAAGACCAAGCGAGGAAATAAAATATCAATTTCACTTGTCAAGAAATGATATATGAAGTCACATGTAAATCAGCATCAATCAACCGGGTGTCCATGGCAACCAACACAACCCCGGCGCAGCCTCATCTATACTTCGAACCACTCGCTATCAAAATGCCCAAACCTAACACAAGCTCTTCTACTTATATAAAAGTTGTTGACAGCCCTTGTTAGTTTTCCCTCTATACCGTACATCTGCAATACCTCCCTACCTTGTCATAAACCTTCTCTATAAATCCATAAAGCACCCACAAAAAATCCTTACCTTTTGAAAAATAATGTATACAAATATGCCATACCACAAAAAAAAATCTACGTACCCTCTACCTTTCATATGGATATACATACATATACCAAGGTCTTTTCCCCTTTACAAGGTAACCAAAGTTAAAAGCATTAAATCATTCCCATCCATTTCATCCCCCACCCACTCCCATTTACCACCCCCCTCCCTCTTTCTTTGGCTCCTCCTGGATGACGGGTCACCCCTTCATCTTGCCCTTTGCCCTGGGTCAGAAGCAATGCAGCAAGACACAGCACAACCACAGCAAGGCTGCTTCATTAATCAACAACCTACTCTCTCCATTTCCTTAGGCATAAAAAGAGAAGACAGGGAGAAATCCCTTCAGGCTGTCAAAATATCATTCATACATAACTCCTGAATCCCCATCCCCCACTCACTCCCTTCCATGCATCATCTACATACAACCATTCTCCACTCACTCCTATCTTGTCTTCTCCCTTCCTTCCTTAACATACACCCCCTTCTTTTTCAACACCCCTTTTATCCTATCCATCCATCTCATCTTTGGTCGCCCACTCATTCCACACTTTTATCATTCTTCATTTATTCTTTCCATGTGTCCAAACCATCCCAATTCTCTTTCATCAACCCTATCTCCCAACTTTTTCCACCACACTCTCCTAATCATTTCTCATTCTATCCAGCCTAGTAGCCACTACCATACTTCTCAGACATTTCATCTCAAACACCTTTAAAACTCTTCCTTTCTATGTTCCATGTTTCTGCCCCATACAATGCTGTCAGCACAATCGTCCCTTCATAGTCTCCTCTTAGCATCTGTTCCTAAATGTCTATTTCTCATTACACTTTTTAATCCCCCCCAAGGCATTTACTTGCTTCTATCAATCTACATTCTATATGGGTCTATATGGGGCACCCCTATGGACCAGAGCACATATAATTTTGTCTGTGATAGAAGAAATCTCTATTCATAGAGAAATTATGCTACTTTATTATACTGTGACTGTCCCCCAACTCTTAATACTGTCCTGTACCACTTCTCTGAGTATTCATTTCCTTGTTCATTGAACCCTGTGGTAGGGGCAAAAGAATACTGCCACAGTGTCCCCACTTGTGTTGTAAAAGGTGACAAAAATAGGATGGGGAGAGGACTAGGCATCCTACTCTCTGTAACCCCAAAGGGGACATTCTTAAAAAAAAAAGCAAAAGCATGAAGGTTTGGGAAGAGTTTTCCCACCAAAACCCTAAGGTTTGGGTTTTTTAATGTGCGTGGATATAGTACAGATGAGAGTAAAAGGGAAGAGATAGGCAGTATGTTTGTGAGAATAAAGATGGATGTGTTGGGGCTGAGTGAAGCTAAGTTGAAAGGGAGGGGCAAGTTTGAGTTTGGGAGTGTAGTTGGGAGGGTGTCAGGGGTGAAGAGAGGACGAGGGAGAGGTATGGCTATATTAGCAAGTGAAGAGATAGGTAAGCGTGTGGTGGAATGGAAGGTTTCTTCAAGGTTAACATGAAGGTGAAACTGGGAAGGGAGAGGTAGGTCTTTGTAAATGCATAAGGGCTTATTAGTGATTAGAGTGTAGAGGAAAGGGAGGCTTTTTAGATTTAAGTGAGTGCATAGAGGGTTTAGGGAGAAATGTCAATGTGGTGGTATTGGGAAATCTCAACGATAGAGTAGGAGACAAACAAATAAATGGAGTGACTGGGAAGTGTAGAGTGCCAAGAAAAAATTGTAGTAGAGATGTGTCTAGAGAGTTTATACCAAATACAATGTTCAGGAAAAATGTCAAGCATAAGTACACATGGGAGAGGGTGGTGGATGGAAGGGTGGTAGATACGGCTTTAATGGACTATATAGTAATAACAAGATTAGGGTTTTGGATGCACATATTCTTTGGGGGGAGAGTGGGGGAAAATCAGATTTCTTAGTGGAAGGTAAATTGAAAGTGGAGGATACGTGGAGAAAGAGGAAAAGGACAGAAGGTAGGGAGGTGCTTAGAGTAAATCGCTTAAATGAGAAAAAGGAGTACAAAAAGAAGCCGAGAGAAGAGTGGAAGGGAGTGATAGATAGAGAGCAAGTAAATGCCTTGGGGGGATTAGTGTAATGAGAAATAGACATTTGGGAATGGATGCTATAAGGAGATTGTATGAAGGGGTGATTGTGCAAATAGCACTGTATGGGGCAAAAACATAGAACATAAAAGAGGAAGAGTTTAAATGTGTTTGAGATGAAATGTCTGAGAAGTATGGTAGGGTTTACTAGGCTGGATAGAGTAAGAAACAGGGTGAGGAACACAGCAGTAGTAAAAAGGGAGTTGGGAGATAGGGTTGATGAAAGATCATTGGGATGGTTCGGACACATGGAAAGAATGAGTAAAGAAAGATTAATAAAAGTGTGGGAGGCAGAGGTGGAAGGAGTGAACATGAGGGGCCAACCAAGGATGAGATGGATGGATAGAATAAAAGGTGCATTTGGAAAGAGGATGAAGACTGTTGAGGGAGAAGACAGAAGATAGGGATGAGTGGAGAATGGTTGTCTATGGATGATGCCTTGATGCATGGGAGTGGGAGTGGGATGGGGGTTAGGGACTACATGTGAATGATATTCTGATGCAGCTCAAAGGGATTTCTCCCTGTCTTCTCTTTTTCTGTACGAGGGGACGGAGTCTGGGGTGGGGTGTCATTGATTAAATGAAGAGGCCTTGTTGTGGATATGCCGTCTTGTTGCATTGATTCTGACCCAGGGCAGAGGGCGAGATACAGGAATAAGAATACCATGTCATCCAGGAGGAGCCAAGAAAAGAGGGAGAGGGATGGTGAATGGGAGTGGAGTAATGAAATGGGTGGGAGTGGATTTATGCCTTTGACTTTGGCTACCTCCCTTTAAGGGGGGAAAAAGCCCTTGGTATTGGTATGTAAATGGGGGTGATTTTCAGTCCTGCATTATCATTGGTATCCATGAAGACCACAGGCTTTCTCTTTTCTCTCCATTTCCTTCCAAAGGGTCCTTCCTCTGCATGAATGTGAAAAGTTTTAAACAAGTCTTGCACTTGTGGCAACATTGGAAGCATATGGATCGTGTATCCTAGATGTAGATTCAAATCCACACTTCTTTCTGATGCCCTATAGCAACTGCTATTTGTCCAACTGTTTAGTATATAGTGCAAAAGTGATAGCTTCAGTTGCAGCTATGTGCTTTATGTAAGCTCCTCACCTCATCTCTGAGTCTACAAACTCAAATATGGTATTATTTGTTAGGTTTTGATCCCCCTGGATTGGTTTACAAAATCTAAGTATTTATTAACAAACTTTATTAAAACAGTAACAGTCTTATCACCATGTATAATCCCATTCATTAATTTCAACATATCAATAATTTTTGTGACACATATCAAGGCTTTGATACCTCACTCAAACCTTTGATACTGGTTTATTTCTTTCACACAGTACCACACTTCATATATATTTTTTTCAATGCCAAATCTTATTCTAAGGGGAAAAGGGGGTAATATCCAAAGATATACATTTTGTGCTTTAAATATATACAAAGTAGTCATTTGTTCATCCATTTTTTTTTTAGAGATAATGGAGGGAAAAAGTTTTGTAGGCAACAACCAGTACTGCTATCCTCAGGAACAGTATTACAGCAAAGGGGTGGAGTCTAAAGGTGTTAAAGGAGAGATTAAAGGAGGGATAACATATGTTGAAAGTGATCAGGATTTTTTCTTTTTTAATTAATCACAAATAA
Source organism: Oratosquilla oratoria (assembly GCF_046742065.1). Lineage (NCBI taxonomy): Eukaryota > Metazoa > Arthropoda > Malacostraca > Stomatopoda > Squillidae > Oratosquilla > Oratosquilla oratoria. The sequence continues at coordinate 41,464,916 of NC_134796.1, forward strand.
TAAAAGAACAATACATCACTGATCCATTGGGATAGCATAGTACCTCAAGCACTGACTACATAAAACTAATGCAGGGTATGGGATGATGTATATCACTAAACCTAAATTTGAAAAGATCACAATTCATCTTTTGATGCCTTCTTCTTTTTCTTTGCCTTCTTGCCTTTTTTGGCTGCCTTCTCTTCCTTTACTTGTTCTCTCCCCTGTGTATGAAATATATGTTAAGAATCACAAAAACCTAACATGCAAATGTATTAAAAAGTTCTTACTTGCACAATAAAAATTATTTACAATTCAAATAATTTTAAACTTCCTTCAAGTTAACATTACCTGTGGTGTAAAACGACCATAATACTGTTTGTTTTCAACAGTGCACTCTTCAAGTTCTTCCTGCTCAATTAAGTAGTCTTTAGCTTCCCATGCATGAGACCCATCTTTGAACATAAAAATTGCTCTATTGCCATCTATCATGTACCTAGAAACAAGAGACTTTTAGATAAATGCTTTATGTGGCTAACCACAATAAGGAGCTAGACTAGAAATACTTTTGAACATGTTACATACTCGTATATTTTAAAATCTAATTACCAAAACAAACAGAACTTAACCTTTCAGCTTGAATGTGACTGTTCCATAATGCACTCTGCCAAAGTTTGGTTACCTCTTCTGCATTCTCTCTGCTATATATATCTTTAACTTTGACAAACATCATTAGAGTTTTTCCCTTCTTGCTCATCTTCAGTAGAGCCTCTGGATCTTGTATGTTGGTTGGATCAAACTGGATCTTGGGTTGTGGTCGCAAATGCTCGGGTAATTCATCCTCTGGTAGAGGTTCTTCATCTTCCTGAAAATTAAAATCAAATAATAATAATAATTGTAATTGACATGGGACTTCTAGGAGTATTTGGAAGAGACATCTGTTCAGTAGTGGACTATGAATGGCTGATCAATTGCTGATTGTATGCCCCACTCATTCCTGCCATGATAAACATGGCATGGCCCAATGATGCATACCAACTAATGGTGGTCTGGCAGCCTAACCAAACCAAGCAATCTTTTCTCTAAAGTCCCCAGTCCCCTGCCTAGTTTACTCAGGACCTGAAAATTGTTAGGTACTTGTAACACATTTTAACTGCCTACATAGCAGGTGGTTACTTCTATTCCAAAATATGGTTTAACTGTGAAACAGATTCAGTTATAATTAAATCATAGCTTCAGAATATTTCATTGCAAATACTGTGTAAAACAACATAAGTGAAAATTACCAGTTCCTTGCAGGTAAATATTGAAGAAAATTCATAATATATATATATAATATATATATATATATATATAAATAAAAAAAAATGTGGCTCATACAATGTCAGTTATCATATACATTTGCAAGATTCTTCATCTACATATTCACTAAATAACTTGATAATTTCTCATTATACCATGAACTCTATTTATCTTTGGAATGAGTGAGTGCATGCATACATGTGTGTGTGTGTGTGGAGGGTGTCCCCAAAATGAACTTGGGATAAGGTTATGTAGAGGGGTGTGTGTGTATCTACCTAGTTGTATTATATGGGAAGGGGAGCTATGCTCATAGTGACCAGTCTTTGTATCTCGCAACATCTAGTTTGTTCTTAAATTCTTGTACGGTGTTTGCACACACCATTGTTTCGTCCAATTTGTATTTACCTAGTTGTATTTACCTAGTTGTATTTTACGGGAAGGGGAGCTATGCTCGTGGGGTCCCGTCTTCATATCTCATTTTATCTAAACTATTTTTAAATTCATGTATTGTTTTTGCACACACCACTTTCTCATCTAACTTGTTCCAACTGTCTATTGCTCTGTGAGGAAAGCTGTTCTTTTTAAAATCTCTTCTATAGCTGTCTTTTTTTATTTTCTTTCCGTGTCCTCTTGTATTTCTGTCATCCCATTTTATCAGATTCTCTCTATCAGTAATTTCTATGCCTTTCATGATTCTGTAAATAGCTATCAAATCTCCTCTCTCTCTTCTTTGCTCTAGTGTCTGTAGTTTAAGTTTTTGTAGTCTCTCTTCATATGATAGTTTTGAGAGTGTTGGTGCCAGTTTTGTAATTGCTCTTTGTATTCTTTCAAGTTTTTTTATACATTTTTTTGTACTTGGTGACCATATCGTTGCTGCATATTCCAATCTTGGTCTTATCAGGGTGATTAGGATTTTCCTCACCATTTCTTCATCCAGGTATGTAAATGCCACTTTGATTGTTCTTATTAAATTATAAGTTTCTCCAAAAATCTTATTTATATGTTTCTCAGGTGACATATTATTCATAACAATGACTCCCAGGTCCTTCTCATTTTCTACTTTTTTTATTCCTTCTTTTCCCAAATTATATGATCCTGTTATTCTGTTTTTGCTTTTTCCAAATTCCATTATACTACACTTTTTTGTATTGAACTCCATCTCCCACTTCCTACTCCATTCTTGTACTTTATTTAGATCTCTCTGTAGTGATTCACAATCTTCTTCAGTTTTCACTCTTTTCAGTAATTTTGCATCATCTGCAAAGAAGCTCATATAGCTTTCAATTCCTTCATCCATATCATTAATATATATAGCAAACATTATTGGGGCCAGAACTGTTCCCTGCGGGACACCGCTTATTACTTCATTCCATTTTGAGTGCTGATCTCTTATCACTACTCTCATTTTTCTTTCTTGCAAAAAGTCTTCCATCCAATTTAGCAATTTACCTTGTATTCCTCCTTCATATTCTAATTTCTTAAGCAACTTCTTATGTGGTACTTTGTCAAAAGCTTTTTTTAGGTCTAGAAATGCACAATCAGCCCATCCATCTCTTTCTTGTATTATATCTATTAGCCTTGAATAGAAACATATTAAATTGGTGACGCATGATCGTCCTTGTCTGAATCCAAATTGCCTTGGATTTAGTACGTTGTTTTTTTCCAAGTATTTTACCCATCTACTTTTGATAATTCTTTCACATATTTTTGCTATTGTACTTGTTAGAGAGACTGGTCTATAGTTGGTAGGTTCTTCTTTATTTCCTCCTTTATATATAGGTACTATATTTGCTTTTTTCCAATCTTCTGGAACTTTTCCTTCTTTTAAGGAACTGCTTATTATGCTATGTATTTTGTCTGCCAGTTCATTCCTGCATTCTTTCAGAATCCAGTTTGCTATTTCATCTGGCCCATGCGATTTTCTGACATCAAAATTACCCAAGTGTGTCAATATTTCATTCTTTGTTACTTCTATTTCTTCCATAGGGGGGACTTTTTCCTTCCACTCAATCTCTTCAGGTTGTATATTTTCCCTTGTAAACACTGATTTAAAATGTTTGTTCATAATTACTGCCATTTCCATTTCCTCAGTGTATTCAACTCCTCCTTGTCTTAATTTCTCTAAGTCTTGTTTGTTTTTCAGTTTATTGTTTACAAATCTGTAGAATAGTTTTGGTTGATCTTTACACTTTTCTATAACATCTTTTTCATATTTTCTTTTTTCCTCTCTGCACTTTTGTACATATTCATTTCTATAACCAGTATATATTTTCCATTTTTCAGGTCTTCTGTCTTTTTTCCATCTGTTCCAGGCTTTGTCTCTTTTGTCCTTTAACTCCCTACAACTTTTGTTGTACCAGCATTTTACATATTCTTTTTCTTGTTTTTGTCTTGGGACATACTTTTCCACTCCTTTTTTGTAAATTTTTGTCAAAATATTCCATTTCTCTTCCACTGTTGTTTCTTCTTTGTATATTTCTTCCCAGTTTTCTTGTTGGAAGAATTCTCTTATTTTATCAAAGTTTGTTTTTTCATACATCATTCTTCCTTTTCTATATTGTTCATTTCTTTTCATATATTTTTCTTCATTAAGTTCCAGTTCAATCAATATGTGGTCACTTTTACCTATTGGTGTTTTATATTCAATCTTGTCCACTATTCTAGGTTCACATGTAATTATTAAGTCTAGCCTCGATGGTTCTTCTTCATTTCTATACCTAGTGTTCTCTTGTATCCATTGTGTCATTGAATGGTCAGTAATCATCTCAAGTAGAGCATTTCCCCATGAGTCATCACCACTCTTTACTGTCATTTCTTCCCAGCAGATTTCTTTGCAATTAAAGTCGCCCATCATAACTATTCTTCCTCCGTCTTCCATTATTTTAGTTAATGCTATCTTTGTGTCCTCTAACATACTTTTATGTTCACTCTCCTCCCATGAGGCTGTTTTCGGAGGCACATAATTGATCACAAATTTTCTGCTCTTCTTATCTCGGTCTTCCACTTCTATCATAATCATCTCTACTGTATTCTTTCCATATATGACACCTTTCACGTTTATATCCTTCTTAGTCAGGAACATAACTCCACCCCCTTGTTTTTTCTCTCTGTTTCTAATCCAATAATTGTATGTATCATGTCCTACACTGTTGGGTGGTAGTGGGCCTTTTAATTTTGTTTCTACAATTCCCATTATGTCCGGTTCTTTTTCTTTCAAATAATCATTCAGTTCATTCAATCCTGTTATCAATCCATCTATATTTGTGTAAGACACTCTTAGTTTTCTGCCACTTCCATTGTATTCTCTGTTTCCCTTATGTTTTTCTTTAGTATGTCGAACTGCTTTATTTTCATGTTCACTACTCTCCAATAGAATCTCTCTTTCTCTGACTCCGTTCTTTCCTCGTTTTTTGCCTTAGCTTCAATTCTTTTCTGCTTTTCTGCCTCTCTTTCCTCCTTATTCATTTCTCTTTTTATCCATACCTTTTTATATTGATCATTTGTTGCTAGTTTCCCTGTCTTGGATAGAATTTTCTCTGCTGTTGTTTGTGACCTGAATTTAATCTTAATTGGTCTGGTCTTATCTGTACTATATTTTCCGAGTCTGAATTTTTCCTCAATTTCCTTTATAATTTCTGGTTCATCTTCCTGGACTAATTTTAATAAACTGCTTACTCTTTCATTTTCCTCCTTGATTCTTGCAGTTCTATCTGGGTTATGTTTCTCTTCCATTCCTAATATAATTATACATTTCTTTTTGTCAGCTAATTCTCTTACTATATTCTCCTTCTGTCTCATCACTTTAATAACTGAGTCTTCATTATGTTCTTTCAATTGCTGTTTGACTATGTCAGTGAATGAAACCTTATTCCCTTCTTGAGTTATTCTCCAATTTTTAGCTTCTGTAGCTAGTTTCTCTCTGTTTTCATTACTATTCTTCTTCAATTTCTCATTCTCCTCCTTTACATTTCCTAACTGTCTTTTTAGGTCCTCTATTTCTTCAGTTAAGTTTCTGTTAGCCTTCTCTAGTTGTTCCAACCTTTCAATTCTTTGAAAAATGGAGTCTACGTTACCTAACTTACGCTCCAAGTCCTCGATCACCTTATCAACTCTCTCCTCTAGTCTTATCAGTCGGGGGGGGGGTTGTGTCCCCCCCACCCTCTTTAAATCCCTGGAACATATTCTCGTCACTTTCTTCTGTATTGCTCCTCTCTATACTTCTAATCTTTACATTTTTATTAGACATTTGATCCTCGCTAAGTCTTTTGTTTACCTTCCGCTTGTCTGGCTGGTCAAAGTCTACTCCCTCCTCATTTCCTTCCATTTCCCTCAGTAATCCCTCCCCTTTTCCTCTTTCCCTACGTTCCCACTACTCCACGAGCAATTTCCCCCCCACCCTGCAAAAACACTAGGCACTTCTCTTTGCGTTGGGATCCACAGACTTCACTTTTCTTCAGAACGTCTTCTAAGCCGTCCATTCGCTGAAGTGTGTGTGTGTGTGTGTGTAGCAACTATACATCCATCCTGGACCCATTTGTAACCCTTCCCCATCTTGACACTTCTTGATAAAGTCATCTCTGTCCCCTCCCACACCACTTGGATCAAGTCAATAAAGTGTCACACTGCACTTCCATAGCAGGACCCATCAGCCAGATCTGTTTAGTCCCACTTCTTTATTATATGGCAACCACGACCCCTCATTCACTGGCTGAGCGGGTTAGGGCATCGTTACTTGTGGTGAATTTCTAGGTGAGGGCAGTTCAAATCCTGCCACCAGCGAAGTTGAACCAAGGGCATGGATCATTAAATTCCACTCTACAAAGCCCTCTGTGAGGGGCACCATCCTAACCTCCCGATAGGGGGGAGTGTGTGATGTTAAACCATATCATCATCACAAATGAAGACAAGATGAACATTCCTTCCGGCTGTTTTATCTTATCCATTTACAACCATTCACCCTTGTACAAACCCTTGCCTGACTAGACTCAATGCTTCTTTCACCCTATTCATTCAAAATCTCAGTTTTCCTCTCAAGTTCATCCTATCCACTTCTGCTCCCCACCCATTTTTCTAGTCTTTCTTCCCGCACTCTTCCCATATACCTGAGCTATCTCAAAACTATTTGATCTACACTTCTGACACTTTCTACCCTTACTCTCTGCCTTGCCACATTTCTCGCTCTCCTTCTTCATAATCCCTACCATGCTTCTAACAAACTTTACCTCAAATATACATAGGCTCATCCTTTCAGCCACCTTCAAATACCAAATCTCCACTCCATATAGTGCCATGGGTATAATTACTCTCTCATACAACCTTCTCTTTGGATTCATGCCAAGACACCTATTTCTCATAACACTTAATTCCTCCCATATGTGTACTTGCACCCTTTACTCTAGAATTCACTTACACTTGCTACTACATGACCCCAAATATAGGTGTTCAAAGTTTTACTTCCTACAGATTTTCATCCTTTCAAGTCCCTTCCAACCTATCACTATTATTCATTCTTGTTGAAGTTTTGTTACTACCCTCCTAAGATAGGAGGGCGTTTATGAATTCTGACAAAGTTCAGGTTCTTCTAAATTAGCAGCAATGACGAGACAGAAGTTTGGGTGTACAAAACTCATTAATTACAAGTTATTCTCCTTTACTTGTACCTTAACTTAACTACATATAAGTTAACTATGCAAAAACAATTTCAAGTAGATAGATTTATAAGTAAAATTTTAGAACTGCACACCTAAATGATATAGCAACAGAAAATTAGATATTAATTTTGTAAATTATAATACATCAACATATGTTTTTCTTGGCAGAAATCAATAATAGAAAAAGTTGCTAAAAGCAATACACTAGCAAACTGAGCCCTGACAAGTGCCTACGATGCCATCTTTGTTTTGATAGATATGGAAATCAAAGAAATTAATTTGGACTAAAACCCATTGTTGCAGATGCATTCGGTGGTGTTTACCTTTAGCAATTTTTTTTTCATGGATTTCTGCCTTGAAAAATGTACAATACACTGATGTATTATATTTTACAATACTGATATTTAAATTTCTAGTGCTACATCTTTCAGTTCCTGTAGTTTAAGCATATTCACCAAAATATCCATGGTAACACAAGGTCACAAAGGTGACAAGGTAAAGTTTGAGTGTGCACATCCAAAATAAACCAATTCATATAATAGACTGGTAGCATTGAATTTATTATAGGTATTCGTTTGTATTCTGTTTAAACGGAAGGATTTTAGTATACTCATCAAATCATGGAATAAGCTATATAATAATGAATGGGAACTTTAGAATACCGGTACCTCGAAACAGCTACCGGTACACCCCCAATTTGTGTCATATTTAATTGTATTTTGTATCGTAAGATATGTAATGGTCTTATTACAATTATAACGTAATGACCACATAATAAAACATAAATTTTCTCTCACTAGTGACTGAATAATTACAAAAATAACTTACATCCCACTGATCTAACAGTCTTTCTAAATCGGCGTCGCTGTAATCTCGGATGTCTTTCTTCGCCCAGGCTGGCTTTTCTTCGTCTGTGAATTTCTTCGTAAATACAGGCTGAAGAATACATATTATGACAATTACATGAACAAAAGTCCATTTAACCATCTTCACGTTAGGTTTACGTGTCCTTACAAATTGATAACAGAATCCCATCTAACATCCTATTACAATTCAAATGCTGTTTATAATCTTTTCGATGCTCTTTTGCTTATAAAGAGAATCGCGTACTACAGTCCCGGTAAGATAGCATTATTGAAACTTCAAACATGTTTGTTTACATTTTGTATGTATTATTTTTTAAAGGATCATTGTACATACACACTTACACCAAGGGCTTTTTCCTCCTTACAAGGGAGGTAGTCAAAGTCAAAAGCATAGATCCACTCCCACCCATTTCAGTCCCACACACTCCACTTCCATTCACCACCCCTCCCTCCCTCCCTCCCTCTTTTCTTGGCTCCTGGATGACGGGTCATCCCTGCATCTCGCCCACTGCCCCGGGTCAGAGGCAATGCAGCAAGACAGCACATCCACAACAAGGCCGCTTCATTTACTTGGCACCCCCCCCCTCTCCGTCCCTTTATGCAGAAAAAGGATAAGACGGAGAGAAATTCCTTCGGACTGCGTCAAAATAGCCTATCATTCACACATACTCCCTCACCCCCACCCCCATCTTCCATCCACTCTCTTCCATGCATCACAGCATCATCCATACAGAATAATTCTCCACTCACTATCTGATTTCTTTCCTTCCTCAACAGACATAATTTTCTTTCCTAATACTCCTTATACCCCATCCATCCATCTCATCCTTGGTCGCCCCCTCATGTCTCCATGTACCTCTGCCTTTGACACCTCTTTTACTAATCTTTCTTCCTTCTTTCCATGTGTCCAAACCATCAACCATATCTCCCAGCTCCCTTTCCACCACCGTTCTCCTCCCAGCCTAGCAATCCCTACCATACTTCTCAGGCACTTCATCTAAAACACATTTAAACTCTTCCTTGCGATGTGGGGATGGGCGTTCGAATCCTGCTACCGACGAAGTTGGATGAAGAGTATGGCTCATTAAATTCCACGTAACAAAGCCTCATATGAATTTGAGCTAGGTATGATAAACACACACACACACACACACTTCAACGAACGGACGGCTTAGAAGACGTTCTGAAGATAATTGAAGTTTCGTGGATCCCAACGCAAAGAGAAGTGCCTATTGTATTTACAGGGTGGGGGGGGGGAATTGCTCGTGGGGTAGTGGGAAAGTAGGGAAAGAGGAGAAGGGGAGGGATTGCTGAGGGAAATGGAAGGAAATGAGGAAGGAGAGGACTTGGCCCAGGCAGACAGGCGAAAGGTAAACAAACGGCCCCCCGACCAGCTGAGCGACGATGAAATGTCTAATAAAAATGTAAAGATTAGAAGTATAGATAAGAGCAATACAGTAGAAAGTGATGAGAATATTTTCCAGGGATTTAAAGAGGGTGGGGGGGACACAACCCCCCCCCCGACTGACAAGACTAGAAGAGAAGGTCGATAAGATGATCGAGGACTTGGAGCGTAGGTTCGGTCATGTTAACAACATTATACGGAGGGTTGAAAAATTGGAAGAACTAGAGAAGGCGAACAAAAACTTAACTAAGGAAATTGAAGAATTAAAAAAAACAGTTAAAAGAAGTAAAAGAAGAGAATAAAGTCTTAAAGGAGAATAATAAGGAGAACAAGGAGGGTTGGAAAAAAAATCCAAGAAAATAGCAAAGTTGCATTCACTGACATAATCAAACAGCAAATGAATGAACAAACTGAAAACTCAGTTATTAAAGTGATGAGACAGAAGGAGAATATAGTAAGAGACTTAGCAGACAGAAATAAATGTATAATTATATTAGGAATGGAAGAGAAACATAACCCAGATAGAACCACAAGAATCAAAGAGGAAAATGAAAAAGTAAGAAATTTACTAGAATTAGTTCAGGAAGATGAACCAGAAATAATGAAACAAATCGAAGAGAAATTCAGGCTCGGGAAATATAGTACAGACAAGACCAGACCAATTAAGATTAAATTCAGGTCACAAACTACGGCTGAGAATATCTTATCCAAAACAGGGAAACTAGCAACAAATGAACAATATAAAAAGGTATGGATAAAAAGGGAAATGAATAAAGAGGAAAGAGAGGAAGAAAAACAGAAAAGACTTGAAGCTAAGGAAAAAAAACGAGATAAGAACGGAGTCAGAAAAAGAGAGATTCTATTGGAGAGTAGTGAATATGAAACTAAAGAAAGTCGACATACAAGAGAAAAACAAAAGGAAAAAACAGAGAACACAATGGAAGTGGCAGAAAACTAAGAGTGTCTTACACAAATATAGATGGATTAATAACAGGATTGAATGAGCTGAATGATTATTTGAAAGAAAAAGAACCAGACATAATGGGAATTGTAGAAACAAAATTAAAAGGTCCACTACCACCCAACAGTGTAGGACATGATGCATATAATTATTGGATTAGAAACAGAGTGAAAAAGGAAGGGGGTGGAGTTATGTTCCTGACTAAGAAGGATATAAACGTGAAGTGTGTCACATATGGAAAGAATACAGTAGAGATGATAATGATGGAAGTAGAAGACAGAGATAAGAAGAGCAGAAAGTTTGTGATAAATTATGTGCCCCCGAAAACAGCCTCATGGGAAGAGAGTGAACATAAAAGTATGTTAGAGGACACAAAGATAACATTAAACAAGATAATGGAAGAGGGAGGAAAAATAGTTATGATGGGCGACTTTAATTGCAAAGAAATCTGCTGGGAAGAAATGACAGTAAAGGGTGGAGACGGCTCATGGGGAAACGCTCTACTTGAGATGGTTACTGACCATACAATGACACAATGGATACAGGAGAACACTAGGTATAGAAATGAAGAAGAGCCATCGAGACTAGACCTAATAATTACATCTGAACCTAGAATAGTGGACAAAATTGAATATAAAACACCAATAAGTAAAAGTGACCACATATTGATTGAACTGGAACTTAATGAAGAAAAATATATGAAAAGAAATGAACAATATAGAAAAGGAAGAATGATGTATGAAAAAACAAACTTTGATAAAATAAGAGAATTCTTTCAAAAGGAAAACTGGGAAGAAATATACAAAGAAGAAACAACAGTAGAAGAGAAATGGAATATTTTGACAAAAATTTACAAAAAAAGGAGTGGAAAAGTATGTCCCAAGACAAAAACAAGAAAAAGAATATGTAAAATGCTGGTACAACAAAAGTTGTAGGGAGTTAAAAGACAAAAGAGACAAAGCCTGGACGAGATGGAAAAAAGACAGAAGACCTGAAAAATGGAAAATATATACCTGTTATAGAAATGAATATGTACAAGCGTGCAGAGAGGAAAAGAGAAAATATGAAAAAGATATCATAGAAAAGTGTAAAGATCAACCAAATCTATTCTACAGATTTGTAAACAATAAACTGAAAAAAGAAACAAGACTTGGAGAAATTAAGACAAGAGGGAGTTGAATACACTGAGGAAATGGAAATGGCGGAAATTATGAACAAACATTTTAAATCAGTGTTTACAAGGGAGAACATACAACCTGAAGAGAACGAATGGAAAGAGAAAGTCCCCCCTATGGAAGAAATAGAAGTAACAAAGAATGAAATATTAACACACTTGAGTAATCTTGATGTCAGAAAATCGCATGGACCAGATGAAATAGCAAACTGGATACTGAAAGAATGCAGGAATGAACTGGCAGACAAAATACATAGCATACTAAATAGTTCCTTGAAAGAAGGAAAAGTTCCAGAAGATTGGAAAAAAGCAAATATAGTACCTATATATAAAGGAGGAAATAAAGAAGAACCTACAAACTATAGACCAGTCTCTCTAACAAGTACAATAGCAAAAATTTGTGAAAGAATGATCAAAAGTAGATGGGTAAAATATTTAGAAAAAAACAAAGTGTTAAATCCAAGGCAATTTGGATTCAGACAAGGACGATCATGCGTCACCAATTTAATATGTTTCTATTCAAGGCTAATAGATATAATACAAGAAAGAGATGGATGGGCGGACTGTGCATTTCTAGACCTAAAGAAAGCTTTTGACAAAGTACCACATAAGAAGTTGCTTAAGAAATTAGAAACTGAAGGAGGAATACAGGGTAAACTACTAAATTGGATGGAAGACTTTTTGCAAGAAAGAAAAATGAGAGTAGTGATAAGAAACCAGCACTCAAAATGGGATGAAGTAATAAGCGGTGTTCCGCAGGGAACAGTTCTGGCCCCAATAATGTTTGCTATATATATTAATGATATGAATGAAGGAATTGAAAGCTATATGAGCTTCTTTGCAGATGATGCAAAACTACTGAAAAGAGTGAAAACTGAAGAAGATTGTGAATCACTACAGAGAGATCTAAATAAAGTACAGGAATGGAGTAGGAAGTGGGAGATGGAGTTCAATACAAAAAAGTGTAGTATAATGGAATTTGGAAAAAACAAAAACAGAATAACAGGAGCATATAAATTGGGAGAAGAAGGAATAAAAAAAGTAGAAAATGAGAAGGACCTGGGAGTCATTGTTATGAATAATATGTCACCTGAGAAACATATGAATAAGATTTTTGGAGAAACTTATAATTTAATAAGAACAATCAAAGTTGCATTTACATACCTGGATGAAGAAATGGTGAAGAAAATCCTAATCACCCTGATAAGACCAAGATTGGAATATGCAGCAACGATATGGTCACCAAGTACAAAAAAATGTATAAAAAACTTGAAAGAATACAAAGAGCAATTACAAAATTGGCACCAACACTCTCAAAACTATCATATGAAGAGAGACTAGAAAATCGTGAACTACAGACACTAGAGCAAAGAAGAGAGAGAGGAGATTTGATAGCTATTTACAGAATCATGAAAGGCATAGAAATTACTGATAGAGAGAATCTGATAAAATGGGATGACAGAAATACAAGAGGACACGGAAAGAAAATAAAAAAAGACAGCTATAGAAGAGATTTGAAAAAGAACAGCTTTCCTCACAGAGTAATAGACAGTTGGAACAAGTTAGATGAGAAAGTGGTGTGTGCAAAAACAATACATGAATTTAAAAATAGTTTAGATAAAATGAGATATGAAGACGGGACCCCACGAGCATAGCTCCCCTTCCCGTAAAATACAACTAGGTAAATACACACACGTCGGTCGAAGTGACAACGAAGTTTGGAACTCCAGGAAAACTTCAAGTTTCATCGATCACAACAACGAGGGAGTACCTTTGGTGTATTAGTAGGGAAGGGGAAAACTCGTGGTGTAGTGGGAAGGTAAAGAAAAAGGAGAAGGGGAGGGATTACTGAGGAAAATGGAAGGAAATGAGGAAGGGGACGAACGGGCCCCGGATGTTGGAAGGGGTATAAACAAAAGGGGTGCAGAACACACAAAAGAGGAACAACAAAGAAGCAGAAGTGTCAAAAGCAGAAATATAGATAATAACAGATCAATGGAAAGAAAAGATAACTGCTTTTATGAATTTAATGAGAGAAGAGGTGACAACTTCACCCGACTAGTAAATCTAGAGGAGAGAGAAGGAGAAAAAAAAAAGAAGTATGGGAGGTTAGGTTTAACCAATTAACACTAGCTACCCAAAGAGTTGATAAACTGGAAGAACTAAAGAAGGAGAATCAAAACCTAACTAAAGAAATAGAAGAACTAAAAAGACAGTTAAGAGAAGTAAAGGATGAGAATGAGGAATTAAAGAATAATAATAAAGAGAATAAAGAGTCCATAGCAAAAAAGGTAAGTGGGTGGAAAAAAGTACAAGAGAACAATAAAATTGAAATTAGAGATATAGTGGAACAGCAGATGAAAGAACAAACTAAGGAGACAGTTACTAAAATGATGAGGGATAAGGAGAATATAGTAAGAGACTTAGCGGATAAAAAGAAATGTATAATTATATTAGGGATGGAAGAGAAGTATAATCCAAATAGCACTACAAGGAAAAGGAAAAAGTAAATAAAGTATTAGAAGTAATTCAAGAAGATGAACCAGAAACAGGGAAACAACTAGAAGATATATATAGAGTAGGGAAATACAATACAGTTAAGGCCAGACAAATTAAGGTTAAATTCAGGTCACAACTGAAAAATGGAAAATATATAAACTGGTTATAGAAATGAATATGTACTAGTGTACAGAGAAGAAAATAGAAAATACGAAAAAGATGTCATAGAAAAACGTAATGATAAACCAAATCTACTTTACAGATTTGTAAACAATAAACTGAAAAACAAACAAGAATTTGTGCAACTACCACAAGGAGTTGAATACACAGAGGAAATAGAAATGGCAGAAATTATGAACAAGCATTTTCAATCGGTGTTTACGATGGAGAACATACAACCTACAGATATAGAGTGGAAGGAGAAAGCCCCTCTGTGAAAGAGATAGAAGTATCAAGGAATAAAATAATGAATCACTTGAGTAATCTCGATGTCATAAAATCGCATGGACCAGATGAAATAGCAAACTGGATTTTGAGAAAATGCAGGAATGAACTAACAGACAAAATACATAATCTAATAAGCAGTTCATTGAAAGAAGGAAAAGTTCCAGAAGATTGGAAAAGAGCAAATATAGTACCAAAATATAAAGGGGGAAACAAGGGAGACCCTGCTAACTACAGACCAGTCTCTCTTACAAGTACCATACCATATACCATATACCAAGGCTTTTTCCCCCTTACCAGGGGGGTAGCCAAAAAGGACAAGGCACAAAAACATTCCCACCCATTTCATCCCCGAAAACACTCCACACCCCTCCACCCTCCCTCCCATCTTAGCACCTCCTAGATGACGGGTCATCCCTGCACCCTGTCCACTGTCCTGGGTCAGAAGCAGTGTCGCAGGACACAGCACATCCACAGCAAGGCCGCTTCATTAAATCGGCGACCCCTCCTCTCCGTTCCCACATATAAAGGAGAGGACGGGGAGAAATCCCTTCGGGCTGTCAAAAAGTTTTGCTCACACACACTACCTCACCCCCATTCCCCCGTCCAATCCACCTCATGCATCACAACATTTTCCATATACAACCATTCTCCATTCACCCCTGTCTTCTGTCCTCTCCCGTCCTTCCTCAACCGACATTCCCCTCTTCCCCAAAGCCCCCTTCACCCCATCCATCCATCTCATCCTAGGACGTCCCCTCATGTTCACTCCCTCCACATCTGCCTTCCATACCTCCTTTACTAGTCTTTCTTCACTCATTCTTTCCATGTGTCCAAACCATCCTAATATTCTTTCATCCACCCTATCTCCCAGCTCCCTTTCCACCCCTGTTCTCCTCCTCACTTCCTCTTACAAGTACGATAGCTAAAATTTGTGAAAGAATTATCAAAAGTAGATGGGTAAGGCATTTGAAAAAAAAAAACTTACTAAATCCAAGAGAATTTGCATTTAGACAAGGATGATCATGCGTCACAAACTTAATGTGTTTCTATTCAAGGCTAATAGATGTAATACAAGAAAGAGGTGGATGGGCTGATTGTGCATTTCTAGACCTGAAAAAAGCTTTTGATAAGGTGCCACATAAGAAGTTGCTAAAGAAATTAGAAACTGCAGGACGATTACAGGACAAACTGCTGAAGTGGATGGAAGACTTCTTGCATGAAAGAAAAATGAGAGTGGTGATAAGAGACAAACACTCTAATTGGGATTAAGTGATACGTGGAGTTCCACAAGGAACAGTTCTGGCCCCAATAATGTTTGATATGTATATTAATTATATGGATAAAGAAATTGAAAGTTATATGAACTTCTTTGTGGATGATGCAAAATTGTTGAAAAAAGTGAACACTGAAGAAAATTGTGAGTCGCTACAGAGTGATCTCAATAAAGTATGGGAATGGAGTAGGAAGTGGGAGATGGAATTCAATATTAAGAAGTGTAGTATAATGAATTTGGAAGAAGCAAAAAAAAAAAAATAGTAGGATCATATAAATTGGGAGAGGAAGAAAAAAAAATATAGAAAATGAGAAGGACCTGGGAGTCATTATGAATATGTCAACTGAGGAACATAAACAAAAATTTTGGAGAAACTTACAATTCAATAAGATCAATGAAAGTAGCATTTACAGACCTGTACGAAGAAATGGTGAAGAAAATACTAGTCACTTTGATAAGACCAAGATTGGAGTATGGAGCGACGACGTGGTTACCAAGTACAAAAAATGTACATCAAAACTTGAAAGAATACAAAGAGCAATTACGAAATTGGCACCAACACTCTCAGAACTATCATATGAAGAGAGACTAGCAAAACTTGAGCTACAGACATTAGAGCAAAGAAGAGAGAGAGGAGATTTGATAACTATTTATAGAATCATGAAAGGCGTAGAAAGTATTGATAGAGAGAATCTAATAAAATAGAATAGTAGAAATACAAGAGGACACGGAAAGAAAATCAAGAAAGACAGTTATAGAAGAGACCTGAAAAAGAACAGTTTTCCCCACAGGGTAATAGACGTTTGGAACAAGTTAGATGAGAAAGTGGTGTGTGCAAAAACGATACACGAAATTAAAAACAGTAGATAAAACGAGATATGAAGACGGGACACCACGAGCATAGCTCCCCTTCTCGTAAAATATAACTAGGTAAATACACACACACACATTTATATATATATATATATATATATATATATATATATATTTATATATATATATATATATATATATATATATATATATGTATGTATATAATTATCAAATTCTAGATTCGAAGTCATCGTAGTTTCTGGCCCTCTCTTGGGGATGTCGGCCAACTCGATTTATGTCCCATACGACCATGCAATTCCCAAGAAGTTTTTTAATTGGTGTTGTTTTTTACTGTCAATTTCTCTCTGTCGGTTCGGTTATAAATACATCATATCTCTGCCATTCTATTCATAATTCTAGATGGATTCACTGCTCTTGTTCACGCTAAAATATTTTTTCATGGTTCGAGAGGAACATACAATAATTCTTTTTGACACGAAGGCGTTTCTAATATGTTTTGTTGAGTAAGAATTTCATTCAACTAAAGAACAGACATTAATGGTGTATTCATCGATGACAACTACGCCCTATAATCATTACAGCAAAACCGTAATGAAAAAGTTTCAATTGATAATTCTCCTGAACAATATTCATAGATAGATGGATAAATAAATAGATAAACAAACAAATGAATGAATGACTGAATAAACAAATAAATAGATTAAACCTGGAAAGTCTGTATAATGGTCGTTTTCTTTTTGTGTAGCTCAATATATATCTGAAAGGAAATAGTAAACTAGACAGCCATCTGTTTAGTTCCCATGCGAATTACTCGCACAAGTCGTTCATGTAATTATCTTGCATATTATATTAAATTATACGCAAAAATGATAAATAGATAAATAAATAAATAAGATAAAATAAAAAATAAATAAACCAAGATGAAGTGGAAAATATACCATGTCCTTTGATATTGGAACAGTACTACATAACTGAACAAGATTAGGAGCAATGACAGGGTTGCTGCAGAACGGAAACCACACAAATTAATGAGATAATCTGACGTTAGACACAGTACAGTATAAAGTGTCACGACGCATTCGCGCGCGCGTGTGTGATTCACCATGGTCTTGAATCACGTGTTGGATTCGTGGTCGTCAGCTATTACCCTCCCGAAAGAGAGCTCGTGTATGACCGATTTATGGGTAATGCTTTGACCTTACACGCACACACACACATCTAGCTTCCCGCCCACGAGAGTTGGAATAATAACTCGCAGCGCAGCGATACTGAAATTATTTCATCACTGTGCGGGATCCGAGCCCGGACCTCCGTAGTTGCGGCCGCGAACGCTACCACTGCTCAATCAAGCGTGTGTGTGCATTTACATAGTTGTATTTTACGGGAAGGGGAGCTATGCTCGTAGTGTCCCGTCTTCATATCTCGTTTTATCTAGACCGTTTTTAAATTCGTGTAGGCCTATTGTTTTTGCACACACCACTTTCTCATCTAACTTGTTCCAAACGTCGATTACCCTGTGGGGAAAACTATTCTTTTTCAGGTCTCTTCTATAACTGTCTTTCTTGATTTTCTTTCCGTGTCCTCTTGTATTTCTACTATTCCATTTTATTAGATTATCTCTATCAATACTTTCTATGCCTTTCATGATTCTATAAATAGTTATCAAATCTCCTCTCTCTCTTCTTTGCTCTAATGTTTGTAGCTCGAGTTTTGCTAGTCTCTCTTCATATGATAGTTCTGAGTGTTGGTGCCAATTTCGTAATTGCTCTTTGTATTCTTTCAAGTTTTGTTATATATTTTTTTGTACTTGGTGACCATGTCGTTGCTGCATACTCCATTCTTGATCTTATCAAAGTGACTAGTATTTTCTTCACCATTTCTTCATCCAGGTATGTAAATGTCACTTTGATTGTTTTTATCAAATTATAAGTTTCTAAAAAAAAAATTGTTTATATGTTTCTCAGGGGACATATTAATTATTCATCATAATGACTCCCAGGTCCTTCTCAATTTCTACTTTTTTATTTTATTTTTCTCCCAATTTATATGATCCCACTATTCTTTTTTTGCTTTTTCCAAATTCCATTATACTACACTTCTTGATATTGAATTCCATCTCCCACTTCCTACTCCATTCCCATACTTTATTGAGATCACTCTGTAGTGACTCACAATCTTCTTCAGTGTTCACTTTTTTAAACAATTTTGCATCGTCTGCAAAGAAGGTCATATAACTTTCAATTCCTTTATCCATATCATTAATATACATAGCAAACATTATTGGGGCCAGAACTGTTCCTTGTGGAACTCCACTTATCACTTAATCGCAATTAGAGTGTTTGTCTCTTATCACCACTCATTTTTCTTTCATGCAAGAAGTCTTCCATCCACTTCAGCAGTTTGTCCTGTATTCCTCCTGCAGTTTCTAATTTCTTTAGCAACTTCTTATGTGGCACCCTTATCAAAAGCTTTTTTCAGGTCTAGAAATGCACAATCAGCCCATCCAGTTTGTGACGTATGATCGTCCTTATCTAATTCCAAATTGCCTTGGATTTAGTACGTTTTTTTTTCTTCAAATGCTTTACCCATCTAATTTGATCATTCTTTCACAAAGTTTAGCTATCGTACTTGTAAGAGAGAGCGGTCTATAGTTAGTAGGTTCTTCCTTGTTTCCCCCTTTATATATTGGTACTATATTTGCTCTTTTCCAATCTTCTGGAACTTTTCCTTCTTTCAATGAACTGTTTATTAGACTATGTATTTTGTCTGTTAGTTCATTCCTGCATTCTCTCAAAATCCAGTTTGCCATTTCATCTTGTCCATGCGATTTTCTGACATCGAGATTACTCTTAACATATCACCCTTCAATTAAAACATATGTCGCAATCCTTAGGCGTTGTTTTCCTTGATAACTGGGACGATATCTTATCAATGAAATATTTCCCCCAGAGATTTCAACATGCTATGTTTATCAGTGGCCAAATCCACTGGCGTGGATTTCACTTCCCCCACACCGAGAGGCAGACGTCATTTGAAACACAGCGTTATTATTTTACTCCTGGACTGGTACTGCAACGCTGAGGGTGAGTAATGAATTGTCGAAACAACTCATTTTATGTTAAAAATAAATAAATAAATAAATAAATATATAAATAAATAGATAAATAAACAAATAAAATAAATCAGTCTAGTGTGCATGGTCTGTATTGTTTATTTTTCTTAATCAGTTATATCGATCTATGCGTTTGTGTTGGATTTAATTCTTTGGTTTTTATTTAATTTTTGTAAGCATTCATAGCTTGTTTGTAATATTCCTTAGCTCGAATGGTTTCTCTCTTAAACCATTTATTCAAAGCCTTGTTTCTGAATTTAATTATCCCCTATACTCCATTCCAATAAGAAATTACATTCGATTTCTGACGTTCAGCTCGGTACAGTTGGTAGTGGTGCAGACTCCTGCTCCACACAGGCACCAACGATGCGCAAATTCCTCATCTCCTTCAGAAAATATTATATTTCTCCACTTTGTTCTTAAGATAGGAAATCTTGGTTTTAATAACAAAAATGTCAAAACTCGATAGGGTAAGAAACTAAGTGGAGTTGAAGTCAAGGAAAAGAAATGATCGGTTTATACACATATTTACTTATAATCTATATTTACAACACTTATGATAACAAGTATAGAATAAAACATGTGTGCTCCATCATAAACAGCTCCTGAACACGATGGTACATTCAGATTACATATAGAAAGCCACGAAAATTAAAATTAAGGATTTTTATCAATATTTTGCGTCATTACGTTCGTGCCGCGAAGGAGGGAGGGATGGTAGTTGCTGGCTCTCTCCATCCACCTCCTCTTTCCAACTTATTCATCATTTAATTTATTATGTGAATGTATTAATTATCTATCATTATTATCCGAGACTGTTTTCATGTAATGTGAATTTATCAATAATCTGTGGAGACGGTAGGTATATTATTTGAGTGTACTCATAAGAGTAAGAAAAATAGAGATATAAGTAAAATGAATGATTTCTCATATGAATTAAATTATGAATAAACTGGAAGGAGAAGGAGGAAGAGCGAGAGGAGGAGGAGGAGGAGAAGGAATAGCAGTACCATCTCTCCCTACCTCGCGCCACAAGCGTCATGACGCAAAATATTGATAAAAAACAACAACTTAATTTTAAATTTTACGGCTTTCTATATGGAATCTGAATGTACAATCGTGTTCAGGAGCTGTTTATGTGAGAGCATACACGTTTTGTTCTACACTTATCATAATTTCTGTAAACATCGATTATAAGTAAAGATGTGTATAAACCAATAATTTTTTCCTTGACCTCAACTCCACTTAGTTTCTTACCCTATCGAGTTTTGAAAATATTTGGTATAATTGTAAAATAACTGCTCTTTCTAATGATAGAAAAAAAAAACCTATCTTATGAAAGAAGTGGAGAAATATAATATTTTCTAAAGGAGATGAGGAATTTGCGCGTCGCTGGTGCCTGTGTGGAGGAGTGTGCAGGACTACCAACTGTGCCGAGCTGCACGTCAGAAATCGAGTGTGATGTGCGTGTGTATGCATGTATGTATGTATATATATATATATATATATATATATATATATATATATATATATTTATATATATATATATATATATATATATATATACTGTGTGTGTATTTACCTAGTTGTATTTTACGGGAAGGGAGCTATGCTCGTAGTGTCCCGTCTCCACATCTCGTTTTATCCAGACTGTTTTAAATTCGTGTTTCGTTTTTGCACGCACCACATTCTCATCTAACCTATTCCAAACGTCTATTATCCTGTGGGGAAAGCTGTTCTTTTTCAGGTCTCTTCTATAATTGTCTTTCTTGATTTTCTTTCCGTGTCATCTTGAAAAAGGTGAACACCGAGGAAGATTGTGAATCGCTGTAAAGCGATCTCAATAAAGTATGAGAATGAAGTAGGAAGTGGGAGATGGAATTCAGCATTAAGAAGTGTAGTATAATGGAATTTGGAAGAAGAAAAAAAAAAAGAATAGTGAGAGGAAGAAATTAAAAAAGTGGAAAAAGAGAAGGACCTAGGAGTCTTTATTATGAATAATATGTCCCCTGAGAAACATATGAACAAAATTTTTGGAGAAATTTATAATTTAATGAGATCAATCAAACTGGCATTTACATACCTTAACGAAAAAATGGTGAAGAAAATACTAGTAATTTTGATAAGACCAAAATTGGAGTATGCAGCGACGACGTGGTCACCAAGTACAAAAAATGTATAGCAAAACTTGAAAGAATACAAAGAGCAATTACAAAATTGGCACCAACGCTCTCAGAACTATCATATGGGGAGAGGCTGGCAAAACTTGAGCTACAGACATTAGAGCAAAGAAGAGAGAGAGGAGACTTGATAACTATTTATAGAATCATGAAAGGCATGGGAATTATTGATAAAGAGGATATAATAAAATGGAATAGTAGAGATACAAGAGGACATGAAGAGAAAATCAAGGAAGACAATTATAGAAGAGACCTGAAAAAAACAGCTTTCCCCATAGGATAATAGACGTTTGGAACAGGTTAGATGAGAATGTGGTGTGTGCAAAAACGATACACGAATTTAAAAACAGTCTAGGTAAAACGAGATATGAAGACGGGACACTACGATCATGGCTCCCCTTCGCGTAAAATACAACTAGGTAAATACACGCCCTGGGATTCTGCTGTCCTCTTCTTACGAGGAATAGGGGACGAGTTGTAGGTAGGACCATGAAAAAAAATTGGTGACAGGTCCTGGATACCTGTTGCATGTATGTACAATTGCATGTATCCCATTCAGTCCTCTATGCTAGCAGGAAGTACGGGACATGCTAAAGATTGGATACTACGGCATTTGCTTAAATAATTGTTTGGATTTTAGCTACATATTTCCTCAGGAATAAATGTATTAAAATTAAAAATATACAGTCAGGATTGAAACAATTCCTTATTCCACAAATGACCACGTGCAGTACGTTTTTTTATTTTGTTTTTGTAAACGATTTCATTAACAGTTATTACCGTGTTGTGTCCAAAGAGATGTCAAGAGTTGTTTGGATACCGCTCTTCTTGGCTGTGATGACGACATTGCATTTTGTCGACATTTTGCCTTCCAACGCTTCTCCAATTCAGACTTCCGACGCTCAAGAAGGACGTAACGACACACATCGATGCCTCAGTAAGGAGCTGGGCTGTGGTTTATCATTGCTTCTGTGACTTTTGTCCTTACGGACAACCTCGAGCTGATTCGATAACTACAACTCTACAGTATATACTGTTCATAATTTTTATATAACTGATATTTCCTTCACTAAAATTGCTGGATAGTTGGTTCCTTAAGGTTTTAAAATCTTCAAAAAATTCAAACTTTTTCATCATAGCACCTCTTCCCCCCCAAAAAAAAAAAAAAAAATACTCTGGTGGTAGATATCAGTAGCCTATTGTTATTCAATGTCTCAAAATGAAAATAAACACAAAGAATGCACGCTTACACTCATCTGCTACGGTTTAGGCACACATACTCGTACACCGACATTCATCCGCCTCAAAGCCCTTACTTTACTGGGAGGCGGGGGGAGGAGGCATAAAAATAAACAGGGAATCCCTTGTACCGGGTGGCTACAAGAAATGAAAGTCAAATGGTGGGAAATACACTGTAATCACTGATACCACTGACAACTAATGCGCGTGAATACAAAGTAAGAGCTGGCCCCCAACTGACGCCAAGCTGCCAATTTGGCGCGAACAGACATGCATCGCATTTGCGATATCAAATATAATCACAATATACACAATGATTACACATAATTACAATAAATAATAAAACAACAAACAACAAAACATATGACAATTTTATAAAGAGGGGAAAACATACAATTCCCCAAATAAGCAACACACCAGTACAATGTACAATAATAATGGTATGATGTACAATCATACCACGCTAACACCCCCCCAATCAACTGCATTTAGTAACATATTGTAAAACAACGCGGCAGTAGCGGTGGAGACTGTTGGAATTAAGACGGTCGCATAGCTTGCAGGAGGAGTATTGTGGTGCGTCACTGATCTAGATATAACTGGATCACGGATCGCTGTCGAGATTATGAGGTCGGCGGCAGCCATGATGTTAGTACCAAAACAAAGTCGCGCCACGCGATCACTGATCTGATACAGTTACAGTTCTCGGCAGCTTTCGCTCCCATATACATATTCAACGATCATTTTACAATGCCAACTTGTGCTGCATTCAACTGCACCAACCGGAGAAAAGGTGGATGTGAGCAGTCCTTCCACTCGTAAGTAAATTAAGGTTTTATTACCCAAAACATCCCGATACCCATCAACAAATGATGCGGCCATCAGGAGCCATAAAATGTTGCCCACCAACTGTTTTGTTAGGTGTTGTCATGTTAATGCTTTGTATTTATTATCGTAAGAAATAGAGATCTAGCAGCAACCCATTTGTAACGAATGTAATCGTGGCAATAGCAGGATAGATATTTATCATTTAAAAATATCTTATAAGGCTCAAACGCTGTCCAGAGCTGTGTAGCTGTATAGAACCAGTTCTTTCTGATTACATGTGTAGGCATTTTCTATATTGTGAAGTGTGAGGAATTCATATAAGATGGGCTGAATTACTATTCGGGGCCCGTTCAAAAATTATGTAACGTTTTTTCTGGTGAAATTCGACACCCCCCACCTCATGTAACATTGCGTAACACTGGGTGTTACATCTCCCTGTATTACATAACACTGATTACAACTAATTACAACTCGGCACCCCCATCAAGTGTAGGCCAGATCCGCCAAACACCCCTCCCCCTTGACTTCTCACCAAAACATACTCATTTTTATTTGTCCTGTGTGAAATTGTTTACGATTGTATCAAAGAATGAAACATGGTATGATGTTTTTGGATTTTTTTGCTCGATATTTATTGCTCGATCTGTTAAGGATATGCTATTTCAGTGCATAATTTATGACATAAATTAATAAATGAATATAAATAACCATTATTAGCGTTGCGTAGCACTGTTGAAAACACCCCCACATCCTCGTAACACATCGTATCTACCATGCACCCCCCCCCCAGCGTTACATACTCTTTGAATGGCCCCTTACATGTTCACCACTTTAATGCGATATTTTACTATTTGAAACAATTTAGATCATAGATATGGCAATTTCTCTATCTTTCCACATGATCGACACAACCCCGGATTCTAACCTCATCGTCAATTTGATCAAGTGTATCGTCACGTGCTTCTGCAAAATCAGGCTCCATCATATCTCCAAATTGTATTCTCAAAAAGTAACCGGTGTCAAAGTGAGGAAGGAGTTATCAATTTTTTTTTATTCAAGCACCAATAACGATAAGCAGTACAGTAATCAAATGTTATAGGGATATTTATTCCGTTAAATGCTAGTATAGATCTATTATTATCCCTATAATATTTTGACTAAATATCATTATCCCATTTGTTGTCTGTGTAACATTCCCTTGAAGTTATATACTAGAATTATAATTTGTCAATGCCAACTCATCCATATACTGTACATGCACAAGTTTATGTATATAAATGGTTATTTCTGCCAGAGGTAATAAATATCAATATATTGTTTTATTGTGATGATGCTATTTTGATATACACCTTGTATATGTATGTACGTACGTATGTATGTACATGGAGGGCCCAGCAGCGACGAATTGTGTGGCCATTATATACCCAATCATGCTTGGATCACAGGCCACGAGAGTAACACGACAGCTCCCATGACACTGATCTAAAAATGGTGTTATAATGACCGGCGGAGCGATTCACACTAGCTGTTTTGGTACTTCCATTATGGCGGCCATGTCCCGCCCGCTGGCCTCACTCCTGGGGCAGCCCACGGCCCGTATACGCTATCCAGGTGTTATATAGATCAGTGTGGTGCGTCCCCCGCCACAGAGACTTACCGCACCGGTCTGTAACCCAGGCGAAGCCGTGCAGTCACGATATTGTGTCTGCGGACGAGGAGCCCGTGCTTGCGAAATCTCGGGAGAGAGAGACAGAAGTAGTCGTAGTGTTGTATTGGTACGCTCTGTGCGCGCTCTGTATTCATGCGGTGGAGTGGTTAGAAGAGTGGCAGAGTGTATGATTTTCTTGTGGTAGAGGGGAAGGGTGTGGCATCGTCGGGCAGAAGCATTTCACAGGCATTTTTGGCAAGGAGATCTTCGTATTTCTATGTGCTGTGTCAATACACTTATAAGGACATAAGAATACGAGGATGATGGAGATTGCAAGAGACCATAAGGGTTACAATTGTCAGTTTCATGTCCCTTACCACCTATCATTTCTATCCACAAAGTTATCTAATCTTCTCTAACAACCAATAGTTTCAGCTTACTACATGGTTACCAAGTCTATCCCGTTTGTTAACCACTTTATTAGTAAACCAATTCTTGCCTGTTTCCTTCTGAAACTCAAATTTGCCAAATTAAAACCCATTACTTTTGAGGACCTTGCCTGTATCACCCTTGTTAAAGTCTTTGACCACATGAATACCTCTATATGATTACCCAACACTCTTCGTCTTTCCAGAGTGTAAGTTATG
Source organism: Oratosquilla oratoria (assembly GCF_046742065.1). Taxonomy (NCBI): domain Eukaryota; kingdom Metazoa; phylum Arthropoda; class Malacostraca; order Stomatopoda; family Squillidae; genus Oratosquilla; species Oratosquilla oratoria. The sequence goes on from NC_134796.1 coordinate 41,490,961, forward strand.
GTGCCTAACCCTATGTAAGGTAATTTTCTAAACCCTTGTATACTTTTGGTCATTCTTCTCCGTACTGATTGTACAGATTTAATATCCATTCTATAGGACGGAGACCAAGAATGGACTGCATAATCAAGGATGGGTCTAATAATTGCTGTCTGCACTTTTATTTAATTGTCCAAGCACTAAATCCTAATGCTCTGTTAGTTCTACTCCAGCACTAATACATTGTTTCCTGGATTTAAGATCAGGATTCGCCCTTAGACGTGTGATTAATCACATATTATTTTAATAATTATATACTATTCATAATACACTAGGTGTCCTTGGAAAACATACTAACATAATGCTTTTTTTTCAGTTTGCGTTCCAGATGGATGTCCTCCGTGTTATCGACTTGATCATATGGGCAAATGTCGTATGATCATAGGGTGTAGCTCGCCGATGTTACGAGTAGCCAATCAAAACTAAAAGAAGACATGTTTTCTTTAATATCTGGTATATGCACTATAGAAAACGTTAAAAATAAATGAAAAACTACAATGCCTAATGGTCATAACTTTGTATATAAATAGACAACTCTTTATAGAAACAGGAATGTTACGTTGTCAATAAAGAAACATTTATCCAGTATCATATTTCTATTTATTTGAGAAAAGAATAGTGAACTTTTAGTTCTGCTATTCACTCTTCCCGTGCCATTTTCATTCAGTAACACGCCAATATTGGTTCTCAAGGTACATACAAAACCGTAAATGTTTATAATTTATATATCCTATTTAGTACACTCCAGCTTGTCTCATAGCCTCTATATTTTATTCATAATATCCACGTCCTGTTCTCTTTCACCTTTTACATTTTTCTCATTCAGCTCCACCTAGAAGTTCTTTCAATTTGTATCTCTCAATCTCCACTTTTTCATTTCCTTTTTTCTCCCCTTCATCTTTACCACCTTCCAATTTGCCTTCCACCGCTAGCATATTGTGATCTGGCACAATGTCATTCACTCCATTGTCGTCTATCTAGTGCGGATTTCATTTCAGTTCTCCAGACCAATATTATCTACAAACTCAGCTAGCATCAGTACACCATTCCTAGTCATATGTTCTCCTAGCATGCCTGCATAAGCACACTTGTCTCCCAATAATTACCATCATTCTAACATTTCTAAAGATGTATTTCTCAGGGTTCTCTCTCACTGGGCACCAGTGACATCAACAGAGTCCTCTTGTAGGGGACCAATTGGCTGGTCCATCGGTCATTCAGAGTCAGTAGGAACTAGGTATACCATAAACTTCAAGGTGGAAGGACAATAGGCATTGCCATTCTTGTCCAGGCCACCATTCCAAATAAGCCCATACACGCATAGCCTTTTGGTGAAAATATAGAGGCCTTAGCGGCCAGAAACACTTGTTGGTGGCACCCTCCTCCTATATAATATATATCGTTCTCAAGTGGGTGAACTGGCACCCAGGGAAATGCTCTTCTAGGTGGCTGTGAGACCACATTCACTCCAGGAGATTTTAATGCACATCACCCCCATCTTTTGTTCCATCCAACAACCCAATCCAATGGGGCACACCTTGTCAACACTGCTTAAGGATATACCTGAAGTCACCCTACTGAAGTCCTGTAAACCCACTCACATCTTTGGAGGGCGGTTGGACCTCTGCTCTCTATGAGCATGGCTCAGTGTGTCCACTGGATGGTGGACCACTATACTAGTGACCACTATACTATCCTCATTACTTTAGCCATGGACCTCCTCTCTTCTACCCCTCCACCACCTCCAACTGGACCCTTTTTCAGGAAGAGCTAGACTGCTGGTACCAGTCCTGCATTCTGCCATCAGGCATGCGCAGGAGGTCACACGCAGGGTCCAGGTAGAAAATTGGCTGAAATGGTGTGACACTTTCTCTGCCTAAACCACAGCTAGCACCCTCTGGAGTAAACTGCAGCTGACAACATATGCAGTCTCACCAACCCCCTCTTGGACAGGATAGAGAGGACGTGGTACACACTGCCATGGTACAAGTTGCCCTGAGGGATTGTCCCTTCACACTAGATGAGTTCTGTCGGGCTCGTAAGACGAGTAAGGATATTGCTCCAGGTAGTGATGGTATTCCTCACTCCTTCCTGAGGCAACTGGAGCCAGCTGGAGAGCTGACAGCACTGGCACTTGTCAATGTTTTTTGGGACATGAGACAACTCCCTGCAGAATGGAAAAGGCGGATGTGGCGCAGATTTCCAAGCCCAGGGACCCACACAGCTACAGCTCTACCTTCCTCATGTTCTACATTGGCAAGACTCCTGAGCGGATGGTCCTCCATTGCCTCCTTTAATGGATGGGGGCCTTCCATCATAATGGGTATGGCTTTACAAAGGGAGTGACAGCAACCAACTGTGTGGCGACCCTTCTTGTCTTGGTTGATAGTCAGCCTGTCCTTGTAGTGTTTCTGGATTTGGAAAAAAAATGGAGTTAGCCAATACTTCTGCCAGACTTGTATCATTGACTACCAAGGGGGCCCAAGTCAGACTCCTGTCCTTGGTTGCAGACTACCTCACGGGCAGGATGACGAAAACACGCTCCCAGGTACACCTATCCTCATACCACAGGATGGAAAATGGGACCCCTTTGTGGACCAGTGTGGTGAATCTTGGACAGGAGGTGAGAGTTACCTCCGTTCGCCTATGAGTGGAAAGGCTTTCTTCCTGTCTTCTCATCCAGTTTCTGACAGGCCCATGGGAGAGTGAAGTCAAGGCCTCACTTCTAAGTGTCCTGGATGTCGAGAGTGACCCGACCGGTCACTCCTGGAAGGCCCATGCAGTAAGTGTGATCCGCACCTTTGAACTTCGGGAACTGGTTCAGCATCGAGCTCTGGACAGACCTTTTCCAGACAATACCCACCTTCTTCTGGGGAAATCTTGCACCAGCTTCCTGCTTTTCCATCTCACCAGGAAATAGGCTAACATTGGTTAACATTGTGAAAAATATGTATGAAGACACAAGAGCAAAGTATAAGCTAAGTGATCTTGAGACAGATTGGGTAAAGAGAGATTGAGGAGAATGGATGTAGGAAAGTAGGAAATGATAGAATATGTTTGCTGCTGTATGCAGATGGTGTAATGTTGATGAGTAAATCAGGAGAGAAGCCATACTTCTCATATTTTTCTCTCATCCTACTTTGCAACCAGTCCCTGGATGCTTGCTTCTTCTCTTCTACTACCTTCTTCACTCCATCATCCCACCACTCGCTATCCTTCCCTCCCACTCTCCCTGCTCCACATACCCTTTTTGCACACCTTGTCACTTCCTCCTAGAAACATTCCCATTCCTCTTCCATACCTATTTCTACACTATCCTTCACCACTTCCCACACTTCTCTCAGCTTCTCCTTGTCTTCTGCTCCTTTTCTCTCTCATTCAAAGTTTGTTCTAAGCACCTCTCTACCTTCCACCTTTTTCCTATTATCCATTCTCAATTTACCTTCCACCAAAAACATGATCTGATATTCCCCCACTCTTTCCCTAAGAATATACATCCAGAACCCTTCCTATTCTTTTCCTGGATACAATTGTATAGTCCATTAACCTCTTTGGTACAATGACACCTACGTAGGCGTTATGAGGCGTGAGTGGGTATATCAAGATGCCAGCATTGGCATCTTGATTTTATTTATTTTGTAATTGTGGATGAGTGACCCCCATATTCTGTGAGCTGGCTTGATCATATTTTCTGTGGTTATTAGAATGAAAGAGAATGAGTTCTACAGTTGTAACTTTATATCCTATAACATGAGTATTGTGGTGCATCATCAAATCATCGTACATTAGGCAGCTGATGCTGCCTTGAAATTTTGACTCGTATCAACCACCCTGCCATCCACCACCCTCTCCCATGTGTACTTATGTTTTGACTTTCTTCCTAAACACTGTGTTAGCTATCATCAATTCTCTACACAAATCTCCACCATTAACTCTCTATTATGGAAATGGGGGAAATGTTTATATCAATAAAGAAGATATGAAAAGTAAAGATGGTTAACTCAACCAACATAATATAGCACAACAATGTACAGTTTTACAATATCATTGTAGTTATCATCTTGATTTGGATCAATATTACAGATGTGAACAATTGATGAGGAAAAGGAAACATATTTTCATGCTTAAATTTTCTTCATTGATAGTACACATTCATGGTACACATTTGAAATATTTCCACATATTTGAACCATAAAGGCAACACCATCATTGCCATCTACTGTACACCAGTGATCTTTAAGCTTTTTTGTCCAAGCCCAAATTAACCTGATGATCTTCTCTAATTTTCTCTTATTTAACAACAATTGTTTCTGGATACAACATAGTATCAATTTTGATAATCCCTCGGGATAATCAAACATAACTTAACACTGGTTTATACAGCTATCCTATTGCCTCTCTGGTACTGTACATTTCTCAGTTGTCAAGTAGAAGGGTGGCCCAAGCATCACAACTAAACAGAAGAGTCTACGTAGCTATGGTGTTACTAATCCATGTGAGAAAGCCTGAAAACAAGACGGAGAGGAATATTGATAAACACATGTAATGCCATCAGGTTATGGGCATATTATACAAAGAACTGAAGGGGTTATTGATATCAAGTCAGACATCCAGCTGGTATCAAGGAAAACCAATTGTCTCTGGAAATTTCTTAAAACTTGGTCTTATCTTTTTTCTGCACGCTTTGTGCCATAACTTGAAATCTTAATTCTCTCTTACCCTTACATATATATGTCTGACTCAAAAGGTGCAATATTTCTCCTTACTGTTGATCTGTGGTTTAAAAAGAAGTGTGATGTCCTGTATTTACCTAGTTATCTTACAGGAAAGGGAGCTACACTCATGGTGTCCTGTCTCTGTATCTTGCAGTGTCTAGTTTGCTCTTAAATCTGTGTATAGTTTTTGCACACACTATTGTTTTGTCCAATTTGTTCCACACATCCACCACTCTGTGTGGAAGACTGTTTTTTATAGGTCTCTTCTGTAACTGTAGGTTATGTAGACTGCAGGATCTGTAAAAGTGTAGCTTGTGGAAAGAAGGGAGGCCTACCTGATTTTGACAGATCACAGGAAATTCCTGGCTAGTGACATCACTTGGAGGGTATGGGTCACAGTCACAGTCACAGTTCCGTTAGCAATTAATATATACAGAATACCTACTTGGATGCCTTTACAAAGGAGAGTGACACACTCCTTTAAGAAGGAATAGAGTGGAACAAGGAGAGAAACATTCTACTTAACAAGATAAAACATGCTCATGTTGAGGTTAATGTAGCTATGAGGAAAAATCTTTGCCATTTTTTCATCATCTCATGTGCATTACATAGTGAATTCATCGTGAAACAATGGTCTGAAGATGATATTAACTGAGCACTAACTTTGAATAATCTAAGTCCAAAAACCCATTGCTTCTTGCATAAAAATTGTAACTTACTATATCCATCAGTTACCACATGAAATCAATGGTCATTAAAAATCAGTGTTGTGCCAGGAGTCTTGAACACAGTGGTGTCCAATGCATAAATGTAAGGGTAGCTGTTCAGCTACTTTCAGAAACCATGTCGAAGGCTTTAGCTTATTTTGATCCAAGAGTGCTTCTTCAAAGCAAGTACTTGGAAAATACAAGGCATTTTATAAAACTTGTTGAATCATTGTTTGATTTTTTCAACTCTAGTTCCTTATGACAATAAAAATTTGATGTAATTGTTTTCTTTGTTCATTGTCATTGGTTTTTAGAACATGTGTTTTAAATAGGGCTATCAGTTCAATAAGGAAGCAAAGTTAGAAAATGATAAAACTTGCAAAATAACCCAAAGAGAACTTCGAAACACTATACGGTATATCATCACACACTTGTTCTTTCAGTTTCAAGAGAATAAAAACTAAAATAATTACTTTTCAGCTGATCATTATTTCCCAATGTTATGAATGGGCTGAAAAAAGTATCTGTAGGTGTGATGTCTGTTCATGTCTCTAGTATTGAGTGTTGGTGGGTGGGTGGGTGTTTGGCTGGCTGGCTGACTGCTGGTGCCCTCCATGTGACGTCACAGCCATGCACCCACAGTGACCTTGATAATACCTGGTAGTCTATCTTGGTTTTAGCCAAAGTGTGTTCCCTATTCCCCTTCTTCTCTGAAACTGTAAAATCCCTTTTGGTTTAGAGCCCTCTGGGTTACTTTTCCTGCAATATTTTGATTAATTGTTGCCTAGAGTTTCATTAAATGGGAAACCTTCAGCCCCCACAGTGGCTGACAATGCTCCTCAGAACATCCCACAGATCTCTCTAGGAAGAAACCTTGGATTGTCATCTGTGTTGTATAAGTGTTAGACTTTCTATGTCATCAGCTCAAAGTGGTAGGTAGAGGAGAGCATATGCCAGTTGTCAGCTCCCAAGTGTGTGAATAAAGTGTATGAAATGCAACTGAAGCTGATAGAAAGTTATCTTGGACCCAGTCGAGAGACTGAATGTCATGCACTTTCTGATGGAGGAGAGGGAGTTGACGGGTTTTGAAAACTACTGTACTTTTATAGCTCACACTTGTCCCCTTTTCTCTTGTAAAGTGGAACTATACAGGCACTCCTCCAGTCCTCCGGCACTCTACCCTCTCTCCAGCAAACATAAGATAACCTCACCAGCCAGTCCACCATTACTGTACCTCCTATTTTTTAGACATTCTGCATGGCATCCATCCAGACCAGGTGCCTTACCTGCTCTCATCATGATAACAACTGCCTTCACTTTATCCTTCTTTTTTTCTCCTCCATTTTCCTCACTTATCACAGTCATTTTCTTAGCGCTTCCCACTGCAACTATCTTTTGCCTCCCTATCCTCCTTCACATTTAGCAACTCCCTAAAATACTCTGCCCATCTTCCTCTTACTGCCTTCTCTTCCATTATCATCTCTCCATCTACACCTTTTACCTTTTCTTCTCTACTTGATTCGCCTCCTCTTCCTCTCTTAATTTCTTTCCAAAACATCTTTTTTTACTTTCAAAATTTTCTGTCATACTCTTACCCCATTTCACATCTGCTCTCCTCTTTGCCTCCTTTTCCTTGTGCTTTACTTCCCTTTTCTTTGTATCTCTCATATGACTCCCTCATCCTATTTTGTAACCAATCTGTGAAAGCTCGCTTCTTCTCATCTACAACCTTCTTTGTTTCCTCATCCCACCATTTACTACCCTTCTTTCTAATTCCTCTTGTCCTTCTTGTTCCACACACCATCTTTGCACTTTGTGATTCCCTCCTTGAACCATCCCCATTCCTCCTCTACTCCTAGCTCTACTCTATCCTTCACACCCTCACACTCCTCTCTCAGCTTCTTCTTGTGCTCATTCTCCTTTTCCTTTTCATGTAAAGAGTTCACTCTAAGCACCTCCCTACCTTTTGTCCTTTTCCTCTTTCTCCATTTATCCTCCACTCTCAACTTACCTTCCACCAAAAAATGATCTGATATTCCCCCACTCTCTCCCCTTAGCACATGTACATCCTTAATTTTTCCTGTTATACTTCTATCTACCACTACATAGTCCATTAATGCTCTATCTACCACCCTTCCATCCACCACCCTCTCCCATGTGTACTTATGCTTGACTTTCTTCTGAAACACTGTATTTGCTATCATCAACTCTCTAGACACATCTCCACCATCAACTCTCCACTATGATTCTTTCCTGGAACTCCACATTTCCCAACCACTCCGTCAATTGGTTCATTTCCTACCCTAGCATTAAGGTCTCCCAATACTACTACATTGACATTCCTCCCTAATCCCTCTATGCACTCATTTAAATCTATCCAAAAAGCCTCCCTTTCTTCTACACTCTTCTCACTACCAGGTCCATATACACTTACAAAAACCCACATCTCCTTTCCCAGTTTCACCTTCATCCTCATTATCCTTGAGAAAACCTCCTACTCCACTACACATTTACCTATCTTTTCACTTACTAGTATAGCCACCCCTTCCCTCACTCTCCCTTTCTTCACTCCTGAATACCTTCCAATTACACTCCAAAACTCAATCCTGCCCTTCCCTCTCAACTTAGTTTCACTCAGAGCCAACACATCCATCTTTCTTCTCATAAGCATACTACCTATCTCTTCCCTTTTACTCTCATCTGTACCACATCCACGCACATTAAAAGACCCAAACCTTAGGGTGCTGGTTGGAAAACTCCTAGACCCTTTTATGCCTTTACTTTATTAGGAATGTCCCCTGTGGGGCTACAGGGAGAAGGATGCCTGGTCCCAATCCCTGTCCCATTATTCTTCCCTCTTATGATCCAAGTGGAATTACTTGGTGGCAGTATTCTTTTCCCCACACCACAGGGTAGGCGAAACAAGGAAATGAAATTCAGAGAAATGGTACAGGACAGCAACAAGGGGTTGGGGGACAGCATAACAGAGGGACAGTAGCAGTATAATAAAAGTTTCATCATTTCTCTGTGAGCAGAGTCCTCCTCTATCACAGACAAAATGATGTGTGGCTCTGGTCCATAGGGGCGCCCCATATAGACCCTAAAGTATCAACTGCATGCATGCTACTTGCCATAACAATGTAAAGCCAAAACCCCAGACGGGTAATATAATAGAAAAAAGTAAAACTGGAAAGATATGAAACAAAATTTCAGTTACTTTTTGCTTTTGAGAGATATATTTTCTAATGGTTACCAGTTTTGCCTAAAAAAAATTAAGGCCAACTATAACAGTATCTTGTACAAGCTGCCAGATGTATGATATTACTGAAATAGTAGTGTTCATGGAATTCCCATTAGTGGGTTTGGCCAGTACTGTTAATCCTCTCATCATTTTGGCATAGATGTGAATTAGAATACCTTCACATTAAAGTATTTGATGCCTCTATGTTAAAAATCCTGGAAAAGGCCCCAAGGAAAATGTGTAATGTTTGAATAAAAAAAGAGGACATGTTTTCTAAGATGACTTAGCTGATACTCTTGTAGCTTTGCTGTGTGTGATCTTTACATCTTCAATTTTGTTGATACTGAGATAATGCAATGAAAACCTATAATTAAGGTAGAAAAGTTCTTTAGCCTTGGATGTCAATATTCATTTCTTTAGTTTATTCTGACTACTTCTGACTATAGCCAAGCAATTCTAATCATATGAAAGTAACCAAAGTAGATATCAGAGCATAACCTATTGCAATAACCCTTTATTGTCTGTATTTGACATGTTTATTCTGACTGTTGCCAAGTGATTTTATTTAACTGAGAAAAGTCAATGTATCGGCAGTTAATATGCATCCATTATTCAGTGAACCTCAGAACTCAAGGTTTGACACTTACGTGTCACTCGGGTGTAGACACCTGGCATGTCTGGTTCAGCACAACCTACTCCCCAGGAGACAATGCCAATATGGAACCATAAACCATTTTCTTCTGCAATCATTGGTCCTCCTGAGTCACCCTAGAAAAAGAAAAGAAAAGAAAAGAAAAACAATATGTGTGTGTGTGTATATATATATATATATATATATATATGTATACAGACGCTCCTCAACTTACGTTTTAGTTACGTTCCGAACGGTCGAACGTAAGTTGAAAATGAACGTAAGTTGTTACTGTACTATACATCCGTAAATTCTATTACCGTATCTTATAAAACACCCCTAAATAATTAATTATACACATAACACTGTAAAATAATAACATTAATTTCAAATAAATTAAATTCAAGCAACATAAATTGAGATGGTGGAGGAGGGGGAGGAGGAGGCAAGGCATGTTCAGTTTGTCGTTTGTGCAATGTAAACAATGGACACAGCGTCATGCGCAAGTATCGTTTGAACTACGGAGAGTGCACTAAACTAAAAAATTCACTCATTTTTTTTTTTTTTACAATTTTTTTTTTAGTCAGTTCAAACGTAAAATCGAAAAAACGTAAAACGAATGAACATAAGTAGAGGAGCGTCTGTATATTTATATATATAATTACACACACATGTATACAAATTAGACAAAAACAGTGTGTGCAAACACTATTCAAGATTTTAAGAAAAAACTTGATACTGAAAGATACAAAGATGAATCACCACAAGCATAGCTCCCTTCCCATATAATACAACTAGGTAAATACAACTAGATAAATAGGTAAATATATATGTATGTATGTATATATATATATATATATATATATATATATATATATATATATATATAATGGGATGATAGAAATACAAGAGGACATGGAAAGAAAATCAAGAAAGACAGCTATAGAAGAGATATGAAAAAGAACAGCTTTCCTCACAGAGTAATAGACATTTGGAACAAGTTAGATGAGAAAGTGGTGTGTGCAAAAACAATACAAAAATTTAAAAATAGGTTAGATACAATGAGATATGAAGCCGGGACACCACGAGCATAGCTCCCTTCCCATATAATACAACCAGGTAATAAAACTAGGTAAATACACACACACACACACATATATATATATATATATATATATATATATACACAGTCAAACCTCGAAAACCCGGACCCCGAATGCCCGGACCCTTGTATGACCGGTCAAAATGAACAAAGGTCGGACTTTTCAAGCAAAGTTCCCTATTTGTCCGGTAGGTGGCAGCGATGGCCGTACACGTGTACTCAAACCTGGCCTAGTCAAGCCGCCACCAGGGCTGCCGTTTCGTAGAATTTTGTACCAAAACGTAGTAAAATAGCGGCATGTGGCAACTGCACAAGGACATGAGGAAATTTTTTCTACATATCAGCGGGCCGTTAAAAACATTCAAAAACTCAAACTTTTGTTTCAAAATCATAGAACTAGTTATCAAATAATAAATGGTACATCAAAATATGACTTTTATTGGTAATTGTGTTACTTATAAAATATTATACCCCAAAAGATACGTTTTTACCGTCTAGAAAAAATTCTACGCTAAAGTTTCAGCTTTCTTTTAGCGATAATAATATGAAAAATATTTTTTATATCTTATTGAATATGTTAGGGCATGGGGGCCTTATATACATCCAAGAATAAAGAACTAGAACCAACATTTTGTCAAAGTTTGACAAGTATACCTTGCTATGAAAGTCTGCACACGCCCGAGAAAAATGTATGCCCCGGTATGGCAACACTCCCATTCTACACAGCAGTGTAGAAAATGCAGCAACCCTGGCCGCCACCACTGTCCCGCGTGCATACCTTCCGATATTTACAGTGTACGTAATACAAAATACAGTACAGTACACTGTATATACAGTACATTTACATGCCTGTATTACAGTTATTATTACAGAATTATTAGTATTATAGTATTATTACAGTATTGTTATTATTACTGTTAGAGTATTATTCTTATGTGTTTCTATGCCATATCATACATTACCTATATGTATACCGCTACGAAAATCTACGGGTGTTAGGGCGATATTTTCGATGACCGGACTTTTGGCATGACCGGACCACCCTTCCCCCCAATTAGTCCGGGCTTTCGAGGTTCGACTGTATATATATATAATATATGTACATATATATGCATATAATATATATATATATATATATATATATATACACACACATATATAAATATAAATATATGAGTGGTAGTGTGGTGAGTTTAAACGCCAAGAATCTGTTGAAGTACAGTATTATTATTGATGTTTCGTCCAACTAGGACTTCTTCAGAGTGTACACATATAAGACATTGACAACTTATATATTCACACAGCTCACCCCATTCCTTCCCAGTCAATGTTGTTGTAATCTCACTTTCACCTATAGCTTCATGGAGAAAACATGGACTGGAGGTGAAGCTTTATTCCTGACGTTTCGTCTAACGACTTTCTCAAAGGAATGAGCATACTAGAAACATACAGAGATTATAAACCCGCCTTATGGCTCAAGGGGGTGTACGAGCGTATAGCGCTGCGTCCTGATTGGCCCGCTGAGACAGCCAATCACGAAGCGCTATATTCGCTGAAGATTTGGCCCAGGTGAAGCTCCCAGCCTTATTGTTGATATTCGGACGAGTGGTGATGTACGCAGCTTCTATAGATTTTCTGATCTTCTTATCCATACCTTCGTGTAGAATCTCGGCTCGGTTCCAGTGTGGGAGGTGCCCAGACTCGTCAACATGCACCACCATTGCGTTGGTGAGTCTATGGTGACGGAGGTCGGCCTTATGCTCCCTGATTCTAGTGTTAAGGCCCCTCTTAGTCTCTCCGTAGTATGCTTTATCGCATGATGTGCATGGGATCTTATATACGACGCTGTCTTCTCTCCCCCTCATCTTAGTCCCGCTTTTTAACATGTCACCAATCTTCGTTCCCGATGTTACGGCTGCTTTAACTTCCGTGCCCCTGAGCATTCTAATGGGCCAAATCTTCAGCGAATATAGCGCTTCGTGATTGGCTGTCTCAGCGGGCCAATCAGGACGCAGCGCTATACGCTCGTACACCCCCTTGAGCCATAAGGCGGGTTTATAATCTCTGTATGTTTCTAGTATGCTCATTCCTTTGAGAAAGTCGTTAGACGAAACGTCAGGAATAAAGCTTCACCTCCAGTCCATGTTTCCTTTACCGTGTCTATACAACTTGTTCACATGGATTTTCTTCATGGAGAATTAAGCTGCTTCCTACCCTCACTAACTTGGCAAAACCATCCTGATGATTGCTACATGGGAGTGAAGTAATATACGCTCCCTCAATTGTCCTCCTTTCCTTTTTATCAAGTCCATTATGGAGCACCTCTGTTTTCTCCCAATCTGGCAGGTGGCCAAAGTTGTCAATAAGTAACACTAAAGAGTTGGAGGTCAGGTGGGTTTTGACATAATTTTTTATGCTCCATTGTCTGCTTGTGAATTCTCCTGCCAGTTTCACCATAGTAACTAGCAGGGCAGCTTTTACGCGGTATTCTGTAAACTAAACAGTTATCTTCACCTTTGACTTTGTTATGGACTTTATTTCTCACAATATCGCCTATTTTTATTCCTGTGCTATATGCCAGTTTCAGGCCTGCCTTGGTGAGATTTTGTTCAATGACATTTGAGCACTTGGAGTTGGGTAGGGACAGGTACCCACGGCTCTCATCACTAGCCTCTTTATTCATGCAACCCCTGTTTCTTATTTGTAAAGTATCTTTCTTGTTTCTATATAGAAAACCTACTGGGTAACATAATTTCTGGAAAACATCAAAAATGTAAATTTCCTCCGGGAAAAATTCCTCACTACATATTCTGAATGCTCTCAGGATGAAGCCTATAATGATCCCACTTTTTATTTTGTTGTGGTGCAAGGAGTAGTAATGAACAATGTCGTTTTTTTTCATGCATTTTCTGTGGACTGAAAATGTCTTGTTACCTCGTCTCTATATCACTATGTCCACAAAGGCCAGATGGTTACCTTCCTCATGTTCCATTGTGAATTGGATGTCACATTCTATCTCATTCAAAACATGCAACTTACCATCAAAATCAGTATTTTTGGGAGCGACAATGAGTACATCGTCCACATACCGCATCCAGGTGGAATCATGGCCCATTATTTCAATGAAATGGTCTCTCTAATACCTCCATGTAAAGAGAGGGTAACACGGCACTGAGGGGACTTCCCATAGGAAGCCCACGACATTGAAAATATTCTTCATTGTTGAAGATTAAAGGACCAAATTTTACACAAAGGGAAATCAGTTTGGTCCTTTATCATCTTCCTTTCTGGTGTCTTTGGGTTTCATAGAAAACAGGCTTCAGGGTTATAGATTTCAGTCAGCCCAACCCTGGCTACAAGACTTTGTAGGAGGTTTCATAATTTTTTTATGATCTGAGTGGGATTCACACTCAGAGGTACCTGCATTCAAAGCTCTGTGATGGCTGGGCCTGACTGTTTGAATTACACCCCTGCAACTAGCGATTTGTTCCATAACAGTTACAATGGTGGAGTAAGTAAAAACCTAGTTACTGCTTTGTTTTCTGGTGTCATCAGTTTTCATAGAAAATAGGCTCCAAGATTGTAGATTTCAGTCACCCCAACCCTAGTTACAAGACTTCATATAATTTTTGAAATTTATGTACAATCTGAGTGGCGAGATGGTAACACATGGAACTAATACTCAGAGGGACCTGAGTTCAAAGTTCTGTGATGGCCGAGATATTGTATGAATTACATCGCTGCTACTAATGATTTGTTCCATAATATATATATGTATTTATAATACTGTATAAATAATAATAATAATGATAATGATAATAATAATGATAAAATTTCCTACCTGGCATGAATCCTTTCCACCATCAGCATAGCCTGCACATATCATATTATCTGTAATAGTACCGTACAGGTTCAATTTGGCTTCACAATCACTGTTGGACAGCACAGGCACCTCCACTTCCCTCAGCTTACTTGAAGTTAAGCCACCTGCCATAGATAGAAAAGCACAGTAAATCAAGGGATGATCCATAGGTGAAGATGAGGAGGTCAGGTGTGAGGTGGTGCAGCAGACTGTAGGCTATCTAGGTGGTTTGACTTCTATTCTTTATATCTGCTTTATGGGATGTAAAGACTTTAACCTCTTCAATATATAGTGGTATGCTTTTCAGGTTTCTGTTACAGTTTTAATGTTCAAAATTCTCCCTTTCATAAAGGGTTAGAATGGTGCCTATTTATGAAGAACCCCATCTGGGGTACTGCAGGCTGCATGTTGTTATGGCAAAGTAGCATGCAGTTGATACTTTAGGGTCTAATTTTTGGGGGAACATAAATCACTGCACACTTTCTGCTTTTCATGTCACTATCTTCAACACTTATTGTGATCATCTCCACCTTATTCTCTCCATATGTAACTTTCGTCACATTTAAGTTTTTCTTAACCAGGAACATGACTCTATTTCTAAGCCAGTAACTATCTAATCCATGTCCAACACTGTTTAGTACCAGTGGACCCCTTAATTTTGTCTCTACAATTCCCATTATGTCTGGTTTTTTTCTGACAGGTAATCATTTAGTCTGTTTAACCCTGAGATTAATCTGTCTATATTGGTATAAGCTATTTTAATTTTCTACTCCCTCCATCTCATTCTTTGAACATTTTTTCTTTTTAATATACCATTTTTTCAGTCTTATGTCTAGCACTCTCCAGTAGAACTGCGCTTTCTCAGTCTCCATTCTTTTCTTGTGTTTTTTCTTTAGCTTTATTTCTTAATGTGTTAATTCTTCCTCGTTCCTCATCGTTCATGTCTCTTTTTATCCATATACTTTTGTAGTGTTTATTTCTTGCTAATTTTCCTATTTTTGCTCTGCTGCCATTTGTGACCTTAATTTGATCTTAGTGGTAAACTTTTTTCCTTTGTATATTTATCTATTTTGTGCACTTCATCAATTTCCTTTTCTATTTTTTGCTCTTCATCTTGTACTACATTTAGGACTTTTTTTTTTTTTTTTTTTAATTCTCTCTCTTCTTTATCTCTCAGGGACCAGTTTAGGTTATGTGTTTCCTGTAGACCATATACCGTATATACTCGTCTATAGGTCGAAATCTTAAGGAATTATTTTTACGCCAAAACCTAGGGGTCGACCTATACACAAGTAATAATCTTGTTAGGTTGAAATCCAGACATGACAAGAAAGGCTAGGAAGAACTCTTACCTTTTCTTTAGGTTCAGAAATCAAAATATTTACCTACTAAATACTACCAGTAAACAATGGGTACATAAAGACACGGTACGTACTAAAACATGTAAAATTCCTTCTAGATACGGTAACCCCATACTGTGGTTTTACCTGTTTGTTAAATTTCTTAACACAGGCGAGCTTATTATATCATGTATACTATTACAGTACCCATAATTGTTTAAAAAAATAATGAAATGCTGTGATATTCTCTTTTTTTTTTATAGTTTAGTTTCGACCATGGGCGTAATATAGCAATAGAAAATTAATCATTAATTTTATAAATTAAAATGTATCAACGTAATATGCAATTTTGTGGGCGGAAGTGAAAATGAAAAATACCTTGCCACAAGCATAGGATCGGAACGCCATCTTGTCTGTCAATTGACGGCCTCGGTGCTTCCGACAGTACCTCGCCAGGTACATTTTCTTGAAGGAATGTTATGGAGCGGAGATACATGCATTCCTTCAAGCTGCAAGAACTTTGTATAGCCAGCAAGCTAAGTGGTTGAAAAGCCCGCCAACTTCTCATTTCTTCGTCGTCGGCATGTATCATAACAAATATGACGTACTATTCGTCCGACACGACTTCATTACTTACGAAATGTTTTAGCATCTTTCTTGTTTTTTTATTTCCGATCACAAAATTGCATATTACGTTGATACATTATAATCTACAAAATTAATAATCAATTTTTATTGCTATGTTGCGCCCTTGGTCGAAACTAAAAATTTACCCAAATTTAGCTTTCTACATGGTATATGTTATTGTTACCATTACCAAAACAATGCATGGATCTCACCATCACGAAAACAAACTGTTCAGTATTGCCAACTTGTTACTGTTACAGTGACACATGGTATAATCCTAAATATTTTAACTGAAATCCACCAAAATCGTTTTCCTTGATGTCATCTTCACCACCAAACAGCTCCTCCCACTCACTTCTGTGTCGAGTATCGTCATACGAATCAACCTCATCAGCCATAGGAACATCAACATCATCTTTCTCCTCCACATTATCATTAGCCTGATCATCCGCACAGTTGAGATTACAAGACTAACTCTGAGTGTTGGTTAATTTTTTTTTCTAACGAAACACGCCTAGCCAGTTTATTCCGAATACCGTACTTGGTAATCTACCGTACTTGGCAATCTGTTCAAGTTTTTCACTCCGCTGAAATGGCAATTTCAGTGAAACTTATTAAATATTAAAATCAGTGAACTTGAAAAAACATAAACCAGAATACATCAGAATTAATGAAGTGAAAAAACCATAATAATCAATTGCTATACCAGGCAAGCCATGCTACTTCAAAGCATTAAGGCAGTGGAATGCTCACAGCACCAAAAACAAAAACAAACCACTCGACCTATACATGAGGTATATGGAAAATTCCAGATTTTTGGGCCAAAAATGGGGGGTCGACCTATACACGAGATCGACCTATAGACGAGTATATACGGTATTACTATACACTTTTTTTGTCTGCTGTATCTCTTACTAGGTTTTCTTTTTCTTTAATTACCTTAATGACTGCATCTTCGGCCTTCTCCTGCATTTGTTGATAAAATATTCCTTTGAAAATTACCTTATCTTCTTTGTCTTTCCTCCAATCATTTCTGAGTTATTGTTAGTCATCCTCTCCTATGTTTTTTCCCATTTTTACTATCATTTCTTTTATCTGTTCATTTATCCCTTTATTGTCTCACTATTAGTGTTATAATTATTTTTCAACCTTTCATTTTCACATTTTAACTCTGTCAGTTCTTTTTTAGTGCATTTACTTCTTCTTTTATTTCAATGTTTACTTTTTTTAAGTCACTCACTTCTTTTATTTCTTTATTCATACTCCATAGATGGTCTCTTGCTTCTGTGATTCATTTATAATTCTCATTTCCCTCTATGATTCTGCTTAAAAGTCTTCTTTCATATCCATTGAATCCAGAAAAATGTTCCTCGTCTCCTCTATCTTATAGAAATCTTTTTGTACCTCACAGCAACCTGAAGCCTATATTTACATTCTGCTTCACTCTTGCACTGGTAGATGGTTCTGGGTACATGTTTACATTGTAATTTGATGGACTGCCATCAGGGCTTTTCTGGCCTGCCATCATTTTCTTCCATTTTACTTCAATACTATTTACACTGTAATTTATTCATTTTGGGTATTCATGGGCACTTCGCTTCACATTTAACACAACCTAGGTGTCCTGCTATTGTAGCACTGTTAAGACACTCCATTTTTAAAGTATTCCTCAGGAGCTCCAATTTTTACATGTTGTCACTGTGATGATCAAAGTGAAACCATATGCTAACAAATGTACCTTGCAATGTGGAGGGGTGTTGTGACAAACATGAATTCACAGAGCAATGTTTCTATAAATGGAGTGCCACAACATATCTTGGACCTATGTTGGGTAGTTGACAGTGGAGAAAGCAATAAAGAGAGCATTGATATGGCAGCAGAGGGAGATGCAAAAGTAAGGCAATTGCAGTGAAACAGATGTCTTCTGGGATGGTTAGAGAACTATGATGTGGGAGATAGGGGAGATGAAGAATAGGATGATCTAGAAATCAAGGGTATGTGTGATGTGAATGTGGTGGATGAATTTACGGAATGTGTGAAATGAGGGGAGAGACCATTGGCAGCCCTGACCTGTAGGATGGCACCAGGGGACATTGGCTTTAGGGGGTCAGGGCAGCAGTGCATTGGTCAGGTGCAGTGCATGAAGACATGTGTGGCATAAGAGTGGAAGGATGTGTTACAAAGAATAGGATTAGGCATTTTGTGAATAGGTACAGTAGGAATTAGTTAATAGGAATAAGAGCAAAAGTAAGCAGCCACACCAACGTGAAGGAGAGAAAGAGGTCCGACACTGGGTAAGAACTTCACTCACAATCTTGCTCTTATATTTGTTCTAACTAACCTGTGGTCGTAACTCCCCATCCAAGGACAGTAGCCATCACACCTACATAATCATTGTTCTGATTCAGTGGCAAACATGCAGGACCTACATGGTTTTCAGAATCAAACACAATAAAAGAAGTTTGAAGGAGGGACAGATCAGAATCCAGTGTCTGTGAGTTATAATCAGGGTGAACAATAATCTGAAAGTACAAAGGTAGATAATATACACTAATGGTTAAGTTACATCATACATCTAATATAAATTCATAATTACATAAAACCAAAAAAGGAATTAATGGTGAGGTTATAAGCATCATATTTCTGAGTTTATTGTGGAAGCTGGAACCCTCACCTGTTTTACCCTTAATACCTGTACGGGCTCAGCACTGCTATGTTGATCATGCTCACCCGCTATCACAGACAGGAATCTCTTTTGTTTACTAAGCAAAGAAACAAAGGATAGGAAACTGAATTACTTTCATAGCTCACTGCAGTTTTTTTTAAGTGCAATGGAGATTTGCATAATCCTAATTATTCACAAGACTATAAGTATGTTACCATTCATTTGATAATACAATTCCCATTAATTATAATCTTTCACATGCTAGTATACAATTTATAATGTATAATCTTCTCAATCCTCTTCCTTAACTTAAAAGATTCTAAAATTATCATGAATACTATTGGATAATGCCCAGTTCTTGGAACAGATACTTACCCCACCACACAATGTGCAGCTGTTAGAACCCATTGTTCAGCCACAATTGTTCCACCACACATGAAGCTATTGTAATTTTTATATTTCAAAGCCACCATAAATGAGTATTCATTCACATTAGTTATTTCACCTCCAATAATACGGTTGACTCGATTGACCCGACCACAGCCTGAAACTAATTTGGATGGGTTTAAGAAAATGCATGGGAGGGTACATCATATAAGGTTATGCTTCTTGCTGCTGGGTATCATGAAAACTCAAAAGCATAACTTATCTTACAATTGCCCAGTGATGTCCTTGGATGACTTTGGATATTTTCAAACATTTCCCCCTGTAAAATAAATCTGCTTCTGTTTTGTCCATACTCTATCTGAAGGTATCTGGGAATAAGTGTGTCTAAATACAATGGTCATATCATTTGGAACTGTAATGCAATTAAGCAGAACAAAGTCATGTTTAATATTGCATCTCTGATTACACTGGCCTGCGTTTAATTTTTTTTTTCAAAGGTCGAAGGTTTTTCAAGTGATTTATAGGTTTTTTGGTGCGCTGAATCCAAAAATGCCATCAGTTTCCTTGGATCAGGTCTAGTTTTTGAGATATGAGAAGTGCGACTTTTGGGCCTTGTATAGTACTAAGTATAAGGAAAACGAGGCTGCAGGTATAGCCTATTCTTATTTTTTTTTGCATAAAAATTATACTGTAGCACCCCGAAACTGATACTGAAACCTAATGATGTTTTTGTTTACTTTCAGGAAACTGAAACCGAAACTGAAACTGAAACTGCATTGACTACATTGACAAACTGCATTGACAACACTGAAACTGAAAATGGTTTAGAAAAGTGTGATCTCCAATCAATGTGACTGATTTTATAAGAATCTGTGCTTTTTACAAGAATCTGTGCTTCTTGTGTTTCTATTTTGGACACGTATCTTAGATTGACAGAAAATGGAATGCAAATGCACAAATCACCCTGATAGGTTCTGCTACATATGTGGTAATGTGATTCTTCCTCGTCGACTAGCAAATATAACTGATTTTGTGAAGAAGGCATATCATGCTTACTTTGGAGTTAAGCTTGGGGACCAGGACAAGCCATTTGCACCCCATGTTAGCTGCAAAACATGTGTCGAGAACTTGCGTGATTGGAGAAATAAAAAAAGGAAGAGTATGCCATTCGCTGTTCCAATGGTTTGGAGAGAGGGTAAAGATTATGTGTCAGACTGCTATTTCTGCATGACTAATCTTAAAGGAGTCAACCGCAAGAACAAGCATTGTATTCAGTATCCTAATGTTCCGTTTGCCATGCGACCAGTCCTTTATGGTCCAGGCCTGCCCATTCCCGAGCCAGATGTTGCAATGGAATCTAGCTCTGAATCGGAATCTGATAACGCACTAGACAGGGCAGAGGGTGGAGAATATATGCCAGAAGAAAATGACCGGCCAGTGCCTCTAACACAAGCAGATCTCAATGACCTGACACGGGATCTAAACCTATCAAAGGAATCAGCACAGCTTCTGGGTTCTCGTCTTTGTGAGAAAAATTTGCTAGCACCTGAGACAACATTCTTTTGGTACCGAGAGCGTGAAAGAGAATTTAGACAGTTCTTCACAACCCAGAAGGACTCGTCATTAGTTTACTGCAACAACATTGCTGGTTTGATTCAATCAATGGGGCTGGACTATGTTGCTACTGAATGGAGACTGTTCATCGACTCTTCCAGCAGAAGTCTCAAGGCAGTCCTCCTTCACAACGGAAATAAATACTCTTCAATTCCAATCGGTCATTCGGTGCAAATGAAAGAAACTCATGACAACATGGATCAGCTACTGTCTGCTCTGAACTACAATGACCATGGTTGGTTGATCTGTGGAGATCTTAAGGTAGTTGGATTGGTTTTGGGACTACAGGGTGGGTACACAAAGTATCCATGCTTTTTGTGTTTGTGGGATAGTCGGGCTGATGATCAACATTTTGTCAGACAAGAATGGCCACCACGACAACGTTTGGAACCTGGTTCACACAATGTTCAGGCTCGTTCTCTTGTTGAACCAAACAAGGTCTTACTCCCACCTTTACATATCAAACTGGGACTGATGAAGAATGTGAAGGCAATGGACAAGGACGGCATGGGATTTACTTTTCTTCAGCAGAAGTTTCCTCGGATCAGTCTGGAAAAGCTTAAGGCTGGCATCTTTGATGGGCCTCAGATAAGGGAACTTATGAAGGACTCAATGTTTGACGATGCACTGAATGCAGCTGAGCTGTCCGTTTGGTGGTCGCTTGAGTCAGTGATAAGAAACTTTCTAGGAAATAACCGAAGTGCAGAATACGAGAAAGAAGTCGATGAGCTCTTGAACAGCTATAAAAAATTAGGGGCTCGCATGTCAGTCAAAATGCACTTTCTACGGTCTCACTTAGACTATTTCCCTCAGAACTGTGGTGACTTCAGTGAGGAACAGGGAGAACGTTTCCACCAGGATATTCGTGTCATGGAAGAACGCTACCAAGGCCGGTGGGATGTGAACTTTCTTACGGACTACTGTTGGTGTTTGAAATGAGACGTGGTGGCTACCCAACACAGGAGAAAGTCACTGAAAAGGCCCTTCATCCATGATTAGATTTTCTGTAATACATCCTCTTTATCTTCTGAACTATGCAAGAAAAAATTATTTCTTTTGTCAAGAATTTTTTTCTCCAAAATTAAAGGGAATAAATAGCACTAAATGGCGTTTTTAATTATTTTTACCGCCTCATATCTCAAAAATGTGACCTGATTGAACAAAATGAGTGTGATTTTTAGATTCTGCATAGCAAATTACCCTAGAATCAGTTATCAGATGCTTTACCTTTGAAACTTTGCAGGCCAGTGTTATTCATGACTTTGGCCATTTCTAATTCTTCTGTGTATTCTATATTATCTTGGCATAGTTTCACCATTTCCTGTTTGTTTTTAAGTTTACCATTCACATATCAATAGAATAGCTTGGGTTGCTCTTTGCATTTATCTATAATATCCTTTTCATGGTTCCTTTTTTCCTCTCTTACTTTAACATACTCATTTCTATAGTTTATATAAACTTGCCATTTTCCAGGTTTTTTTTTATCTTTTCTCAATCTTTTCCAAGCTCTGTCCCTTCTATATTTTGCTTCACTGCATCTTTTGTTGAACCGGCATTTAATGTACACTCTCTCTAGCTTCTGTCTTGGTACATGTCTATTCACCCCTTCATTGTAATTATCCATCAAAATATCCCATTTCTCTTCCACTTCTGTCTCTTTCATGTAAAATTTTTCCCAGTTTGTATTCTGGAAGAATTTCTTTAGTTTTCCAAAGTCCATTTTGTTGTACATCAATCTTCTTTTCCTATGTTTTTCATTTCTCTCCATGTATATTTCTTCCTTTAGTTCAGTCTCAATGAGTATATGGTCACTCTTTCCCTCTTTCCAATTGGTGTCTTGTATTGGATTTGATAAATTTCAGGTTCTGTTGTAAATATTAAATCTAGTTTCGACGGCTCCTTGTTATTTCTGTATCTGGTGTTTTCACTGACCCACTGAGTCATTGTATATTCCAGGGTTATGTCCAGTAGTACATTACCCCACAAGTTTTCTGCTCCTCTCACTGTCATGTTCTCCCAACAAATTTCTTTACAATTGAAGCCCCCCATAATTACCAGATTGCCCCCACCCAATAGTATCTCATTTAATCATTATCATATCTTGTTGCACGAGAACCGTGTCCATATAAGGGCAGTTTCATTTGCTTCCCTAAGGTCTTGGTCGGAGCAATGGGGACTCAATGGACATTCCCGGAGGACGTGGACCATCGTCTGTATTTTGCCACAGGGACATTGGGGGCTATTGGTGTATCCCCACTTGTGTTGATTTTCTCTTGTTTTGCCCACCTTGGCTCTTCCTCTGTTTAAGGTAACCCAGTCCTTCCTAGTTAGGTTTGCTTCTGGGGGCAAGGTCTTGTTTGGGCATGGTATGGCCTCGTTATGGCCCAGATTGTCATATTCCTGCCAACATTCTAGTCTATGGGCCACAGCTTGGGTTGGATCCAGTCCCTCCACTGTCATGAAGCTTTGGCGGGACTTCAGTCTCTGTCCAACCTGAAGGTGACTGTATAGTGGATGCCTGGGATCATTTTGTTGATTATATTTTTCTATCTTGGTAATTATTTTGCGCCGAATGTGGGGTGGTGGAATCCCTGCCAGTCTGTAGATAGTATGTAGGGGCGTTGGTTTTAGGGTACCTGTAATTATTCGACACAACCTGTTCAGTTCTGGATCTATTCTATGTGCATGGCATGACCTGGCCCATACTGGAGCGCAATATTATGCGGTGGAATAACAGTGCCAAAGCTGTTTGTCACAGGGTAAAAGGATAAAAGGATCTCATTTAATGATTGCCTTGTATCTTCTAGCATTTTCATACACTTGTTCTCTTTCCAAGCGTTCATTTTTGGGGGCACATAAGTCACCACACTTTCTACTTTTCATGTTCTTGTCTTCAACTTTTATCATGATCAGTTCTACATTACCTTTGCCCTCCACAATTTTTGTCACATTTAAGTTTTTCTTGGCCAAGAACATGATTCCTCCTCCCTGTTTCTTGTCTCTATTTTTAATCCAGTAATGGTATAGTCCATGTCCAACATCGATGGATGGTATTTCACCCCTTAGTTTAGTCTTCACAATTCCCATTATGCCTGGTTTTTCTTCGAGCAGGTGATCATAAAGTTCATTCAGTCCTGAAATTAATCCGTCGATGTTGGTATAGGCCACTTTCAATTTTTTTCTTTCTCCATTTTTTTCTGTCTTTGGTTCGCCCATTCTGATGTACCATTTCCTTAGTCTCATGTCGATTACTCTCCAATAGAATTCCTTGCTTTCGGTCTCCATTCCCTTCATGTTTTTTTCCTTTGTTTTATCTCTTAGTGTCTTCTCTTTTTCTAATTCCCCAATACTCATTTCTCTTTTTATCCATATCTTATTGTACTTTCACTCCTTGCCAAGTTACCTACTTTTTCAAATATGGCTTCTACTACCATCATTTGTGATCTTAGTTTTATCTTTAGGGGTTGATTTCTATCCTTAGAATAGTGACCAATCCTATATGCATGA
Source organism: Oratosquilla oratoria (assembly GCF_046742065.1). Classification (NCBI taxonomy): domain Eukaryota; kingdom Metazoa; phylum Arthropoda; class Malacostraca; order Stomatopoda; family Squillidae; genus Oratosquilla; species Oratosquilla oratoria. Next base: position 41,515,395 of record NC_134796.1, read on the forward strand.
TCTATATCTTTCCCTGATTCTTGGGTTCCATCCTGAATTTCTATTAGGATTGCTATTGCTGTCTCTTTTTCTTCTTTTTCTCTCATGTATCTCGTCAGACCATGTTCTTCTTTTAGTTCATATACCACAATATATTTTTTCCTATCTACTCTGTCTCTGACCCAATTTGCTTTTTCATTAATTACTTGGATATCTGTGTCTTTTGCATTTTCCTGTTGTTGGACTATTTCTTTGAAAACAATTTCTTTATTTTCAATGTTTTCCTTCCATTTCTTAATCTTTTGGATACTTTCCTCAGTCATTTCTTGTATTTGTTGTTTACCCATTTTTTTAAGTTGTCACTATTGGTAGTATCATTAATTCTCTTCTTTTCATTATCACTCTTCAGCTCTCTTATATAATTTTTCATTTCCTTAATCCCATTCCTTAGATCCAAGTTAGTTTTCCTCAGGTCAGAAATTTCAATGTTTGCTTGTGCTAAGCAATCCATTAGTCCAACGATTTTGTTCCTTAAGCCCATAATTTCATTCTCCCACCGTATCCTATTTTTGCTCATTTCCCTCTCTATCTCTAAGATTCAACTTAAACTCCTTCTTTCGTATTTACTGAATCCTGAAAAAGCATCGTTGTGATATTCCCTCCTGGTCGCAGGAGTTTTGTAAAGATTGTTTACATTGTGGTTTGGCATGTTGTCACTAGATGGCTCTGTTTTGAAGTTGTCGTTTGAGTCAGACTTTTCGGTATTTTCTTTCATTTTTTGCTAATTACGTCTTAATACATTTACAGTTACTATCCGAGTTACGACCTAGATTGGTTCCAACCAACCAGTCGTAAGTCGGATCCCATTAAAATGGCCGACACGAGGGTTATACTCTGGGATACATGATATCAATCTGTTGCGTTTTTAAGTAAATTTTTCTACTGAATACTATTATATACAAGCTGTTTACTGTTTATCAATTATATGCCTTTTATTTTAATTTTTATAATTTTTCTTAGTATATGATATGAAAACTTACAATATGAATAATGCCATTGTTAGACATAGATACGATACAGGCCACAATGCTGACTGGAATATTTCTAAGATTATCAAATATGAAAACCATACTATGAAACGTAGATGTTTTGAATCTGCTTTTATATCTCTCATTGATAATATAAATCAAAACAATGTATTTTTTACAATAAATAAACCTTTAGCAATTTTAAAAACAAAGTAACGAGCAATTTACGCAAACTGTGTTTACACCAGTTTCATGTTCGTTTCTCCCCGTAAGCTTGGGTTATATAAGGAGTCAGATGTTTGTCCACTGTGTTCACACACATAACAATGTCGAGACTGTACAGATTCAAATCAGGCTTAATGACCATCTTATGAATCGATAGCCTTAAAAAAAAAAAAAAAAAAATCCAATGTGTTATTTCTGAAGAAGCCCTGCTGGGTGAAGCGTTAAATACATTGGATCCCATACTCTGCGGTTGGCTTCTCTCCTACAGTTGTATACAGAATTGTTTTCAGTTGCTTAGTTGTTAATATGATATGGTAGGTTAAACAAAGAAAATACTTATTATAAAGTACTCTTATTAGTAAACTCATAATAGGCATCTGCTAGACGTGGTCTTAAATACGTAAATATCCTTCATCCTTAATTAATTTATCAAACTCTTCCACAAATGGCTTAGCTGCATGCGCATCACTGCTAGCAGCCTCACCTTTCGACAACACGTGGTGAACCTGGTAATGCTCTCGAAAGCGACGAAACCACCCAGCACTCCCTATGAATTCATGTGAAGCGTATTCTTCACCTGCACGTTCTTTCAACATGCGAAATTAACTTGTAGCCTTACTTTGCACTGTTTGCAACACCTGTTTCACATTTCTTTGCCTATTATCTTCCAACCACGTGTATAGCAACTTTTCCATCTCTGCCATAAATGTCGTGCGTGATGCTGGGCTGCTACAACTATCTTACGCGCTGTGCTGCCAGACATATACAGTAAACTCATAATAGACATCTGCTAGATATGGTTGTAAGTACGGGTAGTCGTAACTCGCGTGCATCGTAACTCGGATAGTGACTGTAACTAGCACTACAGAGATATCATTTCAGACACCCACAATTTCTCCACTCCCATACAATACAAACAAGGTTTCCTTTTTCATTGTTTATCCTCTTCTTTGGGGCCCAGCGACAAAGGTGTTGTCAGTTCTGTGGAGGGATGATTGTGCTGATAGCACTATATGGAATTTAAGAGAGGCAGAGAAGAAAAGTTTGAATGCATATGAGATGAAATATCTGAGAAGTATGGTAGGGGTTACTAGGCTCCACAGAGTGAGAAATAAGGAAGTGAGGAGAACTGGGGCAGAAAAGGAGATGATGAAAGAGTATTGGAATGGTTTGGACACATGGAAAGAATGAATGAAGAAAGATTAATAAAAGAGGTGTGGAAGGCAGAGGTGGAGGAAGTGAACTTGAGGGGACAACCAAAGATGAGGTGGATAGATAGGGTGGAAGGGGCATTGGGAAAGAGGGGAATGTCTGTTGAGGAAGGATGGGAACGGGAGAAGACAGATGATGGGATGAATGAAGAATGGTTGTGTATGGATGATTCTGTGATGCATGAAAGGGAGTGGGTGGGGGATGGGGGGCGAGGGAGTATGTGTGAAAAATAATCTGACACAGCACAAAGGGATTTCTCCCTGTCTTCTCATTTTCTGCATGAGGGAATGGAAAGGGGGGGGGGGGGGTCATTGATTAAATGAAGCTGCCTTACTGTGGATGTACTGTGTCTTGCTGCATTGCTTCTGACCCAGGGCAGTGGGAGAAATGCAGTGATGACCTGTCATCCAGGAGGAGCCAAGATAAGAGGGAGGGAGGGGGGTATGTGGGGATGGAATGGGTGGGAGTGGATTTTATGCTTTTGTTCTTTGGCTACCTCCATTGTAAGGGGGAAAAGACTTTGGTATATGTATGTATATGGAAAATTGTATTTCTTCACATCCCTTAGACATGTGTTCTTCCTTAATTTACCTCCACAACATATAGATGTGAGCATAGATGATACTGTGATGTAAAGAAAGGAGTGGGGGTGGAGGTTAGAAAGTGGTTGTGTGAATGATATATATTTTGATGCAGCCTGAAGATATTTCTCTCCATCTTCTCTTTCTATGCATGAGGGAATGGAGATGGGGGGTTGCCAATGAAATGAGGCAACCTTGCTGTGGATGTACTGTGTCTTACTGCATTGCCTCTGACCCAGGGCAGTGGGCAGGATACAGGGATGACCTGTAATCCATAAGGAGCTAAGAAGAGAGGTAGGAAAGGGTGGTGGATGGGATTGAAATGGGTTGGAATGAAAGGGGTGGGAGTGGATATATACCTTCTGACTTGGCTACCTCCCTTATGTTATATACATGAATTGATATTCATGGAAATAATTATCTAATGATATATAATATGGTAATTAACAAAACAAATTATCATTTACATAATACCATTTTCAATACCAAAAAATGCAAAGTACTGGAAACAGAAAATAGCTGTAAAAGAACATGTCTAAACTATTCCTTGGGAAAAGAATCTACTACAAAAACAAAAGGAGAAAGATTTGGAAGTTTTGATAAATGACAACCTATCACCTGACAGATATATCAGCAGGATTGTGGGAGAAACATATGGACTGCTGCAGAAGATTAAAGTGGCTTTCCATTACATGGATGAAGAGATGAAAAAACTCTTAGAAACCCTGATACGTACAAGACTGGAAATTGCATCAGTGGTATCTCCACAGAGTGAGGCATATAAGCAAAATTGAGAGAATACAACAACCAAATTGGTTCAAATTGGTTCAACCAAATTGGTTCAATCAAATTGGTTCAACCAAATTGGTTCCCAGTCTGGCAGATATATGAGGAAAAAATAAAACCATTAGGTCTGCCAACTTTGAAAGATCAAAGAGAAAGAGGCAATATGATTACAGTATTCAGGTCAATAAAGACTACATTGATAAAAGATATCTCTTGATTCAGGATAGGAGGGCTTTAAGAGGTCATGAGGACAAACTGAGAAAGACTAAATATCTAAACAATGTGAAGAAATATAGTTTTCCATATTTATCAGGGCTTCTTCCCCCTTATAAGAAAGGTGGCAAAGTCAATGGCATGCACCCACTCCTACCTGTTCCACTACTATCCACCACCCTTTCCTTGTCATCCATCTAGATACATTAATACTTGGAATAGCTTACTAGGTGATGTAGCCTAAGCTCAAACAATACATGAATTCAAACCTAAATGTGATAATTGGAAATTAAGAATATATACTAAGTTGGAACTGTTCATGAATTTGAGGCAAGGCATAATAAATTGGAGAGTTGGAGACAAGACCCAACAAGTGTTGGTCCTTTCCTGTAACCTATACAGTACTGTACTACAATTAGGTAAATGCAATATATTTAGCATATATCATCCTATCTATGTCAATACATTTGTCTCCTTAACTTTTTGTAATGCAGGTAAATTGTTTTAGAACATTCAATTCTTACAAATGAAAACCAGCTAAAGACCTTATCTAGAATTGTTGATCTTGTTTTGACCAATCAAGCATGACCTCATTCACCCAAAGGGATGGAATTTGTGTAGAATTGTCAATGACTCCTTGTATGTATGCATGAGTGCATGTGTGTGTATCTGCACATGATATCTAAGATTATGCAGCATTTATACACACAAATATCAGCTTTGCTATGTGGTAAAAATTAATTATGTTTCATGAAAAACTAGTTCGAAAGCATTTTTTGATGCTCTTACTTATTACTCCAGGGTCTACGGTGGTGCCTACAGTGGTGACAGGTTCAGTTTCAGTGATGTCAGTAGTTGAGGTTGGTGTTTCAGTTGGGCAGGCACTCCCAGCTACAGATTCAATCCATGAAACAAATACTGTAATAAAAACAATTAAGATTTATGGATTAAACAAGATGGATGAAGGGGAAGTATATGCCTTGACTGGGTCACCCCTCTTATAAAGAGTAAAGGGCATTTGATAATAATGACAATCATGAAAAAGATGATGATGACAACAATAACAATAATGATAACTAGTAAGACTAGTAAAAGAGGTGTGGAGGGCAGAGGTGGAAGGAGTGAACATGAGGGGCGACCTAGGATGAGATGGATGGATGGGGTAAAAGGGAGTTGGAAGAGAGGGGATTGTCTGTTGAAGAAGGATGGGAGAGGACAGAAGACAGAGGTCAATGGAGAATGGTTGTATATGGATGATGGTGTGATGCATGAAGTGGAATGGGTGGGGGATGGGTGGGTGAGGCAAAGCACGGAGCTTCAGAAAAGTAATCCTCCCCTTCTCGAATCTCAAACAGCAAGTGCCTGGAAACACTGCATGCCTTGGTGGCAGCCAACCTTGGTCTTGCTGCCAGGCATACAAAAAAACATCTACCTTGCTCGGGATATTGAGTGCAAGGGACTCCCAATTTGTGGCATAAGTACTGACATCAGCATTATTGCATCCAAACTTATGGTGACTATGGTGTATGTGTATATATATATATTATATACATACATATAGGTACATATATATACACAGTGGGGGACAAAAACTTAGGCGGCAGAGCAAAAATAATAAATTTCCTCAAATAACCCACATTATCAGGTACTTATCAGCTCTTTAATACTTTGTTGGACACCCCTTTCTCTTGATACATTTGTGGAGATGTTTAGGGACAGAAGCTGCAAGATTTTGAAGCTACACAGGGTCTATATTCTTCCAAATATCCTTGATGGCTACCTCCAGCTTGGGGATTGATGAAGTTTCACACTCACGTAACTTATCTTTTGTGAGCACCCAGAGGTTCTCAATTGGGTTTAAATCAGGCGAATTACCTGGTCAATCTTTTATATACTCCACATCAGAGAATACAAACCATTCTTTAATGAGTTTAGCATTGTGACATGGTGCACCATCCTGCATGAAGACATCTGTTTTGCACTGAATAAAACAGTCCTTCAAATGATCTTTTTTAGCTCAAAATATTAGTCTGAATTCAGAGTTACATTTTTTTTGGTAGTATCACTAGTGATCCCACAACATGGTAGCTAAAAGCACCACAAACCATCAGTGAATCAGGATGTTTAACAGTACTGTGTGCGAATTTTGGGTCCAAAGAATCACTGCCAGGATGATGGTACACTTTGCCAAGACGGTTTCCAGTAACAGTGAAAGTGGCTTCATCACTCCACAACATATTTTTCCACTTCTCCACTGCATAGCGTGCAATGGTGGGCCAAGAAAACTCGTGATGCTGGTGGACTGATCCACCATTACAGAACAAGCCCATAGGGAGGCCCAAGAACACTACTCGTACTCTGAAGGTACAGTACTGAGGAGAAAGATGGATGCTAGTCCACGTATAACAGCAACACAGTTGAAGGAAAAGAACCCTAAATTACTTGGTCATATGCCTATGAGAACAGTATGCGACCACCCGCATGATGATCTGCAATTCTCACACCACAATGCTCGCAAGAAACCACTTGTATCCATAAAACAGAAAAAGAACAGGGTTGTTTTTTTGCCACAAATATTTACAGTGGGATGTGGAGAAGTGGAAAAATGTGTTGTGGAGTGATGAAGCCACTTTCACCATTACTGGAAACTGTCGTGGCAAAGTGTACTGTTGTCCTGGCAGTGATCCTTTGGACCCAAAATTCACACACAGTACTGTAAAACATCCTGATTCACTGATGGTTTGGGGTACTTTTAGCTACCATGGTGTAGGATCATTAATGATACTACCAGAAAATGTAACTGAATGCTGACTGATATTTTGAGCTACTTTATGATCACTTGGAGGACTGTTTTATTCAGTGCAAAACAGATGTCTTTATGTAGGATGGTGCATCATGCTACACTGCTAAACTCATTAAAGAATGGTTTACATTCTCTGATGTGGAGTATATAAAAGATTGGCCAGGTAATTTGCCTGATTTAAACCCAATTTACCTAGTTTTAATATACGGGAGGAGAGCTATGCTTGTGGTGACACGTCTTTGTATCTCTCCGCATCATGTTTTATCTTAAAATCTTGTATAGTGTTTGCACATACTGTTTTGTTGTTTAATTTGTTCCATGTATTTATCGCTCTGTGTGGGAAGCTGTTCCTTTTCAAGTTTTTTCTATAACTATCCTTTTTCAGTTTTTTCTGTGTTCTCTCATTTGACCATTGTCCCACACTAACAAGTCGTTCCTGTCTAAAACTTCCATTCCTTTCATTATTCTGTAGATAGTCAGCAAATCTCCTCTTTCTCTTCTTTGTTCCAGAGTTGGTAGATTCAATTTGGACAGTCTTTGCTCATATGTTAGCTCGGCGAGAGTCGGTGCTAGTTTGGTTGTCGCTCTTTGTAATCTTTCTAGTTTCTTAATATTCTTTTTGGTACTGGGTGTCCAAAGTGATACTGCGTACTCAAGTTTTGGTCTTATTAGTGTAGTTAGTATTTTCTTTATCATTTCTTCATCCATATAAGCAAATACCACTTTGATTGACCTCAATGAGTTGTATGTTTCTCTGAATATTTTATTTGTATGCTTATCTGGTTTCATGTCCTTTCCAATCATTACTCCAAGATCTTTTTCCGAGTTTGATCTTTTTATTTTTTCTTCCCCAATTCTGTAAGCTTTCCAAATTCCATTATACTGCATTTCTTTATATTAAATTTTACTTCCTACTTTTGAGTCCAATTCCATATTGTGTCCAGATCTTGTTGCAATGAGTTACAGTTCTCTTCCGTTTTTACCTTCTTTAGTAATTTTGCATCATCTGCAAAGAAATTCATATAGCACTCCACGCCTTCATTCATGTCATTAATGTATATGGCGAACATGATCGAGGCCAGTACTGATCCTTGCGGGACACTGCTTTTTACTTCTTCCCAATTGGAGAATTTTTCTCTAATTACAACTCTCATTTTCCTCCCAATCAGGAAGTCTTTCATCCATTCCAATAATTTTCCTCTGATGCCACCTTATGACTCTATCATATTTATTAGTTTCCTATGAGGTACCTTATCGAATGCCTCTTGCAGGTCCAGAAAAGCACAGTCCGCCCATCCATCTCTTTCTTGTATTATGTCTACTAATCTTGAGTAAAAGCAGATCAAATTTGTTGTGCATGATCTCCCTTGTCTGAATCCAAATTGATTTGGGTTCAGTATAGATTTTTCTTCCAGATATTTAACCCATCTGCTTTTAACAACTCTTTCACAAATTTTTGCTATTGTGCTTGTTAGTGAGACCGGTCTGTAGTTAGATGGATCTTTCTTATCACCTCCCTTATAAATTGGTACAATGTTTGCCTTCTTCCAGTCCAATGGCACTTTTCCTTCTTTAAGTGAGAGTTTAATTATATTATATATTTTGTCAGTTAATTCTTCCATACATTCTTTCAGTATCCAGTTTGCAATTCCGTCTGGGCCATGTGATTTTCTGACATCAAGGGTTTTAATTTGATCACTGATTTCTTTTTGTGTTACGTTTACTTCTTTCATTGCTGGGGATAATTCTCTCTCTCTATCTACACTGTTAGCGAGTTTTCTATTGTGAATACTGATCTGGAGTGGTTGTTCATAATTTCAGCCATTTCCAGTTCTTCTGTATATTCCTTTTTATCTTGGCGCAGTTTTTCTATTTCTTGTTTGTTTTTCAGTTTTCCATTTACATACTTGTAAAATAGTTTGGGTTCTTCCTTATATTTTTCTATTATCTTTTTTTCATAATTTCTCTTTTCATCTCTGCATATTTTTACATTTTCGTTTCTCAGTTTGATGTACATTTGCCATTTGCTTGGTTTCTTATCTCTTTTCCATTTTTTCCAAGCTTTGTCTCTTTTGTCCTTAGCTTCACTATATCTTTTGTTGTACCAGCTCTTTAGGTATGCTTTTTCCATTTTTTGTTGTGGTACATATTTGTTCACTCCTTCATTATAAATTTCTTTTAGTATGTTCCATTTTTCTTCTATCCCTGTATCTTCGTTTTGGAATTTTTCCCAGTTTGCATTGCGAAAGAATGTTTTAAGTTTCTCAAAGTTTGTTTTGTTATACATAGGTCTTCCTATTCTATGTTTATCATTTTTGCTTTGATCCATTTGTTCTTTCAATTCCATTTCTATTAGTATGTGGTCACTTTTTCCTATCGGAGTTTTATAATAAATTTTTTCAATAATCTCAGGTTCTGTCGTAAGTATTAAGTCCAATTTGGAGGGTTCTTCTTTTCCTCTGTATCTAGTATTTTCTCTAATCCACTGGGTCATTGTGTATTCAATGGTCAAGTCAAGGAGTACATTACCCAGTGTTTCTCTTCCCCCCCTTCACTGTCATTTCTTCCCAACATATTTCTTTTGAATTAAAGTCACCCATAATTACTGTATTTCCTCCACCTCTTAGTATTTCAATTAATTCATCTTTTGTATCTTCTAGTAACTCGGAATGATCCCTTTCTGTCCAGGCTTGTGTTTTAGGAGGTACATATACCACTGCAAATTTTCTTTTCTTCATTTGTTTACCTTTGACTTGTACCATAATTGATTCTACATTATTTTTTCCTTCAGTTATTTTTGTTACTTTTAAATCTTTCTTGGTCAAAATTAGAGCTCCTACGCCCTGTTTGTTCTTTCTATTCTTTGTCCAACAGTTGTATACACCTTGTCCCACCTCTGGGTGCTCATAAAAGATAAGTTACGTGAACACAACACTTCATCAATCCCCAAGCTTGAGGTAGCCATCAAGGATATTTGGAAGAATATGGACCCCGTGTGGCTTCAAAATCTTGCAGCATCTGTACCTGATAATGTAGGTTATTTGAGGAAATTTATTATTCTTACTTTGCTGCCTAAGTTTTTGTCCTCCACTCTGTATATATATATATATATATATATATATATATATATATATATATATATATATATATATATATATATATATATATATATATATATATATAATGATAACAATAATAAATAATAATAATAAATGTTGCTTCAAGTTTTGATGACTGGAAACCTGAGCCCCATAGCAGGTGGCAACAATAATTGGACCCTACCATAGATTTCTCTGGGAAGAGTTTTTGAATTGATGTGTTGTTATTGTGGGGCTTTTTGTAAGTCAGTAGCTGAAACTAATAGAATGGGAACAGTAAATGAGTTTCAGCTCTCCTTGTGCCTCAATGGTTTAGTAAGTTCAAAGTTGATCTTGGGCCCAGTCCAGACACCAAGTGCCATGCACTTCCAAATATAAATGAGGAAATTGATGGGTTTTGAAGACAGGTGGAAAGATGATAATTCTCTCTGATATCCATCAATGAATTCACATTTATACAGGCAAGATGGAGTCATGTAGCCTATTGATGAACTCACCTGTGAACCTAGCAAATACTGCAGGAGCCCTCCGACCTGCACAGCCAACACCCCAGGAAACAATACCAATGAGAACGTACTTTCCACCCTGCAGGGTCACCATTGGGCCACCAGAGTCCCCCTGGTCAGAGAAATAGATAATTAAGAAAACATGGGCATCAGACCAGCTTAATTGTATATGGCAACTCCTTACCAACAAAAGTTCTTCCACTTCTATGATAGAGAAGCAGGTGGGATGATGAGGTGAAGGTGGTAGGGGAAGAGAAGAAGTGAGCATATGAGATTTGGTTGCAAATTAGAACAAGAGAAGCATATGATAGGTACAGAAAGAGGAGGGAAGAAAAAATCAAATTGAGGGAGGAAATGAGGAGGACAAAAGCAGTTTTTATTTTCCTTCTTGGAAAGAAGTGAAAAGAGTGTGGTGATGAATCAGGCAGAACAAAAAAGGTTAAAGGATGCAGATGGACAGATGTTAATAGAAGCAAAGGTGGTCAGGGGAAAATAAGTAGAATAGTTCAAGGATTTGTTGAATGTGAAGTAGGTTATGGAGGAATTAATTGTGACAGTGATAGATACTAGGAAAATGATGGGAAAAGAAACTGACAGGGATATAGGAAAAGATGAGATACAAAGAGCATCGAATGTGATAAAAGCTGGTAAGGCACCTGGGTTAGATGGGTGTCACATAGTGTCTGATGAAGGGAGGAACATTTATAATGGACTAGCAATTGAGATTGTTTAATTTGTACCTCAGGGAAGGAAATGTGCCAGAGAATGAGATGGATGTATGGTGGTGAAGTGGATCTTGGGTAAAAGGGTAATGTCTGTTGAGCAGGAACAGGAAAAGGAAAGACATGGGTGTGAGTGGAGAATGGTTGCGAATGGACAATAAACTGACGTGCCCAGAAGGGATTGCTTCTTGTTTCCTTCATTCACATATGAATGGTTGAGGAAGGAGGGGTAACCAACTTTGGCTGTTGGGCCCTACAGCAGATGTGCTGTGTCTTGCTGCATTGCTTCTTAACTGGGCAGAGGGTAGGGATGGCTATTTATTCAAAAGGAGCTAAGATAAAAGGAAAACAAATGGGTGTTGGATGGGTGGGTATTGGATTTACAAACCTTGGCTGACTACCTCTCTTGTAAGGGGGAAGAATCCTTTTGGTATATAGATAGATAAATAGATAGATGGACAGAAAAATCACTATATGGATCCCAGAGATCCAGAAATTCACAAGGGGTTTCATTACATTGCAGGGGCCCTTTCCTCCTTCTTGATATCCAGCGCAGATCATACTTGGAGTGATGGGATAAAACTTGTAATATTTAATGCACTCCTGATTGGTCATTGTTGGTACTGTGACTTCCTGCAGAACTATCGCAGTTTCTCCACCTACGGACACAAGGGAACAATGTTACATATTAGCGTACATGTGGCACAGTGTGTCTGTCTTCTAATGAAGGTGAGGATAATATGCCAAGAAGTGTGTCGGTCACAGTCAAACCTGTCACTTTTGCCCAATGGTGTTGGGACATGTAACATTTCTGTCCTCATACATACTATTTATTGGCCTCATCAGCTTTCCTCTCCAGTCTCAAGGATTTCCACATTGCTCCTTTATCTAATGTCATAAACCTTTTCTGAGTCCAAAAATGCCATGTTTAGATATTTTTCACCCATCACTATATTTTTTATTAATTTATTTTTATTTTCATTTATTTATTCTTGTTTTTTTTTACTTAGTTGTAACAGGATGAATGTTTGATCCACAGACATAAAAGCACACTTCTAAACAGTGTATAATATCATCATTTAAGCTCTACCAACTCCAACACTGGCCATCCATTCCTCATAGTCTTCTCCTGCAATACAATTAGGCTAATTTTCTACCTCATTTTTTACCTACCTTCTTCCAATCTCCCCCAGCCAGTGACAATTGCATCAACTGAGCTGTAGTCGTTGTTCATGTCAGGCATACATGCTGGTCTGACCACATTATTCAACTGGGCATTCTCAGCAAGGCGGATAAGAGCGATGTCATTGTCTATGGTGTCACTATTATAACTGGGATGTATGATGACACTATCAACACCAAGGCGCTGGACTTGTACTGTTGTATCGGAAAGGTCATGGTGTCCAAGTAGCACTTCAAACCCTTGTGGATTACTTGCCATGCTGTTGTTTAAGAGGTTAAAGAATAAAAAATATATGTATCTATATACTGTATGCATGCATATTTCTAGGGTCACATGTAGTATGCAAAGTAGGAGAGAGGGTGGAGGTGAATTGAAGATCAGGGGCTCCCAATCTAGGGCACATGTGCCCGCAGTGGAACATTTGCTCTTTTCAGGGAGTACATTAGGCTATTCAAGCACAATAGTTATTTCCATCAACATGGCTTTGTGAGTCAGCTTTTTCAGAGCTGCTAGGAATTAGATAAAAGTATTGATCAAAACTCAAAACATGTATTAATGAGCTCATTGCCAAAAACAAGCTCAACCATCTCATTAGCACTGCTTAGTTTTGGTTACCAGAGCTGGGTGCATTACTGCTGGACAGTTAGTGCATTACCGTCAATGCATTACCGAAAAATCTGGGGTGCATTACTGTCAATGCATTACTGATTTTAGTTTCTTTAGAGTGGTCTGCATATATATATATATATATATATATATATATATATATATATATATATATATATATATATATAAGAACATAAGAATAAAGGAGACTGCAAGAGACCATAAGGCCTACACTAGGCAGCTCCGTATCCATCACCACCTGTCGTCCCCATCCATAAAGTTGTCTAATTATTTTTTAAAACAACTGATAGTTTCAGCACTTACTACATGGTTACTAAGTTTATTCCATTCATCGACCACCCTAGTAGTAAACCAATTCTTGCCTATTTCCTTCTTAAATCTAAATTTGTCCAGTTTATACCCATTACTGCGAGTCCTGCCCTGTTGTTTTATTATGATGACCTTGTTTGTATCTCCCTTGTTATAGCCTTTGATCCACTTGAACACTTCTATTAGATCACCCCGCACTCTGCGTCTTTCCAGAGAGTGTAAGTTTAGGTGCCTAAGCCTCTCTTCGTAAGGCAAATTTCAAGTCCATGTATCATTTTGGTCATTCTTCTCTGTACTGATTCTAGTGAATTTATGTCCATTCTGTAGGATGGAGACTAAAACTGTACCGCATAGTCAAGGATGGGTCTATCACTAGATAGAGTTTAATAATTACCTCTGCACTTCTATTCGTTACTGTCCTAGCAATGAAACCTAATGCTCTGTTAGCTTTATTTCTGGCGCTAATGCACTGCTTCCTGGTTTTAAGGTCCGGACTCACCAGAACTCCCAAGTCCCTCTCGCACTCAGATTTTTCTAAAAACGTGTTATCTAAGATGTATCTATTTTTGGGGTTGTGTAGCCCTATGTTTAACATGCTACACTTAGAGATATTGAAGTTCATTTGCCATTTCTCCGACCATGTTAACAATTTATTAAGCTCATCCTGCAGAATCTCTGTGTCGTCTCCTGACCCAATTAGGCATCCTATTTTAGTGTCGTCCATAAACTTACTAACATCACTATCTATCCCATTGCCTAAGTCATTTATGTAAATAATGAACAACAAGGGACCCAAAACTGAGCCCTGGGGGACCCCACTAGTAACATGGCCCCACCTAGATTTTATTCCATTTATAGTGACCCACTGTTTTCTGTTACTAATCCAAGCTCTAATCCATTCTAACACTTTTCCTCCTATGCCATGGGCTTTGATTTTATTTAGTATTATCTGGTGAGGCACCTTGTCGAACACTTCGCTAAAGTCAAGGTAAATAACATTGTAATTTTCATTGTCATCTGACGCCTTATATACTTTAGTGTAAAAGGATAAAAGATTAGTCACACATGACTTACCCTTGGAGAAACCATGCTGTGAATCATGAATATATATATATATATATATATATATATATATATATATATATATATATATGTATACAGTATATATATATATAGTATGTATATGTATACAGTATATATATATATATATATATATATATATATATATATCTATATATATATATATATATATACAGTATATATATATATATATATATATATATATATCACATATATATGTATATATATATGCATAAATATATATATATGTATATATATATATATATATATATATATATATATGAGTGGATGGGTGGTGAGATAAACACAGGGAACCGTTTAGGGATTTATTCTGACGTTTCGTCCTTACCAGGACTTCTTCAGAGTACATGCACATTCAAATCATTCACCCCCTAAATACCCGCCGAATCTATCCGCGTTCCACCATGATCGACCTGACCTCTCGTCCTCCTACGCTCTGCCTCGCGAAGTACCAAGCGGCTCGCCGTCTTTGTTAATTTAATAAACCCATCGCGGTGGTTGTTGTTCGGATGGGAAGCGATGTAAGCTGCTTCAGTTATTTTCCTTCTTTTCTTAGGAAGTCCTTTCTGCAGCACCTCTATTTTGTTCCAGTCTGGTAAGTGGCCGTGAGTATCTACATGAACCACTAGCGAGTTTGATACTCGGTGTGCCTTGATGTCATTCCTGTGCTCAATTGTCCGTTTCTTAATACCTCGGCTGGTTTCCCCGTAGTAGCTCACAGGACAGTTTCCACACGGTATCTTGTAGACGACACTGTTTTCTTCCCCGTTGGCCACGACTTTATTCTGGTTCTTAACAATGTCTCCTATTCTCATTCCCGTGCTGATCGCAATCTTGATGCCGGCTGTAGTGAGCAACTGTCCTAACGCGCCTGAGTGGCTCGAGTTTGGCACGGACAAATAATCCCTGCTACCATTTTCAGTCACGTCTCCTCTATATGGAAGTTTTAGAGAGGGATCATTTTGTAAAAATAATGGGTCGAAACACCTGGTTTCGATATGTGGATGATGTCTTAGTCGTGGCCCCCAAGAACACCAATTTGGACAACAAATTGAGGAGATTAAATAATGTCGAACGAAACATCCAATTCACTGTTGAACACGAGACAAATAACAAATTGGCCTTCCTCGACACCGTCATCTGGAGGAAAGAGAACAAGACCGCATTCTCGGTTCATAGAAAAAGTACAAATAAAGACGACATCATTCACTACTACTCCGGCCACAACGAGAGAATAAAGAGTGGAGTAGTAATAGGATTCTTCCTGAGAGCATACCGCATTTGTAGTGAAGAATTTATCAAAGATGAAATAGATTACATTTTCAACGTTTTCACCAAACTCTGTTATCCGGAAGGGCTGTTGTACCGACTTAGAGAAAAGGCTTTAAAGATAGCAAAAAGAAGCATACGGAACAGAGGAGATGTGACTGAAAATGGTAGCACGGATTATTTGTCCGTGCCAAACTCGAGCCACTCAGGCGCGTTAGGACAGTTGCTCACTACAGCCGGCATCAAGATTGCGATCAGCACGGGAATGAGAATAGGAGACATTGTTAAGAACCAGAATAAAGTCGTGGCCAACGGGGAAGAAAACAGTGTCGTCTACAAGATACCGTGTGGAAACTGTCCTGTGAGCTACTACGGGGAAACCAGCCGAGGTATTAAGAAACGGACAATTGAGCACAGGAATGACATCAAGGCACACCGAGTATCAAACTCGCTAGTGGTTCATGTAGATACTCACGGCCACTTACCAGACTGGAACAAAATAGAGGTGCTGCAGAAAGGACTTCCTAAGAAAAGAAGGAAAATAACTGAAGCAGCTTACATCGCTTCCCATCCGAACAACAACCACCGCGATGGGTTTATTAAATTAACAAAGACGGCGAGCCGCTTGGTACTTCGCGAGGCAGAGCGTAGGAGGACGAGAGGTCAGGTCGATCATGGTGGAACGCGGATAGATTCGGCGGGTATTTAGGGGGTGAATGATTTGAATGTGCATGTACTCTGAAGAAGTCCTGGTAAGGACGAAACGTCAGAATAAATCCCTAAACGGTTCCCTGTGTTTATCTCACCACCCATCCACTCATCTGTCTTACATATTTCAATATATATATATATATATATATATATATATATATATATACAGACGCTCCTCTACTTACGTTCATTCATTTTATGTTTTTTCGATTCTATGTTTGAACTGACAAAAAAAAAAAAAAAAAAAATTGAGTGAATTTTTTAGTTTAGCGCGCTCTCCATAGTTCAAACAATACTTGCGCATGACGCTGCGTCCATTGTTTACATTGCACAAACGACAAACTGAACATGCCTTACCTTATCCTCCTCCTCCTCCCCCCTCCTCCTCCACCATCTCAATTTATGTTGCTTGAATTTAATTTATTTGAAATTAATGTAATTATTTTACAATGTTATGTGTATAATTAATGATTTAGGGGTGTTTTATAAGATACGGTAATAGAATTTACGGATGTATAGTACAGTAACAACTTACGTTCATTTTCAACTTACGTTTGGCTGTTTGGAACGTAACTAAAACGTAAGTTGAGGAGCGTCTGTATATATATATATATATATATATATATATATACATATATATATATATATATATATATATATATATATACATATATACACATATGCAGTAACATTGAATGCTCTAAGAAAATTAAAATTGGTAATGCATTGATGGAAATGCACCCCAAATTTTTTGGTAACACATTGATGAAAATCTGGGGTACATTACTGTCAATGCATTACCGATTTTAATTTCCTTAGACTGGTTAGCCTTACTGCATACGTGTATATTTATATATATATATATATATATATATATATATATATATATATATATATATATATATATATATATATATATATATATATATACAGTAATGTGGACCACTAAGGAAATTAAAATCTGTAATGCATTGATGGATATACATCCCAGATTTTTCGGTAATGCATTGGTGGTAATGTCCAGCAGTAACACACCCAGCTCTGTTGGTTACATTGTTTTGAATAGTTTTGTATAATTAGTATTAATCATCATGAGTAATTTAGTTTATTAATGTTATAACCATTAAGATTCTTATGCAGTCTACACTATACAGATATGGTAAAAATAACATCAAAATATCACTTTTATGGTTTTTTCCCCTTAATTTTTAGGAGTACATTAAAATCTATAAAATTGCCCAAGGGGTACATAGGAACAAAAAGGTTGGGAACCTCTGCTGTAGAGGGTGGGAAACAAGTATCATAAGAAACAGGCACCTAGTAATGGATGCTATATGAGGGGGTGGTTGTGCCTATGACAGTGTATAGGTCAGAGACATGGAATTTAAGAGAGGCAGAAAGGAGAAGCTGAAATTTGATTGATATGAAGTATCTAAGAAGTACAGTTGGAGTTAAGGGTTGGACAATGTGAGAGATGAGGAGGTGAGTAGGAGAACAGGGGTACGAAAGGAGCTGGCAGATAGGTTTGATGGAAATTTATTGGGCTGGTATGGATACATGGGAAAATGAGTAAAGGCAAATAAATAAAAAGAGTGTAGAAATCAAAGGTGGATGGACTGAACCTGAGGTGATAACCAAGGATGAAAGGGGTGGGTTGGGTAAAAGGAACTTTGAGCAAGAGGGAATGTCTGTTGAACAGTTAAGGGAAAAAGTAGGGGATAGGTGTGAGTATAGAAGGGTTGTGTATGGATGATATTTTGATGCAGCCCAAAGGGGTTTCTCCTCATCTTCTCTATTTTCCACACAAGGAGATTAGGAGGAAGGGTTGCCATATAAGTAAAGTGGCCCTGCTGTGGATATGCTGTGTCTTGCTGCATTGCTTCAGACCTAGGCAGTGGACATGTGACAGTGATGACCCTTCATCCACAAGGAGCTAAGATGAGAGGGAAACAATGGGTGGGAGTGAAATTGGTGGGGGTGGTTGCATATCTTGGCTGGCTATCTCCCTTATAAGGGGGGAATCAATCAATTAATCCGTTGCCCCTGGTCTCTCTTGTAGAAAACTCATGGCTTACACAACCAGCATCAGCATCCAGGCCAGACTATAAGTACAGGACAAAGAGCCAATGCATCATTTAGGACAAGATATTTGAACCTATCTATCTATATACTAAGGGCCTTTCTCTCCCTAATAAGGGAGGTAGCTTGCTAAGGTTTACACCCAATCCCACTCATTCCACTCCCATCTACTACCCATTATTTTCCTCTCATCTTAGCCTCTTGTCTTGTGGACAAAGGATCATCCCTGTCTCCTGCCTACTGTCCAAATCTATATTCCACATATTCCAAGAGCTCTTAGTCCTTAGGATAACATCATTGGTGCTTGGCCTACTAGGGGACAAAATGATGAGCTCCAGGTCTCTAACAAATCTTAATCCAGCTCATACCTTCCTTGCAAATTTTGTTTAGGTTAACAAGAGGCAACTTTATCCAGTTAGAATAAAAAACAATTTTTGTCCATTATCCTCCAAGTCTGCCTCTCAGCTGAATAAAATCTTTTTACATTGGCAGTAACAAAATTTACAATGATAGTTACCGACTCAAAGACTAATTGCAGAAGGAAATTTAAAGGCTGAACATGATGGATTACAATGATGAAAAATATGGTAGTTATGGTGATGATGATGATGACAATGTTGTAATAATAATAATGATGATATTAATGATAATGGTAATTATGACAAGTTCTTTGGGACTGATCATACACTTATAGTTGTAACATTCAGATTATGTGTCAAGTCCATGAGACATTAACATGTAATCCACCTGGATTTCATTTGGAGAAATTCAGGAATGATGCATGTGCCCAGGAAAATCCAGCAGTAGTCTCTATTCAATTAAAAATGTTTGGCACACATGGAAATCCTGAAGAACTGAGTGGGATATCTCCAAGCATGAAACTGTAAGCTGCTGAGGAGTGCATTGGTGAGTGTCTAAAGTCAAGTGGTGTGGCACTGCATGAGACAGTGGAGAACACAAGAGATGAACTGTGTTGTCAGATTAGCAAGGGACCTGGGCCTACCAAGAATCTGAACTATTACAAGAATGGATAAGGAGAGGTATGTCAAGGGCCGTCTCCATGCAAATGACCTAAGGGCTGCTTACTAATACCTGAAGAAACTCCAAACCTGTAACCCAGTTGAACACTTTTCAAACTCTTGTATACTTATAATTGTTCACTGCACACATATCTACTGCATTCCTTCAATCTTGGATCAATACATTCAATCACACATCAGCCCCACAGTAGAATCCCTCTCAAGAGAAGAACCACATTAGGACACCTGCGTTCACGACACCATCCAGCATTTAAACAGCACCAACACAAAATAAGAATATAAGAATGGGGGAGACTGTAATAGGCCATAAGGCATACACTAGATAGTTCCATGTCCATTACCACCTATCATCCCCATCCATAAAGTTATCTAATCTTCTCTCAAAACAACCAATTGTTTCAGCGCTGACTACATGGTAAGTCTATTCCATTCGTTAACCATTCTATTGGTAAACCAGTTCTTGGATATTTCTTTCTTAAACCTAAATTTGTCCACTCTACACCCATACAACAAGTCCTACACTGCTGTCTTAGTATGATGATCTTGCCTACATCATCCCTTTTAAAGCCCTTGACCCATTTGAATACTTCTATCAGAACACCCCATACTCTATGTCTTTCAAGTGAATGTAAATTAAGGTGCCTAAGCCTACCTTTGTAAGGTAACTTATTTATCCCTTGTATCATTTTAGTAATTCTCCTCTATACTGATTTTAGTGAATTAATTTTCATTCTATAGGATGAATACCAAAATAGGTCTGGCCACAGATTCAAACTGCCCTGAATGCGATCACCATCTAGAAAACACAGAACACCTAATTCTACAATGCCCCACACTAACAATTCTAAGACAACAAGACTATATTTCTTCCCTGAGTGATTTATGGACCCACCTGGTTACTGTTACCAGTTACTTGGGAGATTGGGTTCTTTCGCAGGAGAGACCTGGGGCAAAAGATTGATTAATTGATATATTCAATCATATACCTTATGTAGGCTGGGTAATTATTTGAGGAATAGGATAATAGTGGGTTAAGTTTGCTTGGCCAGGACTTCACTCTCCAGCACACATGCTCCTCTACACTCCCTCATCAGACACCAGGGAAAAAAATACTTTTTTTTTTTTCCAGAGCCATTTTTAATTTTTTTTTCTAAATTTCACCAGAGCCATTTTTCTTTAATTACCAGAGCCATTTTTGATACTTCCAGAGCCATGTTTTTGCAGGTTTGATTTCCTTCAAACTCTTGGAAGGCTAACTCATTACTCATGTAATCTGATGCCAAATAATCCCCAATAAATAGATAAATACTTATGTGCATGAAAAATAACTTACTTTTTTTTTTTTTTAACAAATCAGCCTTTAATTTTGGGGGGATGGGGATGGGTGAAACTGATCGGCAGACACAGTGCCTCTGGTTCCACTGGCAATGGTTGGGAGTGGAAATGCACGACAAGCCTTGCAATACACCGTTAGAGTACCATCACTGCCCCGATCCACTTCAAGCCAATCTAGGTTCCACGAGCATATAGTAGATTCATGCTTTACTGGTTTTCGTTTTCCTTGGCCCTTGCCCGTAGAGTTTGAATTAGGCTTTGCTGGTCCAGAAGCAGTTCCTGCCATCAAAACATTCTCCCTCGATTCTGAAAAGACTGAATCTGAGGGCAAACCATCTTCACTAGAAATTGCTCCATGATGTACGATCATTGAAAGTTTGGCATGGACGTGACGTACGAACGTAGACCTAGCTACCGTAAACCTAAGCTTGCTAATGAATAATTTTTTATTTTTGTATTTTTTATTCTCCCTCCAATGATCCATATTTATGAACTAGATATATAATTATCAAATGTTCATATTTATACTTAAATTTATTTACTTTCAATTACTAACCAAACATTTGATTCTATTTTGTTTTCTCATAAATACTCGAACGAGGTTATAAATGGGATTTCCCAGTTTCCCTCCTAGGCCTCGAGCAAGTTTACATATGTACAGTGTACGTATGCATGCGGTGATGTGGTATTGGGTATGGTACATTGTACATGTAGAAGGCGTGTTGGTTGGGCAGCTAGCTGCATGCAACCAATGAACTTCCCTGCATACAGGTACCATGCAATTCGCAACTAGTGACATTATGTAGCACGATAGTCATGTAGAGTCTACTCAACATGTACTAGTATATGCGCGCATGCAGCTGATACGAAGCTAGGCTAGGTAAGCCATTGAACTCTAGCAGCTATACCGCGTACACATACGTATGTACATCAATAAATTAAAGTTGATTGATGCATTGCGTTTATGATATCGATTGATAATGCAATGATTGATCATGGGTAAGTTGTGTTTGCTCTGATCCTTTCATCAATGGTGATGGGATTCAGGGATTGCCAAATGATGGATAATGCATGAAAAATGTTGAATCTTGCCGTGGGAGTGATTTTTTTGTGGGCGATCGCTCCCGCTATTGGATTTGCGAGAGCAACATTGGAACTTTCCCGAGCGAAATCGCTCGTTGCTCCCGTGTATTTTTTTGCTGTCAGACACCCACACTCGCCTGTCAACAAATGAACAGTACTCATGTGCAATCCAATAATATCTATCTATTATTACAATTCTTTTTTATGTGATGTATTATTCTCCATCCCACTTTAATTCACAGTTTTTGGATGTTCATTGATAGTCCACTTGGTCTGGGTACATCTTCCTGCATTCCTGCTCTATGGGATGATGATAAGCACATCCAGCCCTACAAAGCTACAGAACAGGCCTGTCCACAGAACTGAACTGTTATGGGTGTGACTACCATACGGAAGACAAAGAGCATCTCATTCTACAATACCCAACACTAACACTCCTGCAACATGATATTTCTTCCCTAAGTAATTGTGGGTCCACCTATGGATATAACTGGATACCTGGAAACTGGTTCTTCAGCAAGAGAGACCTGGGGGAATAGATTTATTGATTGATAATGGCACTGATAAGCATTATACAGACAGAGCTAAAATCTTACAAAGTTGGGTGTTGAGATGGTATAATATGTTAATGTGACTTATACTGGAACTGATGACTTACATTTCAGCACAGTGGGCAGCAGTGATAACATAATTTTCACTGTAAAGTACACAACCACAGAAAGGAAAGTTTGATCCTGCGTTCACAATTGCTCCGTGCCATGGGTACTGATTTGGGCCTGTATCTGTGCCACCCACAATGCGGGGGTTGGATATTCCACAGTCGGTTGCTGGTAGGATTTGGAGAAAGATAAAATCATGTAAATTATTGAAACACAAATTAAGTAATATGACATCAGCCATTGTCATCAATGAGGTTTACAATTTTCAATTACAAAAAATTATGAAGACAATTTACATCCATGGAGTCTACATCCATCAGTGTAACACCTGCTAAACTGCATCTAGGATGAGTTTCAATGCATAATACAATATTGCCTTGTAAGTATATGTATATTTATATATGTGTGTGTATTTACCTAAAAAAAGGAGGTACAGTGATGGTGGACTGGCTGGTGAGGTTATTTAATGTTTGCTGGAGAGAGGGTAGTGCCAGAGGACTGGAGGAGTGCCTGTATAGTTCCACTTTACAAGGGAAAAGGGAACAAGTGTGAATGTAGTAGTTTCAGAGGGATTAGCTTGTTAAGTGTAGTTGGGAAGGCTTATGGGAGGATCTTGATTGAGAGGATTAGGAGAGGAACAGAGGAGTAATTGGTGAGAAACAGTGTGGATTTAGGACGGGTACAGGTTGTGTAGATCAGATTTTGTGGTAAGACAGATATGTGAGAAAGCTATAGGAAAGGGGAAGGATGTTTTTTGGGCTTTTATGGATCTGGAAAAGGCTTATGACAGGGTAGATAGAAAGGCACTGTGGGAGGTTTTGCGGATATATGGGATAGGAGGAAAGCTTCTAGGAGCTGTCAAGAGTTTTTATGAGGGTAGTAGAGCTTGTGTCAGGATTAGAAATGGAGAGAGTGAGTGGTTCGAGGTAAAGGTGGGACTTCGTCAAGGATGCGTTATGTCACCCTGGCTGTTCAACTTATACATGGATGGGGTAGTGCGAGAGGTAAATGCAAGGGTAATGGGTCAGGGATTGGAGATGATTAAAGAAAATAGAGAAAATTGGGAGGTGAGCCAGTTGTTGTTTGCGGACGACACTGCGCTTGTGGAAGGATCGGAGGAGGGATTGAGGAAGTTGGTGACAGAGTTTGGGAGAGTGTGTGAAAGAAAAAAGCTGAAGATAAATGTGGGCAAAAGTAAGGTGATGAGATGTTCAAGGGGTGAGAGTGGCAGTAGACTGGAAGTGAGCATTAAGGGAGAGCAACTGGAGGAAGTGGATAGTTTTAGATACTTGGGTGCAAATGTGGCAGGAAAAGGTGGAGTGAAGGTGGAGGTAGAATGTAGATTGAGAGAAGCGAGTAAATGCCTTGGTGGATTAAAAAGTGTAATGAGGAATAGACATTTGGGAATGGATGCTAAAAGGAGACTGTATGAAGGAGTGATTGTGCCAACAGCACTGTATGGGGCAGAAACATGGAACATAAGAGAGGAAGAGAGAAGGAGTTTGAATGTGTTTGAGATGAGGTGTCTGAGAAGTATGATGGGGGTTACTAGGCTAGATAGAGTGAGAAATGAGGAGGTGAGGAGGAGAACAGGGGTGGAAAGGGAGTTGGGAGATAGAGTTGATGAAAGAGTATTAGGATGGTTTGGAACACATGGAAAGAATGAGTGAAGAAAGACTAGTAAAAGAGGTATGGAAGGCAGATGTGGAGGGAGTGAACATGAAGGGACGTCCTAGGATGAGGTGGATGGATGGGATGAAGGGGGCTTTGGGGAAGAGGGGAATGTCTGTTGAAGAAGGATGGGAGAGGACAGAAGACAGGGGTGAATGGAGAATGGTTGTATATGGATGATGTGATACATGAGGTGGAATGGGCAGGGGGATGGGGGGTGAGGTAGTATGTATGAGCAAATTTTGACGCAGCCCGAAGGGATTTCTCCCTGTCTTCTCCTTTTATGTATGGGGGGACGGAGAGGGGGGGTCGCCGATTTAATGAAGCAGCCTTGCTGTGGATGTGCTGTGTCTTGCGACACTGCTTCTGACCCAAGGCAGTGGAAAAGATGCAGGGATGACCCGTCATCCAGGAGGTGCTAAGATAAGAGGGAGGGTGGAGGGGTGTAGAGTGTATTCAGGGATGGAATGGGTGGGAATGATTTTATGCCTTTTTCTTTTTGGCTACTTCCCTTGGAAGGGGGAAAAAGCCTTGATATATTTACCTAGCTGTATTTACCTAGTCGTATTTTGCGGGAAGGGGAGCTATGCTCGTGGTGTCCCGCCATGGTATCTTGCAGTGTCTAGTTTGCTTTTGAACTCATGAATGGTTTTTGCGCATACTATTTCATTATCCAGTTTGTTCCAATTGTCCAAAACTCTAGACTTAAATTCATGTACAGTTTCAACTTAATTATTTCCTTGATTTCCAGTTATCATATTTAGATTTGAACTCGTGTATTTTATGAGCTTGGGCTATATCACCTTCTAAGCTATTCCACATATGCATATGTATGGAAAACTATTTCTTCATATCCTTTGGATATATAGTCTTTCTTTACTCCCATGACCTTTTAAAGTCCTCCTTTGTCTTTAATCAGATATCTTCTGTCAATGCAATCTAACCCCATTAGTGAATTGAATACTGTAACACTCCCAAGTCTTTCTCCTCTTTTGCTTTTGTAATGTGTTCACTTCGAAAGGAATAGTTAAAGAATGTTTTTATTACCACTATTGCCCATTTCCAGTACTTTGCATTTTTTTTGTATTGAACTTCATTTCCCATTCTTGGCTACATGCAAAAATAGTGTCTAGATCCTTTTGCAATAGTCTACAATCCTCTTCAGTTTTCACTCTTCTCATGATTTTTGCATCATCTGCAAACATGTTGGCATAGCTTGTTGTTCCTTCCACCATGTCATTAACAGACATGAAATATTACTGGTGCAAGCACTGAACCTTGTGGAACTCTGCTCATTACTGCTCTCCATGTTGACACATTATCTTTTACTACTATCCTCATGTATATTTCCTTCAAAATGTCTTTCATCCATTCTAGTAGTTTGCCACTCAGTCCTTCAATATGATCTTATTTTCACATAAGTCAACTGTGAGGAACTTTATCAAATGCCTTCTCTAAGTCGAGTTTCACACAGTCACCCTCAAGCAAAAGCTTAAAGGATCAACACATGACCTTCCAAATATGAAGCCATACTGTCTTCCTCAATGTTTATTTTTTCAAGATATTTGGTCCAGCAATCTTTCACAATCCTTTCACATAAGTTCACTATTGTGCTAGTGAGTGAAAATGGCTTATAATTTATTAGTGTCTCCTTGTTTCCACCTTTGTGAATTGGCCTTTTCCAATCAAGCATCACAATGTCTTCATTCAATGAACATGTAATAAGACTGAATCTTGTTAGTTTATTGTTTCCTACATCTTTTAATTATCCAGTTTGAGATCCCATCAGGTCCTGAAGCATTTGTCACATCCAAAAGGTTGAGCGCTTCCCTCATTTCTACATTTATATCTGCTAAACCTGGTTTTTTTATCCCCTTGCTCGTTTCCAAAAAAAATTGTGCTCTTTTGTGAAGACTGATTGGAAACTTTCATTTATTATCTCTGCCTGGGATGGAATGGGTGGGAATGATTTTATGCCTTTTCCTTTTTGGCTACCTCCCTTGTAAGGGGGAAAAAGCCTTGGTGTATGTATGTATGTATGCCTGGGATGAGGGCTCTTCAAAGACCTCACCACCCACTATTAACTTGGTTATTTCTTCCATGTCTTAATTTACCATTTATAAACTTGTAAAATAATTTCAGTTTATCTTTGCAGCTATCTACTATCTCTTTCAAATTTGCTTTCTTTATCCCTTCGAATTCTTGTATAGTCATTCCTAGCTTGTTTGCAAGCTTCTTTTGTTGTTTTATTGTTTCTTTTCTTACTCCATTTTTCCTAAGCCACATCCCCTGTCCTTTTTTTTTTTTTTTTTTTTTTTTTTTGCAATTTCATACTTTTTGTTATACTAGTCCTGTTTCTGCTTCTTCCTTTCTTTAGTCTTTGGCATGTTTGTTCACTCCCAGGTTGTAAATGTCAAGAAGGATTTCCCAATTCATCCTTATTTCTATGGTATTCATAAATTCCTCCCAGTTTGTATCTTAAAAAAAAAAAAAAAAAAAAAAAAATCTGCTTTCCTAAAAATTGAGTCTCCCTTGCCTATGTGATTCATTCCTTGGCTCTATTTCCTCATCCTCCAGCTGATCCGGCTGAAAGTCAATTGTAACATGGTCATTTTTTCCCATTGGGCAAAGGTAGTTCAAAGAGCTGATGATGTTTGGCTCTTTGGTTAGTAACAGATCTAATCTTGTGGAAGTGTCATTTCTTACCTGAGTCACTCCCTTTACCCACTGGGTCATTGTGTTCTCCATTGCTATATTTAACAGGATATTTTCCCAAGAATCTGCCTTGCTGCTTGCTTACCATTCCTCCCAGTTGAGCTCACCACAATTAAAATCTCCAATAAGGACTATGTTGCTTCTTTGTTCGATATTTTACTTTAGAAGAGCTGTGTCCAATAACATTTCTTGATTTGCAGTTTCATTTCAAACTCTTGTCCCAGGGGTGGGTGGGGGGGATATATTCCACCATGAAATCTCTTTTATTGTGCCCTTTAGTACTAATCTTTGGGTGAATTTCTTCAGCTTTGCCTTCACTTCTGATTTGCATCTTCCACCTTTATGTTACCTCTCACAACAAACATTAACCTTTCATCCTTTTTATATTTTCTGTCTCTTTTCCAGGAAGTGTATCTATTGTTCCCCAACTGTATATAATTTTTTGGGGTGTTTAGTCTCCAGTAGACACAAAATATCAGGCTCGTTTATCCTTAAGTAGTCATTTATCTCCAACCTAGCTGATAGTAAACCATCAACATTAGCATATGCTATTCTAAGTAGTGCTTCCTTTGCAATAATGCTTTCCTAGTAGCCTAATCTAATAGTAAGGAAAGGATTGTATAGTGGAATAATATTCAATCTACAGTTGGATGATACACACCTGAATAAGTCATCGGTTAAACACGTTTTCCCAGTGTTACTTCGATTGATGATAATGGTTGTTTCATCCCTATTTTCTAGTAGTCTTGTACCAAATAAAGTAACAACAATAAATAAGGATTGAATACTGTACTTTATCAATACTTGTATTAACAAAATTGCGAGTCTTTGAATGAGGAAATGATAAAAAAGAAAAATTTAACTACACTAATAAGACCAAAACTCGAGTATGCAGCAACACTATGGACACCCAGTACCAAAAAGAATATAAAAAAATGAGAAAAAATACAGAGCAACAACAAAACTGGCTCCAACTCTTTCCAAAATGACATAAGACCAAAGACTGTCCAAATTAGAATTACCAACTCTGGAACAAAGAAGGGGAAGAGGAGACCTACTATCTATAGAATTATGAAAGGAATGGAAATCTTAGATAAGAATGATTTATTGAAATGGGACAATGGAAAAACAAGAAGACACGAAAAGAAACTCAAAAAAGATAATTACAGAAGAGATCTGAAAAAAAAAATAAATAAATAAATAAATAAATAAATAAATAAATAAAGCTTTCCACACAAAGTGATAGATACCTGGAACAAATTAGACAATGAAACAGTGTGTGCAAACACAATTCAAGATTTTAAGAAAAACTTGACGCTGAAAGATACAAAGACGGGTCATCACGAGCTTAGCTCCCTTCCCATGTAATACAACTAGGTAAATACAAGGGGTAGCAACAGAACTGGTCTCCAGCCTGGCAGGTAAACTATATGAGAAAAGACTAAAAGCACTGAGTCTTCCAACTTCGAAAGACCAAAGAGAAAGAGGAAATGTGATTACAGTATTCAGGTCACTAAACAGGATAGATTACACTGACAGAAGAGATCTCCTAATTTAGGATGGGAGGGCATGGGAACAAATTAACAAAGTACATATGTCTAAAGGATGTAAAGAAATGCAATTTTCCATACAGATGCATAAATACTTTGAATAGCTTAGGTGATAGAGCCCAAGCTAGAACAATACATGAATTAAAATCTAGATAAAGGATATGGATTAAGTTGGAATTGTACATGAATTTGAGGCTAGGTATGATGAAAATTTACCCTTTTCCAATCAGGCTATATACTAAAAATTGGAGAGTAGGAGACAGGATCTAATGAATGTTGCTCACTTCCTGTATCCTACAATTACATAAATACAATTACATAAACACACAAAGAAATGATAATGAATTGTAATTTAATGAAATCCAAGAATTATAAACCAGTTGTTTGACTATTTAGGAGTGAGATTTTCCATTACTATATAATGAGTAGTGCAAGACCAAGGTTTAGCTCAAATTTCATATTTCAAATTGTTATCCTATTATCTGACTTCTCCTGGTGTGTTACTAACCATGGAAACTAGTGTACCTTTGAGAAAGACATTCATACTAAACTTGCAAATGGAGATGAAACACTTACGGCATGTAGTTTCTGCTAAGAGATTTTGTGATTCTGGTGATCCTGAAAAATAATGATAATAATGAATAAATGATTACATACATATATACACAAATCAAATCAAATGTATCATCCGAGGAAAAATGCCTGATTTCAAAAGGTTATAAATTGATTACTCATACAGAGACTTTATATACATTTAACAATTCCATCAGATTAAGAAGATCATAAGTAAAATCAATGGGGTAGGAGTCAGATGATAAGAATTTTGTAGGCCACATTCTCTAAGTGGGAAATGAGTTTCCTAACTCAAATAAAATAATTTGTTGGGAGGGGCCTCAAAAACAAAAACAACAGAACACACTAGGTAAATACACACACCAACACTTAGCAAGTTGACATACGAACAAAGATTGGACAAACTAAACTTACTAACTCTGGAGCAGAGAAGAGAAAGAGGCGATTTGATGACGATCTATAGAATTATGAAAGGGATGGAAATCCTTGATAGGGATGATCTACTTAAATGAGACTGAAGAAATACAAGAAGACATGAGAAGAAACTTAAGAAGGACAGTTACAGAAGAGATTTCAAAAAGGACAGCTTTCCACACAGAGTAATAGATACATGGAATAAATTGAAAGAGAAAACAGTGAGAGCTAAAACTACACATGATTTTAAGAAAGAACTGGATGTGGAAAGAAACAACTGCGGGTCACTATGAGCATAGCTCTTCTCCCGCAAAATACAACTAGGTACAACTAGGTAAATACAAACAGTAGTAATTAGAGACAAATACTTGAATTGGGAAGAAATGATAAGTGGTGTCCCACAAGGTTCGGTATTGGCTCTAATCATGTTTGCCATATATATAAATGACATGGATGAAGGAGTGGAGTGTTGTATGAATTTCTTCACAGATGACACAAAAATTCTGAAGAAAATAAGAACAGAGGAAGATTGTGAATCATTACAGTTAGACCTAGACAAAATCTGGAAATTGACTAAAGAGTGGGAAGTAAACTTCAATATCAAGAAGTGTAGTATAATGGAGTTTGGAAAGTAAAAATAGAATATCAAGAAATTATAAAATTGGTGAAGAAGTCAAAAAAGTGAACTCGGAAAGAGACCTTGGAGTAATAATCAGCAAAGACATGTCACTGGACAAACATATCAATAAAATAGTTGGAGAAACCTTCAACCTATTAAGGTCAATGAAAGAGGCATTTGACTATTTGGATGAGAAAATTATTTTAAAAAATATTACTTACACTAATAAGACCAAAACTGGAGTACGCAACAACACTATGGACACCCAGTACTAAGAAGAATATAAAGAAATTAGAAAGAATACAAAGAGCAATAACAAAGTTGGCACCAACTCTTTTGAAATTAACAAATGAACAAAGATTGTCCAAATTGGAACTACCAATTGGAACAAAGAAGAGAAAGAGGAGATCTACTGACTATTTATAGAATCATGAAAGTAATGGAAATCCTAGATAGAGATGATTTATTAAAATGGGATAACGGAAAATGAGAGGACATGAAAAGAAACTCAAAAAGGATAACTATAGAGTGGTGGATATCTGGAATAAATTAGATGAGGAAACAGTGTGTGCAAACATCATTCAAGATTTTAAGAAAAAATTTGATGCTGAAAGATACAAAGACAAGTCACCACGAGCATAGCTCCCTTCCCATATAATACAACTAGGTAAATACAACTCATTGCCCATCAGATCATGAGTGCCAACTTGTGGTACAGTGATGCTGAAGAAATTTCAGCCCTGGGCAGGACTCAAGCTCAGAACTCAAGCTCAGATTGCTGAATTAATAGTCAAGAATGGTACCACTGCACCGCTCAGCCATGTTATGCATGTGAGCATGTATTTTTACCTAGTTGTATTTACCTAGTATTTTACAGGAAGAGAGCTATGCCCGTAGTGACCCGCTATTGTATCTTTCCACATCCAGTTTGTTCTTATAGTCATGTATAGTTTTAGCACTCACTGTCTCCTCATTTTGTTCCAGATATCTATCACTCTGCATGGGAAGCTATTCTGTAACTGTCCTTCTTAAGTTTCTTCTTGTGTCCTCTTGTTTTTCTTCTGTCCCACTTTAGTAAGTCATCTCTATCAAGAATTTCCATCCCTTTCATAATTCTGTAGATGGTTAGCAAATCACCTCTTTCTCTTCTTTGTTCCAGGGTTGGTAGATTTAGTTTATCCAATCTTTGTTCGTATGTCAAATTGGAGAGTGTTGGTGCCATCTTTGTCATTGCTCTTTGAATTCTTTCTAGTTTCTTTATGTTTTTTTGGGGAATTAGGTATTAACCTATTTGTATTTTGTGGGAGAAGAGCTATGCTCGTAGAGACCTGCAGTTGTATCTTTCCGCATCCAGTTCTTTCAGTCATGTATACTGTAGTTTTAGCACTCCCTGTTTTCTCTTTCAATTTATTCCATGTATCTATTACTCTGTGTGGAAAGCTGTTCTTTTTCAGATCTCTTACTGACCCGCTCACGTGACCTAGCCACGTGATTTGACCCACAGCTTCCTAGAGGCCCATGGGTGGGACAAAGCCTAGTTGAGGAAATACATGTAGTACCAGCATCAGCCAGTGGTGACTAAACTGCACCTCAGCCAACCACATGATGATGAACACTGGATTCATTGAAGAACACATACACTCTGACATAGACTTGTCCACTGGTATGGAGCACATATCTCATTTTTTCATATACATTTCTTCAAGTTCAAGGTTTTCCATCTTATCAGAATTTCTTTTCCCACTCATAATCTTCAGCCTCTTCCTGTGCACCCTAATACTGCATGTCTACATTCTTTCTTTCTTTATTTTTCTGGTCAATATTCATGTGAACTTTGTAACTACATTCATATTGTATCTATATTTTCCTGTCAGTATTTTCACAACAAATATTCACCTGAACACTTGACTTCCTCAAACATGTGATTTGTTTTCTGTGTAAACACATTTTGCAAGGATCAACCAGTATATTTATTTCTTACCTCCCACTTCCAGGCTCTAGAATTCTCTTCCCCCAGACATCTTCCTACATGTTTGTGACTGAGACTTCTTCGAAATTTGAATTTAAAGATACAAAACACCTTCCCTATTCTGGTCTTTGATTTTGAATTGGTATATCATTCATTCTATTCATCCTAAGGCAGGCATTTCACTCAATTTCTCCTTTTTTTGGAGTTAGGGGATATGTTTTGCTACTCTTTGGATTATGTTGAAAAAGTACCTTGGGCTTTGACGGTGCAAGTAAATCCAGATGCTTCCTTTGTATGATCTGTAGTGAAGTCTATTCTTAGGCGATTCGATGATGAGGAGTAAGTCAAACCATTCTTTTTTCCACAATACCTGTTGCAGAAAAAAAATATATATATATTTCATGATTGACTTTGTCTATTTGCATTTGTTTATGTGTCAAAACATTTGCAGCCTACATGTGTGAGTAATTTCTATAAACCTAACATTATTTGAAAGCTCATACACATATACAGTGGAGGACTTACTTCTGGACAAAAATGTCATTGTCAAAGATGGACATGTAATCATTTATGCAGTTCTTGGATGTCTCCAGCAAGAATTCTGTGCAGACTACTTCCATTGTTGTATCACTGTCACTTGTCTAAAAACAATGGGGACAACAGTCAAACTATTATTACTAAAGTTTAAAAATATACACATTTAGGAATGGATGTTAAGAGAAGGAGAAGATTGTATGAAGGAGTAATTGTGCTGACAGTACTGTAGTCTTCCATGGAGCAATATGCTTACTTATGCTATTCAATCTGGAAAAGGCTTACGATAGGGTAGACAGAAAGGCACTGTGGGAGGTTTTGCGGATATACGGGATAGGAGGAAAGCTTTTAGGAGCTGTCAAGAGTTTTTATGAGAGTAGTAGAGCTTGTGTCAGGATTAGAAATGGAAAGAGTGAGTGGTTCGAGGTAAAGGTGGGACTTCGTCAAGGATGCGTTATGTCGCCCTGGCTGTTCAACTTATACATGGATGGGGTAGTGCAAGAGGTAAATGCAAGGGTAGTGGGCAAGGGATTGGAGATGGTTAAAGAAAATGGAGAAAAGTGGGAGGTGAGCCAGCTGTTGTTTGCGGACGACACTGCGCTTGTGGAAGGATTGGAGGAGGGATTGAGGAAGTTGGTGGCAGAGTTTGGGAGAGTGTGTGATAGAAGGAAGCTGAAGATAAATGTGGGTAAAAGTAAGGTGATGAGATGTACAAGGGGTGAAAGTGGCAGTAGGCTGGAAGTGAGCATTAAGGGAGAGTGACTGGAGGAAGTGGATAGTTTTAGATACTTGGGTGCAAATGTGGCAGGAAAAGGTGGAGTGAAGGTGGAGGTAGAATGTAGATTGAGAGAAGCGAGTAAATGCCTTGGTGGATTAAAAAATGTAATGGGGAATAGACATTTGGGAATGGATACTAAGAGGAGACTATATGAAGGAGTGATTGTGCCAACAGCACTGTATGGGGCAGAAACATGGAACATAAGAGAGGAAGAGAGAAGGAGTTTGAATGTGTTTGAGATGAGGTGTCTGAGAAGTATGATGGGGGTTACTAGGCTAGATAGAGTGAGAAATGAGGAGGTGAGGAGGCGAACAGGAGTGGAAAGGGAGTTGGGAGATAGGGTTGATGAAAGAGTATTAGGATGGTTTGGACACATGGAAAGAATGAGTGAAGAAAGACTAGTAAAAGAGGTATGGAGGGCAGATGTGGAGGGATAGAACATGAAGGGATGTCCTAGGATGAGGTGGATGGATGGGGTGAAGGGGGTTTTGGGGAAGAGGGTAATGTCTGTTGAAGAAGGATGGGAGAGGACAGAAGGCAGGGGTGAATGGAGAATGCTTGTATATGGATGATGTTGTGATGCATGAGGTGGAATGGGTGGGGGGATGGGAGGTGAGGTAGTATGTGTGAGCAAAATTTGACGCAGCCTGAAGGGATTTCTCCCTGTCTTCTCCTTTTATGCATGGGGGGACGGAGAGGGGGGTTGGTTGGTAATTTAATGAAGCGGCCTTGCTGTGGATGTGCTGTGTCTTGCAACACTGCTTCTGACCCAGGGCAGTGGAC
The DNA here is from genome assembly GCF_046742065.1 of Oratosquilla oratoria. Classification (NCBI taxonomy): domain Eukaryota; kingdom Metazoa; phylum Arthropoda; class Malacostraca; order Stomatopoda; family Squillidae; genus Oratosquilla; species Oratosquilla oratoria. The sequence goes on from NC_134796.1 coordinate 41,549,550, forward strand.
AAGGTACAAGGATGATCCAGCATCCAGGAGGTGCTAAGATAAGAGGGAGGGTGGAGGGGTGTGGAGTGTATTCAGGGATGGAATGGGTGGGAATGATTTTATGCCTTTTCCTTTTTGGCTACCTCCCTTGTAAGGGGGAAAAAGCCTTGGTATATGTATGTATTTCCCAACCCCTGAACCAGAGTTTAACACCACTGTACTCTCCTATACAGATGACCTAACAACTATAACTCACTAATGTACTCTCTTATACAGCATGCAGGTGACCTAATAATTATAACTCACCATAGTAACTACAAAAATAACAGCCAAGAACACTTAAGTCTACTTGAACAAACTAGAGGAATGGCCCAGAAATAGCAGGATGAAAGCTTCACCCCAAAAACCAACAATAACATTGCTTGCTTACTCCAGGCAACCATGAAAAAATATATACAACATAACTAAATGGCTAAGCCCTTTCACTGGGAAAAAACCCTAGAATTCTAGGCCTCATACCTAATACCCATATGACCCACATATCAAAGATCTGGCAGTGAAAATCTACAAGAAAATAGACCTACTAAAATCAATCACAAGCATGGATTCTGAACAACAGAAAGAAACTTTAAGTGCTTTCAGCAATTCATGGAGGAGAAATAGGGAAGGATGAAGTGAAAGCAGCTGTTTAGATGATGAGAGCAGGTAAGACACCTGGGTTGGATGGATGCCATGCAGAATGTCTGAAGAAAGGAGGTACAGTTATGGTGGACTGGCTGTTGAGATTATCTAATGTTTGTTTAAGAGAGGGTAGAGTGCCAGAAACACAACTTTCCACATAGATGTATTGACTTAATGAACAAATTAGAATAAGCAATCCAGGCAGACAAATTAGATTATTTTAAAACGAAGTTTGACTAATGGATACATTGACAAATATAAAATATCTATTCTGGTTTCTGAAAACAAGCAACATTATCATAATATTGACAGAACAACACCTGTGTATAGGGTAGTAGGGGTATACAGATTTGTCATCAGCCATAATGCGTTCTTACACACAGTCAGTTCTGACCATCAAAATTCATGTTTGTGCAGTTATTTTGCCAAAGCATAAGGGAGACTGAAGGCTTGTGTAAGTCAGTCAGTCCATTACCCCTGGTCTCTCTTGTAGGAAACCAACTGCCCTCAGGTAAACGGCAACAACCTTTGGGTAGGCATATAGTTCAGTCAGGGAAGAAATGTGTAGTTTCTGGGGATTGTTTGCATAGGACATTGTAGAATGAGGTACTTTGTGTTGTCTAAATGGTAGTTGTATCTGAGGCAGTTTGAATCTGAGGCCAAGCATGTCCTGTGCTAGTACTGTTTTAATTTTGGATGATGTCCTGAATGCAAGTGTGTTAATGTGATCTTTAACACGCATGTGAGTTTTTTCTGTGGGGGTGATGTCTAGAGTGTGTGAGTGAAGAATAGAGTTTGGTGATCTTTCTTGAAGAGCTTGTTTGGTGATCTGAGTAAGAATGGGTTCACGTGTGAAACAGGTGGAAGGTTGTTGTACACTTTTTATGTTCTGCTGGTGATGCCTGAGTGATGTATAGTGAGGAGGGTGTATGGTAGTTTAAGTTCTGGCAATGAACTACTTTCCTATAATTTTCATGTCATGTATTATGGAGAGGATTTTAGTTTCTGTGTACAGGTGTCCAACTGGGGTGATTTTGGTGCATAAGTTTTCTTGTTTTTGTCTTACTGATTGTTGGGAACCATGCTGTGGAATCATGGTCAAGGCTGGTTCTTATGAACTGCTTGAAGATTAGAGTTTCTTTCATTTGTCCAAATTACATGGTTGTGACGGATTTTAGTAGGTTTATTTTCTTGTTAACTTTCATTGTCAGGTCTTTGACATATAGACTGAGGGTCATGAGTATCAAATGAGCGGCTAATCTTAAGGTTCTTTTCCAATAGAAGGCCTTGGCCATTTACTTTTACCATAGGGTGTTTTTCCTTTATTCCTAGTTGTTTGGAGTGAGTACTGTTACTATTAGTTTCTGGGGTGAGGCTTCCATTCTCCTATTTCTAAGCCATTGTTCTAGTTTGTTCATGCAGGCTTGGGTGTTCTTGGCTGCAATTTTGCAGTTACTATGTTGGGTTATCATTGTTAGGTCATCTGTGTAGGAGAGTGCACTGGTATGAAGTTTTGATTCTGGGGTTGGGAAATCACACATGTATGGGCAACATCCAAGATCATGGTGATGGCTGCAAAGTCATGTTCAATCTTACATTTACTGGCAATTTCATTCATATTGAATGATCCACCAATCAGGATTGAGCAAAGATGGAACAATCAATTTACACATATATGGAAAAAGCATTTCAAGGTTCAATCTTAAAAAAAAAAAAAAAAAAAAAAAAAGGACTTATTGTCTGTGGGTACCTCTGGTGTTCTGCATATACTATCTTACCTCAAAAGTCCATTCACAGTTATGATTGTTTAGGTAATTTTCTGGATAGTTCTCTGACTTGAAAGTGGCGGTCTGTCCAGCATTCAGTGTCACAGGCACACCACAGGATGCAGCTATACCTGGGTAAAGAATGCTTAAATGAACGGGTCATTCTTTATTTTCTCATCACATCATGGTCAAATAAATTATGGAAAAAAAAAAAAAGTGACCAGTTAACACCAACCTAGTGTTGATCTTGGAGCCCAGGCTAGGTCTTCATTTTGTGGAAAGGTTGTTTCATTGGCTTGGGACAGGTCTCTCTTCTGGATGTTGTGGCTCAATTTTTGCCTCAGCTTATAGGCCTCCTGTGCATTGGAGATGGCCCATTTGGCAAAAACCCTGTCAAGGATGACAATATTTATACAAGTTATCAAAATCAGTGTCAACGTGAAGACAAATAATCAAAATCATTATTGTGATAGTTCAAATGTGGCAACAGTTATACCATATGATGACAACATGTGTCAAAACCCAAGAGGAAATATATGGTGAAGCAAACCTCAACTCATTACAGAAATATGTGATGGGAAGAGTATACATATAATTACAGTATACACAAATTGTGGCTAGGAATTATTAAAGCTATTACCGGAGTTGATTTTTATTCCCAAAGAAAATATCATTTTTCCTTACTAATGGAAAACCAATATGTGCGAGTATGTGTATTTACTTAATTGTAGTATACAAGAAAGGAACAATGCTTGTGAGGTCCTGTCTCTTACTGTGTGTGTGTGTTTCATTATGGTTATGGATCATGTGTTGGACTCGTGGTCAACATCTATTACCCTCCTGAATGAGAGCCCAAGGCTCATATAAGGCCAGATTTATGGGTAATGCCGAGCTTTTACAAACACACACACACAATCAGCAGAGAGATGACAACGATTGGACTTAAAGAAAAAAAAAAAAAAGCTTCGTGGATTCGACGAAGAGGTTGTACCTGTGTTGTATTAGCAGGGAAGGGGAAAACTTATGGAGTAATGGGAAGGTGAAGAAAAAGGAGAAGGGGAGGGATTACTGAGGAAAATGGAAGGAAATGAGGAAGGGGACGAACAGGCCCCAGACGTCAGAAGGAATGTCAACAAGAGATGCGCAGATGACAGAGGTGATGTCGAAGAGATTAGTAAAAATGAAAAAATTTGAAATATAGGTAAGGGCAGAGCAATGGAAGGGAAAGATAATTATTTCCATAGATTTAATGAGGGAGGAGATGACAATCTCCCCTGATTAGCAAGTCTAGAGGAAAAACTAGCAAAAATGAATGAACAGTGGGAGGTTAGGTTCAGTCAACTTGCACTGATTACACAAAGAGTTGATAAATTGGAAGAACTAAAGAAGGAGAACCAAAACCTAAATAAAGAAATAGAAGAATTAAAAAGACAGTTAAAAGAAGTAAAGGATGAGAATGAGGAATTAAAGAATAATAATAAAGAGAATAAAGAGTCCATAGAAAAAGAGGTAAGTGGTTGGAAAAAGGTTCAGGAAAATACCAAAATTGAATTTACAGATATAGTGAAACAACAGAAGAAAGAACAAAGTAAGGACACAGTTATTAAGGTGATGAGTGAGAAGGAGAATATAGTAAGAGACTTAGAAGATAAAAAGAAATGTATAATTATGTTAGGAATGGAAGAGAAATATAATCCAAATAGGACCACAAGAGTAAGAGAGGAGAAAGAGTGAGCAGGGTACTGAGAATATTTCAAGAAGGTGAACAGGAAATAGGGAGAGAAATTGATGAAATATATAGAATAGGGAAATACAATGTAGACAAGACCAGACCAATTAAGGTTAAATTCAGGTCACAAACGACAGCGGAGAATGTCTTATCAAAAACAGGAAAACTAGCAGAAAGTGATCAGTACAAACAAGTATGGATAAAAAGAGAATTGAATAAAGGGGAAATAGAGGAAGAGAAAACAAAAAGAATAAAAGCTATGGAAAAAAGGAGAACAGAACAGAGTCAGATGAAGAGAAACTTTATTGGAGAGTAGTGAATATGAAAGTGAGGAAATGGTTCATAGGAGAGAAAAACAGAAGGGAAACAGAAAACAGGATGGAGGCAAAAGAAAATTAAAAGTGTCCTTCACAAATATAGATGGCTTAATAACAGGCTTGAATGAACTGAATTATTACCTGATGGAAAAGGAACCTGACATAATGGGAATTATGGAGACAAATTTGAAAGGTTCATTACCACCCAACAGTGTAGGACATTGTGCATATAATTATAGGATTAGAAACAGAGAAGTAAAAAAAGGGGGTGGAGTTACGTTCCTGTCTAAGAAGGATATAAATGTGAGGAATGTTACACGTGGAAAGAATAGAGTGGAAATGATCAAGATGGAAATAGAAGACAGGGACAAAAAGAACAGGAAGTTTGTGGTAAATTATGTGCCTCCTAAAACGGCTTCGTGGGAAGAGAGAGAACACAAGAATATGTTAGAAGACACAAAGATAACACTATAAAAGATAATGGATAGTGGAGAAAGAATAATTATAATGGGTGACTTTAATTGTAAGAAATCTGCTGGGAAGAAATGACAGTGAAGGGTGGAGATGACCCATGGGAAATGTACTACTCAATATGATTATAGAAGATATACTGACACAATGGATACAAGAGAATACTAAGTATAGAAATGAGGAAGAGCCATCGAGACTAGACCTAATAATTACATCAGAACCTGAAATAGTGAAAAAGGTTGAATATAAGATACCAATAAGTAAAAGTGACTACATATTAGTTGAACTGGAACTAAATGAAGACAAATACATGAGAAAAAACGAACAATATAGAAAGGGAAGAATGATGTATGGAAAAAAATAGATGATTTTTTTTTTTTTTTTTTTTTTAAGGCAGACTGGGAAAGGACATACAAAGGAAACAACAGTAGAAGAGAAATGGAAAACTTTGACAACACTTTATAAGCAAGGAGTGGAAAAGTATGTTCCAAGACAAAAACAAGAAAAAGGATATGACAAATGTTGGTACAACAGAAGATGTAGAAAGTTAAAAGATAAAAGGGATAAAGCTTGGATAAAATGGAGGAAAGACAAAAAAACTGAAAAATGGAAAATATATACTGATTATAGAAATGAATATGTACAAGTGCGCAGAGAAGAAAAGAGAAAATACGAAAAGGATGTCATAGAAAAATGTAAAGATCAACCAAAAATATTCTATATATTTGTAAACAACAAACTGAAAAACAAACAAGAACTAGTGAAACTACGACAAGGAGGAATAGAATACGCATAGGAAATAGAAATGGCAGTAATTATGAACAAACATTTTAAATCAGTGTGTACGAGGGAGAACATACAACTGAGAGATGACGAGTGGGAGGGGAAAGTCCCCCCTATGAAAGAAATAGAAGTAACAAGGAAATGAAATAATCACTTGAGTAATCTCGATGTCAGGAAATCGCATGGTCCAGATGAAATGGAAACCTGGATTTTGAGAGAATGCAGGAATGAACTAACAGGCAAAATACATAGTCTAATAAGCAGTTCGTTGAAGGAAGGAAAAGTTCAAGAATATATAAAGGGGGAAACAAAAAAGACCCTACAAACTATAGACCGGTCTCCCTTACAAGTACGGTAGCAAAAATTTGAGAAAGAATCATCAAAATTAAATGGGTAAAGCATTTGGAAAAAAACAATGTACTAAATCCGAGGCAGTTTGGATTTAGACAAGGAAGATCATATGTCACAAACCTGATGTGTTTCTATTCAAGACTAATAGATATAATACAGGAAAGAGATGGATGAGCTGATTGTGCATTTCTAGACCTGAAAAAAAGCTTTTGATAAGGTGCCACATAAGAAATTACTAAAGAAATTATAAACTGTAGGAGGAATACAGGACAAACTACTAAAGTGGATGGAAGACTTCTTGCATGAAAGAAAAATGAGATGGTGATAAGAGACAAACATTCTAATTGGGATGAAGTGATTAGTGGAGTTCCACAAGGAACAGTGCAGGCCCCAATAATGTTTGCTATATATATTAATGATATGGATGAAAGAATTGAAAGTTATATGACCTTCGCAGACGATGCAAAAATGTTGAAAAAAGTGAACACCGAAGAAGATTGTGAATCACTGCAAAGCGATCTCAATAAAGTATGGGAATGGAGTAGGAAGTGGGAGATGGAATTCAATATTAAGAAGTGTACTGTAGTATAATGGAATTTGGAAGAAGCAAAAAAATAGTGGGATCATATACATTGGGAGAGGAAGAAATTAAAAAAGTGGAAAAAGAGAAGGGCCTAGGAGTCATTATTATGAATAATATGTCCCCTGAGAAATATATAAACAAAATTTCTGGAGAAATTTATAACTTAATAAGATCAAAGTGGCATTTACATTCCTGGACGAAGAAATGGTGAAGAAAATACTAGTCACTTTGATAAGACCAAGATTGGAGTATGGAGCGACGACGTGGATGTGGTCACCCAGTACAAAAAAAAAAAAAAAAAAAAAAAAAAAATTATATATATATATATATATATACATACATATATATATACATACACATATACATATATATATATATATATATATATATAAAACTTGAAAGACTACAAAGAGCAATTACGAAATTGGCACCAACGCTCTCAGAACTATCATATGAGGAGAGATTGGCAAAACTTGAGCTACAGACAATAGAGCAAAGAAGAGAAAGAGGAGACTTGATAACTATTCATAGAATCATGAAAGGCATGGAAATTATTGATAGAGAGGATCTAATATATTGGGATAGTAGAGACACAAGAGGACATGGAAAGAAAATCAAGAAAGACAATTATAGAAGAGACCTGAAGAAGAACAGCTTTCCCCACAGGATAATAGACGTTTGGAACAGATTAGATGAGAATGTGGTGTGTGCAAAAACGATACACGAATTTCAAAACAGTCTAGATAAAACGAGATATGGAGACGGGACAGCACGAGCATAGCTCCCCTTCCCGTAAAATACAACTAGGTAAATACATGTAAGACCAGAAATTTAATTGAGTATTATTTTTATTATTTTTTCCTCGAAGGTCCACAAGACTATATCGTGACTAGGCATGGTGGACATTGCATCTATCACTTCACCCCTTCATTACGTCATAAGGACGCTTTCGTATGTAAGAACCGATTAGGAAACTTAAATTCGGGAGAAAGAGAAAAATTCCCACCCTCTAGTTCAGGACTCCATTAGAGGAATATTTTTACGATTTTTAACACATAAAAGTGCCATCACGAAACGAGGTAACGGAGCCTTGATTTAAACTATGAAGTGATTGTCGGGATCTTCGTCAATGGATGCAAACATGATCGCGGACACCGATGGGTATAACGTGTGGGGCAAGCATTCTGATAAGAGATCCCCGCTCGACAGGTAGGTTCAAGCGTTTTAGTGAAATATCATTCGAAAATTATACATACATATACCAAAGGCTTTTCCCCCTTACAAGGGAGGTAGTCAAAAACAAAGGCATAAAAAACCATCCCCAGCCATTCCATCCCCACATAATCCACTGTCCCCCTCCTTCCCTCTTATCTTGGCTCCTCCTGGATGATGGGTCATCCCTGCATCTCACCCCACTGCCCTGGGTCAGAAGCAGTGTCGCAAGACACAGCAAGGCAGCTTAATTAAATCGGCGACCCCACCTCTCCGCCCCCTCATGCAGAAATGGATACAGTAGTTAGCAATCTATTACAATTTATTATTTAGTGTGATTTTTTTCTGATACGAGATTCCCGCTCGACAGGGACACGATGGGATAGGGGAGTTATATAAACACATTATCACACGGATAGTGAGGTGCATAGTGATCGGAAGAATCTTTTGTACTCGGTTATAGGAATTAATAAGAAATTGTTTATGAAAGGGATTGTGGCATAGAGTGCTCTCTCCCAACGATGAAAATTGTGGTTAGATTATCACACGGATTAGGATATATTATAATGTAGGAAGTGATAACCCCCCCCCCCCAAAAAAAAAAAAAAAAAAAAAAAGTGGCCGGACGGTTAGAGACGTAATACCCATACGTTTTACTAGCGCCACTGAGGGCTTTTGTGATGGATTTGCTTCTCAAGGAATAGTTTAGAGATGGTATTTTGCAGCTAATATTAATTTCAAGTACTTTTTACTTCTTGGCATTTAAAATAATTTTCCATTTTTGGCTCCATGCAAATATGGCGTACATCTTATTGCAATAGCCCACATTCCTCCTCATTTCTCACTCTTCCCATGATTTTTTCATTACCTGCGAACATGTTGGGATAATTTGTTGTACTCTCCCTTGTGCCATTGACATAAGAAGCAACATTGGTGTTGGCACTGAACCTTGACGAATTCCGCTGAACACTTCTCTATCCTGACAACTTATACTTTACTATTGGCGTCATGTACCTTCCCTTCATTTTAATTTTCACATTCGATTATTTTACCTCTTAGTTCTCCATTGTTCTCTAATTCCAACATAAGACAATTGTGAGACACTCGACAAAAAAAAATCTAGATCGAGGTACACACAGACCATCCAGCCCTCCCTCTCTTACAGACTACTTTGGATTTACATGATGTTTTGTATAAATGATACTTACTTGGAGTTAACTTGGGTCATAGGCTTACGCAGGTGACCTTTAGGCAGGGGTAAGGGATGTTCGCTTCTGGTTCCCTGTAGGACAACATCGAGAAATTATTATTATTTTTTATACAAATAAAAGAGAGCTTAGGTTGTGAGGTTGTGGCAATAATCCTACAGATGTTCATTGCTTGGAAATAAATGAATGTGTATATACATACATACATACATATATATACATACAAACATACATATGTATATGTATATATATATATATATATATATAATATATATGTATATATATGTATATATATATATATATACTCTTACAATCACACCCTGCCGTTGCAAAGGTTTCCACACGGATCCCTCTGAGCCTGAGTCCCAGGCGCTACCATTTTTCTACTCAGAACGTATAAAAGATTCGATACTCTGATATCAATTCTAGCACACAGGAATAAGCTGACTGGACACTGCAGCTCTGATGCCTGTTTTCTACGAATCCCAATGTTACCAGAAAATAAGGCTTTAGGGCTGTAGTGTTCAGTTCAAAGATTAGCGATGACCGGGTTTGATTATTTGAATCACATTGCTGTCACTAGCGAATTGTTCCATGATATATATATATATATATATATATATATATATATATATATATATATATATATATATATATATATATATATATATATATGTTCCATGATATATATATATATATATATATATATATATATATATATACGTGCATACACACACACACAAACGCACACATACATAAATAATCCAAAGATCAACGACAAAGATGGCAAAAAAAAAAAAAAATACATACAAGCAAATATTATCTAAACTGGAACTACTAACCCTGGAACAAAGAAGAGAAAGTTGGATTCTGTTGGCCATTTGCAGAATCATGAAAGGGATAGAAGCCCTTGACAGAGAAGACTTAATAAATTGGGATAGAGGAAAAACAAAGGGGATATGAAAAGAAACTCAAAAAGGACAGTTATAGAAGAGATCTGAAAAAGCAGCTTTCCACACAGAGTGGTGGATGTCTGGAACAAATTGGACGAAACAATAGTGTATGCAAACACTATACATGAATTCAAGAACAAACTAGATGTTGTGAGATACAAAGACGGGTCACCACGAGCATAGCTCCCCTCCCCGTATAATACAACTAGGTAAATGCAATCACGCACACACACACACACACAAACGTCGGATTGACGGCGAAGATTGGAACTCCGAAAAAAAAAAAAATCGTGGATTTCGGCGAAGAGGAAGTACCTGTGTTGTATTAGCAGGGAAGGGGAAAGCTCGTGGTGTAGTGGGCAGGTGAGGAGAAAGGAGAAGGAGAGGCATTATTGAGGAAAATGGAAGAAAATGAGGAAGGGGACGAACGGGCCTTAGAAGTCAGAAGGGGTGTAAACAAAGGGTGTGCAGACGACACAGCCGAGGTCGAACAGGTGAGCAAAAGTATTAAGAGTAGGAATATAGATAAGAGCAGCTCAATGGAAAGAGAGAGATAATTACTTCTATGGATTTAATGAGGGAGGAGATGACAACCTCCCCCGATTAGCAAGCCTTGAGGATAAACTAACAAAAATTAACGAAGCATAGGAAGTTAGGTTTAGCCAACTCGCACTAGTTACACAAAGAGTTGATAAACTGGAAGAAATAAAGAAGGAGAATCAAAACCTAACTAAAGAAATAGAAGAATTAAAAAGACAGTTAAGAGAAGTAAAGGATGAGAATGAGAAATTAAAGAATAATAATAAAGAGAATAAAGAGTCCATATAAAAAAGGTAAGTGGTTGGAAAAATAGTCCAAAGGAATAACAAAATTGAATTTAGAGATATAGTGAAACGATAGATGAAAGAACAAACTAAGGACACAATTATTAGTGACGAGAAAGGAGAATATAGTAAGAGACTTAGCAGATAAAAAGAAATGTATAATTATATTAGGAATGGAAGAGAAGCATAATCCAAATAGGACTACAAGAGTAAAGGAGAAGGAAAAAAGTAAAGGTATTAAAAACAGTTCAAGATGAACAACAAATAGAGAAAGAAACTGAAGAAATATACAGACTGGGGAAATACAATATAGACAAGACCAGACCAATTAAGGTTAAATTCAGGTCACAAATGACAGCAGAGAATGTCTTATCAAAAACAGGGAAACTAACAAAAAGTGATCACTATAAACAGGTATGGATAAAAAGAGAGATGAATGAAAAGGAGAGGAAGAGAAAACAAAAATAATAGAAGCTAAGGGGAAAAACCAGAACAGAACAGTCAGACAAAGAGATATTCTATTGGAGAGTAGTGGATATGAAAGTGAGGAAATGGTTCATAGGAGAGAAAAACGGAAGGGAAACAGAAAACAGTATGGAGGTAACAGAAAATCATAAGTGTCTTCACACATATAGGTGGCTTAATAACAGGTTTGAATGAACTGAATGATTACCTGAAGGAAAAAGAACCGGACATAATGGGAATTGTACAAACAAAATTGAAAGGTCCATTACCACCCAACAGTGTAGGATATGGCGCATATAATTACTGGATTAGAAACAGAGAGGTAAAACAAGGGGGTGGAGTTATGTTCCTGACTAAGAAGGATATAAATGTGAGGAATGTAACGTATGGAAAGAATAGAGTGGGGATGCTTATGATGAAAATAGAGGACAAGGATGGGAAGAGCAGGAAGTTTGTGGTAAATTATATGTCTCCTAAAACGGCTTCATGGGAAGAGAGAGAACACAAAAATATGTCAGAAGACACAAGGATAACATTAGATAAGATAATGGAAGATGGAGGAAGAATAGTTATAATGGGTGACTTTAATTGAAAAGATATCTGCTGGGAAGAGATGACAGTGAACAGGTGGAGACGACCTATAGGGAAATGTACTACTTGATATGATTATAGAACATACACTGTCACAAAGGATACAAAATAATACAAGGTATAGAAATGAGGAAGAACCTGAAATAGTGGACAAGATTGAATATAAGACACTAATAAGTAAAATTGACCACATATTAGTTGAACTGGAACTGGAGGAAAATACATGGGAAAAATGAACAATATAGAAAGGGAAGATTGATGTATGGAAAAAAAATGTTGATACAATAAGAGAATTCTTTGAAAAAGCAGACTGGGAAAGGATACACAAGGAGGAAACAACAGTAGAAGAGAAATGGAAGAATTTGACAAATAATTATAAAGGAGTGGAAAAGTATGCTCCAAGACAAAAACAAGAAAAAGGATATGAAAAATGTTGGTACAACAAAAGATTTAGAGAGTTAAAAGACAAAAGAGATAAAGCTTGGATAAAATGGAAGAGAGACAAAAGACCTGAAAAATGGAAAATATATACTAGTTATAGAAATGAATATGTATAAGTGCGCAGAGAAGAAATGTATCCTCTCGGGTTTCTGGTAGATACATAACACTGTTTTTAAGGCGGCTTCAATAAATATCACTATTGGTTCCTTTCCTTTATTGGTTCACAATTTCTTCTATGGTTCTACACTAAGTCAATCACCTCCTGGTTCTATATCACAATGCACTCTATTCCTTTGTACGTATCATCGGACCGACCCCCTTCCGAGCTCTGTGCATTCCCTTAAGAAGGCCGGAAACTAGGACTCAGCATTTTTGGAGGTTCCACGCTCGTATAAGCTTAAGAGTTTATGCGAGCAAGATTACAATTGATTCTTCTTATTACCATCTTGGGGCTACATTATATAATGTAGTCTAACATGTTAAAAATATATATATCCAGGGGAGGTTCGTCAGTATACGTAATAATGTGTTTAGTACTGTGTGGTTACTTGTGTGATCGCGTGTGTTCGTGTGTGCGTGCTCGGCCGTGGCGGTGGCAGGAAGTGCTTTAGTCAGCATGGCGCCCTATTGTCGGCCGGCGTGTTTGGTGGTAGTCTGGTGAGTGTGTGAGGGAGTGAGTGGGTTATATGACTGGGCGATACTACTCGTCATGTATATGAGGCGTATACAGAAAAGAGAAAATACAAAAAGGATGTCATAGAAATATGTAAAGATCAACCAAAACTATTCTATAGATTTGTAAACAACAAACTGAAAAACAAACAAGAATTAGTGAAACTACGACAAGGAGGAAATAGAAATGGCAGAAATTATGAACAAGCATTTTAAATCAGTGTTTACGAGGGAGAACATACAACTTAGAGATATCGAGTGGAAGGAGAAAGTCCCCCAAATGAAAGAGATAGAAGTAACAAGGAATGAAATAATGAATCACTTGACTATTCTCCATGTTAGAAAATCGCATGAACCAGATGAAATAGCAAACTGGATTTTGAGAGAATGCAAGAACAATCTAACAGATAAAATACATAGTCTAATAAGCAGTTCATTGAAGGAAGGAAAAGTTCCAGAAAATTGGAAAAGAGCAAATACAATACCAATATATAAAGGGGGAAACAAGAAAGACCCTACTAACTATAAACCGGTCTCTCTTACAATTACGGTAGCTAAAATTTGTGAAAGAATTATCAAAATTAGATGGGTAAGGCATTTGAAAAAAAGTACTAAATCCAAGGCAATTTGGATGTAGACAAGGACGATCATGTGTCACAAACTTAATGTGTTTCTATTCAATAGTAATATATGTAATACAAGAAAGAGATGGATGGGCTGATTGTGCCTTTCTAGACCTGAAAAAAGCTTTTGATAAGGTGCCACATAAGATGTTGCTAAAGAAATTAGAAACTGCAGGAGGAATACAGGGCAAACTGCTGAAGTGGATGGACGACTTCTTGCATGAAAAAAAAAAATGAGAGTGGTGATAAGAGACAAACATCCTAATTGGGATGAAGTGATTAGTGGAGTTCCACATGGAACAGTTATGGTCCCAATAATGTTTGCTATATATATTAATGATATGGATAAAGGAATTGAAAGTTATATAAGTTTCTTTGCGGACGATGCAAAACTGTTGAAAAAAGTGAACACTAGAAGATTGTGAGTCGCTGCAGAATGATCTCAATAAAGTGTGGGAATGGAGTAGGAAGTGAGAGATGGAATTCAATATTAAGAAATGTAGCATGATGGAATTTGGAAGAAGCAAAAAAAGAATAGTGGAATCATATACATTGGGAGAGGAAGAAATTAAAAAGTGGAAAATGAGAAGGACCTGGGAGTCATTATTATGAATAATATGTCCCCTGAGAAACATATAAACAAAATTTTTTGGAGAAACTTATAATTTAATAAGAACAAGCAAAGTGGCATTTACATTCCTGGACGAAGAAATGGTGAAGAAAATACTAGTCACTTTGATAAGACCAAGATTGGAGTATGCAACGACGACGTGGTCACCAAGTACCAAAAAATGTATAACAAAACTTGAAAGAATACAAAGAGCAATTACGAAATTGGCACCAACGCTCTCAGAACTATCATATGAAGAGAGACTGTCAAAACTTGAGCTCCAGACATTAGAGCAAAGAAGAGAGAGAGGAGACTTGATAACTATTTATAGAATCATGAAAGGCATGGAGATTATTGATAGAGAGGATCTAATAAAATAGGATAGTAGAAATACAAGAGGACACGGAAAGAAAAAAAAAATAATAATTATAGAGACCTGAAAAAGAACAGCTTTCCCCACAGGAAAACAGACGTTTGGAACAGATTAGATGAGAATGTGGTGTGTGCAAAAACGATACACGAATTTCAAAACAGTCTAGATAAAACGAGATATGGAGACGGGACAGTACGAGCATACCTCCCCTTCCCGTATAATACAACTAGGTAAATACAACTAGTTAAATACACAGAAGTGGTGAGAGAGGCGTGGGGGTGATGGAAGAGGAAAATCTGTATGTTTTAAGCAGTAACATGCACAGACATTGCAAGGGGGCAACAGGTGCTTTGGGTTGGAAGTTGGGCACTTCACTCTTTTGTATTATTCGTATTTGTCAACTATCCGGCAGGGTGCAACACCATTTTCCCCATTATAATTCCTGAAAGGTGAAAGAATTCCTGTGAGCCATTTGGAGGTCTTATTTGTGCAAGAATTCCTGTTTGATATAATTGGTCTAAGGGGAATGCCTTCTTTGTGGAGTTCAGGGAGGCTAAAAATCCCCTTAAGTCCACTGCAGCAGAATTTAACAAGCAAGCCCGAAAAATAATAGGAGACGACTTATTCAATAAGTTAATTAAAAGCCCTCAGCTACCAAATTTCTATGGTCTCCCTAAACTCCACAAAGAAGGCATTCCCCTTAGACCAATTATATAAAACAGGAACTTTTGCACAAATAAGACCTCCAAATGGCTCATGGGAATTCTTTCACCTTTCGTAGGAAGTTTCTCCAACTCCCACATTAAACATTCCGAGGACTTCATAAATAAAATTAAGA
Organism: Oratosquilla oratoria; assembly: GCF_046742065.1. Classification (NCBI taxonomy): domain Eukaryota; kingdom Metazoa; phylum Arthropoda; class Malacostraca; order Stomatopoda; family Squillidae; genus Oratosquilla; species Oratosquilla oratoria. The sequence goes on from NC_134796.1 coordinate 41,565,020, forward strand.
AACAAAAAATCCCAGAACACAGTAAATTGCTTAGCCTTGATATAGTTTCGCTATTCACAAACATAAATGTAGATGTTCTCAGTTTTTTGGAAACCAAGTTGAAACCGTCAAAGATAAACTTCCCCTTTCAGTTTCAAAATTGATTAGTTTAACACGTCTTTGTATTACCTCTAATGTTTTCTCCTTCAATAATTCTTTTTTCTGGTTCTAACCTTTCCCCGGTGTTGAAGAATCTATACATGGAATACTTTGAGTGCGTACTTTTACCTAGTATCAAACCAGCCGACATGTTCTGGTTCAGATATGTCGATGATGTATTCACTATCTGGGATGACAAATGGGGCTCTTTCAACGTTTTTCTTGATAGTCTCAATAATTTAGCACATAACATTAAATTTAAAGTAGAATGGGAAATTGAAGGAAGAATACCTTTTCTTTATATATTAGTGAGCAGATGTCCAGATAATTTGTCTTTTGCAGTATACAGGAAGCCTACTCATACGGGCAGTTATTTACATTTTTTCAGTAATCATCCAGATAATATAAAATATAGAGTTGCCTCGGGCCTTTATTTAAGAGGTCTTCGGGTTTGCAGCCCGGAATTTCTCAACTCAGAAATTGAATCAGTGCGCACTCAATTACTAAAAATAGGCTACCCAGACTGATTTTTGACAAAAGTCCTCAGCAAAGCCAAAGCCAGTTATTTTAGAACAACCAATTCCAACACAAAATTTGTCTGGGAAAAATCAAATATTAAACTCCCTTATAATGAATCTATACATGCCGCATCTAAATTATTACCTAGTAACCAAATTAGGATCACTTTTAGTTACCCAAATAATATTTTTAAAAAAGTAGTAAATGTCCATCACAGAACATCCAATAAGGACAACCCCGGAGTATATAAGATACCATGTCTCGATTGTGATAAAGTGTACTGGGGACAAACGGGACGTGATCTACCCACTAGGATCAAAGAACATAAAAATTCTTTAAAATACGGCCAAGAAAACTCAGCTGTATTCCTCCATTCTAGTCTTTTAGATCACAGAATAGATTGGAAGAATGCAGCTACAGTATACAATTCACATTGTAGTTTCAAAAGAAAAATTATTGAGTCCTCATTAATAAAACAGTTTCCAAATTATAATACTTCTAAAGGTCAATGGTCACCAGATGCCATTACTAGTATGGCAGTTAATAAATTCATCTCCACAGGACGAAACGTCCGACCTCACTCAGGGCAAGTGACCTGAGGCCTACTGAGTTCCCCAATGTTACTGCCTCCTCTGTATATAACCTCTAGTCTATGCACCCTATAATTGTAACTGTAATTGTAAGTGGTCGAAATATACGGTTTACTCTGTATCTCAGCTTATCTTTCTCCGAGAGTGGGTTTAAGTTTTACATGTGTGTGTGTGTATATATATATATATATATATATATATATATATATATATATATACATATATATATATACATATACATATATATATATATATATATATATATATATATATGGAGAATGGTCGTATATGGAAAATGTTGTGATGCATGAGGTGGATTGGACGGGGGAATGGGGGTGAGGTAGTGTGTGTGAGCAAAAATTTTTGACGCAGCCCGAAGGGATTTCTCCCCGTCCTCTCCTTTATATGGGGGGACGGAGAGGGGGGGTCGCCGATTTAATGAAGCGGCCTTGCTGTGGATGTGCTGCGTCCTGCGACACTGCTTCTGACCCAGGGCAGTGGACAGGGTGCAGGGATGACCCGTCATCTAGGAGGTGCTAAGATGGGAGGGAGGGTGGAGGGGTGTGGAGTGTTTTCGGGGATGAAATGGGTGGGAATGTTTTTGTGCCTTGTCCTTTTTGGCTACCCCCCTGGTAAGGGGGAAAAAGCCTTGGTATATGTGATTATAATACTATTATCTTTATTAAGTGTTTCCAGAGCTAGTCTAAATCTTTTTGGGATGACATAATGATTACAGTTGGCTAGAGCTTGATAACATGCTAAAATACCTTGGGTGAAACCTTTGTCAACATCGCTTACATTCCATTTATAGTTACTGTTTAAGTTTGTGTTGTATCCACTACCTTTTCCACCTATGTCAAACTTAAGACCGAGACAACAAAAAACCTAGTCACACCGCATTTCATTACTGTACCTAATTCTGATAAAACCGAAATTATTGATAGATATTTACTGAAAGGTGGCATAAACATCGCCAAGGTATCATGTAATAAAATAGGTAAAATGTTTAAAAACCACACTAATGACAACAACGACCTCAGTGTGATCTACCGCATTCCATGTAGTGGCTGCCCCTCGGCTTATATAGGTGAGTCAGGTCGAGGAATCGAGAAGAGGATAAACGAACATAGGAATGATTTAAAAGCACACAGAACGTCCAACTCCCTGGTCCGCCACCTCGAAATATGCAACAACCTTCCCGAATGGAGTAAAGTTGAAATTTTACACAAAGGATTAAAAAAGAAGATGAGAAAGACAGTTGAAGCTGCACATATAAATGTCAAAGAAAATAATAACGACAGAGAAGGATTTATATGCCTATCTAAAGCAGCCAGTCTCTTAATAATAAATGCGCTAGAAAAAACCTGACACTCGAAGCTTCACAAGTTCTCTGAGGAAGGTTATAATAACCGAAACGTAAGAACAATAAATGTATTCTTAGCCCATCTTCGTTTACCCTTCCCCACCTATCACTCTCTCATTTGTCTTAAACAATTTATCAATATATATATATATATATATATATATATATACATATATATATATGTATATATATATATGTATGTATGTATGTATGTATGTATATAATGTAACATTTACTCCTGGGAATTGGAATTAAGTACAGGGCACAAACTCACAACTAGTAAGGCGCGAAACCAGCCTGCATTCGATTGCGCCACCAGACAAGTAAACTACGGCAATTGAGTATTGTGGATCGCTGTCATTATTGAAAATTACTACTAATGAATGTTACAAGGAAACCGTTTTATAGTATTATTCTATTTTCCAATAATAATTTATCCATCTGCGACATCGGTAGCTGTTGGACGCGGTAACGTTCTAAGTTTTTTGGGGATTCTTGATCTGAGGCGACCAGGGGCTTTATCTTGAGGAATAGGTCCTCCAGGAGGGAGTTCAATGTTCAACGAAGAGACAGAACTGTTTTTGAGATAAAAAACTCACCCCAAGGAGGAGATGCAGAACGATGAATATTAAGCTCGTCGATCTCATCTTGATCGAAATGTTCACGCGTCTTTTAGATCGTGTTATGTCCACCTGCGGGTGACTGGGGTTTTTATAGGGTTGTCTGACGGTCTGGCTAACAAAGGTCTCTACCCCAACCCCTCTCCTCCTCCTCACTGCATTTGCGTAAAATATTTCTTTGTTCTCCATTTCATATTAGCCACACATACTCGTGCTAATGTCATTACCTCCATTTTATGCAGTTGATAAAAAAAAAAGACCTTTGTGACTTCCCTACGAATTTGAGTTACTCAGGAGTCTTTTATGATTGGAAAATAATTACCGTTTAAAAAGAAATATTGATCACATTAACATTTACTATCCCATCGTTCTATATCTCCTTATAAATTTATATGATTCCATCTCTGCATTGCAATATTGTCCCCCAGGGATAACAGTAGTGAGCAGTGAAAAGGAAGAAAAAAACAAACAAAACAAAAACTGCTACAAGCGCAAAACGCAAGTCCTATTTTATTACTGTGCACAAACAGACGCAATATTGTGAACTTTTGCAATGCTGCACAACGCAATCGCAAATTATTTGTGTATATGCGTGGGACTTACTGTAAAACATCGATATATTTACCTTATTTACCATACTTATCAGTGTCAACACACGAATTAAAATTTTCCGACTCGGATAGGGACAACAAACGCACACAAACAGGAAAATAAAGATCGCAATAAGTTGCAACAAAACCACAATTTAATGAGTTTCTCCTGTACAGATGTCCAATTTTTTTTTTTTTTGTAAATACAAACCATTTTACGCTTGCACATAACCCTTTTCATGGGGAAGAACGTATATTTCGTAGCGTGCGCAAATCGCAACCGATATTCACAATTGCGCAAGATCCTTGAGCATCTGTCCAGCTCTTGATAGAAGAGGTGGTTATTGCTGGCAAACCAGTCTTCACCAGAATGCCTCCTATAACGGAATAGAATAGAGAGGCAAACCAGCAGAAAATCTATGGTCCATGATGATGATGGAATAATAATAAATTAATAATAACAATAATGATTATTATAATAATAATGCAACAATAATAATATCAATACTACTACTACTAATAATAATAATAACATAATGTTGAGCAGAGCAACAGAAGACATAAATCCCGGAGTTTACAAATTACCCTGCTCAGATTGTGATGAAGTGTATTGGGGACAAACGGGCAGAGGATTAATAACGAGAATTAATGAACATAAAAACTCAGTAAAATATGCTCAACATAACTCCACGGTATTTCAACACGTAGCCAACAATAATCACAGAATAAATTGGGACGAGGCAAAAACCATTTTCAAATCCAAATGTAGTTATAAAAGGAAAATTATTGAATCTTCCTTAATAAAACAATTCCCGAATTTTAATATCTCAAAAGGCCAATGGTCACCAGATTACATAACCACCTTGGCAGTTAATAAATTATTTCCTCATATGTAAAAGCGGACGATTTGTCACAAAACCCGCGCAACAATATAGATGCCACATGAGATGTCTTGTCCACGTTCCCTAACTTTACCTCTCTCATCTTTATGTAAGATATGTATGTTCTCTTGTCTATGTATTCCGCATGAAGAGGATCACAGCAAGTGATCGAAATATACGGAAATTCGTTATTTCCTTCTTTTCTTAAATCCAAATAATAGTGGTTTTTTTAGTGCATATATGTATATATATACATATATATATATATATATATATATATATATGTATATATATATATATATATATATATATATATAATTTTTCTCCAAGCGTCAGAAAACGCCAAATGTAGGAAGGAAAGAAGGAATAATTTCGCTCTAATATGGTTGAACGTGGCGTCTAGTTTACATTTTTTGGCAGCGATACTTTCGTCTTACATTTTTTTTTTTACCACTACCAGACTATTCTTTTCATCGTAGTACCCCTTTGGGTTGAGGGCCACCTTCAGTTGGATTAAGTTTTCTAGAATTGGCACCAATAATAAAAATCTACCAGTGGGAGACAATCTAGTGAAGGAATTCAATTTTTTTTTTTTTTTTTTATTAAGTTCAACCGTTGTGAAAAGTGGACGTTCCTAAGGGTCATCTGCATTGCCTCCTGCTCTTACGGGCAGTGTGCCACCGAATATGAGTAAGCACTGTCCAAGCAGATCTATGTCTTGGGTTTAAAACAACCTGAACAAGATGAAGACCTACACTTACAATGTGAGAACCCTAATAGAGGACGACAAGCTGGAGAGTTTGATGGAAGAACTGGAGAACCACTGGGATATCGTAGAACTGAGTAAAGTCCGAAGAAAAACTGAGGCAGCTACAAGACATTCACTTCCTGTTTTGCTGTTGAGGTAAGAAGAAAAAAAAATGCAGTGGAGTGGGATTCTTGATAAACTGAGAGATTATTGAGAACGTGGTGAATTCAAAAGTAGTGGTTTAAGGTGGAGAGTGGACTGACTCAAGACAAGGTGGAGTGTTCCCCTGCCATTGTTTACATTGTATATGGACAAGATAATAAATGTTAATAGGAGAGAAAAATATGACCCTCCTGGTGCTGGCATATGCGGATATTCCCGTAGTTTCAAACAGCTGGCGAGAGTAACAAACTGCAATGAAATTATGGATACAAGATGCAGATAAAAGTTGCAAAAACAGAAGTAATGCGAGTAGGTAGAGGGCAAGTAGGGGGAAGAATTGTGATGGAAGGAAAACAACTTTTGAATGCCGAACATTTTAGGTATCTAGGTGTGGAGTTCTGTGAAAATAACAAAAAAAGGATCACAAATTGTAGTAACACCCTTAGAATCCTGTACCCAATTCTTAAAGGAAAAAACATTCCATTAAGTGCAAAAAGAAAATATATATCTTCATATTGCGACCAATAAACTTATGGTAGTGAATCGTGGTTCTGAACACGAAACTAAAAAGCCGCATACAAGCGGTTGAAATGAAAGTGACAGGTTAACAAATGAGAAAATCAGGCTAAAGGTGGGAGTCATGTCAGTAATTATAAAAGAATGGAAGATGAGGTGGTTCGGATATTTGGAGAGAATGGAAAATCGGAGATATTATTAACAAAATTATGACTAAACCACTATATGAAATATAAAATACCACATAACAGCGCTGATCAACAGAATCCATAACAACAGCAACAATTACTCACATCTCTTCATCCCCTTCCCCCTCTCTCTTCCACCTCTAATGAGGAAATAACGGCTAAGCCGATAAATCATGTATACAACAAAACTAAAGAAAATTTTGTAGTTCCAGTCTACAATGCTGTTCCATCTACGCATGTCATGAATAAAATACTTCGATCTTGGATGCTCTTGGTATTGTAAAGATGTGATCGTGGTAATGACGTCCATACATATATGATAGCAGACTTACCCGTTAGTGCAGCCGCGGGGTAAAAGTTCTCAGCGACATCACTCTCCTCCCCCAATCACCTCCCCACCTACGCCAACAATGCAAATCAACTGGGTATGTGTAAACAAACGAAAAAGAAAATGTAAATATTTTGAGTCAAACTTAATATTTTTTTGGGTAGACATTTTAGCTATTGGGTTGCGAAACAATTTAACACATTTTGTGAAATTTGTATTTAATGTCCCTAATACAGAAAGGAAAAGGGAAAATATAGATTTTTTGTTTATTCTAACGCAAAATTTGTCGATTACGGTGAAATATTCAGAACCCTGGATAACAGAACAATAAATATTGGGCAGCGGAAGGTGGGGGAGGCAGGGTTGCAAAACTAATCGAGGAATATGAAAGATGAAAATAACGAATTAACAAATTCATACCTACAACTACACATTTAAAGTTCCTGGTATGCAGCTACTTGGTTAATTGTCCATTTTCTACACTCCTTAATACATCATCTTTCTACTTAATGTATGCTATACATTGCAGTTGTTAATGTAGCAATAAAATGGAAATGTTAAGTTAGGATGAGTTACCTTAGAGAGTTAGCTCAGAGAGTTTAAAAAATTGGAAATTAGATGAAGAGCAGCATGGCGAAATGGGAATGATTCACCACGTCACGTGATCAGGCGTATTCGGTCAGACTACCGATGAAATCGTCATGGTGTCTTTTGTTTCGTCCAACACTTGTGATTCCTGGAGAGATGATGTACTGAATCGTTATCATCAGTCAATGATGGACCACCAACGAAATTGAAATTGTTATGGTGTCTTTTATTTCGTCCAACACTTGTGATTCCCGGAGAGATGATGTACTAAACCGTTATCATCAGTTAATGATGGATAGCGTAGATATATAAAAAAAGAAAGAAAGAAAAAAAAAGAGGTAGAAAAATTTAAATTTTTTTAACCGTAGTTTTTGTTCTCTCTCATTATATTGGGGATCATCTGAATAAAACTACGTTTCTGGTAAGGCCTTTGTTCTTTTTTTTTTTTTTTTTACTTAAAATTACATATAAAACGACGATCATTTTAAAATGGCTGCCGGCGTAATTGGAATATAATACCAGTAAATTATATTTCAATCATACATTTCAAGAGCCAGCATTGAACAGAAACTTCAAATTTCGTCGATCTCAACGACGAGGGATTACATTTGTTGTATTAGTAGGGAAGGGGAAAGCTCGTGGTGGAGTGAGAAGGTGAAGAAAAAGGAGAAAGGGAGGGATTACTGAGGAAAATGGAAGGAAACGAGGAAGGAGACGAACGGGCTCCCCCGGACGTCAGAAGAAATGTCAACAAGCGGGCTGCAGACGACAGAGGTGAAGTCGAAAATATCAGTAAATGTACTAAAATTAGATATATAGATAAGAACAACACAATAGAAAGTGGAGATAATAATTTCCATGGATTTAATGAGGGATGGGATGCTAACCTCCCCCGATTAGCAAGTCTAAAGGAAAAACTAGGGGAAATGATCGATTGCTGGGAGGTTAGGTTCAGCCAACTTACACGGATTACGCAAAGAGTTGATAAATTGGAATAACTAAAGAAGGAGAAACAAAACCTAAATAAATAAACAGAAGAATTAAAAAGACAGTTAAAAGAAGTAAAAGATGAGAATGAGAAATTAAAGAATAATAAAGAGAATAAAGAGTACATAGCAAAAGAAGTACAGGGTTGGAGAAAAGTCCAAGAGAACAACAAGATTATATTTAGAGATATAGTGACACAACAGATGAAAGAACAAACTAAGGACACAGCTATTAAAGTGATGAGAGAGAAGGAGAATGTAGTAAGAGACTTAGCGGACTAAAAGAAATGTATAATTATATTACGGGTGGAAGAGAAGCATAATCCAAATAGGACTACAAGAGTAAAAGAGGAGAAAGAAAAGGTAAACAAGATATTAGAAGTAATTCAAGAGGATGGACAATAAACAGGGAAAGAAATTGAAGAAATATATAGAATAGGGAAATACAATACAGATAAGACCAGACCAATTAAGGTTAAATTCAGGTCACAAACGACAGCAGAGAATATCTTAGCAAAAACAGGGAAACTAGCAAAAAGTAATCTGTGTAAACAGGTATGGATAAAAAGAAAAATGAATAAAGAGGAAAGAAAGGATGAAAAAACAAAAAGACCAGAAGCTAAGGAAAAACGAGAAAAGAACAAATCAGACAAAGAGAAACTCTATTGGAGAGTAATGGATATGAAAGTGAGGAAATGGTTCATAGCAGAGAAAAACGGAAAGGAAACAGAAAACACGACTGAAGTAGTAGAAAATTAAAAGTGCCATACGCAAACATAGATGGCTTAATAACAGGCTTGAACGAACGAACTGAATGATTACCTGAAGGAAAAAGAACCGGACATAATGGAAATTGTAGAGACAAAATTGAAAGGTCCATTACCACCCAACAGTGTAGGACATGGTGCATATAATTATTGGATTAGATAGAGAGAGGTAAAACAAGGGGGTGGAGTTATGTTCCTGACTAAGAAGGATATAAATGTGAGGAATGTCACATATGGAAAGAATAGAGTAGAGATGATCATGATGGAAGTGGAGGACAGGTGTGGGAAGAGCAGGAAGCTTGTAGTAAATTATGTGCCTCCTAAAACGGCCTCGTGGGAAGAGAGAGAACACAAAAATATATTAGAAGAGTGGATCAAAGGTTATAACGGGTGATGCAAACAAGGTTATCATAATAAAACAACAGGGCAGGACTCGCAGTAATGGGTATAAACTGGACAAAATTAGATTTAAGAAGGAAATAGGCAAGAATTGGTTTACTAATAGGGTGGTCGATGAATGGAATAAACTTAGTAACCATGTGGTAAGCGCTGAAACTATCAGTTGTTTTAAGAAACGATTAGACAACATTATGGATGGGGATGACAGGTGGTGAGGGATACGGAGCTGCCTAGTGTAGGCCTTGTGGTTTCTTGCAGTCTCCTTTATTCTTATGTTCTTATGAAAGACACAAGGATAACACTAAGTAAGATAAAGGAAGATGGAGGAAGAATAGTTATAATGAGTGACTTTAATTGTAAAGAAATCTGCTGGGAAGATATGACAGGGAAGGGTGGAGACGACCTATGGGGAAATGTACTACTTGATATGATTATAGAACATACAATGACGTAATGGATACAAGAGAATACTAGGTATAGAAATGAGGAAGAACCATCGAGTTTGGACCTAATAATCACATCAGAACCCGAAATAGTGGACAAGATTGAATATAAGACACCAATAAGTAAATGTGACCACATATTGGTTGAACTGAAACTAAATGAGGAAAAATACATGGAAAAAACGAACAATATAGAAAGGGAAGATTGATGTATAGATTTTTTTTTATATAAAATAAGAGAATTCTTTAAAAAAGCAGACTGGGAAAGGATACACAAGGAGGAAACAACAGTAGAAGAGAAATGGAATATTTTGACAAAAAATTATAAATAAGGCGTGGAAAAGTATGTTCCAAGACAAAAACAAGAAAAAGAATATGTAAAGTGTTGGTACAACACAGAGATGTAGAGAGTTAAGAGACAAGAGGGATAAAACTTGGATGAAATGGAAAAAAGACAAAAGATCTGAAAATGGAAAATATATACTAGTGACAGAAATGAATATGTGAAAGAATGATCAAAATTAGATGGGTAAGGCATTTGGAAAAAACAACGTACTAAATCCAAGGCAATTTGGATTTAGACAAGGACAATCATGTGTCACAAACTTAATGTGTTTTTATTCAAGGTTAATAGATATAATACAAGAAAGAGATGGATGGGCTGATTGTGCATTTCTAGACCTGAAAAAAGCTTTTGATATGGTGCCACACAAGAAATTGCTTAAGAAATTAGAAACTGCAGGAGGAATACAGGGAAACTGCTGAAGTGGATGGAAGACTTCTTTCATGAAAGAAAAATGAGAGTGGTGATAAGAGACAAACACTCTAATTGGGATGAAGTGATTAGTGGAGTTCCACAAGGAACAGTTCTGGCCCCAATAATGTTTGCTATATATATTAATGATATGGATAAAGGAATTGAAAGTTATATGAGCTTCTTTGCAGACGGTGCAAAACTGTTGAAAAAAGTGAACACTGTAAAAGATTGTGAGTCACTGCAGAGTGATCTCAATAAAGTGTGGGAATGGAGTAGGAAGTGGGAGATGGAATTCAATATTAAGAAGTGTAGTATAATGGAATTTGGAAGAAACAAATAAAGAATAGTGGGATCATATAAATTGGGAGAAGAAGATATTAAAAAAGTAGAAAATGAGAAGGACCTGGGAGTCATTATTATGAATAATATATCACCTGAGAAACATATAAACAAATTTTTGGAGAAACTTATAACTTAATAAGAACAATCTAAGTGGCATTTACATACCTGGACGAAGAAATGGTGAAGAAAATACTAGTCACTTTGAAAAGACCAAGATTGGAATATGCAGCAACGATGTGGTTACCAAGTACAAAAAAATGTATAACAAAACTTGAAAGAATACAAAGAGCAATTACGAAATTGCCACCAACACTCTCAGAACTATCATATGAAGAGAGACTAGCAAAACTTGAGCTACAGACATTAGAGCAAAGAAGAGAGAGAGAGGAGACTTGATAACTATTTATAGAATCATGAAAGGCATAGAAACTATTGATAGAGAGGATCTAATAAAATGGGATAGGGGAAATACAAGAGGACACGGAAAGAAAATCAAGAAAGACAATTATAGAAAAGACGTAAAAAAAAAAAAAAACAGCTTTCACCACAGGGTAATAGACGTTTGGAACAAGTTAGATGCGTATGTGGTGTGTGCAAAAACGATACACGAATTTAAAAACAGTCTAGATAAAACGAGATATGAAGACGGGACCCACGAGCATAGGCACTCTTCCCGTAAAATACAGCTAGATAAATACACACCCACACAAACACACACACACACACACACACACACACAAACACGCACGCACGCACACGGTGGCGCGGTTGGTAGAGTCTCAGACTGTTAGTAAGGAGGTATCGGCGGTACCTGGTTCAATCCTGCCCAGGGCTGAAATTATTTCAGTATCGATGTACATAAATCCAAGATCTCAGTGTTTTTCTCAAGTGTCTCTCTTGCAAGTGTTATGCCATGGGCTTCTCTTAAGTGATTTTTAGGGGCTCCAGATGTCAGGTGGTATGAGAGGCGACGGGATAACCTCATTGTCGTCATGCCAATATAGGTGGATGGGAGGGCTTCACAGTCCCCTCGTGTATATGTGAACCTATAGATGACATGTAATTTCTGAAGTTCCTTTCTCTCTTGTTAGGGGCTGTTTCTAATAAGATGGCTAGTTTTCCTAGTTTTATAATAAATCACCAGGTTGAGTATTTTCTCTGGATTGACTGGTTTAATGTTTCTTTTTATAATTTGTTTCATAATACGTTCATCTTCTTTATAAGCTGACGAAAAAATGGATTTATAATATATGTTGATTTTCTCTTTATTTTGGTTATTATTGTTGTTTTTATGCCAGCCGTCCATTATTTTCTTTGTTTGGAGATTTATCTCTTTTTCACTGAAGCCGTTATTAATCAGAACTTGAGTGGAACGTTCGATTTCATCATGCACTTGTGTCCATGTGCTGCAGTGAGTTAGTGCTCTTCGGATATAGGCACTGATGGTAGAGTCCTTATATCTTTGAGGGCACTCACTAGAACCATTAAGGCAGTGTCCAGGGTTTGTGGGTTTTGTGTACACTGTTGTATAAAAATAATGTTCAGTTTGTTTCACTAGGAGGTCGAGGAAGGGTAAAGCTCCGTCAACGCTATCTTCCATAGTGAAAGTGAGTTCAGGTGTCTCTTGTAATAGGTGGCGTATTTTCTCTGAGCTTTCGTCTGTCATTGGTTTCCACCATGTGCGTACTACTAGTTTTCACTCCTAAGTTAACGGAATGATTGAACGTTATCACTGCTCTCTGAAACCTCCTCTTCGCGCTTGGCAGGATAACTGGTTCTATTCCTTACCCATATCCTTCCTTGGCCACCGCCTGACTTCTCACGTCATTAAGTTTTCTCCATTTACCGCGGTTAATGGCGCTCGTAAGAGAAGAGATGAAGACTACGTGGGAAGGAGAGTGATGGAGATGGAGGTTCAGGGCAGACGCAAGCGAGGGAGACCCAAGGTGCCCTGGAAGGACAGACTGAGAGAGGACCTTAAGGAGAAACAGCTGCAGGAGGAGGAGGTGATGGACCGAAGCTAGTGGAAACGACTAGCAAGGAACGGCGACCCCATATGAAAATAGGAAGCGTCAACAGGAAAATAAGAAGACTGGCGCTCATAAGTTGTGTCCTTCTGTTGTCATCACTAAGGAACACACCGTCACGTCGGATGACGCGACCATCCTTCACCTTGTCAAAGAAATGCGGTCCATCAATTTCCATGACCTTGCGTCCAGTGACTGTCATACACGACCTCAATCATACGTGGCTCATGACCTTCACTCCTGCCCTAAATTTTTGGCGCGAGTTGACATAATCCGGAAGCATTTGGAAGCTCCGTACTCTGGTCCTTATGACGTTCTCCGCCGTGAATCTAAATACTTCATCGTTAGTCTCTCTCAGGGCGAAACCTCGGTTTCCACAGATCGATTGAAACCGGCTTTTCTTCCTATTACTCAACAGACTGTCTCGCACAGACGACATCCCCGTCACCAGCGCGCCGCCCGTGACCGACGTCTCTGACTCAGCCACTTTGCGCACGGCTGACGTCGCACATCCGAATACTCTGTCGCTCACAGCTGATGCCTCCACCAGTGCCCTTGACCCCTCTGTCACCTCTTCCCACTTCCCTGCCCTCTGCCCTCCCATCTCCCATCCTTCCCTCCCCGTGCGACCCGTTCGGCCAGGACCGTCCGCTTCTGTGATCATTCTGACTTTTTCTTCTATTGACCATATTCCACTCCACTCTTCGGGGTGGGGGTAGTGTATGTAGTAATTATTTCCTATATAATTTATGTAGTAATTATTCCCTATATAGTATGTGTAGTAAGTATTTCTTGTATATTTTATGTAGTAATTATTTCCTATATAGTATGTGTAGTAATTATTCCCTGTATATATGTAGTGATTATTCCCTAAATGGTAATTGTTTTATGTAGTTTGTGTAGCCATAATCTACTTGTTCTACGTAGTAGTTACGGACGTAGTTAGACCTACGCAGTCCCGAGCACTGTCATGTTTATATAACCTTAGGTAACCACTACCCTCTACTGGTGCCATATCTGTTTTCCATAAACATTGATGTATTTTGTATAACGTCACCTCTACACATTTTTGCATGCAGGTTCCTCATTCATAAGTTTCCCATATATATATGTATATATATATATATATATATATATATACATACATACATACTATATATATATATATATATATATATATATATATATATATATATATATATATATATATATATATATTGTTCTATCTGGTAACAAGGGTGCCAGAACGTGTACCAGATTTCATACCTATGACATTCTGTGTTCACCTCTCGTGTTGACCGGTCGCATTTTTTAAAATAAATATATTGCGTGTTTCGCTTAACACAGAGTTCCTCTCGTCACTATACACACACAATATATATATATATATATATATATATATATATATATATATATATATATATATATATATATATATATATATATGTATATATATATATATATATATATATATATATATATATATATATATATATATATATATATATATATATATATATATAATCGAGTTCCTTTGATAACTGGGACAGGAGTATAAAAAGTATAGTTTGTCCTTTTCAGTAGGTGCATAGAACGTTTTCTTTAAATGACTGACAAAAGAAAACGTACATTTATGTTGTTCATATATATTTTGCGTTTCTTCTTCATGTCAGGATATTAAAAATTCTAAGATAAAATAGAATTATATTTTATAAAAGTTCAGAATTCCATTTTTTTTAATACAAAAAAGAATGTATCTTAGAGAGCTTATGTCTTTTCTTTTGGTAAATACTTTACTTAGTCTTAATTATCAAGATGGAGATCACGTGCATGGTATGCATTTTAATATGGTCCCTGAGCAAGATTTAATTGAAAAAAGGAGAGTCCTCCTCAGTTTTCAAGATACACAGCCCATTCTCGGCACATATACCAAAGTAGTGATAGAATAGACTATAAATAATTAGATAAAGAATGAATAGATTACAAAAAAATCATGGGTATGGGGTAGCCACCCTTTAACAAAAATATAGTCCATACTTAATATGTAGATTAAATTTGTACCTTTCTGGCTGTTGTCATAACATTATTTCTTTTTCTCATTTAATCTGTCCTTTTGTCTCATTTCCGTTGTGTACATTACACTTAATATCTAGGCCTAGAAATTTTGTTTTTATGTTTTCTCAATACCAGAGTTCTTTAGGAATTACTCCAGTTAAAATATGAGTTAAGAAAATAGTTCGAATTAAATAAATCGTAAAAAACCAATATGCAATAATGATATATGGTTTAATCTTCATTACCTGGGTTGTAATAGATCTCAATACAAACTTTATATTTAAAACCAGCGCTCACAAAGTATGGAGCTACTTAGGAAATACACGTACAAAATATCCATATATGATATTAGTAGAATTTTACCATAAATTTGAAAGTGTTTTTATGTTAAATCACAAATATATACAAGTAACCACAACAATCTTTTCATTGGATAAGACCTCTAAAGGTCAATATGGCTCTGTAAATAACTGTGTTTTATATTATATTAGTAAAAAAATAAGCAAGGAAAATTCAGAAGATTTGGTCTATGTACACGGAAAACTTTGGCATTAAAAAATAAAGTTATTAATTTACAGTTTTACGTTTTCTGAGATAGTGTGTGACCTTTTCCGTTCTCTTTCATTATATATTGATCGACGTCAGGAATATGTCGTCTGCATCATCAGATCAGCTGTTTTTGTTTACATCTCGTACTGTGTACAGAAAATAGACAAAAAATGTCCTATTGTATGGGTCTGACGTGATACCAATTACGACACAATATAAAATGTAAGTATGGGGACATTACTGCGTAACATATTTTGGTTGGTTATCTCAAGTCAACCTTAAATTATCATGATTATGTTAGGTTCTTGATAATTGTGCTTAGTCATGGATGAATTATTTGTTGAAATAATAATATTTGGGTTGTGTTGCCGTGGATATATGGTTATTTAGCAGTTACGTCAGGATATACGTCAAATAATACAATATTAAATCCAGGACGCTAATGGAAGATGCTTGTATTGCCATATTCACATACGTGACAAACTGTTTGTGTTTTCTCTAATCTATAAATTCTGAGTCATAGAATGAGAGAAATATTAATCTTCAATTCACTTGATTTACGTAAGGTTGATTATGAGTGCACAGAATACAATGTAGAGGGGATCTTAAACGGGTTTTATATTATACCCCTAAGTGCCTATGAGTTCATGTCTATATGGACTCGATAATTCTTTGGTCGTAAAGTGATGTTCCTCACAGTTGAATAAAATTACCTGGCGACATCTAGAATGAACACGAAAGTCATTAAAGCCAGCAAAAATAAATAAAATCACTTGATTAAAGTTCAGTTGTGGGTATTTATCTCTAGCAGGATCGACATTCTGGTTTTCTTTTGTGACTACTACATTTATCTGCATAAAGATTGCGTGGATTACATATACTATCTAGGCAAGTTATTATATATACATGTTTTGTTTACTGTGTTCGTCATGTACAGTATTTCGCTAAAAGTGGTTTGAATTGGATCAAATAATTTTCACTTTATTGGGAAAAATAAGCATAGACTATATTTGAAGGCGGAACGTGTGCGTTTTGCGTGTGTATTTACCTAGTTGTATTTACCTAGTTGTGCACACACCACTTTCTCATCTAACTTGTTCCAACTGTCTATTGCTCTGTGAGGAAAGCTGTTCTTTTTAAAATCTCTTCTATAGCTGTCTTTTTTTATTTTCTTTCCGTGTCCTCTTGTATTTCTGTCATCCCATTTTATCAGATTCTCTCTATCAGTAATTTCTATGCCTTTCATGATTCTGTAAATAGCTATCAAATCTCCTCTCTCTCTTCTTTGCTCTAGTGTCTGTAGTTTAAGTTTTTGTAGTCTCTCTTCATATGATAGTTTTGAGAGTGTTGGTGCCAGTTTTGTAATTGCTCTTTGTATTCTTTCAAGTTTTTTTATACATTTTTTTGTACTTGGTGACCATATCGTTGCTGCATATTCCAATCTTGGTCTTATCAGGGTGATTAGGATTTTCCTCACCATTTCTTCATCCAGGTATGTAAATGCTACTTTGATTGTTCTTATTAAATTATAAGTTTCTCCAAAAATCTTATTTATATGTTTCTCAGGTGACATATTATTCATAACAATGACTCCCAGGTCCTTCTCATTTTCTACTTTTTTTCTTCTCCCAAATTATATGATCCTGTTATTCTGTTTTTGCTTTTTCCAAATTCCATTATACTACACTTTTTTGTATTGACATCTTTTTCATATTTTCTTTTTTCCTCTCTGTACCAGCATTTTACATATTCTTTTTCTTGTTTTTGTCTTGGGACATACTTTTATATTGTTCATTTCTTTTCATATATTTCTTCATTAAGTTCCAGTTCAATCAATATGTGGTCACTTTTATGTTTTATATTCAATCTTGTCCACTATTCTAGGTTCAGATGTAATTATTAAGTCTAGATGGTTCTTCTTCATTTCTATATAGTGTTCTCTTGTATCCATTGTGTCATTGTCAGTAATCATCTCAAGTAGAGCATTTCCGCAGATTTCTTTGCAATATCATAACTATTCTTCCTCCGTCTTCCATTATTTTAGTTAATGCTATCTTTGTGTCCTCTAACATACTTTTATGTTCACTCTCCTCCCATGAGGCTGTTTTCGGAGGCACATAATTGATCACAAATTTTCTGCTCTTCTTATCTCGGTCTTCCACTTCTATCATAATCATCTCTACTGTATTCTTTCCATATATGACACCTTTCACGTTTATATCCTTCTTAGTCAGGAACATAACTCCACCCCCTTGTTTTTTCTCTCTGTTTCTAATCCAATAATTGTATGTATCATGTCCTACACTGTTGGGTGGTAGTGGGCCTTTTAATTTTGTTTCTACAATTCCCATTATGTCCGGTTCTTTTTCTTTCAAATAATCATTCAGTTCATTCAATCCTGTTATCAATCCATCTATATTTGTGTAAGACACTCTTAGTTTTCTGCCACTTCCATTGTATTCTCTGTTTCCCTTATGTTTTTCTTTAGTATGTCGAACTGCTTTATTTTCATGTTCACTACTCTCCAATAGAATCTCTCTTTCTCTGACTCCGTTCTTTCCTCGTTTTTTGCCTTAGCTTCAATTCTTTTCTGCTTTTCTGCCTCTCTTTCCTCCTTATTCATTTCTCTTTTTATCCATACCTTTTTATATTGATCATTTGTTGCTAGTTTCCCTGTCTTGGATAGAATTTTCTCTGCTGTTGTTTGTGACCTGAATTTAATCTTAATTGGTCTGGTCTTATCTGTACTATATTTTCCGAGTCTGAATTTTTCCTCAATTTCCTTTATAATTTCTGGTTCATCTTCCTGGACTAATTTTAGTAAACTGCTTACTCTTTCATTTTCCTCCTTGATTCTTGCAGTTCTATCTGGGTTATGTTTCTCTTCCATTCCTAATATAATTATACATTTCTTTTTGTCAGCTAATTCTCTTACTATATTCTCCTTCTGTCTCATCACTTTAATAACTGAGTCTTCATTATGTTCTTTCAATTGCTGTTTGACTATGTCAGTGAATGAAACCTTATTCCCTTCTTGAGTTATTCTCCAATTTTTAGCTTCTGTAGCTAGTTTCTCTCTGTTTTCATTACTATTCTTCTTCAATTTCTCATTCTCCTCCTTTACATTTCCTAACTGTCTTTTTAGGTCCTCTATTTCTTCAGTTAAGTTTCTGTTAGCCTTCTCTAGTTGTTCCAACCTTTCAATTCTTAGTCTACGTTACCTAACTTACGCTCCAAGTCCTCGATCACCTTATCCACTCTCAGTCTTATCTCGGGGGGGGGGGGTTTGCATCCACAGACTTCACTTTTCTTCAGAACGTCTTCTAAGCCGTCCATTCGTTGAAGTGTGTGTGTGTGTGTGGGTGTGTGCGTGCGTGCATTTGTACCTATTGGGACATGAGAATTTATGAAAAAATATATACTGTAAATAGGGGGTTGTAAATCACAGAAGAGAGAGAGGAGATTTGATAGCTATTTACAGAATCATGAAAGGCATAGAAATTATTGATAGAGAGAATCTGACAAAATGGGATGACAGAAACACAAGAGGGCACGGAAAGAAAATCAAGAAAGACAGCTATAGAAGAGATCTGAAAAAGAAAAGCTTTCCTCACAGAGTAATAGACAGTTGGAACAAGTTAGATGAGAAAGTGGTGTGTGCAAAAACAATACATGAATTTAAAAATAGTTTAAATAAAATGAGATATGAAGACGGGACACCACGAGCATAGCTCTCCTTCCCGTAAAATACAACTAGGTAAATACAACTAGGTAAATACACACACACACACGCACGCACACACACGCACGCGCGCGCAAACACGCATACACACACACACACACACACACACAAACACACACACACACACAAACACACACACACACACAGACACGCACACACACACATACATATACATACACACATGCACACACACACACACACACACACACACACACACACACACACACACACACACACACACACACACACACACACAGACACGCACGCGCACACACACACACACACACACACACATAGACACACACACACATGAAAAAGATGTCATAGAAAAATGTAAAGATCAACCAAAACTATTTTACAGATTTATAAACAACAAACTGAAAAACAAACAAGAATTAGAGAAACTACGAGAAGAAGGAGTTGAATACACAGAGGAAATAGAAATGGCAGAAATTATGAACAAGCATTTTAAATCGGTGTTTACGAAGGAGAACATACAACCTAGAGATATCGAGTGGGAGGGGAAAGTTCCCCCTATGAAAGAGATAGAAGTATCAAGGAATGAAATAATGAATCACTTGAGTAATCTCGATGTCAGAAAATCGCATGGACCAGATGAAATGGCAAACTGGATTTTGAGAGAATGCAGGAATGAACTAACAGACAAAATACATAGTCTAATAAACAGTTCCTTGAAAGAAGGAAAAGTTCCAGGAGATTGGAAAAGAGCAAATATAGTACCAATATATAAAGGGGGAAACAAGGAAGTACGATAGCTAAAATATGTGAAAGAATTATCAAATTTAGATGGGTAAGGCATTTGGAAAAAAAACAAACGTACTAAATCCAAGGCAATCTGGATTTAGACAAGGACGATTATGCGTCACAAACTTAATGTGCTTCTATTCAAGGCTAATAGATGTAATACAAGAAAGAGATGAATGGGCTGATTGTGCATTTCTAGACCTGAAAAAAGCTTTTGATAAGGTGCCACATAAGAAGTTGCTAAAGAAATTAGAAACTGCAGCAGGAATACAGGGCAAATTACTGAAGTGGATGGAAAACTTCTTGCATGAAAGAAAAATGAGTGGTGATAAGAGACAAACACTTTAATTGGGATGAAGCGATAAGTGGTGTTCCATAAGGAACAGTTCTGGCCCCAATAATGTTTGCTATATATATTAATGATATGGATAAAGGAATTGAAAGTTATATGAACTTTCTGCGGATGATGCAAAATTGTTAAAAAAAAAAGTGAACACGGAAGAAGATTGTGAGTCGCTACAGAGTGATCTCAATAAAATATGGGAATGGAGTAGGAAGTGGGAGATGGAATTCAATATTAAGAAGTGTAGTATAATGGAATTTGGAAGAAGCAAAAAAAGAATAGTGGGATCATATAAATTGGGAGAAGAAGAAATTAAAAAAGTAGAAAATGAGAAAGACCTGGGAGTCATTATTATGAATAATATGTCCCCTGAGAAACATATAAACAAAATTTTTGGAGAAACTTATAATTTAATAAGAACAATCAAAGTGGCATTTACATACCTGGACGAAGAAATGGTGAAGAAAATACTAGTCACTTTGATAAGACCAAGATTGGAATATGCAGCGACGACGTGGTCACCAAGTACCAAAAAATGTATAACAAAACTTGAAAGAATACAAAGAGCAATTACAAAATTGGCATCAACACTCTCAGAACTATCACATGAAGAGAGACTAGCTACAGACATTAGAGCAAAGAAGAGAGAGAGAGGAGATTTGAACTATTTATAGAATCATGAAAGGCATAGAAACTATTGATAGAGAGGATCTAATAAAATGGGATAGCAGAGATACAAGAGGACACGGAAAGAAAATCAAGAAAGACAGTTATAGAGGAAACCTGAAAAAGAACAGCTTTCCCCACAGAGTAATAAACGTTTGGAACAAGTTAGATGAGAAAGTGGTGTGGGCAAAAACAATACACGAATTTAAAAACAGTGTAGATAAAACGAGATATGGAGACGGGACAGTACGAGCATAGCTCCCCTTCCCGTAAAATACAACTAGGTAAATACACACTCACACACATACACACACACACACACACACACACACACACACAAACACACACACACACACACACACACACACACTTCAACGAATGGACGGCTTAGAAGACGTTCTGAAGAAAAGTGAAGTCTGTGGATCCCAACGCAAAGAGAAGTGCCTAGTGTTTTTGCAGGGTGGGGGGGAAATTGCTCGTGGAGTAGTGGGAACGTAGGGAAAGAGGAAAAGGGGAGGGATTACTGAGGGAAATGGAAGGAAATGAGGAGGGAGTAGACTTTGACCAGCCAGACAAGCGGAAGGTAAACAAAAGACTTAGCGAGGATCAAATGTCTAATAAAAATGTAAAGATTAGAAGTATAGAGAGGAGCAATACAGAAGAAAGTGACGAGAATATGTTCCAGGGATTTAAAGAGGGTGGGGGGGACACAACCCCCCCCCCCCCGACTGATAAGACTAGAGGAGAGAGTTGATAAGGTGATCGAGGACTTGGAGCGTAAGTTAGGTAACGTAGACTCCATTTTTAAAAGAATTGAAAGGTTGGAACAACTAGAGAAGGCTAACAGAAACTTAACTGAAGAAATAGAGGACCTAAAAAGACAGTTAGGAAATGTAAAGGAGGAGAATGAGAAATTGAAGAAGAATAGTAATGAAAACAGAGAGAAACTAGCTACAGAAGCTAAAAATTGGAGAATAACTCAAGAAGGGAATAAGGTTTCATTCACTGACATAGTCAAACAGCAATTGAAAGAACATAATGAAGACTCAGTTATTAAAGTGATGAGACAGAAGGAGAATATAGTAAGAGAATTAGCTGACAAAAAGAAATGTATAATTATATTAGGAATGGAAGAGAAACATAACCCAGATAGAACTGCAAGAATCAAGGAGGAAAATGAAAGAGTAAGCAGTTTATTAAAATTAGTCCAGGAAGATGAACCAGAAATTATAAAGGAAATTGAGGAAAAATTCAGACTCGGAAAATATAGTACAGATAAGACCAGACCAATTAAGATTAAATTCAGGTCACAAACAACAGCAGAGAAAATTCTATCCAAGACAGGGAAATTAGCAACAAATGATCAATATAAAAAGGTATGGATAAAAAGAGAAATGAATAAGGAGGAAAGAGAGGCAGAAAAGCAGAAAAGAATTGAAGCTAAGGCAAAAAACGAGGAAAGAACGGAGTCAGAGAAAGAGAGATTCTATTGGAGAGTAGTGAACATGAAAATAAAGCAGTTCGACATACTAAAGAAAAACATAAGGGAAACAGAGAATACAATGGAAGTGGCAGAAAACTAAGAGTGTCTTACACAAATATAGATGGATTGATAACAGGATTGAATGAACTGAATGATTATTTGAAAGAAAAAGAACCGGACATAATGGGAATTGTAGAAACAAAATTAAAAGGCCCACTACCACCCAACAGTGTAGGACATGATACATACAATTATTGGATTAGAAACAGAGAGAAAAAACAAGGGGGTGGAGTTATGTTCCTGACTAAGAAGGATATAAACGTGAAAGGTGTCATATATGGAAAGAATACAGTAGAGATGATTATGATAGAAGTGGAAGACCGAGATAAGAAGAGCAGAAAATTTGTGATCAATTATGTGCCTCCGAAAACAGCCTCATGGGAGGAGAGTGAACATAAAAGTATGTTAGAGGACACAAAGATAGCATTAACTAAAATAATGGAAGACGGAGGAAGAATAGTTATGATGGGCGACTTTAATTGCAAAGAAATCTGCTGGGAAGAAATGACAGTAAAGAGTGGTGATGACTCATGGGGAAATGCTCTACTTGAGATGATTACTGACCATTCAATGACACAATGGATACAAGAGAACACTAGGTATAGAAATGAAGAAGAACCATCGAGGCTAGACTTAATAATTACATCTGAACCTAGAATAGTGGACAAGATTGAATATAAAACACCAATAGGTAAAAGTGACCACATATTGATTGAACTGGAACTTAATGAAGAAAAATATATGAAAAGAAATGAACAATATAGAAAAGGAAGAATGATGTATGAAAAAACAAACTTTGATAAAATAAGAGAATTCTTCCAACAAGAAAACTGGGAAGAAATATACAAAGAAGAAACAACAGTGGAAGAGAAATGGAATATTTTGACAAAAATTTACAAAAAAGGAGTGGAAAAGTATGTCCCAAGACAAAAACAAGAAAAAGAATATGTAAAATGCTGGTACAACAAAAGTTGTAGGGAGTTAAAGGACAAAAGAGACAAAGCCTGGAACAGATGGAAAAAAGACAGAAGACCTGAAAAATGGAAAATATATACTGGTTATAGAAATGAATATGTACAAAAATGCAGAGAGGAAAAAAGAAAATATGAAAAAGATGTTATAGAAAAGTGTAAAGATCAACCAAAACTATTCTACAGATTTGTAAACAATAAACTGAAAAACAAACAAGACTTAGAGAAATTAAGACAAGGAGGAGTTGAATACACTGAGGAAATGGAAATGGCAGAAATTATGAACAAACATTTTAAATCAGTGTTTACAAGGGAAAATATACAACCTGAAGAGATTGAGTGGAAGGAAAAAGTCCCCCCTATGGAAGAAATAGAAGTAACAAAGAATGAAATATTGACACACTTGGGTAATTTTGATGTCAGAAAATCGCATGGGCCAGATGAAATAGCAAACTGGATTCTGAAAGAATGCAGGAATGAACTGGCAGACAAAATACATAGCATAATAAGCAGTTCCTTAAAAGAAGGAAAAGTTCCAGAAGATTGGAAAAAAGCAAATATAGTACCTATATATAAAGGAGGAAATAAAGAAGAACCTACCAACTATAGACCAGTCTCTCTAACAAGTACAATAGCAAAAATATGTGAAAGAATTATCAAAAGTAGATGGGTAAAATACTTGGAAAAAAACAACGTACTAAATCCAAGGCAATTTGGATTCAGACAAGGACGATCATGCGTCACCAATTTAATATGTTTCTATTCAAGGCTAATAGATATAATACAAGAAAGAGATGGATGGGCTGATTGTGCATTTCTAGACCTAAAAAAAGCTTTTGACAAAGTACCACATAAGAAGTTGCTTAAGAAATTAGAATATGAAGGAGGAATACAAGGTAAATTGCTAAATTGGATGGAAGACTTTTTGCAAGAAAGAAAAATGAGAGTAGTGATAAGAGATCAGCACTCAAAATGGAATGAAGTAATAAGCGGTGTCCCGCAGGGAACAGTTCTGGCCCCAATAATGTTTGCTATATATATTAATGATATGGATGAAGGAATTGAAAGCTATATGAGCTTCTTTGCAGATGATGCAAAATTACTGAAAAGAGTGAAAACTGAAGAAGATTGTGAATCACTACAGAGAGATCTAAATAAAGTACAAGAATGGAGTAGGAAGTGGGAGATGGAGTTCAATACAAAAAAGTGTAGTATAATGGAATTTGGAAAAAGCAAAAACAGAATAGCAGGATCATATAATTTGGGAGAAGAAGGAATAAAAAAAGTAGAAAATGAGAAGGACCTGGGAGTCATTGTTATGAATAATATGTCACCTGAGAAACATATAAATAAGATTTTTGGAGAAACTTATAATTTAATAAGAACAATCAAAGTAGCATTTACATACCTGGATGAAGAAATGGTGAGGAAAATCCTAATCACCCTGATAAGACCAAGATTGGAATATGCAGCAACGATATGGTCACCAAGTACAAAAAAATGTATAAAAAAACTTGAAAGAATACAAAGAGCAATTACAAAACTGGCACCAACACTCTCAAAACTATCATATGAAGAGAGACTACAAAAACTTAAACTACAGACACTAGAGCAAAGAAGAGAGAGAGGAGATTTGATAGCTATTTACAGAATCATGAAAGGCATAGAAATTACTGATAGAGAGAATCTGATAAAATGGGATGACAGAAATACAAGAGGACACGGAAAGAAAATAAAAAAAGACAGCTATAGAAGAGATTTTAAAAAGAACAGCTTTCCTCACAGAGCAATAGACAGTTGGAACAAGTTAGATGAGAAAGTGGTGTGTGCAAAATCAATACATGAATTTAAAAATAGTTTAGATAAAATGAGATATGAAGACGGGACCCCACGAGCATAGCTCCCCTTCCCGTAAAATACAACTAGGTAAATACAACTAGGTAAATACACACACACACTTTCGTCGGATGGACGGCGAGAATTGGAGTTCCGAAGAAAAAGGAAAATCTACGTGGATCTCAACGTCAAGGAAGTACCTTATTGTATTTATAGGGAAGGGGAAAGCTCGTGGTGTAGTGGGAAAGTGATAAAAAAGGAGAAGGGGAGGGAATATTGAGGGAAATGGAAGGAAATGAGGAAGAGGGGGACATGATCCAGGAGGCCAGGCGTCTTGTAAATAAAAGACGGACCGATGATGACGATGATTTCGGTGATGACGGGATCAACAAAAATGTAAAGATTAGAAATATAGATAAGAGCAGCACAGTGGAAGGTGATGATAATAGTTTCCAGGGATTTAAAGAGGGTGGGGGGGATACCAACCTCCCCCGATTAGCAAGACTAGAGGAAAAACTTGATAAAATGACCGAGCATTGGGAAGATAGGTTCGGTAACTTAGCCAAGATTGCGCAGAGTTGAAAGATTGGAAGAGCTAGAGAAGGCGAACAAAAACTTAACTTTAGAAATAGAAGAATTAAAAAGACAGTTAAAAGATGTTAAAGAAGAGAATGAGGAATTAAAGAGGAATAATAAAGACAATAAAGAGGCCATAGCAAAGGAAGCACAGGGCTGAAAAACAAACAAGAAAACAGTAAAGTTGCATTTACTGACATAATTAAGCAACAAATGAAAGAACAAACTGAAGACTCAGTTATTAAAGTGATGAGACAGAAGGAGAATATAGTAAGAGACTTAGCAGACAAAAAGAAATGTATAATTATATTAGGAATGGAAGAGAAATTTAACCAAAATAGAACCACAAGAATTGTAGAGGAAAAAGAATAAGTAAACATTTTACTAGAATTAGTTCAGGAAGATGAACCTGAAATCATGAAACAAATTGAAGAGATGTTTAGACTCGGAAAATATAGTACAGATAAGACCAGACCAATTAAGATTAAATTCAGGTCACAAACAACAGCAGAGAATATCTTAGCAAAAACAGGGAAACTAGCAGCAAGTGAACAATATAAAAAGGTATGGATAAAAAGAGAAATGAATAAAGAGGAAAGAGAGGAAGAAAAAAAAAAAAAAGAGAGAACAGAACGGAGTCAGAAAAAGAAGAATTCTATTGGAGAGTAGTGAATATGAAAGTGAGGAAATGGACCATAACAGAGAGAAACAAAAAATAAACAGAAAATACAATGGAAATAACAGAAAGTTAAGAGTGTCCTAGTGTCCTACACAAATATAGATGGATTAATAACAGGACTGAATGAACTGAACGAGTATCTGAAGGAAAAAGAACCGGACATAATGGGAATTGTAGAGACAAAATTAAAAGGTCCACTACCACCCAACAGCATAGGACACAATGCATATAATTATTGTATTAGAAACAGAGAGATAAAACAAGGGGGTGGAGTTATGTTCCTGACTAAGAAGGATATAAACGTGAAGAGTGTCACATATGGAAAGAATAGAGTAGAGATGATTAGATAGAAGTAGAAGACAGACATAAGAAGAGCAGAAATTTTGTAATAAACTACGTGCCCCCAAAAACAGCCTCGTGGGAAGAGTGAACATAAAAGTATGTTAGAAGATACAAGAATAACATTAAATAAAATAATGGAAGATGGAAGAAGAATAGTTATGATGGGCGACTTTAATTGCAAAGAAGTCTGCTGGGAAGAGATGACAGTAAAGGGTGGAGAAGACTCATGGGGAAATGTTCTACTTGAGATGATTATTGACCACACAATGACACAATGGATTCAAGAGAACACTAGGTATAGAAATGAAGAAGAACCATCGAGACAAGACCTAATAATCACATCAGAACCTGAAATAGTGGAAAAGATAGAATACTAGGCACCAATAATGATAGAACTAGAACTAAATGAGGAAAAATACATGAAAAGAAATGAACAATATAGAAAAGGAAGATTGATGTATGATTTTTTTTTTTTTTTTATAAAATAAGAGAATTCTTTCAAAATGAAAACTGGGAAAGAATACACAAAGAAGATACAACAGTAGAAGAGAAATGGAATATTTTGACAAAAATTTATATATATATAAAAAAAAAGAGTGGAAAAGTATGTCCCAAGACAAAAACAAGAAAAAGAATATGTAAAGTGCTGGTACAACAAAAGTTGTAAGGAGTTAAAAGACAAAAGAGATAAAGCTTGGACCAGATGGAAGAAAAACAAAAGACCTGAAAAATGGAAAATATATACTAGTTATAGAAATGAATATGTACAAGTGTGCAGAGACGAAAAAAGAAAATATGAAAAAGATGCCAAGGAAAAATGTAAAGATCAACCAAAACTATTCTACAGATTTGTAAACAACATTCGGGAAGTAACGATGTAGGTAGGGTGAGATCAGAGGAGCTTGTTCGGAATTACAAGGTCCTCCTTCAGGAGATGGGGGAACGTGGGAGCCGTCACGTAGTCTGTGGGATCCTCCCGAGGATCTACGCAGGCTCGTGTTGGAACAGTAGAGCCATAGGGATCAATGATAGGATATCGCAGTTGTGCACACAATTGGGATACCACTTTCTTGATCCTTGGTATCTCTTTTCTAGGCGCCATGATCTTTACGCTTCTGATGGGATCCACCTTACCCGCAGAGGCAAAGATGTTCTTACAAACCTCATTGTGGGAGTTTGTAATGAACTAGCTCCTTTTTTAGGGTAGAAGCCCAAAGGGAAGGGGAAATAGAATGTACTTGGGAAAACAGTGTAGAGTATAGCATTAATGTAGAACAATGTGCAAGTATAGGACAAAATATAATTTTAGGATATAATGTCGCTAGAGGACGAAATGTCACATTAGGATATAATGTCATAGGACAAAATGTCACAATGGGATGTAATGACAGTGGAGGACAAAATATCACGATGGGAAGTAATGATAGTGGAGAACAAAATATCACGATAGGATGTAATGATAATGGAGGAGAAAATATCACGGTAGGATATAATGTCAGTGAAGGCCAAAATATAATTTTAGGAAGGGATACCGGACAGAATGTCAATGAAGGCCAAAATATCATGATAGGATGTAATGTCGCTAGAGGACGAAATGTCACATTAGGATGTAATGTCATAGGACAAAATGACACAATGGGATGTAATGACAGTGGAGGACAAAAGATCACGATGGGAAATAATGATAGTGGAGAACAAAATATCACGATAGGATGTAATGATAATGGAGGAGAAAATATCACGGTAGGATATAATGTCAGTGAAGGTCAAAATATAATTTTAGGAAGGGATACCGGACAGAATGTCAATGAAGGCCAAAATATCATGATAGGATGTAATGTCGCTAGAGGACGAAATGTCACATTAGGATGTAATGTCATAGGACAAAATGTCACAATGGGATGTAATGACAGTGGAGGACAAAAGATCACGATGGGAAATAATGATAGTGGAGAACAAAATATCACGATAGGATGTAATGATAATGGAGGAGAAAATATCACGGTAGTATATAATGTCAGTGAAGGCCAAAATATAATTTTAGGAAGGGATACCGGACAGAATGTCAATGAAGGCCAAAATATCAAGATAGGATGTAATGACAGTGGAAGACAAAAGATCACGATGGGATGTAATTATAGTGGAGGAAAAAATATCACGGTAGGATATAATGTCACTAGACAAAATATAATTTTAGAAAGGGATGCCGGACATAATGTCACTGAACGATGGGAGGCCGGCGTGAACCACGGTGACGTAGGGGGACAAAATGTACAAAAGAGATCGGATGACTGTGATCGACCAGATGTCCGTGATGGGGGAAATGTTAATTTTGATAGGAGAAATGTTAATGAGGCATTGAATGTCAATGAAGGACCAAATGATAATAATATAGAGCAAGGTATAAATAAAAAACAAAATGATAATATAAGACATGATATTGAAACTAAAAATGTGTCAAAAAGAAATAATCACGAGTTTCTTAAAACGATGTACTTTAATGCTCGTAGTATTAGGAACAAATTTCAAGAAATACAGGCGTATGTCAAAAGCGAAAATCTCGATATGATAGGAATAACTGAGACATGGTTAAATGGTACAGAGTTCGAAGCTGAATTTAATATTGCGGGATTTAAACACTTTCATCAGGATAGAAACCACAAGAAAGGTGGGGGTGTTCTATTGTACGTTAAAAACAATGTTCATGCTTGTATTTTAGAGAAAGTGAAACAGGATGCATATGATAGTTTGTGGGTTGAGTTAACCCAAACAAATGGACAAAAAATTAATATAGGTGTAATATATAGGCCAAAGACATTATCATTAGCAGACGACAAACTGTTATTTCAAGAACTGTCTAGTTTCTGCAACCGGGATTTATTGATAATGGGTGATTTCAATTTTACTGACATTGATTGGATGACCCTTGAACATGGTCATATAGGTAATTGCTTGATTGATTTTCTTGGTGACAATTACTTAATTCAGCATGTAAAAGAGCCCACAAGATATGGAAACTTACTCGATCTATTGATCACTAGCCGCGAAAGCATGGTAAGTGATGTAGAAGTCGGTGAATCTGTTGCAAATAGCGATCACAACTTAGTCAGATTCAAACTCCTAAACAATTTTAGAATAGATACTTGTGCTTCTAAAATACCCGATTTCAGTAAAGCTCAGTTCATAGGACTACGTCAGGAGCTCCAGCTTACAGATTGGGAGGCAAAATTAAACGAAAGGCCTGTAGATCAGATGTGGGAAATATTTCAAAATACGCTCACTAAGATGATTCAAACTTACATTCCTTTTAAGGACAGACGTCCCCCAAATCAGGCTCGCCCAAAGTGGCTCGACAAAGAAACTGAAAAAAGTATTGCTAAAAAGAGACAGGCTTATAAGAAATATAAGTGCTCGGGTGCATCTAATGACTATGAAAGTTATGTATCAATACAGAGAGATTTAAAAAAGACAATAAGAAAAAGAAAACGACAATACGAAATGAACATCGCTGATAAATCCAAAGAAAATCCCAAAGAATTCTATAGTTACATTAGAGATAAAAAGGTTGTTAGGAATCACATTGGTCCACTATTATCTGCTGACGGTCAACTTGAATATTCAAATGAAGGAATGTGTAATATCTTAAACAATTATTTTAGCTCGGTATTCGTAAACGAAACACCTCAGGTGAATTCCAAACTGAAACCTGTGAAAAGTCTGGATTAAACATACTCACTACGGTAGATATAACAAAAGAAAAAATTAAAAGGTGTATAGACAAACTCAAAGTTAATAAAACACCAGGGCCTGACGGTTGGCATCCAAGAATCTTAAAGGAAATGAAAAATGAGATTGTTGTTCCATTAGACATTATTTTCAAGAAATCCATCATATCCGGAGATGTCCCAAGAGAATGGAAGCTAGCTAACGTTACTCCCATATTCAAAAAAGGTGACAAAAAGAAACCAAATAACTATAGGCCTATAAGTTTGACTTCAATCGTAGGAAAAATAATGGAAACTATCATCAGAGATGCTATCGAACATCATTTAGAAAGTAATCGTTTGATAAATGATAGCCAGCATGGTTTCAGACGAAAACGTTCTTGCGTGACTAACTTACTCGAATTCTACAACACAGTTATCTCAAATTATGACAAAAGAAACAATATAGATTTAATATATCTAGACTTTGCAAAAGCTTTTGATACCGTCCCACACGAAAGACTACTTACTAAACTAGCTTTGCATGGAATAAGTGGTAGCCTATTAGGTTGGACTAGTAATTGGTTGAATGGTCGAAAACAGAGAGTTGTTTTAAATGGAAAAACTTCTGGATGGAAAAGTGTTGCAAGTGGAGTTCCTCAGGGTTTCGTTCTTGGGCCACTTCTATTCATAGTATATATAAATGATATAGACCATGGACTAAAATCTACTGTTTCCAAATTTGCTGATGATACAAAACTGTGCGGAGTGGCAAATGATCACTCAAACCAATTAGATATTCAAGAAGATTTAGATCAATTACAGCAATGGTCTGAAAAGTGGCTAATGAAATATAACACAAGTAAATGCAAGGTAATGCACATAGGTAAAAATAACAGTAAGTACGATTACAAGTTATTTGGAAATTCGTTAACAAAAGTGGATAGTGAAAAAGATCTCGGCGTAATTATCAGTAACGACCTCAAATCATCCAAGCAATGTATTTCAGCCTCTGAGAAAGCAAATAAGATTCTGGGACTGATTGCGCGATCTTTTGATTTCAAAAGTCCATCACTCATTAACAAGCTATATAAATCGTTAGTTCGTCCACATTTGGAATATGCTGTTTCCGTATGGTCACCGAATCTCATTAAAGACATTGACAGACTGGAAAAAGTACAACGGCGAGCCACAAAACTTATTCCAAATATCAAAAATAAATCATACGAAAATCGACTAAAGCACATGAATCTGTTTTCACTAAAAAAGCGTAGACTCAGAGGTGACTTGATACAGGTCTTTAAGATTTTAAAGGGAATTGACAACATCAAAAGTGACAAAATTTTCACATTGAATGAGAATCAGACAAGAAACAATGGTCTCAAACTGTCCGGAAATAGATTCAATTTGGAAGTAGGTAGAAACAACTTTGCCAACCGTGTAGTTAATGAATGGAATAAACTTCCTGCACAGGTAGTACAATGTAGTTCAGTTCAAAGCTTTAAGAATCATTTAGATAAATACTTAAGTAAGATGCTGTAATGATTATAATTTATCTTATATTATTTGTTTTTGTTTTATCATTTGTCTGTCTGATTTTAATTTATTATTAGTTATATGTTAATTTATTATTTACTATTTACCTGTTTGTTTATCATTTTAACTATACCTATGCATTTATTTATGTATTTTATTTGTTATTTACATTATTATAGTTTTTATTTATTATTTTATTACTAATATGATTTTTTTTTTTTTTTTTTTTTTTTGGCATCCGACCTAGATATGGATCAAAAGGTCTCCTGTCGGCATGCTCCGCCTTTGTAATCCTTTGTAACTGAAAAACAAACAAGAATTAGAAAAATCACGACAAGGAGGAGTTGAATACACAGAGGAAATAGAAACGGCAGAAATTATGAACAAGCATTTTAAATCTGTGTTTACAAGGGAGAACATACAACCTGGAGAGATCGAATGGGAAGAGAAAGTTCCCCCTATGAAAGAAATAGAATTAACAAAGAATGAAATATTGAAACACTTGAGTAATCTTGATGTCAGAAAATCGCATGGACCAGATGAAATAGCAAACTGGATTTTGAAAGAATGCAGGAATGAACTTGCAGACAAAATACAAAGACATAATAAATAGTTCCTTGAAAGAAGGAAAAGTTCCAAAAGATTGGAAAAGAGCAAATATAGTACCGATATACAGTACAAAGGAGGAAATAAAGAGGACCCTACAAACTATAGACCAGTCTCTCTAACAAATACAATAGCAAAAATCTGTGAAAGAATGATCAAAAGTAGATGGGTAAAGTATTTAGAAAAAACAACGTACTAAATCCAAGGCAGTTTGGATTCAGACAAGGACGATCATGCGTCACCAATTTAATATGTTTCTATTCAAGGCTAATAGATATAATACAAGAAAGAGATGGATGGGCTGATTGTTCATTTCTAGACTTAAAAAAAGCTTTTTACAAAGTACCACATAAGAAGTTACTTAAGAAATTAGAAACTGAAGGAGGAATACAGGGCAAACTGCTTAAATGGATGGAAGACTTCTTGCAAGAAAGAAAAATGAGAG
>NC_134796.1:41603329-41633329 GCF_046742065.1 Oratosquilla oratoria
TCACCCGGGACTTCGGGAAGCCCTCGTGGAGGCCCTCGCGAGCCGCCCCGAGCAGCTTACCACGCTGGCCTTGACCATGGACCCAAGGGCCGGGGCCAGCAACGTCGGGGAGTCCCTTGGCAAGGCCATGGAAGGGATGACGTCCTTGACCTCCTTCACCTTGTCCTGCGGAGCCACCGACCTCCACATAGAGTCGCTGGCCCGGGCGTCGCCGCCTCTGAGGCACCTGGACGTCTCCTACTCCCCGGGCGTGACGGACGCTGGTGTCAGGGCGTTGCTTCTGGCTCAGCCGGACCACACCATGAGGCTCAACCAAGTAGGCGAGACGACCACGTCGGCTGCACACCTGCAGACCATGAACGTGTGGGGTACCAACGTGACCACACGGGGATGCCTCGTCATCCTCAGGTCCTGCAGGCAACTCCATAGTCTGACGTGCCAGTGGGCGGCCGAGGCGGTGGAAGTGATGAGCCGGGCGCAGACAAAGAGCCCCGAGCTTCTGACCCTCAAGCAGCTCCTCATGGCCGAATCGGACCCGGACCGGTCGGCGCCCCGGCTGAGCGCCCTGTGTCCGGAGCTGGCGACGCTCGTGGTGCGGCGACCCACGGCCCACGTCGACGTGACCTCCCTCCTGTCGGCGCTGCCCAAGCTGACCTCTCTGACCATCCTCCAGTTCACCACGCCCCCTTCTCCGGTGGCCCCTCCTCCTCAGCTGTCCTCGTCGCTGCGCCCCTCACTCACGCATTTGCACCTCGCCTTCCTGGGGATGCAGGAGCTGGATCTCGTGGGAGTCGCGGCCGCTTTTCCGTGCCTTAACCTGCTGCATCTGGAGGGTGTCCTTCCATCGCTCAGATCCCTTCCCCTCCACCGCGATCAGGAAGGCGAGCTTCTTTCCAAGCTAGTCACCCTCAAGCTCACCACGCCCTACACACTCTCGCACTCCCTCGACGTGGCTGTCATCATGTGGAGCCTGAAGAGAGCGAAGCAGGCCGTCCACGTAGACCTCGGCTCCTGCTCCAACCTTCTCGATAATGATCTCATAGCTCTTATCGATAACGGCGCTCTGCAGCTTGTAAGTGGGCTTGGCTTTGTGTTTGTGTGTGTGTGTGTGTGTGTGTGTGTGTGTGTGTGTGTGTGTGTGTGTGTGTGTGTGTGTATTTACCTAGTTGTATAATACGGGAAGAGATCTATTCTCGCAGTGACCCGTCTTTGTATCTTTCAGCATCTAGTTTGTTCTTAAATTCTTGTATGTTTTTTGCACATACTGTTGCCTCGTCCAATTTGTTCCAGACATCCACCACTCTGTGTGGGAAGCTATTCTTTTTCAGATGTCTTCTATAACTATCCTTTTTGAGTTTCTTTTCATGTCCTCTTGTTTTTCTCTTATCCCACTTTTATAAATCTTCTCTGTCGAGGTCTTCCATCCCATTCATAAGTGTGTGTGTGTGTGTGTGTGTGTGTGTGTGTGTGTGTGTGTGTGTGTGTGTGTGTGTGTGTGTGTGTGTGTGTGTGTGTGTGTGTGTATGTGTGTGTGTGTGTGTGTGTGTGTGATCTCTAACCAGTGGTTTATGGAGGACTTAGGCAAAGTCCCCTAGTTCGAAGATGACATCAGCATTTGAACCCTTAGATATATCCAGGTTTCTCGGATTTGCATTTATCTGTAACTATGAGTAATGTGTGGAGTGGCTGATGTTGTGTGTGTCGTGTTTCCTGTGTTGTTTGTATCTTAAGAGACTTCAATTCCTGTAAGTACTGTAGGTAACATGCATTCAAGTCCAGGACACATTGGTGCAACACATTTTGAGTCTAATTTCTCCAAAATTGTCAGATCAAGTATAAACAATAAACACGAAAAGTTTTTAGTGCAACTATAATCAGAAGAAAACAAGTAAAACATGAACAAAATATCTAAAGGTGCGTGAGAAGTAGACACAAACTTAACTTCAGTTTTACTCGAAGGTGATACGATATGACAAAATATATTCGAGATTAAGACCTGTGGTAAGGAGGAATAATACCCATAGATTACGTGATAATTTACATCACAGGTATAAACGAGCACAATACCGTGTGACGAATCACATCACAAACATGAAGAGGGAGAAATTCCAGTCTACTGTTTGGCGTTGTCAATAACCGACTGCAAGGGAGTGACGGCTTAGGAAGCGTGGTGGCCCATATACATACAGGGAGAATTGTACCAACATTCCTTTCTGTTCTTTTGCGAGTTCCTATTTGGACTATAAGACGGGTTTGGTTATCAAAAGGTAAGACGAGGAGTCTACGTCTGAAGACGCTTAGCTGTGGCCGAAACAGTCATCATTGCCCTATGTGCTTGGACTGTTGTGGGGAGTTAACAATCACTGCTGGGAATCAGAGAGGATTGCGGGGTTCGAACCTATAAATAAGCGAATGCGATACCAACACACTTCACATTATGCCACCAGTGCTGATGTTGCACATATAACTATTCTCAGGCAGATATATCGAATTGGACTGGAGATAAACTATACGTAATGGTAAACTAAACTCCATTCCAATAAGAAATTACAATTGATTTCTGCCGTGCAGCTCGGTACAGTTGGTAGTCCTGTAGACTCCTGCTCCACACAGGCACCGGCGACAGGCAAATTCCTCACCTACTTCAGAAAATATTATATTTCTCCAGTTTGTTCATAAGATAGGAATTTTTTTTTCAGTCATTAAAAAAACAGTCATCCCACAACTATAATGCAAATTTCAAAACTTGATAGGGTAAGAAACTAAGTAACTATATTGAGTTGAAGTCAAGGAAAAGAAATTATCGGTTTATACACATCTTTACTTATAATCGAAGTTTACAACAATTATAATAACAAGTGTAGAATAAAACATCTGTTCTCCTACATAAACAACTCCTGAATACGATGGTGCAGACTTCACATAGAAAGCCATAAAGAATTTTTTTTTTTTTTAAATAAATATTTTGCGTCATGACGCTCGTGTCGCGAGAAAGGGAGGTATGGTATATACCAGCTGGTATGTAGTTACTTTACTCAATGATTTAATAAGCATTTTGCTCCATGTTTGATAACGTAAATTATATAATCTGCAATCATACCATTCTATTCTATGTAGCCTACTTATATCTCAATTTTTCTTGCCTTTTTGAGTAAACTCAAATAATTCTCTTACTGTCTCCATAGATTATTGATAAATTCACATTACATAAGAATAGTCTCGGGTAAGAATGATGGAAACAGTATACTTTCTCATAATAAATTAAATGAGTTGGAAGGATGAGGAGGATGGAAGGAGTCGGCAGTTACCATCCCTCCTTCGCTCCACGAGTGTCATGACGCAAAATATTGATAAAAATCCTTAATTTAAATATTTTATGGCTTTCTATGTAAAATCTGAATGCACCATCGTGTACAGGAGTTGTTTATAAAAAACACATGTTTTATTCTCTACTTGTTATCATAATTGCTGTATACAACGATAATCTCTTTTCCTTGAATTCAACTCCATATAATTAGTTTCTTACCCTATCGATTAAAAATATGTATATATATATATATATATATATATATATATATATACATATATATATATATATATATATATATGTATATATATATATATATATATATTTGGTTGTAGAATGTCTGCTCTTTTTAATGACTGAAACAAATTTTTCCTATCTTATAAACAAAGTGGAAAAACATAATATTTTCTGAGGGAGGTGAGGAATTTGCATGTCGCTGGTGCCTGTGTGGAGCAGGAGTCTGCAGGAATACCAACTGTACCGAGCCGCACGGCAGAAATCGAGTGTGATTTCTTATTGGAATGTAATATACCAAGGAACGTGAAGCACTCCATGACCTCGCCACATGCATGGACAGACTAAAGTGAGTCATCCAGTTGGTCCCCAAACGCCTGGACCTTGATCTTGGTCCAGGGAACCTGGACTCCCAGCGGCCTCGCCTGCCTGTGCAGTGACTCGAGAGAGACAACCATGACCTCCAACGACCCCGGAAGAAGTACAACATTATCGGCAAAGATAAGGTCATTGACTTTAATTGTATCAATAGATGCCCCGTAACGCCAGTATGTACTCCTGCCTCACTCCTGAACTGAGGAGAAAAAATCTGGACACGCCTCCTCTACACGTCATAGCCCTCTTATCCAAGACTAGAGACCAGAAATCGGATCAGAAACCCTCATAAGAAACCTACGGGTCAACAGAGCCCCGAGTTCCCCACAACACTCTGTAACAAAACATCTCATCTCTAAGTCTGGTCTGCATTGGGGTTTCTAGGCCTCCACTTCTCTATTACAATACCTGTGATGCCCTGAGCTTCCTCCGGTGAAAGGGCCTTTTTTAATAATGGTTAAAGTGAAGGGGCTTTCCCTCGTTGATTCATTACTTCCTTTATGGAAAGAGAAAATTTGGGGAGATACCTATTGAACAAATAGAGATTTGCAGTCTTTGATTAAAATCTATCGACTGCACACCCCAATGAAAATTTAGTCAGTCAAGGATGACTCAATAGAGTTTTTAGAAACTCCAGGAGAAATGACAGTGTGGCCTGCTCTATCATAGGCAAAGAACAGTTGTACTCCTCCAATAGGAACCGACTCCATAAGGGCCACAGTAACTTGGCACCTAAACAAAGCCGAATCTAAATAAAACATATGCTAGGGACATTTAAGTACACTTCGTACTCCATCTGTGATGGCACTGGTGTTTGTATAAATCAGAAATAGTGAGTGTTTGACAACAAATGGTTCTGTTTAGCAACAGTATTATGAATAATAGAATATTTGATTCCTTCCCAGGACTTAGAGACTATTCCTTGTGACATTAACGGAGAAAACCAAAGATAAATTCTAATCAAAGGGAATGGTAGAGGTTGGTCTAGGTTGCTTGTCAACACAGGAGAGTGGGTGTATTTCTCTCTGGAAGATGTGGGCTTGCGTGGGATTTTGTTGGGAACAAGGAGGAGAAAGACATTTCACATTATTAGAAAAAGTAGGTTTCTGGTTAGACCATGAGGTCCCATTCTCTTCCTACAGTTGTTGTATTGATGGCCAAGCCTATAGTAATATTAACATCGAGGAGTGTAGCCTCTTTTTTCGTTTGAATTTGGGAAAGTTCTGGGTGAATTTTTGTGTATGTAGGCCTAGAAATTTACTCCTCTGGAACGCGAGAGAATTTGATAGAAGATATTTCGCTGATTTTGACACACACACTTTAAAAAGTTACCCAACCCGGGCTAGGAAGCGTTCTGAGGTACTACATAAGAACATAAGAATGAAGGAGACTGCAAGAGACCATAAGGCCTACACTAGGCAGCTCCGTATCCATCACCACCTGTCATCCCCATCCATAAAGTTGTCTAATCGTTTCTTAAAACAACAGATAGTTTCAGCGCTTACTACATGGTTACTAAGTTTATTCCATTCGTCGACCACACTATTAGTAAACCAATTCTACTACACCGTTTGAGTAAGTTATATTCATCGGGTAATCCCGTCGCTTTCTTAACTGAAGACTTTTATTCACCTAAGTATTTTATCTTTTAAATCTGAATCCATGCACATGTTAGATCGTCTTTGAGAAATTTTCTCCTTCAGGTTTTCCAAAAATTTAGCGATACTAGCTGTGATCCACTTTGCAAATAACATCTGGATTAAGGTGCATTCAGCATATGTAAAGCAATACGGTTTCCTAAAATGTCTAAAATGTACTCTGTACGTCTCTGGGAAGAGTTCGTAAGTTTATAAAATTCCAGACTTAACGTTATCGCAGTCATTTACTTGCACAGACAGAGCTGTGTATATTTGGCGAGATTCCCCGTGAGCCCAGTTTGGTTCATGCTTCCCAATAATCATTGCTGTGACCTTTACATAAGTCTTTTTTTTCCTTTACTTAAACGTTCTTTTTTTTTAAATTATTAATATTTTTTGCAACCTTAATGCCCTTTGATTAACCCTTACTATTTTTACTCTAATGAATCTAAATGTCCTTTTTTGTGCAGGTAGAAGAGCTGAAGTTTTCTGGGGCCCGTCAGCTGACTGACGAGATCATCGTGGCACTGGTGGAGAGGTGCCCGTCCCTGCGGCGTTTGGCACTTAAGCTCCTTCCAAAGGACAGGCTAGCCCAACTTGAGACCCTCAAGACTAAATTCCGGCAACTCAACCTGGATATCGACTTGATCACCTTCGGCTGGAAGTGTTGAATTAATCATCCAAAGTGTATGTCAAGATGTATTATTGGGTATATGGAAGTCTAGCTCATGGACAAGGCACTGGGACTGTTTGTTATGCTTCTTCCGTGGTAATTTGCTTAGGGGCGACATCATGAGGCCTTGCTGTAGTTTCCTTTATCATCAGTTGCGCAAAATTAGCGGAGGTTTCCGAGAAGCTTCAGGGAGAAGAACACAAGTGACGTGCGAAGGAGGTAAGGAGAATGAGGACGTGGAAGAAGAAGAAGAAGGAACTCTGGTCTTGGAGGACCCATAGTGGTTGAAGAAGAACGGAGGTCTTGCGTATGTCCGTTGTACACAGAGACCTGCTCAACTCGAGAGCTTTTAGTTTAGTGTCGATGCCTTAAGCGAGGTGTCCGTTTTCTCATATTATCATGTCTGAGTGTTAAACGTGTGTGATCGATACCTGAGATGGAACAGAAGCGGAGTCTGGGATAGAACTGACAATAGAGCCGGGCGCAAGTGTGTGAATATATTTGTGAATACAAAGATTAGCTGTAGAGGGTGGTTTTGATATGCAATAGTATGTGATATGTAGTTTGTAATACGTCATCCAGTTTGCTTGTTTGCAGACTGGTTTAAAAGATGCAAAGAAGACAGGGTTGGTTATGGGGTGTGGGTTATAGAGAGAAAATTTAGAGTTGACTTGCTAAGGAAGTTGCAGGTATATAATGGAAGGAAGGGAACGGAGGGCAGAGGGGATATGTATACCGTTCAGTAATGGGATTATATAATTAAAAAGCATAAAGACAAAGTATGGAGATGGGGTGGGGGTGCAAAGGTACTGGATTAAAAAACACAAAGAGAAATCTAGTCAAAACACACAAGTCCTCAAGAAGTGAGGCTTATTACTCCATGTTTCTTCAAGTGGAGAGTTGTAACCAGTGTCTTAGGAAGCGAGACAGTTCTCATTAAGGCTGCTCAAGTTAATGCAGCATTCTTTATTTAAACACATTGTTAAAAACCCCCCATTATCTGACTCACTTTTCTGTATATGCTTCGTGGTGACTCCTACCATCCATTTTGTCACAGATTAATTATATGTAATTGATAACCAACTTGGCCCTACACGATGCCACATATTCAGTGGCACTTATGAACCTTAATATCCATAAAGCTTTTTGAGATCGGTTCCTTTTTTGTGTCTTGCTCGAGCATAATGAAAAGGATCTTTGTTTACATCATTACTTTTTTTTTCTTTTCCAAAAGTACCACCATCTGCTTCACTGCTTCCTTTTCTCATTCCATGGCAATTTCGTGCCGGAGGTCCTGTCTCGAAGTGGCACACAGCACACAAGCATACATGGCACGCATACATGGCACCATGGCACGCATACATGGCCGGTCAGAAGGCACAAAGAGCAAATAATTTAGGTGGTAATTTCCAAGTCACCTTATAGATGTAGGCAGTTCTTCTTTGCATGACAACGTCCTTACACAAGTTAACATAATTTCTTTACAGTGCTCGGATAGATAAAAAACTAAATAATTTTTTTTAAAAAGGACTGGCGTGGGATCTCCTCAGTATTTTCTAGAAATACTTTGGCTTGCGATCTAGAGAGGGGAGTGCTAGTGTGCTGCTACCGATGCAGGTGCCAAAGGGGCTCAGGGCACTCATTCATCATCGGGTGTGGGTTGAGGATAATTGTGGCTCTGTGCTGTCTATAGTATTGGTGTAAAGGTACCTATGTAAACAGTGGCGCCGCGTCAAGTGGCGGAGTTCATAATGGCGGTTCGTGTTGTTCTCATCCTGGTGACATTAAGGTGTTGCGGTGTTTAGTGTTGTACTTGGGTGTATCACGTCATGGACTCACAAGATTATCAGTAGTGATGATGACAGTGACGATGACAATGATGATGATGATGATGATGATGATGATAAAACAGGTGATGATGAGGGACTCTGGGCAGAGGAGTCCAGGCCTTATACTATAGCTTTATGGCGTCGGCTGCCGGCACATGCGCACGCACGCATGCGCACATGTGCCGAGCAGCGCCTGCTGATGTGGGTTGTGTACTTTGGCGTCACAGCGCGTGTCGATACGTTTTCTTTTTTCTATGTGCGTCGGCGCTGTATGTACGGAACAAGTGCACAGGCGCAGGTGTGTACGCATATCAAACATGTACAAACATATTTAAGTGCATATTTGTCAATAGCTGTTCTCTGGGGCACGTCTTCTTCTTAGAGTTTGCAATTGTAAGGCCATCCTGCTCAAGGCAGTAGGCAGTGGTGAAAATATACACACAGGGACACCCACCCACAACCAACCACCCACCCACGACATCCTTACACACACACACACACACACACACAAAACCATCCACCCACTCACAACTCTCTCATACACACACACACAAACATCTGGGAGGGTATTAGCTGTCGATCACGAGTCCGGCACGTGATCCAAGACCATGGTGAATCACATAAACACACAAACGCATGCCGTAGGCAAATCACTTCTTCTTTTACTCCTAACAGATTTTTTTGTTTTATTTGGATTTATTATTTCTGTCACGGGGTGTATACTCTGCGAATTTTCGTGGGTCCTTGTATATAATTATGCAATCCAATAATTGATATCTAGGTGTAAAGTATTAGCACATAATGGGACCTTCCTGTCCTTCCTTTCCATGACACATTTTGAGTTCCTCAGAATTGACCCAACCAAATCGCATCATGTTTTATATGAGTGCAGATGATATCACCATTATAGTCATTAATGTTATCGCTGATGCTATTTTAATGTTATTACATTTACACCACAATTATTGCTATTATTCATATTGTGATTTTACATTTTCCTAGATGATATGTAGGCCTTTGTAAACTGAAAAAAAAATTGTAATCATAAGCAGGAGGAAGAATGTGTGAGTGTGGTCTCAGTGACAGGGCATTGCTGCTTGTGAAGAGTTGTATTGGGAGTTCTCAGTGCGTTCTGGCATTCGGATAAGCTCCCTTGGTGCATTGGTCTGCTTTGTTGTGTTGCCTACATGTTTGGCTGTATTCTAAATCACGGAGAATTAAAAGAAACTAAAGAAGCTTTGTTTAACCTTCTTAGACTGGG
This sequence comes from Oratosquilla oratoria, assembly GCF_046742065.1. Taxonomy (NCBI): domain Eukaryota; kingdom Metazoa; phylum Arthropoda; class Malacostraca; order Stomatopoda; family Squillidae; genus Oratosquilla; species Oratosquilla oratoria. The sequence continues at coordinate 41,612,646 of NC_134796.1, forward strand.
ATGGCGGTCTTACCAGTTGTTGAGACGATTTCGGGAAGTAAAAAGAAATTAAAGAAGCTTTGTTTAACCTTCTTAGGCTGGGAAGGCGGTCTTACCAGAGAGGTACCATTGTTGTTGAGACGATTTCGGGAAGTAAGAAAGATTTTGTACGGTGAACTGTGGAGTATGGCTACGAGATGTGGACGATCTCGATGATCACAGATGTCAGATGTGGCTCCGACAGGAAACTGGGACGGGATTGGTTCCGCGTCTATATCGCCAGAGACTTCCATCTTAACAATCTTATCATGGAAAAGGTTAATTTTGGAGGTATTTCTATCATGTCTTCATATTTGTTACTAAGAATTTCTTGAAGAAAAGTAGCCTCTTCGTGGGACAGAGGCACCCAAGAATAACTTTGGAGAAAGAAGACAAAATCTGCTAATCCTTAAGTAAGAAATTAATAACAAAGAGAAAAAAAATCTGCTCCGCTGGCTATAATTCATCTAGATATAAATGACAGTATGGTTTCAGAAAATGTTTGACCTGAAAAAGACAAAAATAATAGTAGTTTATGATAAGAGCCGGAACTCACAGACTTGTCAAGATTACTGAAGAAGATACATCTATTGGTATGATATGGGAAACATTTCAAAGTTCAGTTCTTGAAAGGATTTTTATCTATATTCCCTTTGAGCGCAAATTCTGAGGCAGTCGAATACGGAGCAGATCGACGAAAAAAAAAAAAAAAAGAGAGAGAGAGAGAGAAGATGGAGAGGAGGAAACATATATAGATTTTTTTTTATCTTACAAGAGTGGTAAAATACTGGAAGAACACGAAAAGTTAATAGCTACCAGAACGCTATTGTAGAAAAGATACACACACACACACACACACGTGTGTACAAATATATATATATATATATATACATATATATATATACACACACACACACACACACACACACACACACACACACACACACACACACATATATATATATATATATATATATATATATATATATGATTACAAAAACATGCGGACAAGAGACCTTTCGGTCCATTACTAGGTCAGATACAAGAAAAAATAAATAAATGAAATAGATAAATATGTAATGATAGATAATAAACAGATAAATCATAGATAACAATAATTAAATAGATGAATGATAGATAGAAATATATAAATAATAATGATTCATAATGAATAATAATAAAAATAAACATAAATAATAATAGATTGAAAGGGGTGTTTTTGAGTTTGAAGTGTAGTGGGGAGGGTGTCGGGAGTGAGGAGAGGAAGGGAAGGGATGGCTCTATTTGTAAGTGAGGAGGTAGGTAAGCGAGTGGTGAAGTGGAAGGGGGTTTCTTCGTGGTTAGTGTGGATGAAGGTGAAACTGAGAAGGGAGAAGTGGGCCTTTGTGCATACGGGCCCGGTAGTGAGAAAAGTGTTGAGAAAAGGGAGGCTTTTAGTCTTATCTAAACGAATACATAGATAGTTTTGGGAGGAATGTCAATGTAATGGTATTGGGATATCTCAATGCTGGAGTAGGGGATGAACCAAGAGATGGAGTTGTTAGGAAGTGTGGAGTGCCTGGTAAAAACCATGGTTAAGAGTTAATGGTGGAGATGTGTTTAGAGAGTTGATGATAGCTAACATAGTGTTTAGGAAGAAAGTCAAGCATAAGTACACATGGGAGAGGGTGGTCGATAAGGCATTAATGGACTATATAGTAGTATCCAGGAAAAGAGTAGGAGATTTAGAAGTCCATGTTCTTGGGGGAGAGAGTGGAGGGGGGATATCAGATCATTTTTTGGTGGAAGGTAAATTGAGAGTGGAGGATAGGTGGAAAAAAAAGGAAAAGGACGAAGGGTAGAAATGTGCTTGGAGCAAAATGTTTAAATGAGAAGGAAAAGGAACAGGAGTTCAAGGAGAAGCTGAAAGAAGCGTGGGAGGTGATGGAGGATAGAGTGGAGATAGGTGTGGAAGAGGAATGGGGGGAGGGGTTTCAGGGAGGAAGTAACACGGTGTGCAAAAATGGTATGTGGAACAAGGAGGATGGGAGGGAATAGAAGGAAAGGTAGTGAGTGGTGAGATGATGAAGTGAAGAAGGTAATAGAACAAAAGAGGCGAGCATTCAGAGACTGGTTACATAGTAGGGTGAGAGAGAGAAAAAAATGAGAGGTATATAAAAAAGAGAAGAGATAGGAAGCAAAACAAAAGATAAAAGAGGCAAAAAAGAGAGCAGACGTAAAATGAGGAGTATAACAGAAAAAAAAAAAAATTGCAGATGTACTGTGTCTTGCTGCATTTCATTTGACCCAAGGTAGTTGCCGGATGCAGGTATGACCCGTCATCCGTGAGGAGCTGAGATGGAAAGGTGGAGGTAGTGTAGGAGTGAAATGTGTGGGAATAGGTACGTGCCCCTGACTTGGCTACCTCCCTTATAAGGAGGAAAAAGTTCTCGGGATATATATATATATATATATATATATATATATATATATATATATATATATATATATATATATATATATATATATATCTTGATAGCGTAGTTGGTAAGTTACTACGGCACTTGTCATGTGGTTGCTAGGTTCGAGTCCTTGGCAGTACCGCATTTCAATTTCTGTTTGTTGGCCTCCACTGGGTCTCCCAATGTTGATGGCTTAGAATTAAAGTGCATTGTGGTTGTTCAAATATATATATATATATATGTATATATATATATGTATATATATATATATATATATATATAGATATATATATATATACCCTAGATGGATAATAATCATCATAGGGTAACTGTGAAATTAAATAATACACATATATACAAATAATATGTAGTTAACTTATCCAAGCTTGTAAACGACAAAAATATTGAAACTTACAATCATACTTGTGGTCGCACACATATTCACGCACAAACACGTTACATGAAATTGGATATGCATTCCCAGATAGAATTTTACTGGCATTTGATGAAACAATAAAACACAGAATGAAACATTTTCGTCTTCTATCGGTACGATCCTGCAGAGAATATACTGGATACAGTTAGCTCGACGTCATGGGTTCTTGTTTATATCTAGATTATGACAAACTTAGGGTGGTATTCTTAAAAAAATCTTTCCTTGTATAAATCTTATATATCCTTGGAAGGGAAAGATTTTTTCTTAAGAATACCACCGTAAGAATTTTACTGTGATATTCTTAAAAAAATCTTTCCTTATAGAAATCTTTCCTTATATAAATCCTTGAAAGGGAAAGATTTTTTCTTAAGAATACCACCGTAAGAATCTTACGGTGGTATTCTTAAAACGTAGTTAACCTGAATGGTCGTTTAGGGGAAGTGATTAGAACCGCTACCACACACACACACACACACACACACACACACACACACACACACACACACACACACACACACACACACACACACACACCCATATATATATATATATATATATATATATAATGTGTGGGCGGGTACATGTGTGTGTGTGTGTGTGTGTGTGTGTGTGTGTGTGTGTGTGTGTGTGTGTGTGTGTGTGTGTGTGTGTGCGTGTATGTGGAGACTGTTCACTAAAAGGATAACGTCATTCCGTCAGGCTACAAAGGCACCGTCGGTCTGGTCTGATCTGTACGAGACCCCATCTAAGGTACGATCTGGTCGGGAGCAGATTGGATCATATATGCATTCATTCTGGTTCGTCCGACCGACACACACGATCCAATCTAGTCGGATCCGACTAGATCTGTCCGGCGGCCTCAAGACCAGATCGTACCGTGGAGGGGGTCCTTCAGACTGCAGGAGTTTAACAGTTTTATGCGGGATATTCGATCTTCCGACGCGGAGATGCCGGATCAATACAAGCGCCATTCCTTCATTTGCTTATATTGATTGAAGTGAACGTCTCTATTCGCTACTTTAGCTTATGTCCTGTACTCCCCGTGCTTGTGCACTCACTCAAATGAATAAAATTATTTTACGGTAGATAGAATTAGCGATTAAAATCGTAAAATAGACAGATGGGGTTAATCGAGATTTTCGAAACAAAAGGGTTTATCTCAGCTGATGGAAGCTAGAATAAAATATTATAACAAACACACGCATATATATATATATATATATATATATATATATATATATATATATATATATATATATATATATGCAATAAAAACACTAGGAATGTGTGTTCATAAATGCGTAAGTAACCAATAGGAAAAGTAAAGTAATGAAGCAGAGCGCTTTCGTATAATTACATCTTCAGTGCTGAATATGTACTTATACGAAAACGATCTACTTCGTTAGTTTACATTTCTTGGTGGTTACTTACGCATATATGTGTGTATATATATATATATATATACACATATACATAAGGGCGTGTGGGCGTGCCTGTGTGTGTGCGTAGATATGTATTGTATTGCATTGTATTATATTGTAGGATAAAACAGAGAAACCCGCACTCAGAAATACGGGTCCCAGAGATACGAAAGGTGTGAAGGAACAAGTCATATCACAAGTAATGACGTTTTTAGCGTGTCACTCGGCCTGATGATAAGCCATGGTAACAGACGAATACGGAAGACGTAGAACTCAGAATGCCAAAATCAGAAATAAAGTATCATAGATGATATTACGATAGTCATTGGTGACAAAGTAGAAGATACAAAGTCAGATAGGAAGTAGAAAGAATAGAAGAACACATAGAAATGGGTAACTGAATGAATCTACTTAATCACAGGACAGACAGGAAGACAGGCAGAGAGGGTCAGAGATGGTGTTCACCTATGGCTACAGAAACTTGTGACCTAACTTACGTGTGACTAAATTACATTTCTACAAGAACGTGTCTGAGTGTGATTCACAATTGTATTTAACTTATATTGTATTTACTCCGAAGTGTTTGAAAAACTTATGTTGGAAATGTGTAGAATTATTATTTTTTTTTTTTATCAGCAACGCTACCTTTCCAACATCAATTGGTGGCAGCGGTGGGATTCGAACCCACGCCTGCGAAGAGGCTAGTGCCTCAAAACAGTGCCTATGTACTGTGCGTGGTATTGTGTATAACATGCGAGCTTCCATCGTGAGTCTTTGGCGCATATTACATCACTCGGGCAGCATGTAAACATATGACATTCACTCACCCACTTGTATCTGCCACTCAGCCCCGCCTCTGGGTCCCTCGGCGGACCGGGGGGGGGGGGACGGAAGGGGAGGGGGGGCAGGACAGCGCGGTGTCCGGCCCGAGCGAGTAGCGTGCCCTCTCGTCGACTCGTTCTGTAATTTCTGAATGCGAAATCCGACATTTATTTGGATGGCAACTTTTATTGCGACGCAACAGATTTAACGTGGCCATGGCAACCGAGGGGAAGGTCCCGCCCCAACCACAAAGAAATTCAACACAATTTCGTCGCTAAAAACGAGAAGCATATCTGTTACACAGATCAATGTAGGCTTTTAGCAACGCTACTGCACTGGCATTCGAGCGGGCCATACCTCCGGCCTGAGCCCATGGACGTGTAATAGCAGTTTATATAATCTATTTTTTATATATACAGACATCCACAATAACGGTGTACATGTAGGCATTCAGTCACTGTGTGTCAAATTACTAAATACTATCAGGCCAATTACTCATGGACAGGTTCCGTAGGTCATGGCATTATGGGAAAGGGAATAGGAGTTCTGTACGAGAGTGACGAGTTGGGTTGGTGGTAGTAAATCCAGAAAAAAAAACTCTTCAATCTTTTCCATGGGTGTGTTCTTGTAAAATATTAGTATTTTGTCAGAAATATCTGGCGTTTTTATGCTAAGGGGACACTATCGCACCGAGGTAGGCGTGATTAAGGAGAATTTTAGGGAGGGCAGTAGAAGACTGGAGGGATGGTAATACGTTAAGGCCAAGCGATTTTCTTCATCTGAGGGCCAGCTGTGTGACGAAATGGAGTCTTACAGTCGACCAAAATGTTATCTTGGCTTATGTCTGCCCATGTATCCAGATTACAATCAAAGAACGATGCACAAAATTAATCTATTTTACATTTATACTACAAGGAGGACAGTGAGGTCTTCTTGGCGTTGCGGATGCACTTTCCTTTTGAAGTGTTTCGATGGCTGCATTATATAGATGGCTATCTCTCTTATATTAAATCTTTGGATGTATAAATATATACATAGACATTACATATCATCAACGTCCAACTCAGCTGGCTCTCTTACACTAAATATTGCAACATTTATGCTTAGTAAAGGATGTACTCAGGCGATGCTTAGGGTAGTGAGGGTTCTTTAGATGCCCTGTCCTGTCCAAGCGTGTGAAGGGCAGTCACGATTCTCATGACGTGAACAGAATGCCAAATGAGTGGATACACCCCCGACGAATGAAATCGTCTGTTGTTTGTTGAACCAGATGATACCGAAGCTGTCGTGGGGACGAAATGGGTGAGGGACAGAAAAGTATCCTGGTTTCTGCACATCATCTTGTTATTCTGGGTCTGATGGTTACGGAATGTCGACATTATGAGGTCGAAATCAATAGAAGTGCATAAACATATGAGTAGATAGATAAACAAATAAGTAATAAATACGAAACAAACAGATACATAAATAAATGAATGCACAAATAAAGAGATAAATAAATAACTATATAAACAGAGACGACAGGAGATCGTTTCGAGGTCAAAATCAATAGAAGTGCATAAATATATGAATAGATAAACAAACAAATAAGTAATGAATACGAAACAAGCAATCAAACTGATACATAAATAAATTAATGTAAGAAGATAAATAAATAACTGCATAAACAAAGAGACGACAGGAGACCGTTCGTTCCGAGGTTGAAATCAACAGAAGTGCATAAACATATGAATTGATAAACAAATAAATAAGTAATAAATACGAAAAAACAAACAAATACATAAATAAATGAATGCACAAATAAAAATATTAGTAACAACATAAACAGAGACCAATAAATGAATAAACAAGTAAACAAATAAATAACTACAAATAAAGTATAAATAAATTAGTATACAAATAAATATGAATGATTATAAATTAATGATTAAATAGATAAATCAACCTATTAATGAAATAATAATGAATAAACGAAAGAATAAACAAGTAAACAAAACAACTAAATAAAACAATGAAACAAAACCAGTTGAGAGATATAAAACACACTGCAGTACTTACAGTGCCCACGTCTTGTGTGTGTAAATATCCATCTTATTACTGCAGTTGCACCAAACTACATTTCGCCAAATTTCCATTTTGTCAAGTTGAATTTCGTCTTGCCAACTTCACATTGTGCAAAACTACATTACGCCAAAAAACACCTTTGCCAAATTGCAGTTAGTCAAATTATGTTTTGCTAGAATTGCATTTTCTCTTCAGATATCGTCAAATTATATTTTGTCACAGTCCCATTTTGCCATACTTAAACGTTTCGTAAAGCAACGTAACGTGACCTAAATAATACAAGAAAGGCGAAATGCAATTTAACAAATTATAATTTGGCGAAATGGGAAATCATCTCGCTTACTGTGGGAGTATACGCTTCTCTTTTCCCGTCCGCTCTCCAATTCCTGTAAATTACCATCTTCCTCATATCCCTCACATAACAATCATTTCACAATCTGATCTTATCGCCAAAATCTGGCTTTGCCTCTCCTTATGCACAAATTTGTCATTCCATGACAATCAACATCTTCATACCTTTACTTGTACAAAAGCTCAGACTTAGTTATGGTCAACCTTTGTGATCTTTGGGAAACTTTGGAGTCGTTTCTGTAGTCATACCAAGTAGCATTAATTTCGTCAACATAATTTTTTGTTGGGACGATTCAAAATTATCTAATTTGTCTGTTTTTCTAACGGATCATAAGGGTTTTTAATATGAATTCATCGATATTTTTTAGATAATTAAAAAGGAAATTTTGGGTTTAAGGTAATTCTTATTACTGCGTACAACTACGAGGTACAAAAAATATATATATCCTCGTTAAAATCGGGTCGTTTGATTCAATTAAAATATCGTTTGTCTGTGCCTGGGGAGAGAATGAGAGACGTTTGTATTGAACTAGCGAGTGATTGTTGGTTTCTTTATGTATCGCTCGCAATCAAAACCATCTTTCATCCTATGGAAAATCTGATTCTCATTTAGTTTCCGTTTAACGTCATGGACTTTCCCTCTCGGAGGAAGCTAGGACGATACCTCCTCCTGACGAAGTAAGAGGGAATGTCAATTCTTTATTTGACATAAACAAACAGAGAAGCGAAGGATTCAAAAGTATTACCACGAGAAGAAACGTCTAGAGTTCGATTTGTTTTTTATATTTTTATAAGGACCTTCCACCTGAGGGAGTAGGTGGTTAATAAAAATTGATTAATCAAATTCATTTTAGTGATAGAGAAGCCGTATGCATGGAGAAATCACGTACAGGAAAAGTACTAACAATTTCTTTGTGGAACGAATCCACCCTCTTGAAGCAACAGGACATTATCTGGTCAAATCCGACTTAAACTGGATCGCGTAAGTCTGTCAGACAAACCAGAATCAGTACATGCACTATCCAGTCTAGACGGACATTAGATTACACAAATACAAACGTACTTATCAACTGGCAAGAATAAAATATAAACTAAAATGTCTATAGGTAATACTAGAGGACCAAATCAGATTACATTTCATCGCCGAAATTCAGCAGCGCCTATTTTTATGGACTATTGTGCCGTTAGGGGTACATTACAAATTACCATATATGGAAAATGGACAGAACTTATAATGAAGGAGGTAGATTACTTTTAGTAATGAAAACATACCTGAAAATAGAATTTTTGGAACTGAGGGAAATAGGGATCATTGGAATCATAACTAGCAAAAATAGAGAAGGAAGAGATCACATTGAGTATACTGGATTATTGTAGTTTAGGATGTCAAACGACAAACCATGTTCATAATAGTAAAGACACTATTCTGTAATAGTTTGGGAATTTAAGCTAAAAAATATGATAGTTCTTTTTTTCATTTGTAGGATATTCTGTTTCAAACTTCGAGAAAGTCGTGATCCTCTCATTAAGCCGTTATTTTTCCAATGCGTTCTCGATGCCTAGGCTTTTATTATTATTATTATTATTATTATTATTATTATTATTATTATTATTATTATTATTATTATTATTATTATTATATACTTTTTAATTATAAAAACTCGTTGGCTTCATTTACTTTCGCTTGGTCGGAAGTTCGGCTGTTCACTATCATCCTACAAACATTCATCACCCATCTGTATCTCCTGTTAGATTAAGTTCCTTGTGGATGAAAAACCATCCCTGAGTCCTGTATGTAGAGTCGGCCAGTGTCTTCACAATTTGTAACCATTTAATATTATTTCTTAAAGTCTAAATTCGTGACGCATCGAATGTTCTGGAACTCTACAAGAACGCCAAGGAACAAAAGCACAGAACAAGTCAGTCTTCGTTGGGTTGTCGTCATCTGTCGAAATTCCTCTCGCCTGTCATTTCCTCTTCCTGAACACAACTATTTTTCATTATTTCCTCTTCTCTCTCACTATATATTTCTTCCTCTCCTTTTCTCCTTCCTCCTTCTCTCTCTCTCTCTCTCTATATATATATATATATATACATATACATATATATATGTACATATACATATATACATACTTATATGTGTGTACACGTATACAGAAGGACAAGGTTACTTTGACGACCTACCAAATTTATATCAAATAATAGACACCAATCATATTTCATATGACATCTCCCAAATAAACAAAAACAAATAATAAATAAATAAACAAATAAATAAATAAAAATGAGAATTAATGACTTGAAAACCGAAACAAAATTGACACTAAATATTAACCTAACCCCAATGACATCAAACCGACAAGCCGTAGATTCGACTTCACTATAGGTAGAAACAACTTTCCCCCCCAACGGCGTTGTCAAGTGAGGACATGTAGGACTCTATATACAATCCAATTACGCTGGAAAAAACATCTAACCAATATAGTGTGATGTCTCCATATTGTCCAGTTTGTGTTTTGTCCGTATGTTGGCATGTTTGCGTATTTTTTTTATTATTATTATTCAAACTTTCGGGCTTCTTATGGACCAATAGGTCGTTTTTCGATATATTTGTATCAACGTGTCTATTTATCTATTTTTCTATCTGTATAAACATTCCTCTCTCATCATTCTATTCTAATTCTCTCCTTTCTTTTTTTTAATCTAGAGGTCTTCAGGACTTTGGCGAGTATAAATAGCAATGCCACTCGGATCTAAGAGAATTCAAAGATGGTGTGATGCTTGCCCAAGTAGATGGAAATATATTTCCTTCTTCTCTTTTGTTCGCCCATTCTCTTCCTCACCCCGTTTCTTTTACGTTTCCCTTCCACCCCATACTCTGCTAAATTTATTATTTTTCTTTTTCGTTTTTACATTCCCCCTACTTCTCCCCCACCACCTCCCTCTTCGCCCCGTTTTACCCACCATTTTTCCTCTCTCCCCCTTTTCGTTTTCTCCCTTTCTCCCCCCTCCCCTCTTTTCCCCTCCTCCCTTCCCCTCTCCCCTCTCTGGTTCCTAGGACACCTGTACGAGAGAATTTTTAATTAATCTTCCAATATATACGCTCTGACCCTGCTGCTCCATTTTTAGCGGTGGGTAAAGTTGGCAAAAGGAGGGTGGGGGGATTCATTTTGGCGAACGATAATTTTGGCGTCAACAGAATACTCTAAACCAGTATGCAAACATTTCGCCATGTGAAACCACAGTGGAATTTACGTGTTTGGGAAGAAATAAGAACTACAGCATCTGCATGATTATTAGCAACGTCGATCGATGTATAAATATTTACTCACATGTATTGAGAGGAGAACAAGTAAGTCTGCATCTGGTGATGTGCGTCTGAGTTGGCGAGTGCGACGGGATGAGGGTGCGTTTGAGTAGATGTACACAAATACATTTGGTGCGCGCATGCGCACGCCCATGTACTCGAGTTATGTATGCAAACACGAACGCTTAATTGCATCCAGCAACGACCTTGATATCGCCTTTGTTGAAACTCGAATTACATTTTTTGTATTTTATGAAAAATGTACAGAATCTGTGTTCATGCGTGTGCATAAATGATAAAGCTCCAATATGCACACATCCTACATGGAAGCATATAGCATGCACACTCATGCAGTTATATGGGCATGCAAATTTATGAACACAAACCTACGTCCACGATCATCATACAATCAAGCATTTCGAACCTAAACATTCTTATGAGAGTTACTTTGCATGAAAGAGTCGGGAGGGTGGATTATGTATAAGTACGTTAGGAGTTTGAAAAAGAAGATATTTGATGACGCACCACAAAGAAGCTGAGATGACCTTGAGGAGAATTACTGGAACAAAAGAAGGACATTTTAGAAGTACCAACCATGAGGATAGAAAAGCTGGTGAACTACAGTCTACAACAAGAATACCTGTAGTTACAAGGTGAGAAAAATAACTCTTAAGTTACAAGGATTAGTAATACTACAAGCCATGTTCCTTTTACGTTTAAACGATTTAAATCAAACAAGCATATATTTTACATATACGACTGGATCATAGGTGATAAGTAGACATGTTGAATCTATTTTCACTAGATTAAGTATGATATATTCCGGAAGAAATAAATGCGGCAGAGATAATTTGAATAATATTCATCAAGAAGCTTGATCGAGGTAAACTTATATCTGTAATTAAATGAAGATATATATGATGATTGATATGTTAGACCTGCATTTAGCTGTATTGTCCTCTAGTAAAAATACTAATAAAACAGTACTCTCGGGTCAGTCTAGAATAGATATTTGGTCTAGAACTTATATTGAAAATGGATGTAGCCAAACTAGGGGGTTACAAAGTAACTGTCCCCGAGTGTAAATCATTGAGCTACGGAAGGAGAAAACAGAAAACGGAACTGGCAATATTTGAAAAAAAAAAGTTAAAATGATTCTAGTATAAGAGATTAAGAGGAAAAAAATAATAATAAACAGTGAAGAATTATTAATAGTGTCAGCGGTTAGGATATGAAAATATAATCAATATCTACACGAAAGACAAAAATGTGAAAATAGTCTAGGTTCTCTTAAAAGAGTGATAAAACATAAAACAATTTCAGTCGCGACAAATGAGAATAAAAAAGTATGTATAGAATTACTACAGATAGAGACAGCCGTCAATTCTAAATTAAGACAATAAGCGCATGCAGAAAAAAAGAAAGAAAAAACTAACACACACAATTCGTTGGTGCGCTGAAAATTTCAGCATCGCTATGCTGCAAGCCGGCAATACAGCTCTGGTGGGCAAAGAGTTGGGGATGTTTGTGTGCAAAGTCACTACATTACCCTATGATCGGGCCATATAATTATGAGCTGTTATTCGGGAGAGTAATAGCTGTTGATCAAGAGTCCGACACGTGATCCAAGACCGTGGTGAATCACGTACATACATACACACTGACTACAATGGGAACAAATAAAGAAGACATACACACATACACACAAACTCACACGCCGATAGATGCATATCAGAGTAAAAATAAATAAATAAATAGATAATAATAATAATAATAATAATAATAATAATAATAATAATAATAATAATAATAATAATAATAATAATAATAATAATAATAATAATAATAATAATAATAACCTTAGGGTGTAATGAAAATAAAACGAAGATCCGAGATAATACGAAATTGACTTGTATTTGTTAAAAGTCGTTATGTGAAAGTACATATGTAGACACAACACTGTTATTTTTAAGCGGTCGCGTGCACGCACGCACGCAAACACACCAGCGAAGTGGTAGCGTTTGCGGCTGCCAATACGGCGGTCCGGGTTCGAATCCCTCCTAGGTCTGAAATTATTTCAGTATCGCTGCGCTGCGAGTCGTTACTACAACTCGTGGGCGGGGAGTTGGGTGTGTGCGTGCAAGGTCACAGCATTACCCATAGATCGGTCTTATACGAGCTCCAAACTCTCTTCCGGGAGGGTAATAGCTGTCGATCACGAGTCCAACACGTAATCCAAGACCATGGTGAGGGCTGGGTGGGTTAGGTATATCTGGACCTAGAGAAAGCCTTTGACAAATTCCCTTGCGATCGGATGCTATGGAAGTGGAACATACTGAAGGACTAATAAATATATTTGTTGAGTTAATTATAGTTGATGAATGAAGATAAATATATTAAAGTAGAAGAAAACAGAATATTTAAAGTATGTTAACAATAGCGTACATTTTTTTTTCGTAAAGACGTATAACTTGTAGAATGATTTAAATGGGAAAATATTCAAAACGGACATCCGAAATTAATTCAAACCAAATTTCGATAATTTTGATGATTATGAGAAATAATGATCTCGGACTTCCATAGGTAAATTTAACCGAGAAATAGATGCAAATATTTCTATTAACGTGGATGAAACGTCGTACAGTTCGAAGATTCAAAATTCAATTGGATCAATACCTAAGCGACATGACGTTATGTCCGCCATTTTTTCTTTGTATTATTCAATTGTATGTTTGTTATTTTTTTCTGCAGCCAACTTCGTAGTTCATTGTGGGTGCAGATGTAATGTATTATGTCTTTATACTACAAATTTTACTTAATTATATTAGTAGTTGGCAACTATTTTCTATTTGGATCGCAAACGTATTTCGTTTGTTTTATTTAACTGTTTGTAATTTTATTTATTCTTTATGTTTCTATATCCAACCTCGTAATTTATTGTGACTTCAGCTGTAAAATATTATGTGCCTTGATACTACAATTTTTATTTAATTATATTCGTAGCTGATATCTACTTTCTGTTTGAATCGAAAACGTTTTTCTTTGGTGTTTTATATTCTGTTTGTATGTTTATTTATGCTTTATGTTTTTACATCCAACCTCGTAATTAATTGTGACTTCAGCTGTAAAATATTATGTGTCTTTATACTGCAATATTTGTTTAATCATATTCGTAGTTGACATCTACTTTCTGTTTGAATCGAAAACGTCTTTCGTTGTTTTTTAATTTAATTGTTTGTATATTTATTTATTCTTTATTTATATTTCTACATCCAACCTCGCAATTTACTGTGACTTCAGCTGTAAAATATTATGTTTCTTTATACTACAATTTTTGTTTAAGTATATTCGTAGTTGACATCTACTTTCCGTTTGAATCGAAGTCTCCTTCCGTTAGGCGCCGAGCCGATCCTTTTCTCTTTTCCAAGATGGCTGGAGTTGCTGATACGCTCACTTGGATAACTAACTTTGAGAAACTTAGAGATAATCGATTCGGCACGAGAGTTTTATTGTATATATCATTTCCCCTCCAAAGTTGGTGACGTCATTTGCATCCCAGATTTTGAATCGAGGAAGTGTTCTTCTCTCATAAACTATTTTCATGCCGCCATTTGCGAAAAAAAAGTCTTGTCCTGAATTGTGCGTGATTTGTAATTGTCTTATCTTGCTCTTGCTACTGACTTACAAATATTTTCTTGTTTTAGTATTGCCTACATTTTTTTCACAAACCTATTGTGATATTTACTCAAATTTCCTTAAATACGTTTGTCGTATCCAGTCATTACTCAGACCAATTTGTTTTATTTCAGAATCACATAACCAACAGTTATGTTTACCAACCGAAAAAAATCATCAAATCTACACCAGCCAACGCCTCCCCCCCGCAAAAAAATAAAATAAAAATAGAAAATAAATAGATACATAGAAAAATAAAACAAGAAATCAAAGAAAATCTGGTATTTACCAAATGCTTCTTCACTTCTTTTATCTTGTTCTCTTCTTCCCTTTACCCGACTTGCTCTTATTATTTTTTCTTTGTCTTTTTTTTCGATATTCTTTTCTTCTTATTGTTTTCCATCTAATATTCTTCTTCCTCCTCGTTCTCCTCTTCCTGGTCAGTTGCAGGCTTCTTACAGTTGCCATTGATAAATAACGCAGGCCAGCATTTTTATTTTATTTTCTGTTGTAATTTTTTAAATTTAATTTTCAGTAATCTGGTTATACTGAGTTAAAGAATATAAAGGTTTTGGTCGATTGGCTTAGATTATTGAATTACACTGAAGACTTCTTAAAATAACGTTTTCTTTCAAAATGCTGTTTTTGTAATGACATAGTATCCAAGTTATAAGGTTAATAATGATTAAATGTTATATTATTGTTTTTATTAACATTGAAAATATGCAGGAATATACATCAATGTGGAAGAAAATACTTTTTAAATTATTTTTTAGTGTTTTCATTAGGCAAGTCACGTTTCAGATACGAAGAGTAATCTGCTAACGTATTCATGTCCAATTGTCCCTGATACCTTTCTTCCATAGTGCGAATGTCTTGATGGAACATTTCACCTTATTTTTAGCTGTAGTTTCCACTGTTATCAGGAAAACCATTCAAATGCGATCTTAGAAAAATGCATTTTCACTGACATACATGCTCCCAGAGCCTGAAAACTCTGCATCAGTTCTTGAAAAATGACCACGCTTTCCGAACTTCTTTTGTTTCCAAGGATATTGTTCACAACAGATTTGAAGGCTTGCCATGCATTCCTCTCTGTTTCACTCATTACTCTAACGATCTGCTTATCCTTAATTAGGCTTCTAATCTGAGGGCCATCGAAAATAACTGCATTCAGTTTTGCATCACTGACTTGTAGAAATGTCTGCCTCACGAAAACAAATGCTAGACTTCCTTTATTGATGTCCTTGACAAAGTTCTTCATCAATCCAAGTTTTATATGCAGAGGTGGCAGTAAAAATTGAAAGGGTTGACCAGTTGATCAGCAACCACATTGTGTGAACCAGGTTGGAGTGTTCCTCAACCTTTTTACCTTTGCGTAACCTTTAAAATAAATTGCATGTCTTAAGGAACCCTTGCGTAAGAAAAATTAATAAAAAGATAAATAAACAAATAACTATACCATATCCTTCTCATTTTACTTTCATCGTAATAATAGGTTAGATGGGTTGATGTCTATATTACATTATTACAATAACCAAGAATATGTCGTGCGTGTCTAATTGTATTACGTATATGAAATTAAATAAAAAATCAAAAGTGGATTAGCTTATCTCACTTGTTCTCGCGAAACCCTTAGGGACCTTTTGCGGAACCTTAGGAGTCCGGGGAACCTTAAGAAACGCTGAGCTAGATGGCCATTCACTATGCTCATAGTATTTGTCATCTGCCCGGCTATCCCACAGAAGAAACATGGGCATTAGACTACACTGAACGAGAACTGATCATCTGCTGAAACAACGAAATATATGATACAGCCATACAAGTCGTTGCCTAAGGTTCTTGAATGCATATCTAAACCTTTCTATAGTAACTAATTATTTTTATTTACTTGATGACGTAATTAAATTGTGTAGTTATTTTCAGAAAATGACTTCGTTATTTGTGTAAAAGTAACTAATAACAGATAAAAAGAATAGCGAGAAAACTAGATCTGATCAAATAAAACGGATATCAGATTTGAATTCAGCACGTTGAATTTACTCGCAATCAGTCAAAAAGTTCTTGACAACAGAACCGATGCAGACCAGTGTAATGAATCTGCATTTCGTGCATCTTGGCATCGCACGTTACCGTGAACACAACACCCCAATTCACTTTTTATTTTAGTTTTCTTTTTCCTCTCCCTACTTGCACGAAAAACAAAAGTGGCACTACACCAGCAATAGTAAGTTGTTGTAAGTCGACCAAATCAATCGCTTGAACACCGACACTGGGCCAGCCAAATTAACTAGGATTAGCATACAAACCGTTTATTGGAACCAGACTCTGGGGGTAGCCCACACTTCCGAGGGCAGGGCCTAGTATTACGAATCCATTATTTGGTAGAGAGTTTAGCGTCGTCGGGGCTAAATTGTGTTGTCCAAAAATTTCAGATGTGGAAGAATGTCAATGAATTCTCGTACAGGAAGGACACGTCACTAATGTATAGACACATATTTCGATGTTGGTAATTGATTCTATAAATATATGTTATGGAGATGACGTGGTAATGATATTTTAAGGCTTGAGGGGAGGTGATCACGGAAGAAGCCCAAGCTCATCAACACCATTCATCCATTAGTAAGGGGTCTAAGCCAGGAGGCGCGCAACTGCGGCCGAAGCCGCCATCTTTGCCCTATGATACGTTTTAGGGACCTTTGGGGTGGGGCAGGTTACATATAGCCACTGCTAGGAATCGGAGAAGAGTGTGGGATTCGAACCCATGATTAAGCAAATGCGAGACCAACACGCTTCCGGTGACGCCACCGCATCCACTGTGAAAGTGGATCCAGAAGACACGGTTCTTAGTTCGAGTTCTATTCCTGACCGGACAGGTATCACAGCTGTTTTGTCCACGTTCCTTAACTTTTCAAATTGTCATCAATATCAGGAGGTGCCAAGATAAGAGGGAGGGAGGAGGGTGGAAGGGAGTGGAATATATAGGAAATGGAATGGGTGGGAGTGGTTTCTATTCCTTTTTCTTTTTGGCTACCCCCGTGTAGGGGGAAAAAGCCTTTGGTATATGTATGTATGTATGTATATATATCATCACTATCGCCAACACAAATGGATATGACAGCTAATAACTGGACAGACTTGATGCCATCTCTTAACTAGGATGAAATAAATAAACAAATAAAATAAATAAATAAATAATAAAAAATAAATAAATACAATAAAAGAATAACTATAACAATAACCCCTCTCCCCCCCAAAAAAAAATCCATCATTCTCTTTCTCCCTCTCTCTCTCTCTCTCACTCCGCCACACTCTCCGTTACCATATCACCTTACCTCTCTCTGTCCTTCTTACTTCAACCCCTGTTTTTTCCCTTCCCCCCCTCCCCCTCTTCCCCTGGACCCCCTATCCGTGTCATCTCCTACACCTGAAGCGTGTTTATCAGTTGTTGTTTTGTACCTGTGGAATTTAATAAGAGCCCTGGGGTGGTGGTGGTGGGGGGTGGTGGAGTGGTGAAGGTATCACCCCAGGAGATGCTGTAATATATATGGGATTAGCAGATATTGCGGCTGTGGCCGGATGGGGGGGGGGGTGAGAGGAAGGGAGGGGAGAAAAGGTTTGTAGGGTGAAGCGCTGGGTATAGAGGGAAAATATAGAGGAAAACGAGAGGATAAAGGAAGGAAAAAAAGGGTTTGAAGGGCTTAACAGGGGAACGCAGAGTATATATATATATATATATATATATATATATATATATATATATATATATATATATATATATATATATGTGTGTGTGTGTGTGTGTGTGTGTGTGTGTGTGTGTGTGTGTGTGTGCACAAACATATGTATGACAGAAAATAGTGGACTGGCTAGTGGAGTTGTTCAATGTGTGTCTAAAGGAGGGTAAAGTGCCGGGGGACTGGAGGAGTGCCTGTATAGTATAGTTCCGCTCTACAAGGAAAAAGGGGACAAATGTCATTGTAGTACTCTCAGAGGAATCGGTGTGTTGACTATAGTTCAGAAGGGTTTGGGAGGTTTTAACTGAGAGGATGAGGAGAGGGACAGAGGGAGTAATTGGTGAGGAACAGTGTGGGTTTAGGAAATGTAGGGGTTGCATTTTTTTTTTCTAAAGACTGTAAGAAAGCTTGATCCAAAAATAAGAATGTTTTTGGGCCTCAATGGATTTGGAAAAGGCTTATGACAGGGTGAACAGGAGGGCACTGTGGAGGGTTTTGCAGATATATGGGATTAGGAAAAAGCTGTTGAGGACTGCCAAGAGTTTCTACGAGAGTAGTAGAACCTATGTTAGAATTAAAAATGGAGAGAGCGTGTGATTTGTGGTAGAGGTAGGACTGCGTCAGGTCTGAGTCATGTCGCCATGGCTGTTCAATGTGTGGATGGATGGGGAGGTGCGGGAGGTAACTGCGAGGGTATTGGGCAGGGGACTGGAGATGGTTAAAGAAAACGGAGAAAAAATGGCAGGTAAGCCAGTTGTTGTTTGCTGACGACACTGCGCTTGTGGCAGGGTCAGAGGAGGAATTAAGGGAGTTAGTGACGGAGTTTGGGAAGGCATGTGATAGGAGAAAGTTGAAAATAAATGTGGGTAAAAGATGATGAGATGTACTGTACATGGGGAGAGGATGGCAGCAATTTGGAAGTCTTAAAGGAGAGAGGCTGTGGAGGTGGATAACTTTAGGTACTTGGGGTCGCATGTGGTGGGAAAGGGAGTGGAGGTGGAGGTAAATTGTAGATTGAGAGAAGCAAGTAGGTGCTTTGGGCGATTAAAAAGTATAATGAGAAACAGGCATTTGGAAATGGATGCAAAGAGGAGATATAAGGGGTGATTGTGGTGACAGCACTGTATGGGGTAGAGGCTTAGAATTCAAGAGAGGCAGAGAGGAAAAGTTTGAATGTGTTTGAGAAGAAATGTCTGAGAAGTATGGTAGGGGTTACAAGGTTGGGTAGAGTGAGAAACGAGGAGGTGAGGAGGAGAGCGGGGTGGAAAAGGGTTGGGATGGTTTGGACACATGGAAAAATGAGTGAAGAAAGATTAGTAAAAGGGATGGTGTGGAAGGTAGAGGTGGATGGAGTGAACATGAGGGGGCAACCAAGGATGAGATGGATGGATGGGGTGAAAGAGGCGTTGAGCAGGAGGGGGATGTCTGTTGAGCAGGGAAGGAAGAGGCGAGAGATAGGGGTGAGTGGAGAATGGCTGTGTATAGATGATATTATGATGAAAGGAAGGGAGTGGGTGGGGGGATGGGGGAGGTTAGGGAGTGGTTATGTCTGACATTTTGTCGCAGCCCAAAGGGACTTCTCCCCGTCTTCTCTTTTTTCTGCAAAAGGGATGCAGAGAGGTGGGGAAGGGGTTGCCGATTAAGTGAAGCGGCCTTGCTATGGATGTGCTGTGTCTTGCTGCATTGCTTCTGACCTAGGGCAGTGGGCAGGATACAGGGATGACCCGTTATCCATGAGGAGCTATGGTGAGAGGGAGGAAAGGGTGGTGGATGAGAGTCGAATAGGTGGGGATGAAATGAGTTTGAGTGGGTATATGCCTTTTGAATTTGGCTACCTCCCTGGTAAAGGAAAAAACTTGGTGTATATATATATATATATATATATATATATATATATATATATATATATGTGTGTGTGTGTGTGTGTGTGTGCTGTGTATGCACACACACACACACATAAATATATATATATATATATATATATATATATATATGATACATTTTGTTATAATGGTTCTAAGGTATGTTGTTTTGCTGCGTCCCTGTTGTTGTACTTGAGTGATGTCCTGTTTATGAGTATTACATTCCTGTACTTTTTATGATTCGTTTGCAGTTACCAATTTATGTTTCTTTTATTCATGCTAATATCAACTGATATTTACTTATTTTTGTATTCCAGCATGATTGGAAGGATAAGTAACTTAGATGTGTATTTATATTTTTGCGCGTTGTCTTCTTTTTTTTTTCTCTCTGGTAATTTGTTCAAATGATGTTGATATTTTGTGGTGTCCTACCTAGTGACGAATGTATATTCTGGAAAGTATCGGTCGCTTGAGAAACCTTTCCCTGGGTGGCGCACATACCCCTTTACATTGATTCCCTTTGCTATCTCTGTATATCTCTGAAGACGAA
>NC_134796.1:41638329-41685829 GCF_046742065.1 Oratosquilla oratoria
AGTTATATTAATGATAATGATAATTATGATAATGATAATAAAATACAATAATAACATTGACAAAATGATAATAATAACCTGAACAATAACAAGAATGATAGTAATAATGACGATAATAATGACAAAGAGAAACATAAGATAGGTTCATCACTCCAAATGATTACGAAAACGTTTCCTTTCATAAAACTTTTGCTTGAGAGATGGAAATTGCGGAAAAAAACATCAATTTTATCTGGCTACACACACACACACATACACACACACACACACACACACACACACACACACACACACACACACACACACACACACACACACACACACACACACACACAAATTGGACGAAACAATAGTGTGTGCATAAACCGTACATGAATTTAGAGCGAACTAGATACTTCGAGATACAAAGACGATACACCACGAGGGTAGCTCCCCTTCCCGTAAGATACAACTAGATAAATACAAATAGGTAAACACACACACACACACTCAGCCTATTCATGCGGTACAGAATCTATCTATTGCCTGTCCTTATTTCTATGGACATTGTTTTTCTAAACTGAGTAAAAGTATAGTGACCCGATGCTGTGTCATGTCACAGTGACTGAACTAGACAGCGGCTGGGTCATGATTGGTCCCCCCCCCAAAAAAAAAAAAAAAATACTGCAAATAGTTCAAGAAAAAAAATAAAACAAAGAAGTAGTAGTAGTAGTAGAAAAAAAAAAAAGAGAAGAAAATCAGCCAATCTTAAAGCAAGGATATATTGTATTAAACAATCAGTCAGGTGGAGAATAGTGGAAAACATCGAAGAAAAAAAAAGTCGGTGACATTTATGGCGTAACAGTTGAAGGTAGATTTGCGTCGCATTTCATTTGGTCTTTCCTCGTTGTGTTGCAAATATATTTTGTTTTACTCGGCACATGCAATGTTTATTAAAAATGTCTTGGCGTTCATCTTTCGCGTACAAATTTTTGTGTTATTTATTTTTCCTTACATGGTCAATTTGTCTTTCTAAATGTTGAAGCTCACAGTATACGTGATTCATTGAAAGCGTTATAGTGCATTATTCATGAAGTCCTGAAATACACGTCCGGTTGATTATACATGTACAAGTTCTCTGCTTCAAAGTGTATTTTATACTTCGCTGTGTCCTTTGTCTACAGGTGTTAAGTGAAAATTGCAAGCGGCGACCGTTGTGACCTCACAAGACGTCGCGGATGACAAGCTACGGACTCGCCAAGCCTTACCCGAATCGTTTTGGGATAATAATTTCATAAGTTATCGTACTGTCATCGTTTCTTTGATGTTTTGATTATCATTCTTGGTTGTGTGTCGGTGGAACAAACGACGTTTTGACTCATCGTTATCGTGATTGAATGTTTATATTTGTTCATAGAAAAAAAGGTAATATGAACTGATAGCAAAGTGGGTTTCAAGACTTTGGGAAAGGTTGGAAATCGTGTTAGAACGTCGCTACTTTCAGGGGAAGTCGAGGTGAAGGCAGTTTGAGCCTTGCCACTAGCGAGTTGGACCAAGGGAATGGTTCATGAAATTCCACGCTACAAAGTCCTCTGTAAAGAGTACCGTCCAAGCCCCCTAATAGGGGGAGTTTCGCGATGTTAAGAACATAAGGATGATGGAGACTGCAAGAGACCATAAGGCCTATACTAGACAGTTTCGTGTCCATTACCACCTGTCATCAACCGAACCGGGAAAGAGGCAGTGAAATAAAAAGATTCAAGTGTTTATCCAAGTTACCAGAGGGCAGACTGTTCGATGTTGTATGAAAGATGATTTAATTTTTCCAGAATCCAGGTTATATACATGCGTCCTCAAGACCCAAATATTATAGAACGGTCAGACACGTTAGACATAATTCTTCTTCTTGCATTCCTCAAAGCATATTACTCAGAACTTTCTAATACTTTTTGAATATATGAATATTACTAAAAGGGACTTTTGAGTAATATATAGTAGCAGATCTCTCGGGGAATAGGAAACGTAGTTTGGTGGAGCGTAAACATATCAAGGTTTATCGACAAACAAACGTTTAAAACTTCATACATTATAGCAGTGGTTCCCAAACGTTTCTGGCTTGTGGCAATCACCCTTGCCAAGCCTTTCAGAAGTCCCCGGTACCCTGATTAAAAAATCTAAATTCCAGTTTGTCAGTATTTTGTTGATTCAACATCAGTGTAATAAAAATTTGTCCCTGGATAATATGAAAATACTCATCTTTACACTGATGCTGCTTTAATGAACAAAAATGGATGACAGAAAGAGTCGGTAATACGGAAATTATTTTTGCCCTCAATTTTAGGCGGCACCCACCCTCAGTTGATCTCACGGCACTCTTTGGTGCCGCGGCACACCGGTTGGGAACCACTGCATTATAGTATAAGAACTAATACAAAAACGTTTAAAATGTACACAGGTTTTAGTAGAATAACTAATTACGATACAAGATGATCTTTTCGAAGTTGAGATCCACTGGTCTTGGAAATTATTTTTGATGTGACTTACAAATGATTACAAAGGCGGAGCATGCCGGCAGGAGACCTTTTGGTCCATAACTAGGCCGGATGCTAAAAAATATATAATAATCATTAATAGATAAATAGATAAAATTTATAATACTATAATGATAAAATGAATAAATGCATATGTATAGTTTAATAAAAAACAGGTAAATAGTAAATAATAATAAATTGACAGATAATAATAAATGATAATCAAGCGAATAATAATAGACAAATAATAACAAATAAACAATATAAAATAAATGGCAGGCATTATAGCATCTTGCTTAGGTGTTTATCTAAACGAATCTTAAAGCTTCGAACTGAACTACATTGCACCGCCTATGCAACTTACATACTTCATCGACTATCAATTTTCCATATGACAGAACTAGCACATAGATGATATCTTGAACTTGAAATATAACAGGATTTCCCTTCTCACTGATAAGTTACAACTACTTCATGAAAGGTAATCGTCCGCAAGAGAAGGAGTTAAGCGATCTTTAAATCTCTAATTATCGTTATTCAACTCCCGCCCGCCATGACATAAAATATATACAATCAATATTTTATCACTTTGTACATTTATACAATAATGTTACATTCAGACGATTTTCACTTCATAAGAGCAATTCCAGCATGTGACAACATTATTTACAATATATAATTTTATCAATATGGACACGCACAATAGTTTGCCCAACCACAGTAATTTTATTTTATAAAAATGCTATATGCGTTAAGGGGACACTACAGTAGTGGCGTGTTGCCACATCCTCCTTCCTCTATACAAACTAGATATCCTCCGTATGGTCTATTTTTTTTAGTCTCCCCCATACCATTCGTTTCGACTTATGCAAAGTTAATCTCTAAATTACTCAACCTGTCCTTGCCGTAACAAATTCTTATAGCCCTTTTGTCTGGGCACACACACACACACACACACACGACTCGGTGGCGCGGTTGGTAGAGTCTCCGACTGTCACTGCGGCGGTCCAGGTTCGAATCCTGCCCAGGGCTGAAATAATTTCAGTATCGCTGCGCTTCGAGTCGTTACTCCAACTCTCGTGGGCGGGGAGTTGGGTGTGTGTGTGCGTGTAAGGTCACAGCATTACCCATAGATCGGTCATACGAACTCTGAGCTCTCTTCTGAGAGGGAAATAGCTGTCGATCACGAGTCCAGCACGTGATCCAAAGACCAAGTGAACACACACACACACACACACACTTTTTCGAATCTTTCTAGAAATATATGTGAGGAAATGTTTGTAAAGTTTGTGAGAAAAGTTTGTTTGATTTGACAGGTTCGTAAGAAATTTCACGACAAAGTAGTTAAAAAAATTGAACAAAAGACACGATATTTGTGCTTAATTAATTAGTTTAATAAACTAAGCACATTTTCTATGAGACGTGTACGAAATGAAGTGATGTATATGTATCTCCATTTATTACTCCATGTATAATAGAAACATTGGAATAAAGCTGAGATAAGTTCATAATAATTAAATTTAAAATCACTAAATGTGTTAAGTGAGACGATTACTCCTGAGTATGAACAAGTTTAATAAAAATAATTATATGTCGTAAGTGACGATAACAGAAGAATAATAAAATCCGACTTAGATTCCTCGGGAAAGATAGAAAGAACAACAGCATCTGCCATTCCGTTTTGTAAGCAAATCATTCACCCTTCCACAAGCATAACCTTAAGACCAAAATAAGACCTGGCTCTACTTTGCTACATAGTACATGCATGGTTCATGACTGGTGCGTATTGAGATATTTGTATATCTTATTTCGAACATATATACATGTACGAGTAAAAGGGTATATACATAAACACGCACATACACACACGCACATACACACACGATTCGGTGGCGCGGTTGGCAGTCCCCGACCATCACTACGGCGGTCCGGATTCGAATCCAGCCCAGGGCTAAAATAATTTCAGTATCGCTGCGCTTCGAGTCGTTACTCCAACTCTCGTGGTCGGGGAGTTGGGTGTGTGTGTGTCTGTGTGTGCGTGTAAGGTCACAGTTACCCATAGATCGGTCATACGAGCTCTGAGCTCTCTTCCGGGAGGGAAATAGCTGTCGATCACAAGTCCAACACGTGATCCAAAGACCAAGGTGAATCACATGATCATTGGGGAATAAGTGACAGAACCCCACGAGTTTTTCTCCTTTCCTATAGATAAGTACAGTTAGGTAAATACAGACATAAAGAGAGGAAATAGCATTAGCGAAATTAGCATTAAAAATGCGACTCAAAACTTATTACATACGAGATCTGGTAACATAAACAAAACCTTATAGAAAAAATGAATCAGGAAGAAACGATAAGAGCCTCAGTGTACAACATTACCAAAAAACAAAAAACAAAAGAAAGAGACAAGGAATAATATTTGCTATTTTCAAAGCTCAGTATGAAAAAAAAAGAAAAAAAAAAAGAGGATCCTAGAAAGAAAATAAGTATTATTCCAAAGACAACATGGCTATAATGCAGTGGTTCCCAACCGGTGTGCCGCGGCACCAAAGAGTGCCGTGAGATCAACTGAGGGTGTCGCCAAAATTTGTCAAAAATTATTTTCGTATTACCGACTCTCTCTGTCATCCATTTTTGTTGATGGAGGCAGCATCAGTGTAAAGGTGAGTATTTTCATATTATCCAGTGACAAAATTTTGTCACACTAATGTTGAATCAATAAAATACTGACAAACTAGAATTTGGATTTCCTAATAAGGGTGCCGGGGACTTCTGAAAGGCTTGGCAAGGGTGATTGCCTCAAGCTAGAAAAGGTTGGGACCCACTGCTATAGGGTGTACAGAACAAACAATAAGAATAAAAGAAAGAAGACAAGACGAGTGACACTGCCAAACGTTTCCTCTTCCGTCCTTCCTTCCCTCCTTCATCGAGTCTCAATGAAACTGGAATGAGTCGTACAGACGAGAGTTTGGCGCCTAAATGAAAGACATGGAAGCACAACGACGCGATCAAGTTTGGGGGGAGGGGGGGAGGAACAAGCTTAAACACAAAAAAAAGAAAAAAAAACAGGAGGAAATAAAGAAGGATGACGAACATAGGAGACGACAAAGAAAAAAAAAAAAAAAGGAGGACGAGAGGAAGAATTGAAGGGAGAGGAGAAAGAAGAAGAGGTGAGGAACTGAGGAAAGAAAGGAGGATAGTTGATGAACGGTTGGACGTGACGAGGAATGTGGACTTTACATTCGAATGAAAAATGAAATGTGTTGTTTGGAAGAGGATTCTTTTTTTTTTTAGCGAGAAATGCACGGGTGCTGTACCCCATACCGAGGACAAGTGGTTCAATAACAACAACACAACCAGAAGCGTACCCACCTTACTCCCACCCGCCCTCAAGTTCACAGCGCCGAACGTGCCAAAAGTTTAGATATTCAAACTGTGAAGAAATTAGGACAGGGAACGCGACGTACGAGCAAGACAGAGTGAGGGAGAGGAGACACCAAGATGTGGAGGGAGGGGAGGACGAGGAGGCCGGGGGTTAGAAAGGAGAGAGAAGAAGAAGAAGGAGGAGGAGAAGAGGATAACGGCGATGACAACGACAATCATGACGACTCAATGAAACTGAAATGAGTCGTAGAGGCGGCAAAGTTGGCGCCAAAATTAAACGGCGGGTGGGTCCGGACCGAGGCGACTTGGGGTTTACGGCCGCGCCAAGGGGGGCAAAACAGAGAATTACGAGTCATTTGCATATGTATTCGCCGTGGTGGAGGGGCGAAAGGGAGGCCAAGGGAGAGGAGGAAGAGAGGGAGGGAGGCAAGAGGAGGGCCGGGCAGCAGGGGAGGAAGGGTAGGATGAGGGAACGCGGAAAGGACAGGAGGGAAACATGGAGAGATAAAGCAAGGGTAAATAACGGGGGGGAAATTTGTGCTAAGAATAGATGTATGTTCTTCAAGAGGTGTGGATGTACGTCTTTGTGTGAGTATGTGTATTTACCTAGTTGTATTATACGGGAAGGGGAACTATGCTCTTAGTGACCCGTCCTTGTATCTCTCAGCATCTAGTTTGTTCTTAAATTCTTGTATGGTGTTTGCACACACAATTGTTTCGTCCAGTTTGTTCCAGACATCCACCACTGTGTGTGTGTGTGTGTGTGTATTTACCTAGTTGTATTTCACGGGAAGGAGAGCTACGCTCGTGGGGTCCCGTCTCCATATCTCATTTTATCTAAACTATTTTTAAATTCATGTATTGTTCTTGCACACACTATTTTTTCATCCAACTTGTTCCAACTGTCTATTACTCTGTGAGGAAAGCTGTTCTTTTTCAGATCTCTTCTATAGCTGTCCTTCTTGATTTTCCTTCCGTGTCCTCTTGTGTTTCCATCATCCCATTTTATCAGATTCTCTCTATCAATAACTTCTATGCCTTTCATGATTCTGTAAATAGCTATAAAATCTCCTCTTTCTCTTCTTTGCTCTAATGTCTGTAGTTCAAGTTTTGCTAGTCTCTCTTCATATGATAGTTTTGAGAGTTTTGGTGCCAATTTTGTAATTGCTCTTTGTATTCTTTCAAGTTTTTTTATACATTTTTTTGTACTTGGTGACCATACTGTTGCTGCATATTCCAATTTTGGTCTTATCAGAGTGGTTAGAATTTTCTTCACCATTTCCTCATCCAGGTATGCAAATGCCACTTTGATTGTTCTTATCAAATTATAAGTTTCTCCAAAAATCTTATTTATATGTTTCTCAGGTGACATATTATTCATAACAATGACTCCCAGGTCCTTCTCATTCTCTACTTTTTTTATTCCTTCTTCTCCCAATTTATATGATCCTATTATTCTGTTTTTGCTTTTTCCAAATTCCATTATACTACACTTTTTAGTGTTGAACTCCATCTCCCACTTCCTACTCCATTCCTGTACTTTGTTCAGATCATTCTGTAGTGACTCACAAGAATGATGACTCACAAGTGTGTGTGTGTGTGTGTATGTGCGTGCGTGTGTGTGAAATATTGGTAGAAGATACAAGTTAAACAATACCTTCAATCTTGTAGGCTTGTATTCTAAATGGCCTCCCAAACTTTACTTGATTGTAATGTACGGAGTTGGAAATAGGAATATCGGTACTGTCTCTATAGCTTCCCTGATCAAACTTTCCCATAAATTGATTTATGTTTTGACCTTGATTATTTCCTCTACTCTATTCTACACACTAAAGTGACCATGTGGAAACCCATGTTTCCTAACTTATTTTGATCAATATCTCCTTTTCTCATTGTCCGTGACTTCTTGTTCGTTGAACTTAAACTAACAAATCCCCTCTGTCATCTTTTTTTTTATTCTATTCCAAATATAACTATCATATCACCGTTCTCTCTTCGATCCTCCGGGGTGGGTAGCCCCACTCTTTCTAGTCTCTCCTCGTATGTCTTGTCAGGCAGAGAGGGGATCCTTCTGATTTCCGCCATTCGTATTCTCTCTAATTTCTTTATAATTCCCTTTTCATGTTTATTCACTCCACTATCTTCCATTTTTGTATTGTTTAAAATATATTCTTCAGTTTTACCCGCCTCCCCCAGAATTCTTTTCCTTGGTGATTACAGATAAGAAAATTTGATTAATCATCTCAGCTTTTTTCTTTCCTTTTTTCATCACAAACTATCCTTTCAACATTTAACTTAGATATTCTTTCCTTATGCTTCAATTTGCCATTTACAAATCCATAGAACAACTTGGGTATGTCTTTAGACTCATCAGTTCCCGTCTTTTCAAAGTTCTTTTCCTTTCTTTTGATCCTTGTGCGTTCATTTCTGATTCTTTTCAAGTCTTCATTTGTCTTCTTTGTTCTTCTATTGTATGTATGTGCATTGCCACGTCTGCAAGACGTCAGGAAGTTAGGCAGAGAAGTGAAGCCAAATTTGTGCACTAAACATGTGACAAACATGCGTGACTCACGTATTATACCTGATTGCAAGTTTAACGTAAAGAGACCACTTTTGTTATACACATATTTGTATATCTTCCATCTTTTTATGCTTCTGTGTTTAAAGTAAGAATATTTTGTGTGGTATGTTCTAAAAGTACTAATGCACCTTTTTAATCACTTCTTTAGGCCAGAGGGAGATCTGTAGTATTTATTATTAGTTCTGCGCAATCTTAGTGACAAATTTTGTGTCTCGGAGTTGTTTATGATTCATCTTTATTATTTCTACTTTTTGTCACATTAAAAGAAAAAACGTTCTGGTCTTAGACCGGTATATAAACACTTCCTGTCATAATCATGTTGTTTTAATTTACAATTATAATCAGTAACGTTGCGTTTCCTTTGTATGATGATAATGAAAACTTTAGTTTCTTACTGGTGAGACATCATTGCACAGCCCAAGACGTCAACAGCATCTACCATTCTATTTTGTAAGCAAATCATTCACCCTTCCACAAGCATAACCTTAGGATTCATTAGAACTGAAACAAATTGACAATACTGTTTGTCGAAGAATTAAGAACACCCTAGAAAAATAAAATAGCATGGATAAACTCAAATATGCACAACTGGGTAATCAGTGATACATATATCAATGTGATTTTTGTGGGCATCAATTCCCAGCACCAACTATAATTGATTTCGGCACCCCAGGTTGGAAAACGCTGTCATACGAACAGCTAAGAAGAGTGACGATGTTATAGCAAAAGACTAAAGTTACTGAGAGAAATGCTCGAGAGTGTACGTGTGTATATACTGTAGAGAAGCCATATTCACTTCTTAAGGAACATCTCCCGTTTACTTCCATCCCCTCTAAATTTAAATCTACTTTCCCCATTTTCTTTGTCCGTCCGTATGCGTTACGGGGAATCTCGCTTGTATTAATTCGTTTTAGTCCTTGTTTCCATTTACGGAACTCATTTCTTGTTTCCTTTCCTCCCTGCCTATTCTTCTTTCGTTCATTTAAATTCCACTTTTATTTTCCACATTCTTTCCACATTCCATGGACGTTAAAAAATTCGTTTTTGTTACTTTTCCTTCACATCTTAAATCATTCTCTTTTCTCTCCTTATTTTCATTGCTGGTTTCTCATTTTATTTGGTAATGTTCTGCTCGTCTATCTCCAACCGATCCACTTTTTCTTCCACGAAAACAACCAATCACAATCATTCGACAATATTCTCAATAATCATCATTAGGAACCATCTGTGTAGTTGTAGCCGTGTAGGACCTCATTTTTTGGACTGCCAATAAGATTGATGTGGTTTGTTTCCACGTTATGGTAAATAGGTCCCGTCCGTAAAAGATTATTCCCATATCATGGTAAATAGATATCGTCCGTAAAGGACGATTTCTAATTAAATTCTAAATATTTTTGTAATTATCACGAATACCGTCCGCCATGACATAAATTATATACAATCAACATTTTATTACTATGTACAATTTATAGAACAATGTTACATTTAGATGCTTTTTACCTTACAAGGACCATCCTAGTATGTGACAATATTATTTACAATATATAATTTGATTATAATGGACACATATAATGGTTTGCCCAAGATAAGTAATCTTATTTTACAAAAATGCTATATGTGTTAAGGGGACACTGCAGTAGTGGTGTGTTGCCACAGGGTTAATCAAAGCCCGGTGTACAATAATTGTCTATTAATATTTGTGTGTCCTACAAGGAGGACCGTGAGGACAAGACGCAGAGGTCCTGATTCCCAGTAAAAGGTTTCGAAGTTTACATAATATATATTTTTCAACCACAAATCACTTTTAATTCCATGCCATCGCAATCGGGACTGAAAGTCGCTCGTAGGAGGCATCTGTTGGAAATTGAAATGTGGACGAGCCGAGGATTCGAACCCAGCTAACCCGTAACAAACTTACAGTGACGTTAACCAATACGCTATCAAGAGAGATACATTATATTATATAAACAGTATCCAATTTACTCAATGTTTCATTAGCCCTTCGCTTACAAATAAACACTTACGGTGGTATTCATAGAAAAATTCTTTGCATGAATCTTATATAAATCCTTGGAAGAGAAAGATTTATATAAGGAAAGATCTTTTAAGAATATCACGGTAACAATCTTTCTGTGGTATTCTTAAAAAATTATTTCCTTATATAAATCTTTCCCTTCCAAGGATTTATATAAGATTTATATAAGGAAATATTTTTTAAGAATACCACAATCTTACTGTGGTATTCTTAAAAAAATCCTTATATAAATCTTTCCCTTCCAAGGATTTATATAAGGAAATATTTTTTAAAGGATACCACCGTTAGTCACGTGATTTTTTTTTTAAGGCTATCAATCTCTACGTTTTTTCGTTCTCTTCTATGTCACGTGATCTTTAAGGCAGTTAGAACTCTTTCGACATTGGAATGTCCTTCCAGAGTAGAAGGCAGTCACGAGTTTCATGAAGTGAATAAAACACAAACTACAAGGACACACTGATGTCAAACAATCCACTCACAGAACCGTAGATTTTCGTGTAGTTAATGAATGGAATAAACTTCCTGCAGAGGCAGTGCAATGTAGTTCAGTTCGGAGCTTTAAGATTCGTCTCCATAATCACCTAAGCAAGATGCTGTAATGCCTGCCATTTATTTTATATAATTTTTTTGTTGGTTTATTATTTGTGTTTATTATCATTTGCTTGATTATCATTTATTATTATTTATCTGTCAATTTATTATTATTTACTATTTACCTGTTTGTTTATTATTTAACTATACATATGCATTTATTTATTCTGTTTATTATTATCTATATTATTATAATTTTTATTATGTTTTATTCATTTTATCTTATTTTTTGCATCATTATTATACATTTTTTTCGCATCCGACCTAGTTATGGACCAAAAGGTCTTCTGTCGGCATGCTCCGCCTTTGTAATCCTTTGTATTTTACCGAAACTTTTATTCCTACGCCGGCCGTGATTATTTGCGGTCGCCGCATTTCGCTATCAGTTGATTGCTGGAT
This sequence comes from Oratosquilla oratoria, assembly GCF_046742065.1. Taxonomy (NCBI): domain Eukaryota; kingdom Metazoa; phylum Arthropoda; class Malacostraca; order Stomatopoda; family Squillidae; genus Oratosquilla; species Oratosquilla oratoria. Next base: position 41,649,830 of record NC_134796.1, read on the forward strand.
TGTCGGGTAAGGATGATAGGAGAATCACAGATGAACTTCATCATTTGAGAACGGGATAATGGAGCGAACATTGAACATATAGTCGGTTCGAACCCGCATGTCATCGAGTGGTGGCAGTAAAAACGTGTGGTCATGCATCTCAAGGTGTTCTGTCCGTATCTGTCATGTTTTCAATCTGCAGTAAGGTCGAAGTCGTCTAACCAAGCGTAAACAGTGTTTCCAGCTGGCTTTTTTCTTTGTCTACTCTCAATATACAAAATAGATAAATAGATCAAACAAAATAAAATAATAAATAAATAAATAAATGAATGAATAACACAAATAAATAAAAATATGAGTAAGTAAATAATTAAATAGATAAATAGAGAAAAACAGAAAAAACGAAACGAATTCATACAGCAATGAAAATAAATAAAATCTACACAGGAAAGGTTAATGCTAAGGTAGTTCCAGGTTTCCTGAGTTCTTAATGCAGGTCACAAATAAGACTTTGCACGAAATATCCTCTCCTGGCACACTCAACGAAACAAGTAAACGTAAAAATACCAACAGTAACCTTCTTCCATCCATCATAACAAATGGATACAAGTGATTCGTATATCAAGACGACTAGCCTCATGTACATATTATACGAACACCAAACCCTACGGGTCACGTATAACTCTATCCAACATCGACCACGTCTGGTCTCCTCCTGGGGTGGTAATCTATCCATCTATTCCCTCCCCACACGAGACAATCCATCGCGTGGGACTTCGCCATCTATTCAGACACCGGTGGAGATGATGACGTCAGTGTGTGCTGGTCTGCGGACTTGATGGCTCAGGCTAAAGCACATAGACTCGGGAAGGGTGACCGGCCGGCTGGCTTGATGCTTGGGGTGACGAAGAAGGCTGGGGTTGGGGGGGGGGGAGATGGCTTTAATCTCCCCCAATGGGTATTTCCTCGACCTCGTATTGGGGAGGAAAGGGTAATATATCTAGGGGTAAAGTATAGGGTGAGTATTTACATGGCTAAACGTTTGGTTTGTTGTTTATTATTGGCTAATCTTTAATGTTGTGTTGGGTGTGACGTCATGTCGTCTTTGTGCCCCACAAGGAACTGAGAAAGTTCTGTTCTTATTTTTTTCACCTCATTAAATTTTAATTATGTTTTACGTATTCATTTAAGGATTTTGTTCTACTTAACAGCAGACGATTATAAATATACATATCTGTATATAAGTACACACACACACACACACACACACACACACACACACACACACACACACACACACACACACACATATATATATATATATATATTTATATATTATATATTTTATATATATATATATATATATATATATATATATATATATATATATATATATATATATATATACTGGTACATTGTGGCAAGTTGATGAAGGTGGAAAAAGAAGTCACGGGTCTAGTTACGAATTTCTGAGTTAATTCCTGACCGGTTTCGCTCTATGTTTCTTTTGAAGAGGCATAGCGCAAAACCGGTCAGGAATAAACTCAGAAACTCGGAACTAGACCCGCGACTTCTTTTTCCACCTTCATCATATTTTTACACATACATATGCGAGAGTAACCACCATGAAAGAAATCAACGAAGCAGAGCAATTTCGTTTATTGTACTAGCAGTGATGTAAATATACGAAAGCGCTGTGCTTCGTTAGTTTGCGAATACACGATTCTAGTGGCTTTATTGCATATATATATATATATATATATATATATATGAATATATATATAGATTATATATATATATATGTATATATATATATATATGTAATATATATAATATATATATATATATGTATACACCGAAAGATTTTCCCCCTTATAAGGGAGGTAGCCAAGTCAAAGGCAGGTACCTACTCCCACCCATTCCACTCCCCTCCACCACCCCTTCCTCCTTCTCATCTTAGCTCCTCATGGATGACGGGTCATCCCTGTATCCCGCCCACTGCCCTGTGTCAGAAGCAATGTAGCAACACACAGTACATCCACGGCAAGGACACTTCACTTATTTGGCGACCTCCCCCCCCTTTTTTTCTGTCTCCTCATGCAGAAAAATAGAAGACGGGGAGAAATCCCTTTGAGCTGAGTCAAAGTATCATTCACACATAAGCAAGTTCTACCCCGCCCCTCCCTTCCGTGCATAAAAGTATAATCTATACACAACACCTCTCTACTCATGCCCTCTCTCTCCTTTGCTCAACAGACATTCCCCTCTTGCCCAGCGCCTCTTTCACCCCATCCATCCATCTCATCCTCGGGCATCCCCTCAAGTTCAGTCCTTTTACCTCCGCCTTCCATACCTCTTTTACTTATCTTTCATCGCTAATTCTTTCCATGTGTCCAACTAATCCCAGTACTCTTTAATCAGCTCTATCTGTCATCTCCTTTTCCAACCCCGCTCTCCTCCTCACCCCGTTTCTCACTCTATCCAACCTAGTAACACCTATTATACTTATCAGACATTTCATCTCAAATACATTGAAATTTTTCCTCTCTGCCTCTCTTAAATTCTGTCTCTACCCCATACAAAGCCGTCGGTACAATCACCCTTTCGTACAATCTCTTCATCTCACCCATTCCCAAATGTCTATTTTTCATGACACTTTTTGATCCCACAAGGTATTTACTTGCTTCTTTCAATCTACAATTTACCTCTACCTCCACTCCTCCCTTTTCTGCCACATGTAACCCCAAATACCTAAAGCTAACAACTTCCTCCACCCTCTCTCCTTTAAGATTTACTTCCAACTCGCTGCCATCCTCTCCCCTTGTACATCACATTTACCTTCGGCTTTCTTCTGTCGCATACCCTCCCAAACTCCGTCACCAACTTCCTCAATCCTTCCTCTGACCATGCCATGTCGTCAGCAAACAACAACTGGCTCGCCTCCCCCTTTTCTTCATTTTCTTTAACCATCCCCAGTCCCATGCCCACCAGACTTTGTTATGGTCAATTACATGGGTGTTGTCTTATGAATTTATAATACCATAGTCGCAATAGGGCTGAACTACTAATAACAACAGCAGTTCTATTTGACATAGAATACCGATCTGGTTTCATGGCAACTGTTGGTATTGATATGTTTTCCGTTTTCGTAGACTTTCATTCATCATCAGAAATGCCAGATGATGAGATTTCTTCATCTAAAGCTTCTTCTGAAATTATATTTTTCTCTTCCCTCTTCTTTTTTTTGTGACTTCATCTTTTCTTTCCTAAATTCGACCTTTTCTGATTTTTTTTTTTTTTTTTAAATAATTTTACTTGTTTTTACAACAAGGTGCAGGGATGAACCGTCATCCAGGAGGTGCTAAGATAAGAGGGAGGGTGGAGGGGTGTGGAGTGTATTCAGGGATGGAATAGGTGGGAATGATTTTATACCTTTTCCTTTTTGGCTACCTCCCTTGTAAGGGGGAAAAAGCCTTGGTATATGTATGTATGTACTTGTTTTTACCACCATTCCTTTAACTTTCATGTGGACAAACTTAGATTTAAGGAAATAGGCAAGAATTGGTTTACTAATAGGGTGGTCAACGAATGGAATAGACTTTGTAACCACGTAGTGAGCGCTGAAACTATCAGTTGTTTTAAGAAACGGTTAGACAACTTTATGGATGGGGATGACAGGTGGTAATGGACATGGAACTGCCTAGTGTAGGCCTTATGGTCTCTTGCAGTCTCCTTCATTCTTATGTTCAGTTCTCTGGTCAATAAGAAATTCATCCTCTCGACTTGGTACTTTCATGTTCTTTTCACACTTGCAGTCTTCTCTATCAAAAAGTTGATCCCATGATAAGACAAACTTCTTACTTTTAGTGGCATTCCCTCCTTGATTTAATACCACAGACGCTTCTTCCAACAATCAGAGCAATTTGGTTTTAATATTCATAACTACTACTTACCACAACCAAGGAAAACACGATTAGAGTAAAAATATAACTCACAATTAATGAGAAACAGAACTTGACACAAGGATGGGAGACGGGTTAGCTCAACTGCAGTAAACCAATTAATGGCTGCCTGGCAATGAGCAAGGAGGCATAGCAAGTGAATCTATAACATATTTTCAAAAATGTGAATCCATATCCTTCCATAGGATATATTCTGTAAATATCTCGTAAATTCGTCATACATCGAGTGATTTATTGTCCCCTCAGTGTAGTTTACAAATAATGAATTCTTCAATCTAAAATTGCATAAACCTTAGATACATAACGAGTTAAAATGGAAAAATGCTTCCTTTAAGAAAATTGCCTATTTCTAGTTTATCATTTGTTATTATTTATGTCAATTTATTATTATTTACTAGTTACCTGTTTGCTTATTGTTTAACTTTACCTATTTATTTATTTATCATCGTTTATATTATTATATTATTCATTTATTTATTTACTTATTTATTATTATAATTTTGTCGTATCCGAACTGATCCTAAGGAGTAGCTAATTTCTAAGCAAAATTTGGCCCCCAAAAAGAGGATGTTACGTTTTTTTTTCAGATTTTTTTTTGTCTTCATTTCCAAATTTTAGATCATCTTCTCTACAAAACTAGAAATGTGTCTCAAAATATTCGTGAAGCGTGCCAGCCTCTCTCAGTCATGTTCTAAACGGCAGCAAGCGAATTAGTAATCAATTTCTTTTTCAAGATTTCTAGCTTTAGAAAAGGTGATTTCTGCTGTTAGGAAATGGAAAAAAGTAAATTCCCATGAGATCTTTGGGAAGTTATATTGAACAGAAAAGTTGAAATACTGACATTTTTGTTCCAGTATTTTTTTTTTAATTTTAACAGAATATACATATGAATATACCCATATACACATACGTACATATTCTTAAAGTTATTTACATAGATAAACATATATATGCTCGTAAAGATATACATACATGCAGACAGACAAAAGACAAGCATATTCATATACTCAATCGATTGATTAATATCATGGACATATACTTTCAATTCCTGCTCTTCAAAAATTTCCTGCAGAGGCAATGCAATGTAGTTCAGTTCTAAGCTTTAAGATTCGTTTAGATAAACACCTATGCAAGATGCCGTAATGCCTGCCATTTATTTGATATTATTTGTTTGTTTGTTTGTTATCATTTGTCTGTTTGTTTATTATTATTTGCTTGATAATAATTTATCATTAACTATCTGTCAATTTATCATTTACTATTTACCTGTTTGTTTATTATTTAACTTTACCTAATTATTTAAATACTTATTTTATTTATCATTATTTATATAATTGTAAATTCTATTTATTTTTCTATTTATCTATTTATCAATATTATATATTTTTTCTGCATCCGACCTAGTTATGGACCAAAAGGTCTCCTGTCGGCATGCTCCTTCTTTGTAATCCTTTGTAATCTATACGTCTATGCATGACGTAGACGTACAAACTTTCGCAAGTCAGCGAGTATCATATAAAACTATGATCGTATGTAAACATCCCTCACTACTCGTAAATGACCGATCCAAGGCAACTATTAATAGCAGAGTAATAGGAGGGAGGAAACGGCCTAATAGTTTAAGTAAATAGCCGCGACAGCCATAAATAAGGCGATGCATTATGCAGATTCAAAGACCTCACACGCTTTTGAAGGTCATATAAATTCATAAGCCCTGACGACCTGACAAAGGACCGTAGTGAGGGGGGTTCGGCGTTGTCGCCTTGTGAGGAGCGGCGGCGGTGCTCGTGTTTTATGGCAGCGGCACAAAGGCCCGCTCATGCTATGCGGCTGGCGCGGTGGTCGTCGATTCCCGCGCGGCGACCAGCGGGAACGCCAGACCTATTACTTGTTCTAAATGGACTGTGTAATGTTTGTTTACACATGGGTGAGCCTTGACAGTGATAGGCGTATTTGTAATCAATGTTTAGGCTCCCAGGGTAGAATAACTTTCAATTGCTCCATGGGTTCCCTGAGCTATAGGTATAGGGGGATTTATTCTCCTTGATGTACCAGGTTGTTTCTAGTGATGGGACGATGCCAACATTATTAACGATTCCGATAAGAGTTCCGATACTACTTTAAACTTCCGATTCCGATACATGCAATAATTATAATTCATGGACATTTTCTGGCCCTGCAGTTTGGTTTAGGAAACAAATACTTTAATGAACAAAGTACATTTATTAAACATTTATCGGAATCAGAGGTTTACAGGAATATCGGGACTTGTATCAGAATCTGTGAAATTTTTTGGTATTGCCCTATCATAAGTTGTTTCACTTCTGTTCGATCTGTTTCTTGTACAGTGTCAGTTTCTGAAGAACAACGCGTTTTCTGAAATATACAGGCGGAAAGAAGAGTTCTCGTTTTATTTGTTATGTTAATGAATTCATGAACGGGTCAGTGGATTTTTTCCACACATCATTATCGAACAGCCCTAAGGCCCCTTTAACACTAGGCGACTAGTGACCGTCACTAGTGGCGGTCACCAGTTGCCTAGTGTGAAAGTCTCGGGCAACTGCAAGCAACCAGTGACTGTCACCGAGTTGTGGAATCCTTTCTCATCATCTCATTAGTCGAAAGAATGGCATCAATGGAAGAGGTGCTTCGGTTGGCTTTGCTGGTCAAGAAAAAGAAACGGTCGGTGACGGCAACTGCCAGTGACGGTCACTTGTTACCGGAGCGGCCAACAGCCATAGTCTGCTGCGCAACCGGGCAACCGCAGTGACGTAGTGTGAAAGGCTCAATTTAGAATAATGGTAGGCAACTAGTGACGGTCACTAGTTGCCTAGTGTGAAAGGGGTCTAAGCGATGCAGAAGTGTGGTTGTGTGTTTTGTGAAAACCGTGACAACATAGTGTCTTTCTTCTCATCTGTGGTCATGTATAGTTGTACATCCTTTTCAAAGGATTACAAAAGAGGAACATGCCGACAGGAGACCTTTTGGTCCATAACTAGGTCTGATGCGGGAAAAATATAATAATGATAAATAAACAAAAGAAAAATACATAAAAATCATAATAATATAAATAATACTAAACAGAATAAATAAATAGGTAAAGTTAAATAATAAAAAACAGCTAAATAGTAAATAATAATAAATTGACAGATAACTAATAATAAATCAAAATCAAGCAAATAACAAACAAGTAATAACAAACAAATAAACAAACAATATAGAATAAATGGCAGTCATTACAGCATCTTTCTATTTATATTATTTTTTTGTGATCTTTTCTTCCCACTGAAAGGAAGCTCGTTGTTTTCTTAGTGTTTACGCGTATAAACATTTCACATTACATATCTTAATTTTTGACTGCTTCTTTAAGGTTACCTTTGTTTCCATTTTTGTACCTATGGTGGGGAAATTCCATGTTTGTCTTGCTCATTAGTAGGCTAGAAATTCCGTATTCAAAATTTATTGTCATGTTTTTTATTTTCATTTTTCAGTCAACGTCCACCCAATATTCCACCACAAAGGTTTCCGAGCATCAAGAACGAACTCTATAAAGGCGAAAATTCCGTCTAGAGAAAGGTTCAGATTCCTTTCAAAGACGTTTTGAAAAAAGTAAATAAATAGATTAATAAATAAATAAATAAATAAATAAATGGAGGATTAACTAGATAAATGAATGAACAAATAATGATAAATGAATAGATAAATAATTAAACAAATAAATAAAGCAAATACATAAAATGAATAGAAAACTTATTTGCAAATAATTATATTGGATCCTCATTTGAGTATGGCTGAAGGTGTACGGACATATCTACATTTTTTTTTAAATATTAAGAAATAATTCATCATTAGAATTGATAAAAAAAAACGTGTTTTTATTTCAGTATTTTCTAAAAAAGATAAACTAGCGTTACCATTCTAGTTACGTCTCAGTAACTTGTCTAATCTGATCATGAAATTCAATATCAATAAAGAGATCAAACGGTCATTTTAGTATGGCAAACTGGGATCAGCTATTCACAGTCGTAAGACTATGTTTCTTTTGTTATTTCAGAAGACTGAAACGTTAATTTCTGAATACAGATACCAACAATGTTATCTCGTTAGACTAAACCGTCAATTTCTAAAAAGATGCCAACAATATAAAAAATGTCAATGCCATTATAAGGTTGGAACAGCAAGGCATAGGATATTTCATACCTCACAACGGAAAAAATGTCGACAGGATGCATCTGGTCGACAACACAACAAGACTCAGATTAATTTGAAAACAAATAAATGTATAATCAAATGGATTAGGAAATAAATTACCAATTAGGTAAATCGATGAATAAACAGGTAATTGTTTAAACAAAGAAAATGAATCAGGTTATATAAAGACAGATAATTAAACTAATAAATTAATGAATACATAAATGAACGGATTACTTGATAGGTAAATAAATCAACCAAGTATTCATAATTAACCACACGGATAAATTGATAAATACATGAATTAGATTAATACACAAATACATAAGTTAATGAAAAACTTATAAACACACACAAATGTATAAACATCACGCCCACACAAAATTCAAGTGCACACAAGGCGAAATATTTGTGCGAAATGGCGGGGTACCTATTGTAATATAAGAACAAAAAAATACAATAATTGCTCGTTGGCGTGTGTGTGTGTGTAATAAGTATAACTCTTCTCATTTGTAATATTAATACTTACATCCAAGCCTCCTCCTGCTCGCATGCATAAGCAACAAAGCACAGCCAACAAACATGCAAATGCATTGAGATATAGATTAATGGACTTGATATTACATTCAAATTAAATCGACTAAAAAACAGCGGCACCACATTAAGCCTTTTTATTTTTGTCCTGCCGTGGCCACTGCATGACGCTCCGTGTGGTATCTGCCGGGGGTGAGGTGTCGCTTCTGGTTGCTTATTCTTCTGTACTAGAAGAAAGGACAGGAGGAGGAGGAGGAGGAGGAGGAGGGGAGGAGTAGGAGGAAATGGAGGAGGAAGAGGAAGAAGACGAGGAGAGGAGGAAGAGGAAGAAGACGAGGAGAGGAGGAAGAGGAGGAAGAACAGGAGGAGGAAGAGGAAAAATAGAGGGGGAGGGGGAGGAGGAGGAGTAGAAGGAAGAGGAAAAGGAAGAAGACGAGGTGGAGGAGGAAGAAAGAGGAGGAGTAGAAGGAGAACGAGGAAGAAGACGAGAGGAGGAAGAGGAAGAAGAGGTAAAGGAAGAAGAGGAAGGAGGGAGGAGGAGGAGGAGGAGGAGGGAGAAGAGGAGGAAGAAGATGATGGAGGAGTGTTATGTAATAGCCAGCTCATCTAACCTTGCCGACAATATCGCATGGAAAGAAGAGTGTTAAGGAGGGAGGAGGAGGAGGAGGAACAGGAGGAGGAGGAGGAGGAGGAGGAGGAGGAGTGTTTTGTCACTAATACCCAGCGCTTCTATCCTTGAGGGGTAATATTGCACAGAATAGGAAGGGTCTTCGAGATGAGGTGATATAGGCAGTAGAAAGAGGAGGAGGAGGAGGAGGAGGGAGAGGAGTAGGAGGAGGAGGAGGAGGGAGAGGAGTAGGAGGAGGAGGGAGAGGAAGAGGAGCAAACTTAAATTTGGTCATGTGTAGCCAGTGCTTCTGTCGGAAGAAGAGGAAGGAAATGGAGGAAGAGAGGAAAAAGGAGGAGAAGAGAAGATCGAGTAGCTGGAGGAGGAAGAGGAGGAGGAGGAGGATTGAAAAGGCAGATAAATAAAAGGGGGGAAGAGGAGGAACAAGGAGGATGTAAAGGAGGAAAAGAGGACAAGGAGGACAGAGAGGAATAAGAGAAGGAGGAGGAGGAGGAGGAGGAGTAGAGGAAGGAGGAGGAGTAGAAGAAGGAGGATTAGGAGAGGGAGAAGGAGGAAGAAGAAAAGTAAGAGGAAACGAGGAAGCAGGAGGAGGAGGAGGAGGAGGAGGAGGAGGAGGAGAAGGAGGAGGAGGAGAAAAATGAAGATGAAAACTTGCAGAGAAACATAAATTGAAGAACACAGAATGAGAGAAAAAATAATGAGATTACTGAGAGGGAGTTCAGAGGGAAGGAAATAACTGCCCGCGTGTGTGGATGTGATGCACAGTCATAACGACACAAACTACTTCCCCTGACGACCTAACGGAGGCAGAAAGGTGCCCTTCACAGCGTCTCTGGCTCGGAAGGGGAATGAAGGACACACGGAGAGATATTGCGAGAAAAAGGAGAAACGATGATAAAAGGGATCTTAGAATAGAGGAGGAATTTGTGAATGAGATAATATGAGAATTGACACGTGGGTGGAAGGGGGAAGGGGGGAGAGGGGATGGGTGGAAGGGGGGAAAGGCCAAAATGTTTTGTTTCGTTGACAATTGTTGTCTTAAGTGAATCATGAACATATATTCTCATGAATTTTTTTATGGTATTTTTTATTTCTCTCTAGAGTCTAGACGAAAGTGTTGTTACCATGATCATTGTTGGTAGTAGTACTAGTAGTACTATCTTCATTATAACGATTTTCATTATTTCTGGGTAATATCATTATTATTATAATTATTATTAATTTATTTCGTTTGGCAATGCATCTACCAAAGTTTGTCTAATAAGAGACTTGTGAAAGTTTTCAACACAGAAATTATGTAACACACACGCACAATATATACATATATATATATATATATATATATACATGTATAAATAAATATATATATATATACATATATATACATATGTATATATATATATATATATATATATATATACATATATATATATACACATTGAATGCGAATCAAACAAGAAATAATGGTCTCAAACTGTCAGGAAGTAGATTTAATTTGGAAGTGGGTAGAAAAAACTTCGCCAACCGTGTAGTAAATGAATGGAATAAACTTCCTGCAAAAGCAGTGCAATGTAGTACAGGTAGAATTTAGATAAGCACCTACGCAATATGCTGTAATAACTGTCATTTATTTTATCTATTTACTATCTGTTTATTTTGTTATTTATTACAAATTATTGTTATATTTCCGTTTATTATTTGTCATGGTCTGTTTAATAATGTTATTCAGGTATCTACTCTTTTCCGTATTCGATATAGTTATGAACCAAAAGGTCTGTCGGCATTCTCTTCCTTTGTTATATATATATATATATGTATCTCTATATATATATATATATATATATATATATGTATATATATATAATTATATATATGCAAGGTAACCACTTAAGAAAATAAACAAACGGAGCAGAGTGCTTTCGTATATTACATCTTCAGTGTAAATGTAGATGTAATATACGAAAGCGCTCTGCTGTTTGTTTATTTTCTAAAGTGGTTAACTTGCATTTATAAAACACACGTTCCTGGTGTTTTTATTGCATATATATATATATATATATATATATATATATATATATAAACTTAAATATATTATTTGTTGCGTTCGAACAGGACCCTTTGTCGTCATGTTTGTTTTCTTTACTGATTTGGTCCTTCGATTTTTATCCCACGTTTACTCTCCGACTCATTATTGGAAGCTCCGCTTTCATCTACTCCCTGGAACGACAACTTCTGACCATTCTATCGATCTATACATAAAGAGGAAGGGTTAATTGGTTGTTAAACTTTCATTTATATACGCCAGAGGGTTGTGATCGCCCCATTTGAATTCAGTCGTTCAGACGAAGAAGGTTACCCAATGAAAAGGGAGTGGGAGGGGGAGTGGGAGGGGGAGGGAGTTTAGTGGGAGGGGGAGGGAGTTTAGTGGGAGGGGGGAAGGTGCTAGGAAACTAAAGGGAATGGAAAAGGGGAGGAGGATGAGGAAGTAGGAAGCGGTGAAGGAAAAAGTTGAGGGGCCCACGCCAGGACCCGCTGAGTAGCTGCGGCCGGAGCCGTCACCTTTGCTCTATTACGCTCTTTGGGGACTGTTGGGGGCAGGGAACTAACTATAAGTCACTGGTGGTGATTGGAGAGAAGTGCGGGACTCAAACCCGAAAACAGAGAGATGTGAGGGTATCACGATACATAATAAATTAATTATAAAAAATTAATAAAACAAAATAAAAATTATCCAGACTTCCTCAGTTGCCCTCAATTGCCCATAAAAAAAAAAAAAAAAAAAAAAAAAAAAAAAAATTGCCCACCAGCACGTTAAGAAGCACTGTTCCAGACCTTCCAGGAATCTACCTGGAAACCCTTAGCGCAGTGGTTCCCAACCTTTTCTAGCTTGAGGCACCCTTGCCAAGCCTTTCGGAAGTCCCCGGCACCCTTATTAGGAAATCCAAATTCTAGTTTGTCAGTATTTTGTTGATTCAACATCAGTGTAACAAAATTTTGTCCCTGGATAATATGAAAATAATCATCTTTACACTGATGCTGCTTCAATGAACAAAGATGGAGAGAGAGAGAGAGAGTCGGTAATACGAAAATTATTTTTGCTCTCAATTTTAGGCGGCACCCTCAGTTGATCTCACGGCACTCTTTGGCGCCGCGGCACATCGATTGGGAACCACTGCCTTATCGGTATACATATATACTAAATATATACTGAGTATCACATGTTGGAGGGAGTAAGGAGGGTGAGATTACGTTGCTACTGTCGGTGTCTCCTTTACAAATGATAACACATTGCCGATGACAGTGATAATTATTTTGTTAATTTACATAAACACAGTCTCTTGCTGAAGCCTTACTTCTTTACTGAAAGCTACTTCCAAGACACATATATCAACATTTCGGCTTTGAATTTGTCCCTGACTTTTCGCACCAAGTTCACAAATCATTCCCACCGAAAGGAAATAGCTGTCGATCACGAGTCCAACACGTGATCCAAAGACCAAGTGAATACTCAGGACACAGACTCCCCGCCCCCAGAGGGACAACAAGTTTAATCGTCCTTCCCACCAGAAGCCCCAAGGGACGATGGCCTTCGTGGGTCCTTCCTCTTCGTCAACAAGCCCCAAATAACCCCTTAGGGTTTGTCACAAGGCCCAAGATCCGGATTAACAACCGCGCGTCCTTGTTCTTCCCTTCCTCTTCCTCCTTTTTCTTCTTCTTCCCTTCTTCCTCCTTCGTTTCCTTCTCCTCCTTTTACTTCTGCTATTTCCCCATTTCCGGCTCCTCGTCCCTTTTTTCCCTTTTCTTGTCCTCTCCTAATTCCTTTTCCTCCTCTCTTCCTCCTACTGTTCCCCTATTCTTTTGCCTAAACTTTATCCTCCTCTTTCTTTCTCTTCTTTTTCTTGTCCTCTTCCTAATTCCCTCTCCTCTCCTCTTCCTCCTCCTACTACCTTTCCCCTATTTTGTTCCCAAACCTTATCCTCCTCTTTTTCCCATCTCTCTTCCTCCTCCTCTCCCTGCTACCTCTTCATTTCTTCTAACTTTTCTTCTCCAGCTTGTACTCTTCCTTCTCATTTCCCCGTCGCCTCTTCCTCCCTTCTATTTCTCCTTTGTTCTCCTCTCTTTCTTACTCCTCGCGTTTCCTTCCTTCCATTTCTCCTAATTCTCTTCCTCCTCCTCCTTCTTCACATTTCTCATTTTCCTCTTCATCCTCATTTCCTATCTTCTGCTCTTCGTCCTCATTTTCTTTTCTTCTCCTGATCGTCATTTCTTCGTTTCCCGACTTTAAACCATCATTTCCCCTCCTCCCCTCCACATCCTCCTTCCTCTCTTTCTCTTTTTCGTATTCCTCTTCCTTTTCCCTCTTTATCACCTTCTCTCCCTTTTCCCTCCTATTCCTTATTCCCCAAAGTCCTAGTTTCTCTCTACCTCTTTCCCTTCCTACCTTCCTTTTCCCTCCTCCTCCACTTCTCCGTTATTTCTTTTCATCGAGGCCACTTGACGGCCTTGCGGTACCCCCTCCTCGCCTCTCAGTCACCCTCCAGCCTATCACAACACGAGGACCACCGTCCAAACAACGGCAGTGTCGTTTCCTTTGCCACCGTGAGCGCCCCCACCCCCCCTCCCGCTCTCCCACGTTCCCAGCGTTACGCTACACGCGTCCTCGGAGGCGAAGGCCCAAGGATAAACATTGGTTTTGCGCTTGAGCGCGTATATAAACAAGTATATAGTGCCAGGCACATCGGTCCTCGCTCGGCATTTTTATGTGTTTAATTTTTACTTATTTTCGTCTTTTTTTTTGGGGGGGGGGGCAGTTTAATGATGAATTGGTTTAGGTCCTATGATGATTTGTACAATTAACTGCTTCTTGAAATATCCAACGGTTTTCGTCTTGTATATATCCCTCTAAGGATCTATGATCTTAAATCTGACCTTTCTAAGTCACTCTTGAGTCTTTATACCTAAAATCTCTGCTCTCTAAGAAAATGCTAATTTGAGTTTACAAATTCTAAGCTTCTTAAGATCAAACTATGCAATCTTCACTTTTGTGTTTTATAAGATTATAATTGAGATTGAGTTAAAGATAATTTTGGTCTTGTTGGAATTAAATCGGACATTATATGGGAATAAAAACGGTGACCTTGATTTTGATCTTGACCTAATTACTCCAGAATATAATGGGAACAGGTAGACACTAATGTGATGAATTTCATTTAGATTGATCTAGCCAACTCATTTACTCATGTATGGAAATAAACACTCCTACTGGGATTCGAACCCTCGCCTGAGGGGCTTGTTTTTTATAAAACGAAGGCCGTACCATCGTGCTACCACGACCCTACAAAACGGAACGAGGTAGCACGATGGTACGGTTTTCGTCTTACAAAAGGCAAACCGCTCAGGCGAGGGTTCGAATCCCAGTAGGAGAGCTTATTTCCAAATGTCATAACACAAAAACATTATTCATATATCATAATGTAGCTAATAGGACTGAGAGGAAATAAAAAAAAAAAAAAAAAGAGAAATGAAGATAAAAAAAAAAAAAAAAAAAATTGATCAAAAACAACACCTTACCTTCGGACTCCGTACTGAGGAGGCAATAATCTCATTACAAAGGAGGAACATGCCGACAGGATACCTTTTGGTCCATAACTAGGTCGGATGAGAAAATATATAATAAAGCTTCGAACTGAACTACACTGCACCGCTTTTGCAGGAAGTTTATTCCATTCACTAACTACATGGTTGGCAAAGTTGTTTCTACCCACTTCCAAATTAAATCTATTTCCTGGCATTTTGAGACCATTATTTCTTATTTTCAAGACCTTACCATTGGTTCTTACCCATTAGGTCATGACCTAAAGTTGGGTCGCCAAGGATTTGTGGACTTATTACTCTCCTAATATTCCTATTCAAAATATCATCAAAGTAATCCTGATTGTAGGATTCCTGAGTCATTATTATCAAAGGTTAAGTAAATAATTGAAACATAGACGATTTGAGGAAAAAGTACTAACATATACTCCTGACTCTTAAGTGTTTAAGAAGGGTTGCCATGGTAGATCTAGAAAGGATTTTGGGTCACAGCCAAAAAAGGGAACCACTGTTTTAAAGGATAAACACCTCGCAATTTTCAAACCCAATTTTTTCTAATTTAGGGACGGATAGGGGGGTCGCCGATTTAATGAAGCGGCCTTGCTGTGGATGTACTGTGTCTTGCGTCACTGCTTCTGATCCAGGGCAGTGGACAAGATGCAGGGATGACCCGTCATCCAGGAAGTGCCAAGATAGGAGGGAGGGTAGAGGGTGGAGGGGAGTGGAGTGTATTGGGGATGGAGTGGGTGGGAATGGTTTTTATGCCTTTGTTTTTTGGCTACCTCTCTTGTAAGGGGGTGGGGAGCCTTGGTATATGTATGTATGTACTTTTAGATTATATCTAAATAGATTAATTTTGTTTTTCAGTCGTCCTTGATTTTTCTTCCGTTTTTATCGACATTTTCATTTCACCAAAACAAATCGTCTGCTACAAATGTTGGGAACAGTAGTCGCCATCTTGATGTCTTCAGAAACGAGTTCACACATTATCACCTTGGTGCTATAATTACTTTCCTGAGTGCGCGTCAGCATCAAATAATCTTTGTAATTACCGTATGATTCGAGGTGGTGATCCTGTTTAGAAAAGATATCCTCATCGGGTTCACGTTGATTGTGTACAGTCGACACCAACAAAAGCGGTGTCGCATCGCCAGGCCCGGGTCGGACAGGTAATATCCTTCTTGCATTGAAAGGCGGCTGGCCCAAATGAGGGACATAATCGACGCCCTCGGCGGTCGGACCCGCTATTGAGGTCATTCCAGGTCATTCGTTTATAATGCAGAATTAGGCTGGGTTAGCACGAGCAAAAAAAAAAAAAAAAAAAAAAAAAAAAATATATATATATATACATATATATATATATATATATATATAGATATATATATATATAGATATATATATGTATATATAACATCCCTATGGCTCTATCCGCACGGGTCTTTGTGTGTGTGTGTGTGTATTTTACCTAGTATCATACAGGAAGGGAGCTATGCTCATAATGACCCGTCTTTGTATCTTTCAGCATCAAGTTTGTTCTTAAATTTTTGTATAGTTTTTGCACACACTGTTGCCTCATCAATTTTTTTCCAGTAATTTACCACTGTGTGTGTGTATTCACCATGGTCTTGGATCACATGTTGGACTTGTGATTGACAGTTACTAACCTCCCGGATGAGAGCTCAGAGCTCGTATTACCGATCTATGGGTAATACTGTCACCTTACACGCCCACACAACCTAACTCTCCGCCCACGAGTTGGAGTAACAACCCGCAGCGCAGCGATACTGAAATTATTTCAGCCCTGGGCGGGATTTGATCCCGGACCGCCGGAGTGGCAGGTGAGAACTAACCACCGCGCCACGAGGTTGTGTATTGTGTGTGTTTGTGTATTTGTTCACGTGTGTGTTTGTGCAAGGAAGTGTGTATGTCTGTAGCCTGTGTGTGCGTGTGTGTGTGTGTGTGTGTGAGAGAGAGAGAGAGAGAGAGAGAGAGAGAGAGAGGAGAAAGATAGGCAGAGATAGAGAGGGAGCGCGCGCGCGTTTACATAGAACATATACCCTTCTTATAAAAATATTCATACTCATGAAATTCACTTAGCCCGTGTTCACACAGGCAACATTTTTGTGGTCAGTGGCCGCCACAACAAATGGTCGCCACGAAAAAAAAAAAAAAAGAATACGAGTATGATCACCATACACACGAGCCACTTTGTGGTGGCCACAAATAAGAGGGAAAGCTTTAAAGGGTTACCTAGACTCATCTTGTTCTCTACCTATAATATACAGAGTAGTAAATGGTTTGAATAGTCAATATTGTCCCCAAAAACAGATCACGAATTGATTTCTGCAGTACTGACGAACTTATATATATATATATATATATATATATATATATATATATATATATATATATATATATATATATATATATGTATGTATATATGAACATTTTTAGAAGCTCTGCCAAGGATTCGAACCCTGACTTGTGCGTAAATAATCACGAGGTCAAGACGCTAGCTGAAATATCTGTCTCCCTTTCAATCACCAATCTCTCTCATTCCCCCTTTGACTCTCTCCTATTGGCCATATTATCAATCTCCACCCAGCCATATCTCTCGCGCTTTCATCCTCTCTCCCGCCTTCTCATTCATCAACTGTGTGTCTACTTTTAAGGGTGTGATTTCAACGAACGCCTCTTGAGCTACCAAACGTCAAAATTAATACATAAAAATTCATCTAACGTAATCTTCTCTTTTGCCCGCTGGGGAACATGTATGTAGTCTTGAACATTGTTTAGACTTGGCGAAGTTACTTTCCAGAAATGAGATGATAGCATCCACAGTATACCGATGTATTGTTGTCTGTATCACCAACCATAAGGTTAATTCTGTTCACGTAGATAATATATAATATTCAGTTTTCGTAATAGTGTTTTTATGAGTCATAAAAGCTCCGTATTTGCGAAGGTAATTTTTTATCATTCTATGCTTGGCGGGGCGACACCGTTTTCGTTGGTGGCTGTAAACTATACAACCAAGAACAGAAGTTTGATTCGGAATAAAAATTTGTGGCTCTGGCTAAAAGAAAATATGTTTTATTTACATACATTGTTATTCAATTGTTGTTACAACTCCTTTGATATCTGATATCTGCCACGTAGTAAACTAAAACCGTTTGACGTTAGTTCGAGTGAAAGACGGGTTCTATCTGGAAATTATTGTAACGGACTCACGAAAACGCATATGTCAACAACAGTCAATATCAATACTTCTATGAGCATCGGCAACTGTTCTGTTTGGTATGCGATCTTATTTTCCAACTGTTTACTTGCTTAAGATGGATTCGATCTACCTAAGTCAGAACAATAATATCCGCAGTAAAAGTCAGATATCAAATCGCGTCTGGGTCGTCAACAAAGAACATCTTCCGAGTAACCAGCCAATAAAGAATTCTCATATCACCTCCTTCAACTATGTACCTCTTCTTATAAAAGGTACAAGCGTAGCCCAAGGTGTCATACGGGGGGAAAACGAATACAATATATATCTTGATTTATTACTTACCTGATTGTTCAAAGGAAAACCGTTGCTCTGGATATGGCAATAACAGTTATTGGCTCGTTTGGCGCGTGCACTCCTTTTGTTTACAGTTTGTTGCCTTCGAACCAAGTCGCATATTATTTCAGAGTACTGATTGCTTACTCAATTTCCCTGTGGATTCAATACAAACGGCTTCCAAATAATACAGTAGCTAATATACCGTCTACAATATAGTGGTTGTATCTTAGAAATAAAAAGAAATAGACCGGATAAGCTGACACATTTCGTCCTATCTCCCCCTTAGTCGCTCCGCCACGCGTTTCTCATTTGTTCCGCCCACTTAGGCGTTGCTGGGTGTTGCCGTACGTACAGCATTATTTATTGCGTTTCTCACTCTGGCTAAACCACATAACACATTCTACGTAATATCGTGGACTGTCAGTCAACAGGTAAGTTCATTTTGTACTCACTGAAGCATATATTCTTCTCCGCAAAATTTTTCGTTGAAAAAAAAAAAAATATATATATATATAATATATATATATATATATATATATATATATATATATATATATATATATATATATATACACACACACACATTTCAATTTGGCAATTTAGCCAAAATTATAAGCTGCGTAAAATGGGAGTACACGTGTTCTGTGATGGGTCACACTTTCACGCTTGTTTCACAACTGAGAAATTATTTGTCCATAATATTATCTTCAATCTCAAACACATGATATCTGGAGGGAACAAATATTCACTGGAATTATCAAGGCAGCTTTGTTTACATTTTTCTCTCTCTAGAATTACCATAATGTGAAAATAGTAACATTCTCCCTGTGAATTCGCGCGCGTTCATACAAAGATCTTGATTTGAACCCAACGGATATAGACAAATGCTCACAAATGTTAACTGTTTATTAATTTATACTAGTTTCCGCATGTAATAGTGAAATATCTATTGAGGAAAATTATAATGGTATTTGAAGAAGTTTTGTGATTGGAAAAAGAGCTTAAAGCACAGCTCACTAGTCTTTTTCATATCTACACATATACCACATTTTATGTTCTCTTAAGTTATTTGAGCAATTCTTAAATCTGAGATGAGGAGTATTTTGAGCAGTTCTATCTAGAGATGAGCTCTTTTAATGTGAGTATATGAGCCTGCCACATTGTGAATCACTCACAACTCAAAATGGAAGTTACTAAGACAAACCGAGGTGGGGCACTTTATCCTCCATGGATAAATGTACATATTTTACTATCTGTAAAAAGCATTTGTAATATATATAATTGTCTATTGAATATATATTAATATGGACATTGTACATATTTGTCAGTGTTACCTGTCCTCATTGTCTGGTGTTGATATAGTTTCAAATACTTGTGAACATTTGTCTTTTTCCATTTAGGGTGTGAGCTGTCTTGTGAGCATATGTCCTGTAAGCATTTGTCTGTACGTCGTTGGAAGCTACTGGCTTCCTGCACTCAGGGAGACAAGGTTGCGGGACCCCATGACGGATTTATTTGAATGACTTTACGGCTTATATATATATATATATATATATATATATATATATATATATATATATATATATATATATATATATATATATATATATATATATATATATATATATATACATACACCGATTGCTCCTTTAGTCTATCCCTCTTGCTCTTAATGCAGTCTGGCAAATGCATCAGAGATAGACTCAGTCTACGACAAAAGACCGTTGACACGTGGGGCGAGATTATCTACTTCGTGGACAAACGACAAAATTGTTTCGCTCTCGGAAATAATCCTCTTAAGATCAAACGATCCGCTCAGCCACATGGTTAACATGACAGGTCGTAAAGATATCATCTTCCGATACGATATCGTAACGTGTGCCTGGTCGTAAGGTCCCAAGAATACTTTGCTCCTCCTCATCGTTGACTCCATAATTGTCTATTTTAAATCATGAGTGACTATGGTATATACTAAATCACGGCAAATAGACGTACATGTAAACATGTATGTGTGCACACTGCATATATAAATAACCAAGTATACAAGCAGGGTGACACAACGCATGCACATGTAAGTTTACAAAAAATTATCAGTTTAGTTGAACAAAACGGAGAAAAAAATAAATTCACGGAAACTAAATTACAAACAATGACAGACCATAAACGTTCATATAAACACGAAGAAACGTAGAGGAAAGACGTAGAGACGTATATCTTTTGTATATTCGATTTTATGTCCATCGTATGTAAATATGGCGTACTGCAGTCCGCATAAGCGGGAGGGCTTTGCTAGCGGTGGACCCAGCCACCTGCAGGCTTTGGGGAGACCCTAAGAGGGAGAGGGCCAAAGCGGACGGAAGATGAGTCGACAGTGGCAAGATATTTCCCGCGTCGTCGTCCTGCCGTATTTCATTCCTAACCCACACTTCTTTCCACCACTCATTTCCCTTAATATTTCTATTATTACATTCATTGTATGTTTTCTCATGGTTCTTTATGATGGTTTATGTTTTAGAATAGCTTACATGAGGTTATTTTTCAGATGCAAAACGTACTTTCATCACACATTCCATAATAATCTTATGCAGCTCTTATTTTTTATCTAAATGTGCACCAACACTATCTGAAAGTATGAATACTGCATAACGCATAAAATAAACAAAATATCTATTGTCAAAGGGCACAAGCTTACGACAACTTTCGAAAATTTAATGAAAGATTTGTATCTGGTTTTTGCGCTATCATTATTGGAACACTGTTTTCACCTTTTTCAGATATTACAAGAAATAAGCATTACGGGAGACTTATTTTGTGCTTATTTGTAATAATTATATATCTTCAACTACTTTTTAGTAACCAGGCAAATATTACATGAATATTGTTTTACCTCTTCACATAAACACACGTATTAAAAGACTTGTTTCTTTTTCATTTGTCAATCCCTTACCACAGGTCTTTTGCAGAAGACCCCCAGCCTCTAGGTAACCGGCAACGGGCACTAGATTGGCCAACAAATCACTCAAGGAAGAAATATGTATAATACACACATACATGTTTGCCTTTCCCTACCCATTTCTCTCTCATATATATATATATATATATATATATATATATATATATATATATATATATATATATATATATATATATATATATGTGTGTGTGTGTGTGTGTGTGTGTGTGTGTGTGTAGTCTAATATTGGAGTAACGCGGCAAAATATTTTCTTTAAGGCATATAGAATTGTATGCAACAGAAAATTGAGCTCTGATGAGTTTCCGATGAAGAGTTTCAAGTCTTCTAAAGATCTCTCTAGCATGGAGAGGTAAAGAAAAAACCAAGTTGCCGATAGAAGCCATCTAATGGGTAGAACAGGATGCAAGACGTTTCGCTAATCACAGTTAGCATTTTCAATTGCTATTGTCACAATTGAAAATGCTAACTGTGATTATCGAAAAGTCTTGGTTACTGTTCTAACCAATAGATGGCTTCTATCGGCAACTTGGTTTTTTTCTTTACCTGTCCATGCTAGAGAGATCTTTAGAAGACTTGAAACTCTTCATCGGAAACTCATCAGAGCTCAATTTGCTGTTGCATACAATTCTATATGCCTTAAAGAATATATGTGTGTGTGTGTGTGTGTGTTTATATATATATATATATATACATATATATATATACATATATATATATATATATATATATATATATATGCTGGTACATTGTGACAAGTTGATGAAGGTGGAAAAAGAAGCATAGAGCGAAACCGGTCAGGAATAAACTCAGGAACTCGGAGCTAGACCCGTGACTTCTTTTTCCACCTTCACCATATATATATATATATATATATATATATATATATATATATACACATATTTCCAAGTTATTTGTAATGTCTTACTTTTATATTTGGTGAACATACATTTTAATAACATTGATACCGCCTTTATACAATAGAAAATCATTAAAAAATCCTAATTTTCTTCTTATTTGTAATATTCATTCGTTGTCGACATTGCTTGGAAATTTGTGGTCATCAGTTTGAACATTAAAGAAAAAAAATAGCATTTCCCCCTAGTCTAGTCCCCCCTGCGTGTTCGCAAATGTTCAAATAGATGACCATCATTTTCTAGTCATAACTATTAATAACGCTGTTCATAGAGTGTACTTTTTGGAACACTACATACACAAACACAATAGCAGAGGAATTTTTTTCATTTTTTTAATGCATCCCATACTTTATGAAATGCGGTTCCTTCGACTTCTATTGACCACAACATATAAATTAATCGTGCTGCATCCACTAACAACTAGTTTAAGTGTCGTAGACTAACTCAGATGTTTCTGGTCACCCGCCTGGGTTATCTGTGAGCAATTGCTATAGTAATCAGTGTTTTAGACAGGTTTTTCCTTAACTAATTAAAATCATCAGGTTTAAGGAAATGATGATACAAGGGGATAGCTTGTGGTGAGATGTCTGTAAGACCTGTTATTTTGAAATTCCTAAGTACTAAAGCAATCCCAATTCCGTTCAGTTCATGTAAAAGTACAACAGGCGCAGACTGTGTCGTTCAATTCTTTCGTCACCCCATACTTTCCCCGAGTTTATTAGAAATATTAAAGAAACATCTTGATTAATTTCTCTTTATATATATTACAAACATATATACTTTTTCATCCTGTGTATTCAAAAGCACGCGGATTCGCCATAACAGTGTGATATAAAAATTCAATCTACTTCAGTTTCACCTCCGATAAGTAGGAGCAGAACATCCCATTGGAGCAAGAAAAATAAAATAAATAAATACATGTACCGTACAGGACACACTTCCAACGAGGTACACCATGAACAGCCATGGCAGAACCCTGGACCTAATTCGACACAGCCGCCACTAAATGGTTATCCGCACGAACTCGGACAATATGGCGTATAATTTGGAAAATTGGAGACGAAACGACTGGGAGGGATTTGGCGCGCACGTGTTGTCGACGTGACGCGCCTCGGCTGCTGCTGCTGCTGCGGCGGGGGGGGACCGTTTTTGTTTCGTATTGGAACAGGCGACGGTAGGCCCCGGCGGACTGCAACTGGGGAGACCCAGTTTACCCTACACTATATCAAAACTTTGCAACCGGATCTTTGGTTGTTGTTATATTACCACAATTTAGTACAAAAACCACATATGTTTTATAACAATAGCCGTGTAGAGAAACGTTCTGAATATCTAACAATGGAAGATGTATAATGCAGTCTTCGTATTTTGATCATTCCTCTGCATTTGAAGACTTCTTATATGCCTTAAGATTCCCGTTATAGAGTATTCCCACACATACTATCCCTCCGTTCTGTTACTACCCACCTTAAAAAGTATATTGCAGTAACAATATACCGATTCAATGAAACTGTCGAACTCAACCTTGTTATTTACTAACCCACCTCCGCCATCAGCAGAGAACACAACAGCTTTTTGTGCCATGGCCTTATTTATCAAATTCTATTAGCCTCCAATTTCATCAACCTTATCATTTCATAGTTTATTGTATGTGTGTCATTTATTTCACGTTCTTGATCAAAATGCATCTTAATTAGGGATGTTCTATTTTGTTGTTCTATTTAACTTTTAAGTTGACAGTAAAACACGCTAAAATATGTGAGAAAAGCAAGATTAAATGAAATAGAATAAAATAGAATAAAATAGAAATAAAGTCAATAGTTCATATAATGTTAGTTTATCTTTCAATATACTTCGTTTTCTTGTACCTTATCCTTCTTCTGCACCTCAAGGCGTCGTTTTAGTCATGATAATACATCAAGATTAATTCAGTATATGATATGAATAAAATGGATCAATTCATAAGTAGTCCCAGAGTTATATCTATCACCCTTGACATTGAAAAAAATGTCGATATATTAAGATTTATTCACTGGTGGTGCAATAGCTATCACAAAATGGTTCAAATGATAATGTTTTTACTAGACAGAAGCATTAATATCACAAGCGAAACCCAATCAAGGCTTCATTTAGGCTCATGAATCGTAAAAGGACTGAGGCTTTGCGTCCAGACAAAAAATAATTCTGCTGTGTTTGCTGCCTAGAGGACTGTAGGTGCGGCGAGGAGAATGGGTCTTCATTTTCATTTTAGTTCCACGTGCTACACTACAACTGTATCCTCACAATATATATATATATATATATATATATATATATATATATATATATGTATATATATGTAAATATACATATGTATATATTCAAAATATATATATATATATGTATATATATATACATACATATATATATATACATATATATATGTATATATATATACATACATATATATATACATTTATATATATATATATATATATATAATCTACATTTTCATTGGCATACAAAGAGGAAGAACGCATAATGAAATAAGTTATCAAGCCAGTCAACCCAGAGAAAATACTTAACTTAGTGATTTATTATAAGCCAAAGAAAACAAGCACCTCCTACTTAAGAACAGCCCACAATAAGAGAGAAAGGAACTTTAGAAGTCACATGTCATAGGCTCATATGCATCCGAAGGACCTGAGGGCCTCCCCTCCACATGCATTGACATGACAACAAACTGGTTATTTCTTCGCTTTTTATATCCTTACATCGGAAGCCCCAAAGAAAACACTTAAGAGAAGAACATGGCATTGCCCTGAAGAGAAACACGCTAAAAGAAACACCGATATTTTGGAAGTGTATCCGTAAGATAGACGCTTCCTAATCTTAAGAGGCATTATATATCAAAGAGTTGAGCCCAAACACAAACATACAAGCAGATGACTTCAAGGCCTTCCCAAGCATGCGACTAACCACTACAAACCGAAGCATACGCCAAACCGCCACAAACCCAAGCATACGAGAAAACGCCACAAAATCCGAGTATAGGACAAAACGCCACAAACCCAAGTATAGGACAAAAGCCATAAACTCAAGTATAGGACAGAACGCCACAAACCCAGGTATAGGATAAAACACCACAAACCCAAGTATAGGACAAAACGCCACAAACCCAAGTATAGGACAAAACGCCACAAACCCAAGTATAGGACAAAACACCACAAACCCAAGTATAGGACAAAACGCCACAAACCCAAGTATAGGATAAAACGCCACAAACCTAAGGATGTGGCGATATTACGTTACAGCCTTAAGCCGGAGGCTTTCCAAAGCATGCGGCAATTCGTCACTACCTGAGTCACTCAGTATCCTCTCCCAGTTACCCGGTAACCTCCCCCAGTTACCCGGTAACCTCCCCCAGTTACCCGGTAACCTCCCCCAGTTATCCGGTAACCTCCCCTAGTTAACATGTAACCTACCCCAGTGAAGAGCAAGTATGAACACATACAAAATGAAATATCATACCATTATTGCAAACATTCTTACCCTAACTATAGAGAAAGAACATCCCAACCTATCGATGAAGGGTGTTGTATCCAAAATCGCGATCTAGCAAAAATGACTACCTATAGTAAAGTCATAAACCTTCTTTCAAAGGAAGATAAGCCCGTAGTAAGGCATTTAGAAAACATCTTTAAGAAAACAATTAGAACACTACTAGCTATCACTTTCAATGAAGTATGCATAAGAGAAAATATCATGCCCACGTGTGTGTGTGTGTGTGTGTGTAATGATAACCTTGACACTACAGACTCCAACTTAAGCAATATTGGCGAGTCAGATCATACTAATAGTGATCATAAGGTTACCTTTGTCTTACCAAATTATTGGGACAGAAGCCTGGGTATTAGTATAGGATGCGCCTATTTTTGCCCCGTCTCCCCCGTTCCTCCCTTCTGATCCTCCCCTCTCTCCACACTCCAATAACGCCTCTAAACTCCCCAATTGTGGAGATCACGTGACCTTCCAAGCCTTTGACCAAAACTGTTGACTCCAAGTTTCCCACAACAACAATGAATTACCTTCATTCAAAGTTCTTCATTTCGTTCCAAGAGGGTTTAACGAAAGTCCCGATCGTTTCCCAAGTCCCCCACAACTCTTTTCTTCGCCAATGACTCAAATCCCTTCACACACACGCACGCACACACACACACACACACACACACACACACACACACACACCTTCCCAAAGGAAATCGCAATTAAAAATTTTTTCTTCTTTTGTTACAGTTGACCTACTTAAGCTACAAAGGTTCGTTTATTCGCTCACATTCCCTCCACCTTTTTTTCTTTCTTTTCCATCCCACATTACATTTTTTTATATCCTTTATCAAGTCCTCACGATCTCCTTTCCCTCTCCCTCTCTCTGGTGTTCATTTTTTTTCAATGCCGCACGACACTGGCATCACTTAGACATAAACGGCACTGATCCTCTTTATCTTTGTTCTAAATACTTTTCAAGAGTCCCAAGACCCCTTTCTCAGTAATTTTTTGTTTGTTTCGAACCCCTATATGGTAGGTGTATACATCCTTATCCTGTGTATTCCAGTCAATCACAAGCTTAGTTGACTTACATGATATCTCATAATTACCATCAATTATTTTCAACTATCCTTCAATTACCAGAACTCTAACCAATCTCTATCTCTTACCAAAGCAAACACACTAGACACGTACAAAATATGCTGGGTGGACCACCACAAGCTGGGGAGCTTGATGGAAGAACTGGAGAATGTAAATTGCACAATACACACATATGTACCGGGCGAAATTATTGGAAACATCGGCTGGGATATCTTGGGACTGAGTGAAGGGAGATGGAAGGAAAGCTCATGTAGCTACAATACCTTCACGACCTGTTCTATTATAGAAGGAATGATCCAGTGGATTAGAATTTCGATTAATGGAGAATTTGCAGATAAAGTAGTAAGGGTTTAGATAAAATTATGCACATTGGAAATCTAGAACATCTAGAAATAATTCAGGTTAATGCATCAGCTTCATAAAAGTCTGACGATGAAGTTGAGTCCTTCCATGGCGATGTAAACCAGGTCATGGTAGTAGGTGACTTTAATGCTAAAGTATGGAAGAACCTGAATTGAGGTGTTTGGAACAGGCGAGAGAAATGACATTGTTAATTTTACGGAGAAATATGACACGAGAATGATAAGTATTTTCTTCCCAAAACGTGTAAGTTTTAAATGGACTTGGAAAAAGAGAAAAGAGAGAAAGTAGAAGGTGAGGAGTTTGCACCGAAGACGTCACTTTTGCATTATTATAATCTTAAACTACTGGAACACGAAAGAGTCGTTTCAGGTAACAATGTAGGGTATGAACATAGAATTAAGAGAATGCGAAGAGAAGAAAGAATAAATGAAAGAGTGAGACATATTAAAAGGAAGGAAGAAGGGAAAGAGAAAATGAAAACAAAACGTGAAAGAAAAAAGACAAAACGAAATAGAAAGAAAAAGAGAAAATGAAAGAAAAAGCGACAGAAAAAGACATAATAAGATAAAGAGAAGGAATGAGAGGAGAAAAATGGGAAAGCAAAACTAAAAGGTTAAGAGAAAGGAGAGGAGACAGAGAAACAGAAAGAAATAGGCAAGGAGAAAGAAAATAAGGAGAGAAGGAAAGAGAAATAGAATAAGAAAAGGAAAGAGAGAGAAAAATAGAGAAAAATAAAAATAAATGGAGAAAGAGAAAAAGAAAGATGGAGAGAGAGAGAGAGAGGGACTGGTGGTCGGGGTAAGGGGGACGAAGAATGAGGTAGCTGAGCTGCATTGCAAAAACGGGGGAGCCACTTCGAAGGGAGTGGTTGAGGAGATGTAAGTGAGAGGGTGACGAGAAACAAGAAGAAGAAAGAAGAGAAAGGGTAGACTAAAACAAAAGACTACAAGAATTACATAAGAAATGAGATAAGGACAAAATAACAAAAAGGAAGATGTAGAAGAAGAAAAGGAGGAGGAGGAGGAATAGGAGGAAGTGGGGGCCGAGGAAGGGATGAGGAGATTAAGCACTGAAGGATTAGGTTGAATAGGCGAAGAGGATTGCAGGCGATTAGAAGGAAGGGGAGTGATGGGAGTGTAGAGGGAAGGGAGTTGGAGTAGAGAAAAGGGAGGAAGGAAAAGTGGAGAAGCGTAAGGGGGAAAATGTGGATAATGTTGATGGCTTACAATTAAAGTGCATTGTGGTTGATAAAAATGTACCTATTCACTGGGGCCCATTCAGTGTTGTACATACATACATACACATATATATGTAAGTATATATGTATATATATATATATATGTATATATATATATATATATATATATTTGTTGCGACATTGTGACAGGTTGGAGGAAAGTTGAAGAAGACACAGGTCTAGGTCCGAGTTTATTCCTGATCCATTTCACTTAGAGCTTCTTCAGAGGAACGTGTGTGTGTGTGTGTGTGTGTGTGTGTGTGTGTGTGTGTGTGTGTGTGTGTGTGTGTATTTACCTAGTTGTACCTAGTTGTATTTTACGGGAAGGGGAGCTATGCTCGTGGGGTCCCGTCTTCATATCTCATTTTATCTAAACTATTTTTAAATTCATGTATTGATTTTGCACACACCACTTTCTCATCTAACTTGTTCCAACTGTCTATTGCTCTGTGAGGAAAGCTGTTCTTTTTAAAATCTCTTCTATAGCTGTCTTTTTTTATTTTCTTTCCGTGTCCTCTTGTATTTCTGTCATCCCATTTTATCAGATTCTCTCTATCAGTAATTTCTATGCCTTTCATGATTCTGTAAATAGCTATCAAATCTCCTCTCTCTCTTCTTTGCTCTAGTGTCTGTAGTTTAAGTTTTTGTAGTCTCTCTTCATATGATAGTTTTGAGAGTGTTGGTGCCAGTTTTGTAATTGCTCTTTGTATTCTTTCAAGTTTTTTTTATACATTTTTTTGTACTTGGTGACCATATCGTTGCTGCATATTCCAATCTTGGTCTTATCAGGGTGATTAGGATTTTCCTCACCATTTCTTCATCCAGGTATGTAAATGCCACTTTGATTGTTCTTATTAAATTATAAGTTTCTCCAAAAATCTTATTTATATGTTTCTCAGGTGACATATTATTCATAACAATGACTCCCAGGTCCTTCTCATTTTCTACTTTTTTTATTCCTTCTTCTCCCAAATTATATGATCCTGTTATTCTGTTTTTGCTTTTTCCAAATTCCATTATACTACACTTTTTTGTATTGAACTCCATCTCCCACTTCCTACTCCATTCTTGTACTTTATTTAGATCTCTCTGTAGTGATTCACAATCTTCTTCAGTTTTCACTCTTTTCAGTAATTTTGCATCATCTGCAAAGAAGCTCATATAGCTTTCAATTCCTTCATCCATATCATTAATATATATAGCAAACATTATTGGGGCCAGAACTGTTCCCTGCGGGACACCGCTTATTACTTCATTCCATTTTGAGTGCTGATCTCTTATCACTACTCTCATTTTTCTTTCTTGCAAAAAGTCTTCCATCCAATTTAGCAATTTACCTTGTATTCCTCCTTCATATTCTAATTTCTTAAGCAACTTCTTATGTGGTACTTTGTCAAAAGCTTTTTTTAGGTCTAGAAATGCACAATCAGCCCATCCATCTCTTTCTTGTATTATATCTATTAGCCTTGAATAGAAACATATTAAATTGGTGACGCATGATCGTCCTTGTCTGAATCCAAATTGCCTTGGATTTAGTACGTTGTTTTTTTCCAAGTATTTCACCCATCTACTTTTGATAATTCTTTCACATATTTTTGCTATTGTACTTGTTAGAGAGACTGGTCTATAGTTGGTAGGTTCTTCTTTATTTCCTCCTTTATATATAGGTACTATATTTGCTTTTTTCCAATCTTCTGGAACTTTTCCTTCTTTTAAGGAACTGCTTATTATGCTATGTATTTTGTCTGCCAGTTCATTCCTGCATTCTTTCAGAATCCAGTTTGCTATTTCATCTGGCCCATGCGATTTTCTGACATCAAAATTACCCAAGTGTGTCAATATTTCATTCTTTGTTAATTCTATTTCTTCCATAGGGGGGACTTTTTCCTTCCACTCAATCTCTTCAGGTTGTATATTTTCCCTTGTAAACACTGATTTAAAATGTTTGTTCATAATTTCTGCCATTTCCATTTCCTCAGTGTATTCAACTCCTCCTTGTCTTAATTTCTCTAAGTCTTGTTTGTTTTTCAGTTTATTGTTTACAAATCTGTAGAATAGTTTTGGTTGATCTTTACACTTTTCTATAACATCTTTTTCATATTTTCTTTTTTCCTCTCTGCACTTTTGTACATATTCATTTCTATAACCAGTATATATTTTCCATTTTTCAGGTCTTCTGTCTTTTTTCCATCTGTTCCAGGCTTTGTCTCTTTTGTCCTTTAACTCCCTACAACTTTTGTTGTACCAGCATTTTACATATTCTTTTTCTTGTTTTTGTCTTGGGACATACTTTTCCACTCCTTTTTTGTAAATTTTTGTCAAAATATTCCATTTCTCTTCCACTGTTGTTTCTTCTTTGTATATTTCTTCCCAGTTTTCTTGTTGGAAGAATTCTCTTATTTTATCAAAGTTTGTTTTTTCATACATCATTCTTCCTTTTCTATATTGTTCATTTCTTTTCATATATTTTTCTTCATTAAGTTCCAGTTCAATCAATATGTGGTCACTTTTACCTATTGGTGTTTTATATTCAATCTTGTCCACTATTCTAGGTTCAGATGTAATTATTAAGTCTAGCCTCGATGGTTCTTCTTCATTTCTATACCTAGTGTTCTCTTGTATCCATTGTGTCATTGAATGGTCAGTAATCATCTCAAGTAGAGCATTTCCCCATGAGTCATCACCACTCTTTACTGTCATTTCTTCCCAGCAGATTTCTTTGCAATTAAAGTCGCCCATCATAACTATTCTTCCTCCGTCTTCCATTATTTTAGTTAATGCTATCTTTGTGTCCTCTAACATACTTTTATGTTCACTCTCCTCCCATGAGGCTGTTTTCGGAGGCACATAATTGATCACAAATTTTCTGCTCTTCTTATCTCGGTCTTCCACTTCTATCATAATCATCTCTACTGTATTCTTTCCATATATGACACCTTTCACGTTTATATCCTTCTTAGTCAGGAACATAACTCCACCCCCTTGTTTTTTCTCTCTGTTTCTAATCCAATAATTGTATGTATCATGTCCTACACTGTTGGGTGGTAGTGGGCCTTTTAATTTTGTTTCTACAATTCCCATTATGTCCGGTTCTTTTTCTTTCAAATAATCATTCAGTTCATTCAATCCTGTTATCAATCCATCTATATTTGTGTAAGACACTCTTAGTTTTCTGCCACTTCCATTGTATTCTCTGTTTCCCTTATGTTTTTCTTTAGTATGTCGAACTGCTTTATTTTCATGTTCACTACTCTCCAATAGAATCTCTCTTTCTCTGACTCCGTTCTTTCCTCGTTTTTTGCCTTAGCTTCAATTCTTTTCTGCTTTTCTGCCTCTCTTTCCTCCTTATTCATTTCTCTTTTTATCCATACCTTTTTATATTGATCATTTGTTGCTAGTTTCCCTGTCTTGGATAGAATTTTCTCTGCTGTTGTTTGTGACCTGAATTTAATCTTAATTGGTCTGGTCTTATCTGTACTATATTTTCCGAGTCTGAATTTTTCCTCAATTTCCTTTATAATTTCTGGTTCATCTTCCTGGACTAATTTTAATAAACTGCTTACTCTTTCATTTTCCTCCTTGATTCTTGCGGTTCTATCTGGGTTATGTTTCTCTTCCATTCCTAATATAATTATACATTTCTTTTTGTCAGCTAATTCTCTTACTATATTCTCCTTCTGTCTCATCACTTTAATAACTGAGTCTTCATTATGTTCTTTCAATTGCTGTTTGACTATGTCAGTGAATGAAACCTTATTCCCTTCTTGAGTTATTCTCCAATTTTTAGCTTCTGTAGCTATTTTCTCTCTGTTTTCATTACTATTCTTCTTCAATTTCTCATTCTCCTCCTTTACATTTCCTAACTGTCTTTTTAGGTCCTCTATTTCTTCAGTTAAGTTTCTGTTAGCCTTCTCTAGTTGTTCCAACTTTTCAATTCTTTGGAAAATGGAGTCTACGTTACCTAACTTACGCTCCAAGTCCTCGATCACCTTATCAACTCTCTCCTCTAGTCTTATCAGTCGGGGGGGGGGGGTTGTGTCCCCCCCACCCTCTTTAAATCCCTGGAACATATTCTCGTCACTTTCTTCTGTATTGCTCCTCTCTATACTTCTAATCTTTACATTTTTATTAGACATGTCATCCTCACTCAGTCGTTTGTTTACCTTCCGCTTGTCTGGCTGGGCCAAGTCTACTCCCTCCTCATTTCCTTCCATTTCCCTCAGTAATCCCTCCCCTTTTCCTCTTTCCCTACTTTCCCACTACTCCACGAGCAATTTCCCCCCCACCCTGCAAAAACACTAGGCACTTCTCTTTGCGTTGGGATCCACAGACTTCAGTTTTCTTCAGAACGTCATCCAAGCCGTCCATTCGCTGAAGTGTGTGTGTGTGTTTGTGTGTGCACGAACAAACATATCTATACCGAAACTCACGACGCAACTCTGTGACTCAAAGATGCACATATCATCACTTACACATCCACAAAATGCAGTACACTGGATTAAAAAAGAAAGAAGAAAAAAAAAAAAACTGTCGACATGCACAATCTCGTCACATGCTCGCGTGTGCGCAGTTTTCCAGGGAATCTCTCTCCCTCAAATCCATCAAAGCGTGATTCAGCATCTTGAGAATACATTACCCGCCGATTCAGGCCCATTCATAACTGAAGCCAGTCGCTATCACTTATCATTTAATGGATCGCGAAATCTGGCTCTCTGGTTGGCACCATCCTTCCCATATCTCTGTAAGGACATATTTCTATGTGGTTTGTTTTCCAGTTATTTTATTATCTATACGTTTACCTAACTATATGCAGAAATACATACATTATATATTATATACATACCTAAATACATACATATATACGTACGGCCATGCATACATACATACATTTATGTATACATCCATATATAGATGTATGTACAGTATATATATATAAATACGTATGTATGCATATGTTTGTTTATTGAACTTTTACTATACTAAATATACAAATTTTGTCACGGTGCCTAACACAATGATTATTCTAGAATGAACGCTTTCTTCATAAAAGCGGATTAAAGAATATTTAGGGCGTTTGGTACTAAGATGTAAGTAATAATGGAACCCAAGTATAATAGTTCCATTAATGGGTGTAATATAATGTACGAGATACAGCTGCAAAAGCTCAGTCTCTATTTGCTATGACGAGTTAAGACGCAGACTTGAGAAACGAATAACTAAACAGAAAAATATATCAATGAGCCATTGAGTATCCACTTGGTTCATACATATAATTACCTCTTTCCAGCTTTGAACAATGCAGTGGCATTAGATAAAGTTCACTAAAAGCACAGTGAGAGAAACTAAAGAAGTTTTATACATCAATTAGTAACAGTAACTATAAGGAAGCATTTTTTTTCTCGGGTAAACCCACAAACCTATTGGTTATCAAAAACGTATAAGGATGTGTCCCAGGCGGTGTTTCCTTGGCTCTCCGATTTGTAAACAAAACCCTGAGGATCAAAAGGTCAAATCATTAACGTTTTTCCATTACGTCTCGTTTTCCTCGTCCATCTTCGTTTCCGTTTGTCCTGAAGATACTCATTAATCAATGTATTTAATTGAGCACTCTGTAGATCGTCATGTACAGATTTATCGCTCTGGAGGCCCTGAACTTCGAAGAGGAAGAGAGAGGGAAGGTAGAAGTCGATTGGGTAATAACAGCTCTGCTTTCGTATGATTTGGGTTGAGTTCACCGTAGTGCCACGAAACACAAATTTACCTCTGTCGCTCTCTACGATGACACTCTAACAACAAAAGAAAGAAAAAAAAAACGAAGAAAAAATATATGAAAACAAAGGAAAAGAAAACAGAAAGGAAAAGAAAAATACACAAAACAAGAAATCAAATATAATAAAATCAAAACATAAGTAAACAGAAAAAGAAGAGAAGAATTAAATCGAAGAAAAATAGCAACAAAAAGAAAACATTGGAAAAAAAGAAGAGAGTAAAAAAGAAAGAAAAAACAACAACAACAAGAAAATCGTCTGTCGTCGATAAATAATGAATTGCCGAAGAGGAGAGGAGGAGACGTCAGGTTCCAGTCTGGATGGCATCGATGTCTTTGTTTGACAGTGACTCCTCTGATCGACTTCCAAACGAGCTGAATAAAACTGTGTTTCGTCATTCAGGTTAACCTTTTCCCTGCAGAAGGAAGAAGGGGGAGCGTTACTTCACCTGAATAAAATGGCTTGGAGGCAGGTACGAAATAAACAGGTATGTCGGTGAAATGCTATGAAAGGGTTCATGTTAAGAAAAGATGCCACCTAACCTAACTTAACCTGACCTAACTTAACCTAACCTAACCTCAGCCTAATCTAACCTAACTCAGCCTAACCTAACCTAACATCAACTGACTTAACCAAACACAATCTAACCAAAACCTAGCCTAACCAAACCCCAACACTACCCAAGCAAACTAAATCTAACCTAACCCAACCTAACTTAAATATTTCTACATCCTACGATTGGGCAGTTAAAGGGTGACCAGTACCAGTATAAGTACTAGTGGTACCCATTGGGTACCCGGTCGGTCATTACCAGTACCATACCAGTACCAACACTATTGGTACTCGTTTGGTACTCAGTCATTATCTCTGTCAGTACCACTACCATACTAAGATCAATACTATTGGTACCAGTGTCAATACCATTACTAGTACCTGCATCAATACTATTGGTACTCGGTTGGTACCCGGTTAGTCTTTACCAGTACCAAAACCATTACCAGTAACAGTACAAGTAGTACTTCGTTGTCACCCGATTGGTACTACTGGTACCTAGTTGGTGCCAGTTTCAGTACCACTTCCAGTACCAGTGTCAGTGTCCGTACCACCCGGTCGGCGTTCCAGGTTTGGCACTTCGTGGGGGGGGGGGGGGGGGCGCGGGGCGGTGGTGTGGGGGGGGGCCGGTGGGGGGGGCGGTGGGGGGGGGGGGGGGCGGTGGGGGGGGGGAGGGGTAATCCGCGAGACGGCAGGGGCTCCGTCTTGGCCGGAAATTCCCTTGCAGTGCAAGTCCCCCCTGGATTTACCCCGGGGGATTACGGGCGATTCCAGGAGAATCCGCTGGATTCCAGCCAGATTCCAGGGGATTACGTTCGCCTTGGTGCAAGACCAACTTCATTGCCTTCGCCTGGCCGTCCAGACGAAGGCGCGGTGGCCGGGCCGAGCCTGGAGAAGGAGGAGGAGGAGAAAGGAGAAAGGAGAGGAGAAAAAAATAGGAGAGGAGAAAGGAGAGAGGAGAGGAAGAGTGAAAGAGAGGAGAGGAGAAAGGAGAGCAGAGGAGAGGAAGAGTGAAAGAGAGGAGAGCAGAGGAGAGGAAGAGTGAAGAAGAGGAGAGGAGAAAGGAGAGAGGAGAGGAGAAAGGAGGGAGGAGAGGACAGGACAAAGGAGAGCAGAGGAGA
>NC_134796.1:41690829-41718329 GCF_046742065.1 Oratosquilla oratoria
ACAGACATATACATACATACATACATGCATGTGTACATATACACACATACATTCACATATACATACATGTGTAACCGTGGATAACCTGATTCGTTCTAGACTAATACATGCAGTAATGGTATGGGCTCCGCAGCCAATGAAGGGTATACACAAAACTGAGAATACTCGTACATACATCAGTAAACTATATCGGCTCCTAGCTTTGCAAGTAAAACGTATGAAGGGAGACTAAAAACACCGGACCTACCAACGCTGAAAGTAAGAAGAGAGAGAGGTGACGTGATCAGAATAATAGAGTAGATAGAACTGAAAGAATAGAAATTGATTTTGGATGGTCATGGAAACAGATTTGATAAGCTCACATTCCTGAAGAATACAAAAGAAAAAAATTAAAATCGTATATGTAGAGAATGAAAATATATAAATATATATAAATACACTAATTCCTAGAATAGGGAAGAACTAAAAAAAAGGAGAAAAGAAGAGAGGGGTTCTACGTTTAAAGATCCTTTCCTTCACAATTCCATTTGCTAGATACATATAAACAAATGTTTGCGCGCGCATACACACACACACACACACACACACACACACACACAGTCCTCAGTTTCTTTAGAAAACAGCTCCAAACACTCCCAACATGGAGTTAATACCGCCTTGTCTACTGATGTCCTGATTTTCTACCTACTGTCTTCATAATGAGGACCTGTTTATTTCCAAACATACGCTTTGTCACGTCAGCGCAGTGTGTTATCACGAAAGAAAACGGCGCTATTCTTCGGTGTCGCCTTGGTCATTCCACATTTCTTTGATCGTTTCCAATTAACTACGTCTGAGTAACCCTCTGCCCGTGGTTCCAAATGTTTCCTTTTCTCTGATCTGGGATTAGGTCTTGGAAACCTTCCTAAAGTCTTCCACACCATTTCTTGATAGCCATTTCCTTCTCCTTCTAAGTTCTTCCTCCTTCCTCTTTTTCTTCGTTTGGTTTCTTCAGCTTCCATCTTCTTATCGATGATTCCTTGTTCGTCCTCACGACACGTGCCGAACGAACCATACAGGGAATGAACGAATCATGATGACACAAACATCCATCTAAAGTTCGAAATCTTTTACAAAAGAAATTACATTTTCTACTCGGGTACTTCCTGAAGGTAAACATTATTTTAAACGAAACAAAAATGCGGCATAAAATTACATTAAAGGCATCTTTCTCCAAAAAAACAAATAGCAACCACACTCAAAGGTGTTTTGCATAGAGCCAGACACAGAAACAAGGTCTATGAGCCTTTAAGAATCAGCGATGTCGTTCTATTTATGATTATATTTTTTCCTCTTCAGTTATCGTCCCCTTTCCTTCCTCCTCCTCCTCCTCCTCCTCTTCCTCCTCCTCCTTGTAGGTACGCCCCTCCACCTCATAACTTCTGAAACTGTAATCTTCCAGGAAGTGCAGGCACAATTATATAGAATATACATTTTCTTAAATGTGTGGCATAACTTTCAAAGCATTATCTCCCGCTGTAAGCTCTACTCCATATTCTGCATCTTTGTTATTAGTGTCTTATGTCT
This sequence comes from Oratosquilla oratoria, assembly GCF_046742065.1. Taxonomy (NCBI): domain Eukaryota; kingdom Metazoa; phylum Arthropoda; class Malacostraca; order Stomatopoda; family Squillidae; genus Oratosquilla; species Oratosquilla oratoria. The sequence continues at coordinate 41,692,396 of NC_134796.1, forward strand.
GCGCGAGTGCATATACACACATATACATGTTTCTAGGTTCACACACACACACACACACACACACACACACACACACACACATATATATACGTACACACATACATACATACATATACCAAGGCTTTTCCCCCTTACAAGGGGGGTAGCCGAAAAGAAAAAGGCATAAAATCATTCCCACCCATTCCATCCCTGAATACACTCCACACCCCTCCACCCTCCCTCTTATCTTAGCACCTCCTGAATGACGGGTTATCCCTGCACCTTGTCCACTGCCCTGGGTCAGAAGCAGTGTCGCAAGACACAGCACATCCACAGCAAGGCCGCTTCATTAAATCGGCGACCCCCCTCTCCGTCCCCCCCATTGCATAAAAGGAGAGGACGGGGAGAAATCCCTTCGGGCTGCGTCAAATTTTGCTCACACATACTACCTCACCCCCCATCCACCCGCCCATTCCACCTCATGCTATCACAACATCATCCATATACAACCATTCTCCATTCACCCCTGTCTTCTGTCCTCTTCCGTCTTTCCTCAACAGACATTCCCCTCTTCCCCAAAGCCCCCTTCACCCCATCCATCCACCTCATCCTAGGACGCCCCCTCATGTTCACTCCCTCCACATCTGCCTTCCACACCTCTTTTACTAGTCTTTCTTCACTCATTCTTTCCATGTGTCCAAACCATCCTAATATTCTTTCATCAACCCTATCTCCCAGCTCCCTTTCCACCCCCGTTCTCCTCCTCACCTCCTCATTTCTCACTCTATCTAGCCTAGTAGCCCCCATCATACTTCTCAGACACCTCATCTCAAACACATTCAAACTCCTTCTCTCTTCTTCTCTTATGTTCCATGTTTCTGCCCCATACAGTGCTGTTGGCACAATCACTCCTTCATATAGTCTCCTCTTAGCATCCATTCCCAAATGTCTATTCCTCATTACACTCTTTAATCCACCAAGGCATTTACTCACTTCTCTCAATCTACATTCTACCTCCACTTTCACTCCACCTTTCCCTGCCACATTTGCACCCAAGTATCTAAAACTATCCACTTCCTCCAGTCGCTCTCCCTTAATGCTCACTTCCAGTCTACTGCCACTTTCACCCCTTGTACATCTCATCACCTTACTTTTACCCACATTTATCTTTAGATTTCTTCTATCACATACTCTCCCAAACTCTGTCACCAACTTCCTCAATCCCTCCTCCGATCCTGCCACAAGCGCAGTGTCGTCCGCAAACAACAACTGGCTCACCTCCCACTTTTCTCCATTTTCTTTAACCATCTCCAATCCCTTGCCCACTACCCTTGCATTTACCTCTCGCACCACCCCATCCATGTATAAGTTGAACAGCCAGGGTGACATAACGCATCCTTGACGAAGTCCCACCTTTACCTCGAACCACTCACTCTCTCCATTTCCAATCCTGACACAAGCTCTACTACTCTCATAAAAACTCTTGACAGCTCCCAGAAGCTTTCCTCCTATCCCGTATATCTTCATAACCTCCCACAGTGCCTTTCTGTCTACCCTATCATAAGCCTTTTCCAGATCCATAAAAGCCCAAAAAACATCCTTCCCCTTTCCTATAGCTTTCTCACATATCTGTCTTACTACAAAGATCTGATCTACACAACCTCTACCTGTCCTAAATCCACACTGTTCCTCACCAATTACTCCTTCTGTTCCTCTCCTAATCCTCTCAACCAAGATCCTCCCATAAGCCTTCCCAACTACACTCAACAAGCTAATCCCTCTGAAACTACTACATTCACACTTGTCCCCTTTTCCCTTGTAAAGAGGAACTATACAGGCACTCCTCCAGTCCTTCGGCACTCTACCCTCTCTCCAACAAACATTAAATAACCTCACCAACCAGTCCACCATCACTGTACCTCCCTTTTCCAGACATTCCGCATGGCATCCATCCAGACCAGGTGCCTTACCTGCTTTCATCATCTTAACAACTGCCTTCACCTCATCCTTCCTTATTTCTCCTCCATTCTCCTCATTCATCACTCTCATTTTCTTCGCACTTCCCACTGCAGCAATCTTTCCTTCCCTATCCTCCTTCACATTAAGCAACTCCCTAAAATATTCTGCCCATCTTCCCCTTACTGCCTTCTCTTCCATTATCATCTCTCCATCTGCACCTTTTACCTTTTCTTCTCTACTTGATTCGCCTCCTCTTCCTCTCTTAATTTCTTTCCAAAACATCTTTTTATTACTTTCAAAATTTTCTGTCAAACTCTTACCCCATTTCACATCTGCTCTCCTCTTTGCAACCTTTACCTTTTGCTTTACTTCTCTTTTCTTTTCTTTGTACCTCTCATATGACTCCCTCGTCCTATTTTGTAACCAATCTGTGAAAGCTCGCTTCTTCTCTTCTATTTGTAGAAAGACCACCAAGGAAAATAATAAATTGATGACCGAGCACTTTCGTCTATTTAGACATCCTCAGGGTACCCTGGGGATGCCTAAAAATTATTTTCCGTGGTTGTTTTTCTGCATATTTAGAATCACGAGTTCATGTGATTTCTCATACATGCATACATACATACATACATGAATATACCAAAGGCTTTTCCCCCTACAAGGGAGGTATAAAAAAAAAAAAAAAAAAAAAAAAAAAGGCATAAAAACCATTCCCACCTATTCCATCCCTATATACACTCCACTCCCCTCTACCCACTACCCTCCCTCTTATCTTGGCACCTCCTGGATGACGGGTCATCCCTGCATCTTGTCCACTGCCCTGGGTCAGAAGCAGCGTCGCAAGACACAGCACATCCATAGCAAGGCCGCTTCATAAAATCGGCAAGGATGAGAGGGATTCCCAAAGTACACAAACCAGGAATCCCGATGAGACCCATTACCTCAGGAATAGGAAGTGCACCTCATCGACTCGCAAAACATCTAGCGAAACCGCTATCCGCAGCAATAGGCACAATCAGCAGCGCACATTTACACAACTCCACTGATTTAATCAATAGATTGAAACACTTAGATTTAAACAAAAAGAAGATGGCTAGCTATGATGTAAAAGCTTTATTCACAAACGTAGAGATTGAAGGAGCAATGGAAGCAGTAACGAAGGTGCTAAATCAAGTAAAAGATAGTGATTTACCGGTTAAAAAAAACAGACTTTGTGAAATTAATTTCATTATGTGTAAAATTCAACTGCTTCACTTTTAACAACCATGAATATATACAATTCCGAGGCTTAGCTATGGGATCTCCTCTCAGTGCCATTATGGCAAACCTTTACATGGAGTCACTTGAAGTAGATAAATACATACATATCATGGGAAGAGGAGCATCCTGGTTTCGCTACGTAGACGACGTATTAGTTATAGTACCAGAAAATACTGATTTAGATAACAAACTTCGTAGCCTTAATAGTGTAAATAAGTACATAGAATTCACAGTGGAAAAGGAAATAGACAAGAAACATCTTTAGACACGACAATTCATCGTATTGACGGAAGTGCAAAATTTTCAGTATGTAGGAAACCAACAAACAAAGAAGATTTCATTCATTACTTATCAAGACACGACACAAGAACGAAATCTGGCATGATAATTGGCTTTTTCCTTAGAGCATTTAGAATTTGTAGCGAAGAATTTTTACACGACGAATGTAAACACATTACAGAGACGTTCAACCGCCTAAAATATCCACCGGGCCTCATACAAAAACTGAAAAATAAAGCCAAACAAATATGGAGAAGAAAAAACACAGTCACAGAAGAACAGAGGAAAGAAAAAGATTTTTTAGTGGTTCCTTACTCCTCGAGAGGCGAATTAATTTCCAAATTTCTAGCGAGAATAGGGATGGAAGTCGTACACTCCTCAGGACAGAAAACACGGGACATTTTATCCAGTAAACAACACACGGAAGAGAAAAATGAAAAGAGCGTGGTTTACAAGATTCCATGTGGTGGATGTGATGCAGTTTATTTTGGAGAAACTTCAAGAGGAATAACAAAAAGATTATACGAACACAAGAATGACATGCGACACCACAGGACATCTAATTCGCTAGTAGTACACGCTACACAACACGGACATATGCCTAATTGGAACAACACCAAAATCCTACACACCGGTATGAAAAAGACGACAAGAAAAACTATTGAAGCTGCATATATTAATACTTTTAAATCAACCAATCATAGAGAAGGATTTGTAAATTTGGCACGCACAACAGCAAGATTAATCATCGAGGGGGCACAAACGGCGGACTCTTTCCCAAGGCGACCTGTGAGATGACCCGTTTAGTATATAGTCAATGTATTCCAATTTGCCTGTACTATTATCTCTCTGAAGAAGACTCTGTCGAAACGTTAGAGAATAAAATACTTCTGCTCCTTCCTGGAATTTACCTATACCACTCTTGCCATACATATATATATATATATATATTACATATATGTACATATATATGTATACATATATGTATACATATATATATCAACCACAATGTACATTAATTCTAAGCCATCAACATTGGGTGTCCCGATGGGGGCAATATGCAGAAATTGAAACTTGGTGGGACCAAGGACTCGAATCTGGTTAGCGCGTAACAAATGATTTAGTAACTTAAACCATTGCTCCATCAAGATGAAACTATATCGCTATTCACTGGGATCCATTCAGAGCTGTACATATATATATATATATATATATATATATATATATATATAATATATATATATATATATATATATATATATATATATATATACTTACACTGTGTCGAAAAAATCACTGTTCTTACATTATCTTGAATATACTTTTGTCATAAATAATTGTTATTGTAGTAACATCATAATAGAACAAAACCATCTTAATAAATTAATGAATGAATCTATAAGAACAAATAAGAATAAATGAATAAAATAAAAGGAACTTCAATAACTAATGAAACAAAACAGGTATCCTTTATGTCAGAAACAAAATTAAATTATTTTTTTACGTCATATAAGTAAACTTATAATTTTGTACATTTTCTAATCCCCCTAACCTCATTTTAATACAAACGAGTGGGCACAGCAGAAATCAAAATCAGTTTGTAATGCAGACGACACAAAATACGAACACAAAGCCCACTTGTACATAAATCATTCAGACATGAAAACACGAAACACAATTTCAGATTTGAAGAAATACAAATTTGTCAGAAAACTTAGTTCTCTCCTCGATTTTATTTCTATTTTGTTTATAAATCTTCAGGAAGGAAATAATGTCATTGGAGAAAACAGGGCTTCTTTTCTTGGGAATAATTTTGTCACGAAGACGGTGAGTCGTCAAGGTGGTAAAATGTCGAGATTGATGAAGGGCAGTAGCAGAACGGAGAGATGTCGTTTAAGTCGAAAATGTTCAGCATTCGTTTCTGAATGAAAATTGGTCTCCATGACGAATGCTGTGTAACTTTGAAAATATGAACATTGATAAATAGAAAAAAAAATAGTAATGATGACGATGGTACAGTGAAGAAAATATAAATATTAATATTAGCGTTTTCAATGGGAAAGCACCTTTTGGTATATGCGTGTACATATGTAGTAATATCTTTATAAGTATAATTCTCACCATTATCATTATTACAATTATTATTATTATTATTATTATTATTATTATTATTATTATTATTATTATTATTATTATTATTATATTATTATTATTATTATTATTATTATTATTATCATTATTATTACTATTATTACTATTACTATTATTATTATTATTATATTTTCTATGATATTTGATACTTTTACCGTTATTGTTATTGTTGTGATAACAACAATGATAACGACTAAAACTGAATTACTTCTTAATCTGAACACGAATATGATTTTTTTGTTATTGGACTTAATTTTCTTGTGATAGTTTATTCATATTTCCCTTATTTAGCAAATTACTGACAATAAGAATGGTAATGTATTAATTGCGCAAATAATTAATTGGTTTAAATAATTTGCTTGATCACCTTTTTGAAGTAAATGTAATAAGGCCGAAAATATAGACTTGTGATATATAATCAGAAAAATATATACATACATACACATACAATATATATATATATATATATATATATATATATTTATACTCGTAGAATGTCAATGTGGGTGGTTTTGCAGATATATGGCGTTGGGGGAAAGCTGTTAAGGGCAGTCAAGTGTTTTTACAAGAGTGGTAGAGCCTGTGTTAGAATAGGAAATGGAGAAAGCGAGTTGTTGTAAAGATGGGACTGCGTCAGGGCTGTGTCATGCCGCCATGGCTGTTCAATGTGTACATGGATGGTGTGGTGTGGGAGGTAAAGGAAAGGGTAATGGGCAGGGGACTGGATATGGTTAAAGAAAACGGAGAAATGTGGGAGGTGAGCCAGTTGTTGTTTGCTGACGACACTGCGCTTGTGGCAGGATCAGAGGAGGGATTAAGGGAGTTAGTGACAGAGTTTGGGAAGGTATGCAATAGGAGAAAGTTGGAGGGAAATGTGGGTAAAAGTAAGGTGATGAGATGTACAAGGGCAGAGGATGACAGTGAGTTGGAAGTAAGTCTTAAAGGAGAGAAGCTGGAGGAAGTGGATGGCTTTAGGGATTTGGGGTCACAGGTGGCAGGGAAGGGAGGAATAAAGGTGGAGGTAAATATTAGATTGAGAGAACCAAGTAGGTGCCTTGGGGCATTAAAAAGTGTTACGAGAAATAGGCAATTGGGAATGGACGCAAAGAGGATACTGTATGAAGCACTGGTCGTGCCGACGGTACTGTATGGAGCAGAGACTTGGAATTTAAGAGAGACAGAAAGGAAAAGTTTAAATGTGTTTGAGATGAAATGTCTGAGAAGTATGGTAGGTGTTACTAGGCTGGATAGAGTGAGAAACGAGGAGGTGAGGAGGAGAGCGTGAGTGGAAAAAGAGATGACAGATAGAGTTGATGAAAGAGTATTTGGATGGTTTAGACACATGGAAAGAATGAGTGAAGAAAGATGAGTAAAAGAGGCGTGAAAGGCGGAGGTGGAGGGAGTGAACTTGAGGGGACGACCGAGGATGAGATGGATGGATGGGGTGAAAGGGGGCGCTGAGCAAGAGGGGAATGTCTGTTGAGGAAGGAAGGGAGGAGGCAGGAGATAAGGATGGGTGGAGAGTGACTGTGTATGGGTGATTGTAGGTGCTTATGTGTGAATGATATTTTGACGCAGCCCGAAGGGATTTCTCCCCGTCTTTTCTTTTTCTGCATGAGGGGACGGAAAAGGGGGGGGGGTCGCTGATTTAATGTAGCGGCCTTGCTGTAGATGTACTGTGTCTTGCTGCATTGCGTTTGACTCAAGGCAGTTGGCGGATGCAGGGATGACCCGTCATCCATGAGGAGCTGAGATAGGAGGAGTGGACTGGGTGGTGGAGGGTAATGAAATGGGTGGGAATAGGTACGTGCCTCTGAGTTGGCTACCTCCCTTATAAGGGGGAAAAAGCTCTCGGAATATATATATATATATATATATATATATATATATATATATATATATATATATATATATATATACATATACATGCAAGTTTTTGTATATATGAATACTGTAATGATTGTTGTAAGACTCACATTATATGAAAAGCAAAAATAGTTATTACAGAAAAAAGAAAATATTACACAAACAATAGGAAGAAAAATAGGTAAAGTATGATAATATAGTAATGGCAACATAATTACTAGCAACAATATCAGTGTTATATTCACATATTTTCATTTTTGTTTGGACGATACTGAAGATATTCCAAACACAAACAAAGAGGATGAAATAGTGGTATAAAACAAAATAGGGTATGACAGCCAATGGACATAAAGGCATATAATCTATATCAAAAGTAATTATAAATTGGCTACAGGAGACGAAACTGTGCCATAAAGTTCAAAGTCTTCTGTTCTCCATTTACTAACGGTAGTCCAATATCAAACTGAACATTTCGTATATCGAAGAAAGGGATTAAAACAAAGGAAAACAGAACAGGACATATACACGAAATAGTATTGCTCACGTAAATGGAAAACGCGTGTATATTTACTTTCATTCCTTGTCTATTCATCTTTTTCCCCTGCCTTCCCCCTCACCCTTGTACGCCATCTGCCGAACTAATAAAGGGGTCGACCTGACGTCATCGAGCTCGAGACTACTATTCTACCCGTCAATATATATATACACCCAGGAAAAAAATAAATATATATAACGACACTAATGCCCACATACATATTTGAAATGTAACTTTAGAAAGGGAAAATGTTTATTTCTTATAGATAAAAATATATTTACACCCTTTGTCCCTTTATCATATTTTGTCCTCGCTGAACCATCCCCCCGTCATCTATAAGCACCATCTGCGTAGGTAATAAACTGACTATGGCGTTACTGCGCGTCACGCATCGAACTTGTCATTTGGCCAGTAAGACGTACATGCACATACACATCCTATAAACCAACTTCGTAAATAGACATACACATACAACATAAACATACTTAAAACTTACACAAACCCATAAACACACACTCATACAAAACTAACGTCTTTAAACCTACTCTGATCTCCCCTCAATCATATCAGGGACTCCAACCATACCCCGTCTTCAATTCTCTTTCCCTCCGTCTATTTTTCCCTTCCATTTCAACTCGCCTCCCACCTATCTTGCAACTTTTCTTAATTTCTATCATCTTGATTGACTTCTCCCCAACATGTCCCTTTCCAGATTTCTTCCTGTCTCAATAAACCTTTCCCCATCAGCTCATACTGTTCTGATATATATATCAAACTGATCTTTCAGAATTGGGACAAAGTATCCCCAATATGTCAAGTCATCTTTCCTTAACTCCCCTATTGACTTATTTACACATATTGTGTTTCAAAATGAAACTACTGCACATCACAAACGATGATAAGAAATTTTGTTTTGCTTCAAATGCCCTGCAGTGTTGATTTATACGTAGACCACTGTATATGCAATAATATACGAATATACTTTAAATACTAAGGGTGAAAGAGAAAACATGGAAACATAACTGGATTAAAAATACAAATAATAAATAAGAAATAGGTACTCTTGCCAATTAAACAAAATATTTGTTGACCAGTGGACTGAAGAATTCAAATTTACGGATATCAATTGGACTGCAGGGTAAAGATAGTATTTTCATAGACTTTTAATTTAGCTTTTTCAATTTCAGTGGCAGTTACATAATCTTCCATGCAAGATAAGTCACTGAACATGAAAATATACTAGACCTACTGGTCACTGGCAGCGAAAAAGTGCTTAATGATGCAGTTGGTAGAAAAAGGAGTGGAATAGTAAATTGTTGTTCAAGTCGCCTAAGATTTTATGGAAATTTGGACACACTAACACATTGGTCTGAACAGTGATTTACAAAATTTAACCAAAGTTTGAAAATATAACATAAATAACAAAAACACTAAGCATGGGTACATATTACACAGAAAAATGAATAATTGTAGAAAACGAAAAGAAACGTCCTGTGATTAAATACATCAATCTAAACATTGTATTTCTGCCTCAAAAACACAAAGCACATTTCTTTTTCTTCGGAAGTAGTTACTTTTAATGTTTAAGCTTAAGGGGCAAAGATGGACTTGGAAAAGATTTAAAAAAAAAAAAAAAAAAAAAAAAAAAAAAAAAAAAAAAAAAAAAAAAAAAAAAAAAAAAAAAAAAAAAAAAAAAAAAAAAAAAAAAAAAAAATCTTTAAAAGGAGAGCGGAGACCAAAAAGAATCTTAATGTGATAACGACCTTAATTGTTCACGGCCTCAGCATCCCCCAGAACTATTGTATACATTTTATTGTGGTGAATACCAGATTATATCCATGTAGGGCATGTTAGGAAGGTTAATGAAGCTTAATCAGAATACAATATATAATATTTGTCTATTCAACATATCAACCGTCTACCAAAACCTCTCCTTTCTCTCTCTCTAGATACCATTTCAAAATGTTCAATTGTCGAAAAAATCTTATAACTTTTTCCAGAACAACATTTTTAATTCGCCATCTTGTCTATCTATATACTAATGAAAAAAATCTGTTGATGTTGATCTAAATCGGACCGGAAACCGGAAATCCCTCAAGGGGACAGGTCCCCTCCGGCCCCTGATTGGCTGAGGGAGTGGTGACATGCGGCAACGGAGACGACTGATTGGCCAAGAGCGGTGACGTCACGGCAACGGAGACGACTGATTGGCCGAGAGCGGTGACATCAGGCAACGGAAACGACTGATTGGCCGAGAGTGGTGACGTAACGGCAACAGAGACGACTGATTGGCCGAGGGCGGTGACGTCACGGTAACGGAGACGACTGATTGGCTGAGAGCGGGACGTGCGCAAACCCCCGGGGAAACCTCTGGAAACTGATGGGGAGGCCTTTGGGAGCCCTTGGATAGTCTCTGGGGGACCTCTGAGGATCCCTGTGGGGATTCCCTGTGGAACCCTCTGGGAACTCGCGAGCGAAGCTCGAAGGGCCGAGTCCCCGCGTAGCGGAGTCGGGCGCAGTCGGTTGCTTGTCGAAAATAAAAGTTTTACGTCATTCCGTTTGAAAAAAAAAAAAAAAAATCAGCATACTACAGCGACATGACGTCACTTATTATATCACGTTCTCTGAGTTGACCTAAGATTTGGCACATTACACTACGCTAGATCTTTATTTCATATAATTCATAATTGTCTCTAGATTTTTTCCAATCATAAGGATGGCAAAAGGCATCGTGAACTATTTGCTTCCATTTCGTGAGAATTTTGACACAGGTGACAAAAAAATAAGGGGGGGGGAAAGCAATTTCTATCCAGGTCATTTAGTTTCTAACCGAAATAATGCTTATTATTATAATTGTTAACAGTTGTTATGTCTTTAAAATCATGTTGTCATTAGTGTTACTTCTGTTATTGATATTACACTTTTAATGGTTATTATAATTTCTGATATAAATTATCACATGAATGTTATAATTCGTCATGACAGTATCAAATAGTTTAGAAATAATCGAAATCTGAAAATGTTGCAGAACGTCAAAATTGAAGACCATCCAATCAGAAGAGGCGACATGACGTCACGACTGAGTACCAGCCAATTAGAAGAGGCGACATGACGTCACGACTGAGGACCAGCCAATCAGAAGAGGCGACATGACGTCACGACTACCAGCCAATCAGAAGAAAAAGCGACATGATGTCACGAATTGTTCATTATGTAATAGAATGAGGGAAAGAGGCTACAACAGGGAAGAATTGTCGAAGACACTTTAACAGCATGTTAAGTTACTTAATTTTTCTTTTCGCCTCCAATTTTCATTTCTCATTTTTACTTTTGTTATTGATATTACACCGTTATTGGTTATCATAATTTCTAATATTATAGATTATTTCATGACCATTACAATTTGTCACGATGTTATAATGTTTAATCTTCCTTTTCGTCCCCAATCTTCGTTTCTGTAGTTGAAACAAACTCTACTCTTTTCTCTTTCTACTTTGTGAAAGTCAGTTTCTTTATTCAAACTATTATGATTTTATTTTACTTTTTCTTCTCTCTCTCTTCCCCGTCTTTTATTAATCTTTCTCTTACGTTTTCTTTACGACGTTTTTAGAATCTTTATTCTCTTTGCCGTTACATATTATTTATGCTCATTCAGGGTCCCAGCATCAGATCATCTACAATTAGTTTCTCATATTCCTTATCTCCCATACTTTGTCTTTAGTAATTATCCATCCCCCTTATGCTCACTACAAGTTCCACGATCAGATCATCTTCACTATATAGTTCTCATATCATCTCTATCTTTCTTCTACCTATCCATCCTATTTGCCCTTATATATTCTTTCTTTTGGTCACTCAGGGTCCTAGCATCAGATCGTCTACATTGTAGTTATCATATCATATCTCCTATTCTTTTAATGCATCCACCTTCTTGTCATTTATAAATTCCTATTTATGCTCACTATGGGTCCCAACATCAAATCGTCTACATTTCAGTTCTCCTCCATTTTCCTTCATGTATCCACCTCCTTTGTCATTACATATTCTTTCTTATCCTTACTCTGGGTCCCAATATCAAATCCTCCACATATCAATTCTCACATTGTCTCTCCTATTTTTCTTTTTGTGTCCACAGGCTTTGTTCTTACGTATCCCTCCTTATGCTCATTCCTGGTCCCAGCATCAAGTCGTCTACATTTCAGACTACATCTCCTAACTTTAATTTAGATCCAAACGTCAGACGCGCTCGATTTCCTAATATCAGTGTCTTTATTGAGTCTAACTAGACTTATACTCTTTTCCTCTAAGTTCACTTTCTTGAAGGTCTCTTTCCGTGCGCGTGCCTTCTCACCCCCTGTTCCACATCACTTTCGTCATCGATCACGGCGTCCATTATCGTTCATTACTGCAAAGATGCTGCGAACGTCAATCCAAGTCAGCAAGCATCATCTCTTTTTTATTTATTTTTTCCCTCCAATTCTTCTGTAATAATGGTGCATCTAAACTTTATAAAGTTATAATAACAATTATAACAATAATAACCATGTTAATAGTAATAACAACAACAACGACGACGACGACGATGACGACGACAATGATGATAGGAATAATAACAACTAATAGTGTTTAGTCAGGGTTGATTTTTCTGGTGTGTGCATAAAGCAGTGATGTGTTGAACTTTGTTGGTGTGTGTTGCCTGAATATGTTGTCAGGCGATCTCTGGTTTCTTGTCACTTGTGAAGTGAGCGCGTTACCAGTGAACCAGCAGATGTGTATGGGTATTGTGGTAATTATGTGGTAATGGTAATTATAATTGACAATATTCTACATACCTTGTAAGTTTGGAGTAATATTCATGTTCTAGCCAATATATATATGAATAAATAAATGAGTAAATGAATAAATAAATAAAGATTATAATCCTGTTATTTGGTCAATTTTTTTGTTTTTTCGTCACTTTTGTCATTCATAATTATTTCGCAATACAGCTGAACGAAACTTTCTGATTAAAATCACATAAAAAACAAGTACTTCCTGAAACACACTTTTTCATAAACTCTGATCTTCACGTCTCGTATTTCATCCTTTTATATAATTCCTCCCTCGCTTGCTCCATCTTGATCGCATTGCTTTACCTCTCACATCTTCCCAGTTTCTCTTAACGCGACCCTGAACGACTTCTTCATATTAGTTCGGTTCCTTTCCATTTCTTTTCGTTCAAAACACCATTTCTCCTACAAACCGCCATTATAGCATTTGTCTTTCTTTCTTTTTTATAATGAATCGTTCCTCTCCTATTTCTTTCGTTCCTAGTCTTCTCCTCTTCCCCCTCTCACCTATTTCCCTCTCCTCCCCCCCCCAGATCTCCCTTCAGGGTACCCCTCACTTCCCCCATACCTCTCCCCTCTCGTCCTCCTTCACAGACCCCAGCAGGTAGGCTCTCACTATTTGCTCAAGAAGGGGAAGGCGCCCAAAACGAGTTTTATGAGATTGTGTGTGTGTGTGTGTGTGTGTGTGTGTGTGTGTGTGTGTGTGTGTGTGTGTGTGTGTGTGTGTGTGTGTGTGTGTGTGTGTGTGTGTCTTTGGTCATGTGTTTGACTCGTGATCGACAGATATTGCCCCACGGAGGAGAGCTCAGCTCATATATGGCCAGATTTAAGGGTAATGCTATGACCTTACACATACACACCCCAATCAGTTGTCCATGTTTGTGTGTGTGTGTACACACACACACACACACACACACACACACACACACACACACACACACACACATATATATATATATATATATATATATATGTGTGTGTGTGTGTGTGCGTGCCTGCGTGTGTGTGTGTGTGTGTGTATGTGTGTGTACGCACGTGTGTGTATTTGTGATTATGTAAAACTATTTCTAATATTCTTCAAACATTAATCTTTTTTTCACAATTTCTTTCCAAGTCACCCACTCTTCCTCTCTCTCTCCTCTCTTTCTCTCTCTCTCTCTGTATCTCTCTCTCTCTCCTCTCTTTCTCTCTCTGTCTGTCTCCAAGTATGTACGTGTGATTACGTACACATGTGCACCTAAAACCGAGGTATACACAGGGAGGACCTCCATGACAACACGCCAAGTCTCGCAACACCCACAGACTTACTTTTACAATTACACTCACCAATTTCAAACTTCCTGCACAGTTTGCAATTAATTTTATATCCGTTCACGCCGAAACCCAAATCGTTAATTGCAATTATGACACGCCGTTTAACTTTAATTGGCTGGGTACGCGTCGACAAAAGGTGATCTGTTAGCACACCTCACGCTGACAAGTTTTCAAAGACATTCTAGGAAACTGTCGTAGTTTGTGTCGTCTGTTGTTGATAACAGGTTCGGTTTTGTCTCATGAAGTTGTTATATCTAGAATCTAGGCAATACTCATTAGGACCATTGTGGCCTCACCGGAAGCGTGCTGGTCTCGCATTCGCTTAGTTGTGAGTTCGAATCCCGAAAATACCCCCACCCCTAGAACCCTAACAGCCCCTAAAACGCATAATAGGACAAAGTGACGGTTTTGGGAGCATCAACGCGGCTCCCGGCGTAAGCTCCTAACCCCTTTTTCCCTTTTCCCAAAATAATAAATTTTATGTTACTACATAACCTCACCAACCAACAATAACACAATAAAAACACGACGAACTGTGTTATATACAAGACCCACTGGGGATCGAGTCCTGGACACAAGTTCATGACGTCACTCGTGGTGAGATTTTATGTATTCATTCTACCCTGCCATGGGCGGGGGGTGGGGGTGGGGCGGATCCGGTCACCCGTGTGGGTGTGTGGGGGAACTTTCCCCCCACCACTTAGAGGGGTGAACGTTCATTTTTCTCTTCCTCCCCCAGCCTCATATAGAGTCATAACATTTAGATTAAAAAGGGAGAGAGGCAAATCAATCTTGGATTCCTATTTTTATGAACATATATATACACATACATATGATATATATATACAGTATATGATATATATATGATAGGAAAATTTAGAAAAAAAAATCTACTACGAAAGCTTTGGCACCACGTAAGCATTAGCATTCAATAATAATTGTATACGAGAAAGACTAGGTTCAAAACGTGTGTGTATATATATATAAATATATATGTGTATATATATATATATATATGTGTGTGTGTGTGTGTGTGTATGCGCGCGCTCAATGCATACGTGCGTGACACTACTAAAAACTATATTCATAAACATTTACAACATTCAAATGTGAATATACCAATACACACGACCTCAAAATTCTTAGAAAAATCAATACAGGTTTACATTTTCCTCAAACTAATTGTACGTGTTGGTTCATCGTTAATTAATCTTCCCAAAAAACAGTTTCCCGAAATCAATCTTTTCTGAAAACGAAATGATTAAGTTGAAGATGTTGAACTGTACAAAGTCTCATGACCTAAAATGACGGATTAACGCTTATTAGTGTGTATAAAACATACAATTCCTTTCTGGTACGTATACATAAATTCCAAAAGACCTTTTCTCCTTTATAAGGGGAATATATTATTCAGGTCATGTACCCAACCAACATTTTTAATGTATGTAATATATGGATTCAAGCAATTTACACAAATATTCATAATCGTTGGTTCCATCAGGCCTTTGGTTTTAATATGGCTGGAAACATATAATTAACATGCATACACACGCACAAACAGGAACTGGGGAATACTAGAACCATCATTTCATCTTGCAGATGTCGAGTAAGAGCGAAGAGACGGAAAAGAAGTCTTCAAAAAAAAAACACAGAAAATGGACGACACGTGGTCTTCGTCATGAAGATAACACCAGAAACTGGATCGCATGAAAAATTGTCACCTCAGACTTATACAGGGTGACTATTATTCATGTGGGCTATCCTAGGGTGACAATTCTTCATGTGGGCCATCTTGGGTTTACGATTCTTCGGTTGTATAAGTTGGTGACAATAAGCATAACCCTCATTCAACCTAACCTAACCTAACTGAACGTAACCTAACCTAATCTTAATTCCACTGTTGATATTCAGTGTTCTGGGGTGACAATTCATCAGGTGGGATCTCATAGGGTGACAATTCTTCATGTGGGCGTTCTGGGGTGACAATTATTCATGTGACCCCAATTTTATTACTGTGCATTAAGTAGACCATATGATCATATAATGTGAATTGAGAATTGTTTTGTACTTGTTTAAAAACATATTAGCTTCGTTGAGGGTGTTGACTTTAAGATATATTTGATACAACTTAGTCTGCTCCAGTTTTTATTTATCTATTTATTCAATAACTTATCTACTTATTTATTTATTTGTTTCTTTATTAATTTATTTACTAATTTATCTAATTTGATTGATTTTATCTTGTTTTACTTTATATAATTTTTATTTAAATATTTGGATAGTTCCTTGATAATCTTTGATTAAGACAGGTTCTCTTAAAATATAAAAGACTAAAAATCTTTATCACGAGATACATTTTTCAATAACAAAATATCTTTTTAATGTCATTCAATCACGAAGTTAAAAAACGATCTAAGTATCTACATTTGCTTATGAGAAACATTCAAAAACGGTTGTACACACAACAAAGCCTCGGATTCAACGGACCTCGATTAAAACAATTCTGAATTAACGGACTTCCTATTCTAAGCGACTCCATATAGAAAAACTCAAATTTTATGCAATTAACTTTGTAAATATGTAGTCCCTCAGAGTATTTAAGTCCGTTAGGTTAGACTTAACCGTTAAATTCGTTAGATTCAAGAGTCTTGTATCTAGGAGATATAAGATAAATGAAAGTTATCAAGACGTCTAAGAGGATATTGATTGAGATGAGAGACAGATATCTCGTTTAATATACTGGGGATATTATCCCCCCACCGGGGGGGGGAGGGGGGGGAACCCAGATACTCACCCCTCCCCACCTTCCACTCACATCAACCCTCCTGTTCCCTTTCAAAATGGTGTGTACTCGTTCTACTTCAAACTCCACCCCCCCTACGTCCTCAAGACGAGTATGGGGCGGTAGACAAGGAAATGAAAAAAAAAAAGGATTAAATAAAAACAAATGAGAATCGAAATCTCTAAGAGAAGAACGCATTCATATCTGAAAAGGACATAATCATGTCGTCTATATTATCACTCAGGCGACATAGTCGACGTACATAACTCTTAAATCGCAATATGAAATATGTAAGAAACACATATTCCAGATGAATTAATCGAGATAGGATCTGATCCTCTACGAGAGGTTCGAATCCTCTATTTGAGTTTTGAATCCTATGTTGAATGGATTCATCTATCAGCATTTGGATTAAATACTAACGTGGAAGCCTTTCCCAAACGGGGTTAGAGGATTCAAGTAGTTGGAGTTGAAAAAAATGTCAACAAATTCTTATTGCCAAATTAAACGTAATTAATTAATTGTATTTCTCCACTTTCGTACGTTACAATGGGTAACGATGGTTGAGGCATGTCGATAGGAGGCCTTTCTGTCCAAACTGAGATTAAATATAAAATCAAATAAGTTAATAAATGAACAAATAAATAAATACACAAATAAACAAATGAATAAATAAACGAATAAACTGACGTTCCATCACATTGCTCAAAGGTGTTTATGAAACCGAATTTTAAAAATTTGATCTCTACTACATTCAACTGCCTCAACGTGCTCCAGGTGCTCTCTGTCACAGACGACTTTTAACTTGGTTACGTTTATGGAAACCCTCTCAGATCTACTTAATATCGATTGGAAAAAAAAAAACTAATAAAAAATAACAGATTAGAATAATCATCCGCAATATATAAAATTTCCATGCCCACTTACAATATTGATAAGCAAATTTATCAAGTAACCACATTAAATATACTAACCAAGCACTTTAGAAACGAATTCCTAGAAATTCTTCTGAGATTCAAGTCAAGACGTCTTGATTCTTTGGATGTAGATAGCCTGTTAAGTAACGTCCCAGTCGAAAAAATCATATTTCTTAAAGAACTCTTACCTCATACTTTCAACAATTCCACATCCTCCCTTCCTTGGATCCTTGGATGTAGACACCTTGTTTACAAACGTTCCAGTCGAAGAAATTATATAATCTTAAAGAACTCTTGCCTTCGGTAACGCCATACGAGATACTAGCTTCTACTATTGAAAGTCTGCTACACAATTGTACGACAAAAAATCTTTTCAGAAGTCTCACTGGCAAGTTATATTATCAAGTATAGAACATAATCTTAAAAGGAAAGTATACTGAAGATCAGTGTTCTTCCACCTGTATACCACAGACCCCCGAGAAGGGCGCAGTGTATGGTTATCGATTTTAGTCAGTGTTAAAATGACACATCAGGAGACCAAGGAACAGCAGTGAAACGTGAGAAGACAGGTTAAAACCAATTACTGTAGATACTTGGAATATGATTTACCACGGGATAACGATCGTAAGGGGTGACTTATATACATCTTGAATAGAATTACTTACCTCTATCTTTCTTATATAAATAATTCTTCTATTTCTTTTATATTTTTCTATTGTGTGTAAGTACGTCGTTTATAATATATATATATATGTGCACATATATCCATTAATCACATACATTTAACATTAATTACAATAACACTTATTGAGCGGCTTCATATGAGGCCTACATTTTCTAATCCTATATCCAGCTCAACATGGCCTTACTGCCGAAGCACCACGAGATGAATAGAATTACCTGGCGTCAACAAGAATGAAAGAACAAGTTCCCTTACACACGAAAGGAATCAAACATCCAGCTTCATCTACACATGCGCGTGCTACATTTTAGTTCTGCAAACAGATCACATGAGGGGAATTTTAACCCCCTCCCTCCCAAAATGCTCCAGATTTTGTCCATTCTTGTCCCAGTTAGTTGAATCTTTATGTAAATGGGGTCGACGGCTCCAAATGGATATTTTGATCGTTGTAACAAGATGTCTCATTCATGTTTGACAAAAAAAAAGTTCAGAAACATAATCACATCAAGTGAAACTAGAAAAGACTTTCTATAAGAATAGGCAGAAGAAGAACCAGAAGAGGAAGTAGCAGATGAAGAAGAAAGGAGATGAAGTAAAAGAAGAAAAAATGGGGGAGAAAGAAGATAATGAAAAAGGAATAAAGAACAATAGGAAGTGGATGAAAGATGAAAAGAATAAACAAGAATGAAGAACAAGAAAAGGAAGAAGAACAGGGAGAAGAAAAATAAAGAACAAGAAGGAGATTAAGAACAGCAAAAGAAGGAACAGGCAGAAGACGAAGAAGAAAAAGAAGAAGAAGAAGAAGCAGAATAATAAGGGGAAGAAGAAGAAGAAGAAGCAGAATAATAAGGGGAAGAAGAAGAAGAAGAACGAAAGAAGAGGAAAAAGACGAAAAAAAAAGAAGTAAATTAATGGTGAATGCCAGACCAGGAAGATCCCTTGTCACCGTGTCCACATGTCTCTCATTTATCTACCTGAGGACGAGAAGAAAGCGACACCTTGGGGTGTGTGGTGGGGCAGGAGGACTTACCTCCTCTGGTTTGCGATGAACAGCACCTCCGGCTTTGTCTGTATCACGCTGAGCCACCTGTAATCAAGTGCCACTTCAGCTGGTCCATACTGAAGTCATGTGGTCCAATGGTCTTGATTTATTGAACGACACGCAGGGGAAGAAGGGCCCTTCATTTGAAAGCAATTATCTCGAACTTCGTGTGCGTTCCCTGATTCAGCAGTTCTTTGTTCTTATTTCTGTCGTTCCTCTTTGCTTCCTGTGAATCTGCTTTGTCATCTGGGTACTTAGTTGTTGGACGCTGTTCTTCCCTTCTGCGGCACTCACGCGAAAATTGCACAAGCTCATGGGGACCATCCTAAGTGACGTAACAGATGGTGGTGGGGAGCCTACGCCAGAAGAACATAAGAATGAAGGAGACTGCAAGAGACCATAAGGCCTACACTAGGCAGTTCCATGTCCATTACCACCTGTCATCCCCATCCATAAAGTTGTCTAACCGTTTCTTAAAAGAACCGATAGTTTCAGCGCTCACTACGTGGTTACTAAGTCTGTTCCATTTGTTGACCACACTATTAGTAAACCAATTCTTGCCTATTTCCTTCTTAAATCTAAATTTGTCCAGTTTAAATCCATTACTGCGAGTCCTGCCCTGTTGTCTTGGTATGATGACCTTGTTTGCGTCATCTATTTTGCTCTATTATGCGCTTAGATGGTTGGGGAGTGGGTAAATTAAGCCACTGCTGAGAATCGCAGAGAAGAGCGAGATTCGAACCCGGAACTAATAAAATGCGAGGCTAGCATGCTTACGATTAGGTCTCCAGCGCTCACAGATGGTAAAGTTTAGTAAATAATCCAACCTCATAAACACTGGATCATTTCGGGCACCAGTGATTGCCACATGCCCCGTTTGGCTAAGCACATGGGAGACCAGGTCGACCAACAACACGTGTCCCATCTCTGGAACCACATTCCAGCAATCTCACTGGAATCTGTAAAATCCTGGAACATCTCCTTCTTTCTGCTCGCCCTTCACAGCCAAGTGGACGCTACTCGTGTTACATAAGAATGAAGGAGACTGCAAGAGACCATAAGGCCTACACTAGTCAGTTCAGTGCCACTTACAACCTGTCATCTCACCTCCATAGAGTTATCTAATCTTCTTTTAAAACAGCCAATGTGTCAACGCTCACTGCCTGGTTACTAAGTTTATTTCATTTATTAATCACTGTTGGTAAACTAATTCTTCTGATCCATCTGCTTCTGTCGATGCGTTGAAATCACCCAAGTCACCAGGTATAGATAGGATATCCCTTTGGTTGATATGGAGAGCAATGATGATAATAATGGTGATTGCAGTACTACCAATGTTAATAATTAACAACTAAAACCTTAATGATAATAGGAACTATGCTACTACAACTGCAGTAACAAGAACTACTACTACAACTACTGATGGAAAAAATAATAATAATAAAAAGAAAATTTTAATAAATGCGTGATGCAGACACTCCTCATCACTGTACAAAGAATATCAATATTGTAATAATGACAACATAAATGCCGATAAAAAACGAGGTAGGTTGGGTATAATAACGGATTGAAGTGTGTCGAGAGGACATCTATAGTGACAGACTAGGCTGGTTATGATCAGATTATGGTGGAAAAACTAGGAATATCGAGGGGATGAAGGATTACAAAGGGATTACAAAGGCGGAGCATGCCGACATGAGACCTTTTGGTCCATAACTAGGTCGGATGAGAAAAATATATATAAATGATAAAAAATAAAATAAAATAAAAATTATAATAATATAAATAATATAAATAATGATAAAGAAACAGGTAAATAGTAAATAATAATAACCTGACAAATAAATAATAATAAATGGAAATCAAGCAAATAATAAATAAACAGACAAATAATAACAAACAAATAATCAAATAATATAAAATAAATGATCGTCATTACAGTAGGTTGGGTATAATAATGGACTAAAGTATGCTGAAAGGACATGTATAGTGACAGACTAGGCTCTATAGTGATCAGACTATGGTGAAGAACTAAATATCGAGAGGATGAATATGGTGAGACGTTGGTGTCATAAGGAGAGTATGGTGAAGGATAATGAATGGGTATGGTGATGGAGTGGGGTAGGTATGGTGAGGGGATTGGAGTAGGCATAAATGGAGTATGGTGAAGAACAGATAATGTCTAAAGGGACATTTAGACGGTCAAACGGTTTGACAAAACCCGGTTTGTTAAACAAGTGTTTGAAGTGATGTTTGACCGTGTGAATAGGGTATTTGGTTGTCAAACACGTTCAACAAATGCGTTTGACGCCCAAATACCCCATTCACACGGTCAAACATCACTTCAAACACTTGCCTGACAAACCGGGTTTGTCAAACTGTTCGACCGTGTAAATGGCCCTTAAGTTAGGTTAGGGACTAGGGTGGGATTGGACTATGGTGAGGGACTGGGAGGTATGGTGACAAACATGTAATGTCTAAGGTGTGCCTAGGTTAACCCCCAGTCACAACAAGCTTACGACCGGTTTCCGACCACCTTCGACCGAAAATCAAGCAAGCGATCGGTCGGCGACACAAAACCTATGCAAGGAATTGAAATGGAAAAAAGTTATGTGGTTGATAAGATGAAAATCTATGTACTGGGGACTATTCAGTGTGTATTGTAATATATCTATCTATCGATCTATCTATTCATCTAATTACCGACTACCAGCGACTTCCAAAGACTACCTGCAACTGGTCGGCGACTACCTGCAGGTCGCCGGTGGTCGGAAACAGGTCGTAAGCTTGGAGTGACTGGGGTCTTAGGGACTAGGGTGAGCATAGGGAGGGAATGGGGTGACCTTGCAGGGTGTGGGTGTGGGGGGTGGGGGGGTAAGCCAAGTTTCCTTCCTTCCCTTTTGTTACAGATTGCTTTCTGATCCGAACAAGAAGGACATAACGATCTGATCGTCTATACTTTGTCTTGAACCCCCTCCTGCCTTCCCATCATTCTTCTTTTCCGATCTGTCTGTCTGTTTATCGGTCTATCTGTCTGTCAGTCTGTTTGCCTGTCTGTCCGAACGGCTGGTTGAATGGCTTTCTGTCTGTTTGTTTCTTTGTATATTTTTCTGTCTCTCTCTCCCTCTCTCTTTCTCTATCTTTCTTTTCCCCCCTCTCGATGTCTCTCTATATCTTTCGAGAGTTCAATAAACAGCCACTAACCAATTAAGTAAAACAAAATATTTAATTCTTTTTTGATTACCGAGTGATCGTTGAAAACGCAACAGATGATTTATTTGAAAGAAATATTGTGTAATGAATATGAATGGAATTGTTTGAAAAACTGAAGATTCATATAATATTATGTCCATTGACACACACAAACACACACACACACACACACACACACACACACACACACACACACACACACACACACACACACACACACACAAGGCTGAAGAAATTTCAATAGCGCTGCGTTGCGGGTCGTTACTCCAACTCTCGTGGGCGGGGAGTTTGGGGTGTGTGTGTGCGTATAAGGTCACAGCATTACCCATAGATCGGTCATATGTGAGCTGAGCTCTATTCTGGGAGGGAAATAGCTGTCGATCACGAGTCCAACACGTGATCCAAGACCACGGTGAATCACACACACACACACAGAAAGAGAAATATCACACTTGTAAAATAATAATAATAATAATAATAATAATAATAATAATAATAATAAATAAATAAATAGACTAAGAATAAATAAACAAATAAAAAAAAATAGATAAAAACATCTATTCTAGAATAGAACCAGTAGTAATCCTACACCTGATTGTAAACATTATACAACTCCTATCTTCCTTCCAATCCTCCTTGGGCATCTGTCTACTCCCTGAATCATCTACTGATCTCATCTCGTCCAGCAGAACTTAGCCCAAGGCTGCTTCTCCTCCTCCTCCTCCTCCTCCCTTTCTCACCCTAATCCCTCCCTTTATCTGCCATTTCTCTCAATTCACCGCACCCTCCCTCCTTCCTCCCTCCTTCCTCACATAATACGCACTACATTTACAGTAGAGCCGGACGGCACAGTGGGTACTGCCTTGAATTCATGAACAGGTAGTCCTGAGTTCGAGTTCCAGGACCTGCCTCGGGCTTGCCAAGTTGGTTCCCGGTAGCCCTGGCCAGACGGGGAGGCGACCCAACGTCGGGAAAAAAAAAAAAAAAAAAAATCTTGCCTCAGATGACAGGGCTTTCTTTGCCCCCCCCCCCTACTAAGTGTTTCTCACGTCCCATTGCGTGAGAGGATGGTGAGTTTCAGTGAGTTTATTAACAGAAATCTGCGTAACCAATCATTCCCCTCAACGTGTCAATTTAATGATCTCGTGTTAGAAAATAGATAAAATAAAAATAAATAAATAAATAAATAGATAAATAAATGAAAAAAATGAATAAATAGATAAAATAAATCAACAAATAAACAAATAAAATAGAAATTATATAAAAATAAAAATAAATAAAGATGAAATAAATAGATCAAAATAAATAAATAAAATAAATCAACAAATAAGATAAAATATAATATAAAATGAAAGTAAAAATAAAAATATAATAAATAGAAATAAATGAATAAATAACAAATGAAAATAAACAGATAAATAAATAAAATACAGATAAAATAAAATAAATAATATTAATGATATATTAGGTACCACAACAGCCATGTTAGGAACAATAGGTATCTTGCTGTTCATTTGTCCTCCATGTAACTAAAAAAAAAAAATCCCTCTCACATTCCCCCCACTCCCCCCTCCATACCATCAGCAAGTCCTTTTCTCCCTGTAGTTAGCTTAAAAACCAGCCTAATCTTCCCTCCCCACCCCAAGCACAAATCTCAACCCTATTCCCTGTTCCCCAACATTTTCCATCTACTTATAACCACCCAAACTCTTCTTCTATGCCTCATACTCACCCAATCCCACTCCACTTCATCTATCATTTTTTTTATTAAAAATATAATGCGAGGTATA
The DNA here is from genome assembly GCF_046742065.1 of Oratosquilla oratoria. Taxonomy (NCBI): domain Eukaryota; kingdom Metazoa; phylum Arthropoda; class Malacostraca; order Stomatopoda; family Squillidae; genus Oratosquilla; species Oratosquilla oratoria. The sequence continues at coordinate 41,716,994 of NC_134796.1, forward strand.
CATGAATCAGTCCGCTGTCTCGGCGGTGAAACAATTCTTTATGCAAAAGGGACAGCGTTTAATAGCATCAACATTAATTAGGCTTATATAATACAATTTAAACTATAGAATAATAGTACTAATATTCATAGATATTTACATATAGATATGCGAGACATAACAGTATTAATAATGCTATATTTCTATAATCCAAGTTCTAGTGAGGTGACAATTTTAAATCAAGAAAACGACTTATGGTACGTGAATGCTACAGAAAACGAATCTTCAAGACATGACCTTGCTACAATGTCACCTCTTCATGCGCTGGTGTGGCATCATCGGAAGCGTGCTGGTCTCGCATTCGCTTAGTTGTGGGTTCGAATCCCGCATTCTTCTACGATTCCCAACGGTGCTACTTGCCCCATCCGTCCAAACCCATAACACGGAAAAGGTGACGTTTCGGTAGGAACTACTCAGTACCTTCTGTTGTTGGCTCCTCGCCCCTCCCCCCAACCCAAATCCTTCCCTTCAAGAACTGGAGGTCTTCCTTGATTCCTCTTCCACTCGAAGACACTCTATTTCATGGATCCTCCCGATCTCTTGTCTTCAAATTGGACAATTTAGGCTCAAGAAGGAAACAGGCAAGAACTGATCAATAGAAGGGTTACCGAATGGAATAGACTTAATAACCATGTAGTGAGCGCTGAACCAATTAGTTGTTTTAAGAAAAAACTAGATAACATAAAAGATAGGGGTGACAGGTGGTAAGGGACATGGAACTGCCTAGTGGAGGATTTATGGTCTCTTCCAGTCTCCTTCATTCTTATGTTTTCATCGAACTCCTCTTCATCTCTTTTCTCAATCTCTTCTCTACCCTTCTGGATATCCAGAAACTTACGTTCTTATGTTCTAATCGAACTCCTCTTCATCTCTTTTCTCAATCTCTTCTCTACCCTTCTGGATATCCAGAAACCTTCATTCTTATGCTTTTATCGAACTCATCATCATCTCTTTTCTCGATCTCTTCTCTACCCTTCTGGATATCCAGAAACCTTCATTCTTATGCTTTTATCGAACTCATCATCATCTCTTTTCTCGATCTCTTCTCTACCCTTCTGGATATCCAGAAACCTTCATTCTTATGTTCTTATCGAACTCCTCATCATCTCCTTTCTCAATCTCTTCTCTACCCTTCTGGATATCCAGAAACCTTCCCCCAAGCCCCTTCCTCTTTCCCACCTTCCTCTTCCCCTTTCCCCCATCCCCTTTCTCTCCCCCCCCTTCCCTCCTTCACCCTCCCTCTTACCATCCTTCTTCTCAAAGTCAGTCTTATTACAAGGATGGATTTCCTGAAGGG
>NC_134796.1:41728329-41738329 GCF_046742065.1 Oratosquilla oratoria
AGGGACGAGCTTTTCAAGCACTTTAATAAATTTCAACAATTCCTAGGGGTGTTAACATCTCTTCGGGGAATAGGGCATGCATAATAATTTTATTCTGGTTTGCACCTTAAGATTTTATTCAATTTAGGACGACTTCTGTTTCCGAGACTAATAAGAACAATTCAGTTTAATGACATGTGACCTTGTGTTGTTTACAATATGTCGTTCTTGAAAGAAAACTTCTTTATAATATTCGTGTGAACTAATTTGTTTGTCGTCTAATGATGTAAGACAAATGAATTTTTTTTTCATTAAATATGTTTTGGTCTAGAAATCTAGAAATATCATACATGTCAGCAAGGTAGAGAGGCAAGTTTGTTTATTTATTTTATGATAATATTTTCCTGTTCTTTCATTGTCTAGCAAGACAGATTCATAGACATCTTCGGGATGTTGAAAAAGAATGTTAGTATTGTGATTATTTTTTACGAAGTTTTAACTTTTATTCTCATACACCCAAAGCAACATGATTTACCAAAATTTATGTGAAAATACTTTTCCATAAAGCTCAGAAGAGACATAGCCTAAATTGGAAAAATACATGAATTCGGATCTACACAGGATGATTAGAAGAAATCAAAGATATAGACTAAGTTGGATATGTAAATGAATTTGAGGCTAAGTATGATCAATTAGAGAGGAGACGGGACTCCGCGAGTGTAGGTCCTCCCCTGTATACTATAATGGGTAAATACAATTACATAAATAAACACAAACGTTTTGAAGATAGATATGATGACTGCAACATTGTACTTTTCCTGTATACAACAATTAGGAAAATAAGATTATGCAAACACACACACACACACACACACACACACACACACACACACACACTTCAACGAACGGACGGCATAGACGACGTCCTGAAGAAAAAGTGAAATTCGTGGATCCCAAAGCAAAGGAACTACCTATTGTATTTACAGGGTGGGGGGAAATTGCTCGTGGTGTAGGGAAAGTAAGGAAAAAGGAGAAGGGGAGGGATTACTGAGGGAAATGGAAGGAAATGAGGAAGGTGAGGACTTGGCCCAGGCAGGCAGACGAAATCTAAACAAACGAGGTCCGGACCAATTTAGCGATGATGAAATGTCTAACAAAAATGTAAAGATTAGAAGTATAGATAAGAGCAATACAGTAGAAGATGATGAGCACTGGGAATTTAAGTTCGGTCACGTTAACAACATTGTGCAGAGAGTTGAAAAATTGGAAGAACTAGAGAAGGCGAACAAAAACTTAACTAAGGAAATTGAAGAATTAAAAAAACAGTTAAAAGAAGTAAAAGAAGAGAATAAAGTCTTAAAGGAGAATAATAAGGAGAACAAGGAGGGTTGGAAAAAAAATCCAAGAAAATAGCAAAGTTGCATTCACTGACACAGACAGCAAACGAATGAACTGAAGACTCAGTTATTAAAGTGACCACATATTGATAGAACTAGAACTAAATGAGAAAAAATACATGAAAAGAAATGAACAATATAGAAAAGGAAGATTGATGTATGAAAAAAACAAATTTTGATAAAATAAGAGAATTCTTCCAAAATGAAAAATGGGAAAGAATACACAAAGAAGATACAACAGTAGAAGAGAAATGGAATATTTGGACAAAAATCTATAAAAAAGGAGTAGAAAAGTATGTCCCAAGACAAAAACAAGAAAAAGAATATGTAAAATGCTGGTACAACAAAAGTTGTAGGGAGATAAAAGACAAAAGAGACAAAGCTTGGACCAAATGGAAGAAAAACAGAAGACCAGAAAAATGGAAAATATATACTTGTTATAGAAATGAATATGTACAAGCGTGCAGAGAGGAAAAGAGAAAATATGAAAAAGATGTCATAGAAAAGTGTAAAGATCAACCAAAACTATTCTACAGATTTGTAAACAACAAACTGAAAAACAAACAAGATTTGGAGAAATTAAGACAAGGAGGAGTTGAATACACAGAGGAAATTGAAATGGCGGAAATTATGAACAAACATTTTAAATCGGTGTTTACAAGGGAGAACATACAACCTGAAGAGATCGAATGGAAAGAGAAAGTCCCCCCTATGAAAGAAATAGAAGTAACAAGGAATGAAATATTGAACCACTTGAGTAATCTTGATGTCAGAAAATCACATGGACCAGATGAAATAGCAAACTGGATTTTGAAAGAATGCAGGAATGAACTAGCAGACATAATACATAGCATAATAAACAGTTCCTTGAAAGAAGGTAAAGTTCCAGAAGATTGGAAAAAAGCAAATATAGTACCTATATATAAAGGAGGAAATAAAGAAGACCCTAACAACTATAGGCCAGTCTCTCTAACAAGTACAATAGCAAAAATTTGTGAAAGAATTGTCAAAAATAGATGGGTAAAATATCTAGAAAAAAACAATGTGCTCAATCCAAGGCAATTTGGATTCAGACAAGGACGATCATGCGTCACCAATTTAATATGTTTCTATTCAAGACTAATAGATATAATACAAGAAAGAGATGGATGGGCTGATTGTGCATTTCTAGACCTAAAAAAAGCTTTTGACAAAGTACCACATAAGAAGTTGCTTAAGAAATTAGAAACTGAAGGAGGAATATAGGGCAAACTGCTAAATTGGATGGAAGACTTTTTGCAAGAAAGAAAAATGAGAGTAGTGATAAGAGATCAACACTCAAAATGGGATGAAGTAATAAGCGGTGTTCCACAAGGAACAGTTTTGGCCCCAATAATGTTTGCTATATATATTAATGATATGGATGAAGGAATTGAAAGCTATATGAGCTTTTTTGCAGATGATGCAAAACTATTGAAAAAAGTGAACACGGAAGAAGATTGTGAATCACTACAAAGAGATCTAAATATAGTACAGGAATGGAGTAGGAAGTGGGAGATGGAGTTCAATACAAAAAAGTGTAGTATAATGGAATTTGGAAAAAGTAAAAACAGAATAACAGGATCATATAAATTGGGAGAAGAAGGAATAAAAAAAGTAGAAAATGAGAAGGACCTGGGAGTCATTGTTATGAATAATATGTCACCTGAAAAACATATAAATAAGATTTTTGGAGAAACCTATAATTTGATAAGAACAATCAAAGTGGCATTTACATACCTGGATGAAGAAATGGTGAAGAAAATTCTAATCACTCTGATAAGACCAAGATTGGAATATGCAGCAACGATATGGTCACCAAGTGCAAAAAAATGCATAAAAAAACTTGAAAGAATACAAAGAGCAATTACAAAATTGGCACCAACACTCTCAAAACTATCATATGAAGAGAGACTAGCAAAACTTGAACTACAGACACTAGAGCAAAGAAGAGAGGAGATTTGATAGCTATTTACAGAATCATGAAAGGCATAGAAATTACTGATAGAGAGAATCTGATAAAATGGGATGACAGAAATACAAGAGGACATGGAAAGAAAATAAAAAAAGACAGCTATAGAAGAGATGTGAAAAAGAACAGCTTTCCTCACAGAGTAATAGACAGTTGGAACAAGTTAGATGAGAAAGTGGTGTGTGCAAAAACAATACATGAATTTAAAAATAGTTTAGATAAAATGAGATACGAAAACGGGACACCACGAGCATAGCTCCCCTTCCCGTAAAATACAACTAGGTAAATACAACTAGGTAAATACACACACACACACATACTGTATATATGTATATATATATATATATTATATATATATATATATATATATATATATATATGTATCATTTTACGTATTGATTCTATTTACTTATATTTTGTAGGTGCTCTGACACATTTTCTCCTAATAATAATTTGAGATGTAATTGTAATACTTCGTTTTATCCATTTACTTATTAATATATTAATTAATTTATCTACCTATTCAGTTTTATTTATCTTGTTTATTATCTTATTCTTATATTCACTGGACCTCATTTCCCCCACCCCCCTTTGTTTTAGATATTCGTATATCTTTATTTATCTATTTATCTATTTATTTATCTATTTATCTATTTACTTATTAATTTACTTATTTTGCAAGTTCTGCTGCGTTTCACACCTCAAAAATATTTTGAGATGTCCTTTTGTTATTATCAAGATTTTTGCAGACTACATCATCTTCCTCCAAAAAACATTGAGATATAATTACCATTTTGGCAGTCCCTTTGCTTCATAAAACTGTGTGTGCTTAACCGAAACATACTTTTGGAGTCAAGTTACCACAAGAACGCCGTCGTTAAACGGTCGTTATCTTATCTTTTGTATTTCACCCTCAAAAATATTTTGAGATGTCCTTTTGTTGCCTTCAAGATTTTTTTCAGACTCTTTGCGTCATCTTCCTCCAAAAAACATTGAGATATATCACCCTTTTGGCAGTCCCTTTGCTTCATAAAACCGTCTGTGCTTAACCGAAACATACTTTTCGAGTCAGGTTACCACAAGAACGACGGCGTTAAACGATCGTTATCATACTCTTACTCCGCAGGTCCTCGGACCACTCAGTGATCCTAAACTGCTTTTGAAGCGTCTCGCCATGTATTTCTGTCCTGTGCCACCTCCTCCTTCCATTCTCTTGGTTCTATTCTGCATATCTGCACATCTTCTTCAACGCATCTTCTCCAGTCTTTTCTAGGTCGTCCAAGTGGTCGTCTTCCACGCATTCCACTATTGAGCAATTTCTTTGGCCATCTATCTTCTTGCATCCTTGTCACATGTCCTGCCCATAAATAAACACAAATATTTTGAAGTTGGACATGATGGCTGGAACATTGTACTTTTCCTGTATACAACAATTAGGAAAATAAGATTATGCACACACACACACATACACACAGACACACACACACACACACACGCACACACACACACACACACACACACACACACACACACACACACACACACACACACACACACACACACACACACACACACACACACACACACACACACGTGTTTTTAATCTCATTACATTTTTAACATGGGGTTGTTTTGTTTGTTCTGGAATTTCCGCAGTTATGTCTTAGTGTCCATTTTTGTCTTTGGTTGTCATACTCGGGTCCTAAAATTCTCCGTAAAATCTTATTTTCAAGAACTTCAAACTTCTTCATAGCTCTCGTAATGACGGTGATAGTGGTGTTGATGATGATGATGATTATGGTGAAGGCGATCATGGTGAGAATGACCTCCCTCTGATGGTGTAAGACGAGCCCCAGCCTCTAAACGAAAGAAAGAAAGAAAGAAAGAAAAAAAAAAAAAACACTAGGTGAGCTTCCTCGGACTGGGGTCGTTTTCGCGAAGTAGAAGTTCTTCCATCTCCACGAAGACAAGGTCGTTCCAAGAACCGGGGACTCCGACTGGTAACTGCTGCATTCACATTCAAAAAATGAATAAATAAATAGATGAATAATAAAAAAATCTTTAGACCATTACCTCGAGGGAAAGCGAGTTGGCAGAGGTCAAGAGATAGATAGATGGACAAATAGATAGATAGATAGATAGGTTGATGGAGAGAGAGAGAGAGAGAGAGAGAGAGAGAGAGAGAGAGAGAGAGAGAGAGAGAGAGAGAGAGAGAGAGAGAGAGAGAGTTAAAGAGAGAGAGAGAGAGAGAGAGAGAGAGAGAGAGAGAGAGAGAGAGAGAGAGAGAGAGAGAGAGAGAGAGAGAGAGAGAGGGGAGAGAGGGAGGGAGGGAGGGAGGGACGGAGGGAAGGAGATAGATAGAGAATCAAAGAGAAATAGAGGGAGAGAGGGGAAGTGAGGGATTGAGAGAGATAGAGAATTAAAGAGAGAGAGAGAGAGAGAGAGAGAGAGAGAGAGAGAGAGAGAGAGGGAAAGAGAGGAGAGGGAGGGAGGGAGAGAGATAGAGAGTTAAAGAGAGAGAGATAGAGGGAGAGAGAGAGAGATAGAGAGAGAGAGAGAGAGATAGAGAGAGAGAGAGAGAGAGAGAGAGAGAGAGAGAGAGGGAGGGAGGGAGGGAGGGAGGGAGGGGAAGAGATAGAGAATTAAAGAGAGATAGAGGGAGAGAGGGGGAGGGGTGGAGGGAGGGAGGGAGAGAGATAGAGAATTAGAGAGAGAGAGAGAGAGAGAGAGAGAGAGAGAGAGAGAGAGAGAGAGAGAGAGAGAGAGAGAGAGAGAGAGAGAGAGAGAGAGAGAGAGAGAGAGAGAGAGAGAGAGGAAGAGAGAGAGAGAGGAAGATATAGAGAGAATTAAAGAGAGAGAAATAGAGATAGAGGGAGAGAGAGAGGAGGAGAGAGGGAGGGAGGGAGGGAGGGAGGGAGAGAGATAGAGAATTAGAGAGAGAGAGAGAGAGAGAGAGAGAGAGAGAGAGAGAGAGAGAGAGAGAGAGAGAGAGAGAGAGAGAGAGAGAGAGAGAGAGAGAGAGAGAGAGAGAGAGAGAGAGAGAGACAGAGAGAGAGAGACTCTGGCTCCGGGTATCCCCCTCTGCTCCCCCCCACCCCTGCCCACGAACACGTCAGCATGGTTGTGTGGGCGTGGGGGCGCTCGACCAACGGCTGGCCACCACAATGGCCGGGGGCTGTGGCAAGACAGAATTGTACTTTTAATTCCTCTGTTTCCCCTCTTTTCCATATTAGGTTTTCCCCCTCGCCTCCCCTCACTTTGACCTATACTTGTCTTGTGTCCCCTTCCCCTCAGTACGCCTTCCCCTTCCCCCTTCCCCCTTCCTCCTTCCCCCTTCCCGGTCGACCCTAAGCTTGCCTCCCCTTTCCCCTTTCCCTTTTGCATAAAGCCTCCCCATCACTCCACACTTGCAGTCACTTCCTCCATATCATCCCTCCCCTTCCTCCTCCTCCTCCTCCTCCTACTTCTCTTCCCCCCCTCTCTTCGCTTCTCTTCCCTCTTTTCTCCTCTTTTCTCCTCCTACTCTTCGTCTCTCTCCCTTGCATCCTTCAACCTCTCCTCTTCCTTCGCTCTTCCATTTATGTAGTCATCCTGCCTCACAATACAGGGTTATCCGTCTTCGTTTCTTTATCGCATCCTCTTTGTTTTATTTTATTTTTTAATTTGTACACACCGAGACACTTCGACAAACATCACTGCTGTAGCCTCTTTGGTGTCCACAAAAATCTTCCATCGTCTTGTGTCACCATTCCAATCCTTTCGTATTCATCCAGTTCCCCATTTTCTTCTATTTCTTCTTATTTTCTTTCCACTCTAATCTCTTCATCCATTTTCAATCCTCCGTTTTTTATTCTCTCCCTTTCATCCTAATATATATATATATATATATATATATATATACATTTTCAATTGGGTGCTGCATGCAGGAGATTTTCTCTCAAATGCATCTGATTAAGAATTATGGCAAGACTATTGTTACAGAGGATTTCATCTGTTTTTTTTTTTCTGTGAACATATCTGCCATCCACAGGATCTTGTTGCTGAATATCTCCTCACGACATTGATTGTACAGTACTTTGGCACGGCTACCGAAGTAAAGCAATAGCCCAGAACGCGTTTTAACACCTCTTGCTAACTTCTTTAGTGGCTAGAGCCGTGGTTCCCAACCGGTGTGCCGCGGCACCAAAGAATGCCGTGAGATCAACTGAGGGTGCCGCCGCCAAAATTCATGGCAAAAATAATTTTCTTATTACCGACTCTCTCTGTCATCCATTTTTGTTCATGAAAGCAGCATCAGTGTAAAGATGAGTGTTTTCATATCATCCAGGGACAAAATTTTGTTACACTGATGTTGAATCAACAAAATACTGACAAACTAGAATTTAGAATTTCTAATCAGGGTGCCGGGGACTTCTGAAAGGCTTGGCAAGGGTGATTGCCTCAAGCCAGAAAAGGTTGGGAACCACTGAGTTAGAGTGTGAATATTTGATAAAATTTGCTTTTTTACATATATATATATATATATATATATATATATATATATATATATATATATATATATATATATATATATATACTAGCCAAATTATCCGCGCGTTGTTGCGGGCAAATGATGGTCATTTTAATTTTGATAGAATTTGTGGAGAAAAGTTACACGTATCAATATAACTCAGTAGAAAAAGTAACAAAAATATTATGTTAAGAAAGTAAGAAAAATTTTTTAAGGAGGGAGACGCCCTTTGGAAATAAAATATACTTATCCAAGTAGCCTGGGTTATGGTGAATATATATGGTTTTTGGGGGAGTTCATGAACAGACAGACAGACAGAGGCTACTACTTTATTATAGTAGATACAAATGAAAGATAGTTATCCAAGTACCTTGGGTTATAAGGTTTCAGAATATATATGGTTATAGGGGTCTATCTGCAAAAACCTAGGAGTTCGTGAATAATTCCTAACCAAACCATACCCCACCTAACTTCAACCCTTAACCCTAACCAAAATGATTTTTTTTTGGAAATGAAATATAGTTATCTAAGTACCTGAAGTGATAGGGTATCAGAATATATATGGCTATGGGGGTCTATATCTAAAACCCTAGGAGTTCATGAACAAACAGACAGAGAAATGAAAGATAGTTATCCAAGTACCTTGGGTTATAAGGTTTCAGTATACATATGTTTATAGGGGTCTATCTGCAAAAACCTAGGAGTTTGTGGATAATCCCTAACCTAACCATACCCCCTTAACCCTAACCCCAATTTTTTTTAATGAAATATAGTTATCCAAGTACCTGGAGTGATAGGGTATCATAATATATATGGTTATGGGGGTCTTTTTCCAAAGCCCTAGGAAGAGTTCGTGAACAAACAAACAAGAGACAGACAGAGGCTACTTTATCATAGTAGATATATACACGATGGGGGACAAAAACTTAGGCGCCAGAGTAAAAATAATAAATTTCCTCAAATAACCTACATTCTCAGGTCCTTACCAACTCTCTTGTACTTTGTTGGACACCCCTTTCTTTTGATATATTCTTGAAGACGTTTAGGGGCAGATGCTGCAAGATTCTGAAGCCACACAGGGTCCATATTCTTCCAAATATCCTTGATGGCTACTTCCTGCTTGGGGATTGATGAAGTGTAGCGCTCCCATAACTTATCTTTCATGAGCATCCAGAGGTTCTCAATTAGGTTTAAATCAGGCGAATTACCTGGCCAATCTTTTATATACTCCACATCACAGAATACAAACTATTCTTTAATGAGTTTAGTAGGGTGGCATGGTGCACCATCCTGCATGAAGACATCTGTTTTGCACTGGAGAAAACAGTCCTCCAAATGATCATTAAGTAGCTCAAAATATCAATCTGCATTCAGAGTTGCATTTTTTTTTTTGCAGTATCACTAATGATCCCACACCATGGTAACCAAAAGTAACCAAAACCATCAGTGAATCAGGATGTTTTACAGTACCGTGTGTGAATTTTGGGCCCAAAGGATTACTGCCAGGACGACGGAATACTTTGCCAAGATGGTTTCCAGTAACGGTGAAAGTGGCTTCATCACTCCACAACACATTTTTCCACTTCTCCACTGCGTGGTGTGCAGCGGTGGACCAAGAAAACTCATGATGCTGGTGGAACTGATCCACCATTACAAAACAAGCCCACGGGGTGGCCCAGGAAGACAACTTCTCGTACTCTGATGGTACTGATGAGACAAGTGGATGCTAGTCCATGCATAACAGCCCCACAGTCGAAGGAAAAGAACTTTAAATTACTTGGTGATGTGTCTGTGAGAACAGTACGCAGCCGCCTGCATGACGATCTTGAATTCTCACACCAGCAATGCTCACAAGAAACCACTTGTATCCATAAAAAAGAAAAAGAACAGGGTCGCTTTTTGCCGCGAATATTTACAGCGGGATGTGGAGAAAGCGCTGTTGCCACGTTTCATAGAATTTGTTCAAATTGTTGTTATAATCTTAGAAAGTTATACTCATTGTAGTATACATCTTCCTATACCATATAAAGAATAGAAAATGATAACACATAAATGGGAGAGAGAGAGAGAGAGAGAGAGAGAGAGAGAGAGAGAGAGAGAGAGAGAGAGAGAGAGAGAGAGAGA
>NC_134796.1:41743329-41755829 GCF_046742065.1 Oratosquilla oratoria
CCTTGCCAAGCCTTTCAGAAGTCCCCGTCACCCTTATTAGAAAATCTAAATTCTAGCTTATCAGTATTTTGTTGATTCAACATCAGTGTAACAACATTTTGTCCCTGGATAATTTGAAAATACTCATCTTTACACTGATGCTGCTTTAATGAACAAAAATGGGTGACAAAGAGAGTCGGTAATACGAAGATTATTTTTGCCCTCAATTTTTGGCGGCACCCTCAGTTGATCTCACGGCACTCTTTGGTGCCGCGGCACACCGGTTGGGAACCACTGGTCTAGATGGTTTTAGGAATATCTCTGCAGTGGAACAATCAATGACGTTGGATGGCAGACCATTCCATATATCAACAACCTACTTGCGTTGGTGTCAATTTTGAAATCTTTTTCCACATCCAGGTTTTCAATTCCTTTGACAATGTTGCAGACTTCAATTAGATCCCTTATTCTCCGTTTCGAGAGACTCAACAAATTTTAGTTCTCTTAAGCGCTCTTCATACGGCTTGTTCCGCAACCTAGGGATGAGTTTGTTACTCTACGTTGCGCTCTTTCTTACTTCTGTATATCCTTCTTGTAATATGGAGATCAGCACTGTACACAGTAGTCTAGGTTGGGTCTAACTCGGGCATTGTAAATATTAAGAATAATTTCTTCAGTTCTAAACTATAAAGCTCTACCTATAAGTCTAATTAATCTATTTGCAGTTTTAGTGACCTCCAAACACTGTTTGTTTGAGATCATTTGAGACTACAATACAAGGGTCTTTCCTTTGTTCTACACTTGCCATTTGTACACCATTCATCGTGTAGTAGCCCTGGGCATTACTATTACCAACATGAAATACTTTACATTTATCTATATTGAAAAACAGTTGGGAAATTTCGGCCCATTTACATGAAGTATTCAAATAATTTTGCAACTCTTGTTGTTGTGTTATGGGTACCATCTTATTTGTAATTTTGGTATCATCCGCGAATTTTGATCATTTACACTTGCTATTTTCATCCAGGTCATTAATTTATATCAGAAAGAGTACAGGACCTAACACAGAACCCTGAGGTACTCCACTTTTTACACAATACCAGCCTGAGCCTTTTCCATTCAGAACAACACATTGCTTGCGACCAGACGACCATTCAGAAATCCATCGGTTAATATGACCTACTACACCATGGGATTCTACTTTAGTTAGAAATCTCATATGGGGAACTTTATCGAAAGCTTTTTAAAAAGGAAATCGAGATATATAACGTCAACTGTTCTCCCTTCTTTGTAGAGTCCGTAAATATCATGCAAGAAGTCAAGAAGGTTTGTTAGACACGAGCGCTTGTTACGGAAACCGTGTTGTGAATCTTTGATAATTTTGTTTTTCTCCAAGAATTTCACAATATTGTTTCTCAGGATAGAATTCGTTAGTTTACAAACAACTGACGTAAGGCTAATAGGCCGACAGTTACCAGGATTGGACTTGTCACCATTTTTGAACAAGGGCACAACATTTGCTAGAGTTGTTGACTAATCCTAAGAAGGTACATCTTTTATACTTTAGACTTGCTAAGTAGATAACACCTATCACGTGTGTAAATCATGACCTAGAAAAGGGACAAAGTCGATCTAGGAAGGGATGAAAAGTTCTAGAAGAGCAGATGTTGGGTGGTGGTCAGCTGACCTTGTGGATATTACAAAGGATTACAAAGGTGGAGCATGCCGGCAGGAAACCTTTTGGTCCATATGAAGGTCGGATGAGAAAAAAAAAATTATATATATATATATATATATATATATATATATATATATGATTACAGCTGACATGTACACTACATAGAGCAGTTTTTCCCAACCTTTTTTCAAGAGACCCCAATATGATCCTCATAATATGACCGCAATCCCACCAATCTATTGTAAGGCTATAAAAGACAAAGTTAACATTAGTGAATTTTATTATAGCAATATGAATTTAAAAATTTAGCATACAAGAAGTCTTGGCAACCCCAGGGTTGGAAAACAGTGACATAGAGGGAGTCGGCTTGAGTACAGGTAATGGACAATGGAGAAGAGACAGAAGAGAAGAAATTGGAGGAAGACTGAAAGAACGAAAAAGAAAGGAATGAAGGGAGGGAAAGAAGGAAACGAAAAAGAAAGGAAAGATGAAGTAAAAGAAAATCCACGAAAGGGACAAAAACAGATTTATAGCTGATGAGTAAAAAAAAAAAAAAAATAGCAATGAGACCATTACAGAGAGATAATAGGAAACGAACGAGAAAAAAAATAAAAACAAACAAATGACGAAAGCATCTACTGCATGGAAGAAGACTGGAGGTCCTCAAGAGAAGTAGGACACTGGTATGGGGTAACAGACTTCCATTGCGATAACTGCGAGCAAGAATGGGGTAGAAGACTAAACTATAGGAGGAAGAAAGGGGGAAACGATGGATAAGTGATTCTATGGAGGCAAAAATGAACCAAGGTAAAGTATGTAACTCAGACTCACACCAGAAGTGGGAGACGAAGGAGTACAGTGGGAGGAGGTTGGGGGAGCCTAAGGGATCAGGAATTAGGGAGTAGAGGAGGGGAAGGCGACGAGTCTAGGGAATACGGGATGAGGGAGGGAGGCGTGAGGTATGAGGCTGGGACGAGGGTGACCTTCGAGTAGAATGGAAAGAGGGAGGGAGCGTGGGAGCGAGGGAGGGAGCGTGGGAGCGAGGGAGGGAGAGTGGGAGCGAGGGAGGGAGAGTGGGAGCGTGGCAGGGAGGGCGGCAAAGAAGTGAAGTTGGATATAGGATTTGGATCCAGACAGGGATGTGTTTTGGGAGCTGTACGAGGGACTAGGGAGTGGAACGGGGAGCTGGGACTAGACAGCGGCTGGGAGATGAAGGAAGAGAAGGAGAAGGAAAGGGAGGGAAGAATTGGAGAATAGGTGGGATGAAAGAAAGGTGAAGGGAAGATAGTTTAAAGGGAAAATAGGAAAGGTTGGGAATAGGGAGGAGAGTGAAAATGGGATCACAGCAAGACAGCGAGGAAGTTTGACTAGGGAGTGGTGGAGGGAGGAGGGAAGGGAGGGAAGAGTAAAGAAAGGAAATTGAGGGAGTAGAGTGAAATGAAAGAAAAGGGAGAGAAGGATAGATGGAGGCGTGAGAGGAGAGGATGGGGAGGGGTTAGAGAAATGTTGGGATGGGGTGGAAGTGAGTAGAGGTAGGGTAAGGTAAGAGAAGGGGAAAAGGAAGGGAATCGATAGGAAATAAAGGGAAGAGAGGAAAAAGGTAGGGATGGGGTGGAAGTGAGTAGAGGTAGGGTAAGGTAGGAGATGGGGAAAAGGAAGGGAGTTGATAGGAAATAAAGATGAAGTGAAGAAAAACACGGGCAAGGGAGAGTGAAGGGAGGGGAGGAAAGGGGATGGAATCAGATAGTTTCCGAACAACTCCGAGACTCTTAAGAGACAAAGAGACAATCGGGAAGAGGGCCGTGTGAGAACCGAACGAACGTCTCCTCTTTTCACAAAGTGTGGAGCTCCTTCTTGAAGTGCTCGATGTCAGTCCGAACGAAGTCCTGAAGTAGGAGATCCATTCACAACCCCGTCTGTTCCCCCTAAAACGACCCCATACACCTACAGAACCCTCAGGTCTACCCGCAGCTCTGGGAGAACGGCGTCGACGGGGGCACTTGTAGCCTCCAACTAGAGCACTTGTACCCTCCTGCTGCTGTCGACCGTGGTACTTGTCCCTCTGCGTTCTGAAAGGCACCTCCCGCGGCGTCACCTGGGTCTCGGGGAGAGGGAGGTCTTGCAGGAAGCCAAGTGGCCCGAAGAGCAGACTCTTCGGCAGACTCTTCTTTGCCAGGAACACCTGTAGAAGTGGCACAAATGGTTCCGTACTTCGGGAGATTGCTCTTGTACTTCGGGAGATTGATCTTCACTTCGCACGCGACTAGAGGACCCGAGGCAGTGCTCTTTGATTAGTAATGGAACCTCGGGAATTAGGATCCATGCCATGAGGAACATGTGTCAAAGAAATAGGCATACTTCGGGAGATTACTCTTCACTTCGCATGCGACTAGAGGACCTGAGGCAGTGGTCTTTGATTAGTAATGGAACCTCGGAAATTAGGATCCATGCCATGAGGAACATGTGTCAAAGAAAAAAAAAGAAAAAAAGAAAAAAGAAAAAAAGAATCGTGGTAGTGGGGACGTGAGAACTGTCAAAAAATACGAAGGTGAATAAATAAACAAATATATGAATAAACAAGCAAATACATACATAGATAACTAGATATATAATAAATAGATGAATAAATGAATAAATACAAGAATAGATAAAAATAAATGAACAATTAACCATATGAATTGATAAAAAAATAATTCTAAGACGTATTAGATATTTACTGAGCCCTTATCAAAGGATTACAAAGGAAGAGCATGCCGACAGGAGACCTTTTGGTCCATAACTAGGTCGGATGTAAAAAAATATATATAATAATGATAAATAAATAAATAAATAAACACATAAATCAAATTATAATAATATAAATAATAATAAATAAAATAAGTAAATAAATAAATAGGTAAAGTTAAATAATAAACAAATAGTAAATAATAATAAATTGACAGATAAATAATGATAAATAATAATCAAGGAAATAATAATAATGAAAAAGCCAAATAATACCAAACAAACAAACAAATATCACAGGAACAAGTAAAATCATCTGGCGACAGATGGAAAAGTATCACCCGGGATGACAGGGGTTCATGGAGACTTGAATGCCACCTCCGCCAAGATGACTGAAATTGCCTGAAGGTAACCAGAGCAAAAGAAAACGGAACACTCGGCACTTAGGAAGACAAGTCCATCAGGTTTATGATTTGTATGGAAGGAAGGAAGGAAGGGAGGAAGGAGGTAGGAAAGCGAATATGAGAGGAATCAGAGATAGATAGATAGATAGATAGGTAGATAGATAGATAGATAGATAGAGAGAGAGAGAGAGAGAGAGAAAGAGAGAGGCAAGTAATTAATATTAAACTTGAAATTATGAACACTCGGAAATACGAGCTCAAGATATTTTCATGAAGTTGTCAGTCTGTGTGTGTGCGTCTGTAAAATCCACTTTCGGAGAAGTGTGGCCGTAATATACAGATCACCCATTGAACATCGTTTCTTTTCTCCGACAATGATCATTTTACGGAAGTGTTATGGGATTCAATTCCCTCGGATTATCTGTGCTTAAACCAAAGTTGATCAATTGATAGAAGAATTTATTGCAAAGGGACCACCTCTCAGTATTGTGGAAACGGTCATTCTTTGGTTCTATACATGACATAGAGTCAGGGTATTATATAGTTTCAGAACCGTTAACAAATAAATGAAACCTGTAATGGAGATGAAACAAAGAAAATAGTTTGTTCCTACAGCAAAAAACTCACAGTATGGAGCATTTAGTGTTGAAAATCACCTGATTATTAAACGCACATTTTTAGTGTATACGTACTTGCAAAATATCTAGAGCGTTTCAGGAAAGGTAAAGTAAAAATGATCTACTTTTTCATTTCATTTATTGAGTTTTGACCTCTGTGAATTTTTGGTATTTGTACTTTGAGATACACATTAACATTGTAACAATACTCTTACTTAGATTAGGAAGTTGGGTACAATTCGCAATACCATGTACACATACTTAACGTAGTGTACTTGAACAGTACATATATGCGCTGTAGCGTACAGCGTGTTGCAATGTAATTTCTATTCTGCTGTGTACAGATTTTGCAAACGATTTTTGCAAACCTTATTCATTTGTTTATTTCTTTGCTTATTCATTCATTTATATATGTTTTCACTCTTGAGAGAAAATTATTTTCTTTGAAATATGTGTTTTCATTTTTTTTTCCTAATACGCAATTATTCTTCGTCCTGTTGATTGTATTTCACCTCATTATTCTCAATTTCTCAAACATCACTCTTTTCTATCCCCTCCTCTTTTATTTAGGCCACCATCCACTATTCGCTGATTTTATAAACGCATATGACAATTTTAATTCAACCTGTTGCATGTGGCACATGTCTTTGACTAGCATCCTGTTTATTGCTGCCGTGGTAACGAATTACGTATTTGCAGATTGAGCTTGTGCGCCCAATATTGTAATATTACATGAAACCAGTAACTATACAAAACTCCCGCCTACACTCACCTAACCTCTCTTTATTCCTCTCTTCCTCTCCTGTGTCTCTTTATCCTTCACTTTTTTCCCTCTCTTTCTTGATCCATCTTTCCCAAGCTTACTCTTTCATCCCAGTCCTTCCTCTTGTTTTCTGCTCTCTTTCTCTCCTTGATTCCATCTCTTCCTGCCTCTCTTTCTCTCTTTCCCTCTCTTCCTCCACAACCCTCCCACTACCCCGTTTGCTTCCCACGCCCTCTTCCTACGTCACTCTTAACTCCCTCTCCCCTCCATTCTTCTCTCTTTCTCTCTCTTTCCCTTCCCAATTTACCGCTCTCTTTCTTCATATGTTTCATTCTCCCTTTCCCATCCTCCAGTCAGATCTCCCTCCTTTCCATTACTGCATCTCCCTTCCCCTGCCCCTTCCTCTCTCCCTCCCACTTTCCTTTCCTTTTCCTTGCCCACCTTCCCTTCCTTTATCCCCGCTTATCTTTCTCTCCCATTCCTCCATCCCCCCCTTTTTCTGATCTTTAGCATCATATCTTTCAGTCTCATTTTCCTTCTCTCTTTTACTTCAATCCGTCTCGAACTCTTTCCTTCCTTTACTCTCTCTACCTCCTTGCCTCCTTCTCTCTCTCTCTCTCTCTCTCTCTCTCACACACACACACACGTTGTACAACACGGCTATTTCTTAGCTTACTGTTTTGTTGTGTCCTTTTTTTGATGCTTGTAACAACATCTTTTCACTGCTATATTTTATAATTCTATAATTCTGTAGGCTGTATATTCTCAGCAGTAATGCTGCTATACCCAATAAATCGTATATTATCATTATTACTATTTTATTATCATTATGTATACACATTTTACATATATATGTATGTATGTACGTATATATACATGTTATATAGACGTACCTACACACTGGTTTTATCCAATTTGAGAGCAATATATCTGGACCCGAACCGAACGAGAGAATCACAGAATTGCCTCGAGGCTTGTTTGAGAATTGCAAATGGCAAAGCGAACAAGTGACTGCCGAGAGGTTCATAGAAAACGCGATGCAGAAGAGAGACCGGGCCCATGTTGTCCTGAGTGTAAGGCAAGTGGTTGCTCACTGGGTCTGAAGTGGGTTTGAAGTGAGACTCTAAAGTGCAGTTTCCATCGAGTCTGTCGACTTTGTCGATTCAGCAATGGACGCGATGATCTTGATATCGGATTTGCAGAGTTCCACCGGGCGGATATAGCCGTCCCTTCGGATATGAGAGATCCGAGAGGCAGACTTGACCCCTCAGTGCCTCCTGTCGTTGTCCCAATGAGGAGGAATGACGTCATGGCGTGAACACACGAACTGATTTAAAAGTTAATTCGAGATTAATCAATTCAGGATTATCGGGAATAGCATTCGGATCTTATTCGGAGTTGGCAGAAGGTCAATATCCGTCAGTATGATGCGGGTACAACCGGGCTTATTGTACATTCATGTACGTTCATGTACACATTCGTATACGTACATACATGTAAGACACATGTATTGGTATACATGAATGCTGATATAATACTTATATTACGTCTATGTATGTTTATGTACACGCTGCATACACAGGATAATTGTATTTATGTACGTTCATGTACACATTCGTATACGTACATACATGTAAGACATATGTATTAGTACACATGAATGCTGATATATTTAAATTACGTCTATGTATGTTTATGTACACGCTGCATACACAGGATAATTGTATTTATGTACGTTCATGTACACATTCGTCTACGTACATACATGTAAGTCACATGTATTAGTACACATGAATGCTGATATATTTAAATTACGTCTATGTATGTTTATGTACACGCTGCATACACAGGATAATTGTATTTATGTACGTTCATGTACACATTCGTATACGTACATACATGTAAGACACATGTATTGGTACACATGAATGATATATTTAAATTACGTCTATGTATGTTTATGTACACGCTGCATACACAGGATAATTGTATTTATGTACGTTCATGTACACATTCGTATACGTACATACATGTAAGACACATGTATTGGTACACATGAATGATATGGCATTTAAATTACGCCCATGTATGTTCATGTACACATGTACATATTTGTATACGTACATACATGTAAGTACAGACACACATATGTCTGCTGACAAAGTTTAAGTTACACTCATGTACATTCATGTGTATTCACGTACACATTCGTATACATACACACATGTACGTACAGACACATGTATTGGTACACATGACTGATGATACAGGATTTAATTACATCTATGTAGGTCCATGTACACATATACACATCAGTATACGTGCGTACATACATACACACATGCGTGGAAATACAGACACATTAGATTTTGATTACATCTATATACGTTCATGATGATGGTGATGACGATCTTTCTTCATACCACGAGCTTTTTCCCCTTTATAAGGGGGGTAGCCGAGTCAAAGACACGCGCATACTCCCAACCATTTCACTCTCCTCCACCCCCGTCTCCTCTTAGCTCCTCATGGATGACGGGTCATCCCTGCATCCCGCTCACTGCACTGGATAGACGACGATGACATCATCATTATTAATATTAATTATTATTATCAATATTATTATCAATAATAATAATAATGATAATAATAATAATAATAATAATAATAATAATGATAATAGTAATAATAATAATAATAATGATAATGATAATAATAATAGTAATAATGATAATAATAATAATAATAATAATAATGATAATAATGATAACAACAATAATAACAACAACAACAACAGCAACAAAACCAATGCTAATAAGTGAAAATGAAGACTTTTTAAAGTAGATTTGGTCGGAACTCCCGTTTCCGTCGCGAAAGTCACGTGATCATTTCCTCGTCTAGGAGTGACGTCACGTGAAGGTGGAATCTGTACATCGTGACAAGTGTCATCTATGTTAATAAAAAAAAAAAAAAAAAAAAAAAATCGTCCACAAACTTATCTTCTTTGTAAGGAAATTCTTTGATCTTCAGCGTGTACTTCCTCGTCTCCTACCAGGTCCGTCTCACTCTTTCATATACTTTAGATTTTTAATTTTCTATCTGTAATTGAAAAAAGATTCAGCGAGTGAAATGCTGTAGATTCAGTTACAAGAGTTTTGATTCTGAAATGGATTCTGTCACTCTGCCATAACTGCTCATGGCCTAAAAAAAAAAAAAAAAAAAAAAAAAAAAAAAAAAAAAAAAGAGAGAGAGAGAGAGAGAGAGAGAGAGAGAGAGAGAGAGAGACTATAAACAAACTTAATGCAAAACAGAAAATGGAAGTTGAATAACCAAAATGTGAAACTAAACTATTCAAGGAGGAAAAGTTCAAATTAGACAACCGAAATAAATTAAAACGACATCATAGTAAATTTGAATAAGAAAAGTTGTTAAAATGATTGTAGATTAACAACTTGTGTGCGTATGTGCGTGTGTATGTGTGTGTGTGTGTATGTGTGTATTCATACATATACGTGTATATATTCATATATTTAACTCTCTCTCCCTCTTTATATATATATATATATATATATATATATATATATAGATATATATATATATATATATTGTCAACCACAATACACTTTAATTCTAAACCATCAACGTCGGGAGATCCGCGGAGGCCAGCATGCAGAAACTGAAACGTGGTACGGCCAAGGACTCGAACCAGGGCCATCACGTGACAAGTGCTTTAGTGACTTAACCGATTATATATATATATATATATATATATATATAATATATATATTATATATATATGTATACACGTCCTTATGTAAGTATGAAAAACAAAGATACAGGCATAAAAGTTATAAACACGCAAATAAAATGCGAGGGCCCTATGCCAGTAAGCGCATAATATCTTCAGCCGAAGCTGTCACCTTTGCCCTACTATGCACTTGTGGAGATCTGGACTCGAACCCTCAACTGAGCAAACGCGAGAGCAGCAAGCTACCGATGACGCCACGAAACCGAGAGTCTACTTGCTCGTAGCTCGCATACATTTACACGCGCATACGCACAGCCTGCCTGACCTAGATGTTTGTTATTAATTCACCCCCCCACCACCACCACCAACCCCCGCAACGGCAATATGATGGCGCGTTATTAGTTTTGCTGGAAACAACGCGAATAATCAAAGGTTTACCTTGTTATTAAAATCGAGCTTAACTAACCTACACAAGCGAAGTTTTACCTGCACATAGATAAGGCAAATTTTATCTGTGGCATATGGCAAGCCTACGCAGCTAGATAGGGGAAGCAATATTGCTAGGGTTGATTATTAAAGAGTATTTGATATAATATATCTACTATCAACATACATATACATACATATATATACATTATATATATATATATATATATATGTATATACTGTATATATATATATACATATATATATATATATATGGCAAGAGTGGTGTAGGTAAAGTCCAGGAAGGAACAGAGGTACTTTACCTACACCACACTTTCCATACATTTGTCTTTTCTCTTGTCGATATATATATATATATATATATATATATATATATATATATATATATATATATATATAAATATATATATACATATATATATATATAAATATATATATTGATAATTCTTATGACAGTTGCATGTAGGATTCGAACCCACTGCTTTCGGCCACCCGCAAGATCACCTGTCATAAAAATGATCAGTTTGATGTCGCTGTTACTAGCGAATTTCTCTCTCTCTCATATATATATATATATATATATATATATATATATATATATATATATATATATATATATATATATATATATATACATACATATACCAAAGGCTTTTCCCCCCTTACACGGGGTGTAGCCAAAAAGGAAAAGGCATAGAAACCACTTCATTCCATTCCATTCCCTACCTACTCCACTCCCCTCCACCCTCCTCCCTCCCTCCCATCTTGGCACCACCTGGATGACGGGTCATCCCTGCATCCTATGTGTGTGTGTGTGTGTGTGTATTGACTTAGTTGTATTATACGGGAAGGGGAGCTATGCTCGTGGTGACCCGTCTTTGTATCTCGCAACATCTAGTTTGTTCTTAAATTGGTGTATAGTTTTTTTACACACGCTATTGTTTTATCCAGTTTGTTTCAGATACCCACCACTCTCTATGGAAAACTGTTTTTTTTCAGATCTCTTCTATAACTGTCCTTTTTTGAATTTCTTATTATGTCCCCTTGTATTTCGTTTATCCCAATTTAGTAAGTTCTCTCTATCAAGGGACTTCCGTGCCTTTCATGATTCTGTAGATGGTCAGCAGGTCTCCTCTTTCTCTTCTGTGTGTGTGTGTGTGTGTGTGTGTGTGTGTGTGTGTGTGTGTGTGTGTGTGTGTGTGTGTGTGTGCGCGTGCGTGTGTACACATATAAGAAATATATTGGATGGGTGGAAGTGAGTGTATGTACTGGCTGGTTACCTTTCTTATATGGGGGAAGATTTTTGGAATCTACCAGTAGATAAATAAATAGATAAGTAGTTTTTATATTTCAGGTGATATGTATACAGGTATAAATATATGCATACATTTGCAAAGGAAAACGTACAAAGTATATAGATAGTAAATATACATAACTGGCATTTAATTTATACTATTTGTTTATTTGTTATAATTTTTCTGTTTATTATTATGTGCTTATTTATCATTTAATATTATCTGTCAATTTATTATTTACTATTTCCCTGTTTATTATTTAACTTTACCTAATTATTTATTATTTATATTATTATACTTTTTATTTCTTTATTTATCATTATTATATTTTTTTCGCATCCGACCTAGTTATGCACCAAAAGGTTTCCTGTCGGTATGCTCCTCATATATATATATATATATATATATATACATATATATATATATATATATATATATATATATATATATATATATATATATATATAATACACACACACACACACACATATATGTACATTTTCACCATTGTCAAATTACAATGAGATTTTGCACATTCTTGCGCTTCTAAACTGAGGACAATTTCGTGATAAAGAGACGGAATCGTCTATATGTTAAAGAAGAGAAGAGGATCGTAAAGGAGAATGGCGTACAGCTTAAAGGACGGGAATCATGTCCACTTATAAGAGAATGCTGTGTGACTCTGGTCCATAGAGGTATTACTAAAATATCTACAGCACTGCCTGTCTGAATTTTATGCAGTCAGTGTCCATAACTAAATATGGTGTTGGACTCGTGATCGACAGCTATTTCCCTCCCGGAAGAGAGCTCAGAGTTCATATATGACCGATCTATGGGTAATGCTG
>NC_134796.1:41760829-41763329 GCF_046742065.1 Oratosquilla oratoria
ACGGGGACGAGTGGACGGGGACGAGTGGACGGGGACGAGTGGACGGGGACGAGTGGACGGGGACGAGTGGACGGGGACGAGTGGACGGGGACGAGTGGACGGGGACGAGTGGACGGGGACGAGTGGACGGGGACGAGTGGACGGGGACGAGTGGACGGGGACGAGTGGACGGGGACGAGTGGACGGGAACGAGTGGACGGGAACGAGTGGACGGGGAATGCTGGGCCGAGGACGGGGAGAGGGAATGCTTGCTCGGATAGACAGGGGAATGGTGAATGAAGATGGACAGGAAATAAGGGACGGGAGAAGGAAAGGAAGAGGGAAGAAGGATAAGGAAAAAGAGGAGAAGGAAGAAGAGAAGGAAGGTGAGGAGAGGAGAAGGAAGAGGAGGAAAGAAGGAAAATGATAGAAAGGTAGAAGGATAAGGAAAAAGAGGAGAAGAAAGAAGAGGAGAGGAGAGGAAAAGGAAGATGATAAATACTTAGAGGAGGAAGATGAGGAGAAGAAAAGGAAGAGGAGGAAAAGAGAAGGAAAATGATAAAATCTAGAAGGATAAGGAAAAGGAGAAGAGAAGAAGAAAAGGAAGATGAGGAGAAGGAAAGGAAGAGGAGGAAAAGAGAAGGAAAATGATAAAATCTAGAAGGATAAGGAAAAGGAGAAGAGAAGAAGAGAAGAAGAAAAGGAAGATGAGGAGAAGGAAAGGAAGAGGAGGAAAGAAGGAAAATGATAAAAAGGTAGAAGGATAAGGAAAAGGAGAAGAAAGAAGAGAAGAAGAAAAGGAAGATAAGGAGAAAAGGAAGAGGAGAAGAGGGGAAGGAAGATGATGAAAACTAGAAGGATGAGGAAAAGGAGGAGAAGAAGAAAGAGGAGAGGGAAAGGAAGATGATAAATACTAGAAGGAGAAGGAAGATGAGGAGAAGAGAAGGAAGAAGAGGTGAAGAAAAGGAAGACGAGGAAAGAAGAGGAGAAAAAGAATGGAAGGAGGAAAATAAGTAAGAGGATGAGAAGATGGAGTAAAAGTAGACAAAAAAAAAAGACGAAGGAAAAATAGGAGAAGAAAAGAGAAGAAGAAAAGGAAACAGAAGTAAAAGAGGAGGAACCTTAAGAAGGAGGAAGAGGAGGAGGAGGAGGAATAGAAGGAGGAGGAAGAGGAAGAGAAAGAGGTAGAATAGAGAGAGGAGAAATAGAAAGAGGAGCAAGAGGAAGAAGAGAAAGGGTAGGAAGGGAAGGAGAAGGAGGAACAAAGGAAGGAGGAGGAAGAGGTGGAAGAGGAGTAAGAAGAATAAAAATAAGAAAAGGAGGAGGAGAAGGAGGAGGAGGAATAGAAAGATGGAGGAAGAGGAAGAAGAGAAGGGGTAGGAAGGAGAGCAGGAGGAGGAAGAAAGGAAGAGGGAGAAAGAGGTGGAGGAAGAGGAAGAGGAGGAAGAAAAAAAGGAAAAGGAGGAAGAGAAGGAGGAGGAGAAGGAGGAGGAGGAGGAAAAGATGGAGGAAGAGGAAGAAGAGAAGGGGTAAGAAGGGGAACAGAAGGAAGAGGAAGAAAGGAAGGAGGAAGAGGTGGAGGAAGAGGAGGAGGAGGAAGAAGAAGAAAAAATGAAAAGGAGGAAGAAAAGGAGGAAGAAAAGGAGGAGGAGGAGGAGGAGGAGCAAGAAGAAAAAAGGAAAAGGAGGAAGAGAAGAAGAAGGAGGAGGAGGAGGAGGAGGAGGAGGAGGAAGGAAATGGGAGAAGAAAAGTAGTAGAAAATGGAGAAGAAGAAAAGGGAGGAGGGAAATAAGGAGGAAGAAAACGAGGAGGAAAGAAAGAAGAAGAAGAAGAAAACGAGTAGGAAGTGGAAAGGAACTGGATCAGGAAGAAAAGAGGAGGAAAAAGGAAGACGAGGAAAAGGCAGATCCAAGAAAAATAGAATAAAGAGGAGAAAGAAACAGAAAAGAAGGATGAATATAAAAGATGAGAAAAAGGAAGACGAAGAGAAGGAAGATGGAAGAAAAATAGAACGAAGAGGAGAAATAAATAAAAAAGGAAGATAAACATAAAGCAAGAGGGGAAAGAAATACATATGGATCGAGGGTAAGAGGGGAAGTGAGGGGAAAGGTATGGGCAGAGGGGAGACATAAGCCTGGGGTAAAGAAATGGATGCGTGGAGAGGATATTGGGTGGGGGAGGGGCGGGGTGGGGGGTAGCGGAAGTGGGGGCGGGGCGAGAGGGGAAAGAGGGGATGAGGGGAAAGAGGGGGAAAAAGGGGCAGGGAAAGGTAAAACAGGTGTTTTGGTAATATGAGACGAGAGACAGGAAGAATCTGAAGATCTTGAAGAGGTGAGGGGAAGTAAGGGGAGGAGAGGGGAAGGGAGGGGAAGGGGAGGTTAAGATGAGGGGAAAAGAGGGGAGGATAAAGGAGGAGAGGAGAGGAATTGGGGAGAGAAATCCTGGAGGTAGAAACTGAAGAAGAGAGTTTGTGATATATTAAGAAAAAAAAAATCTTACGTCGCCATTGCTGGAATTATAG
>NC_134796.1:41768329-41783329 GCF_046742065.1 Oratosquilla oratoria
GATGGTAAGAGTTTCAAGGAGGGTAACAAAACAGAAATAGGTGTTAAAAATACTATTATGATCCTTATTATTATTACTATTATCATTATTCTTATTATTATCTTTTCTTTATTTATTCATCTATTCATTATTTATTTTATTTTTTTGCAGAGAATAGTTTCCTATTATAAAGAACATTACGTGGCTCTGGTCCTTATGGGGTATCACTAAATCTTTAACATGCAGACTATAAATACATTATACGCAGTTTCTCCTGGCCTGAAGACGCATCTGCTATAGAACAACAGCTACTTTATAAAATAATCATAAAAAGCAGCATATAATACAACAACTAATTTACTTTATATCATCCCAATTACATAAAAATTTCTGCAAGACGAGTAGACGAACATGACGCCGCTTATTACGACAAGACAGTAACAGAAAAAGAGAGAAATGACGACGTAGGAAAAGCAATATTCTCATGAGTCAGGGTGGTAATGAAATGCCTTGCATTCTCTTAATTACCTGTAGGTCGCGGTGATGGGCTTTAGTTTCTTTCTCTTCCCTCCATCTCCGTCTCTCTCTCTCTCTCTCTCTCTCTTGGGCTTTAGTTTCTTTTTCTTCCCTCCATCTCCGTCTCCCCCCCCCTCTCTCTCTTTCTCTCTCTCTCTGTGTTTTAAAATACGAGTGCTTTTTAGTGTTACCATAACTATCATCTGTAGTTATTTGTCATTATCAAGGTATATCTGGCACCTTGGTATGATCTCTTTATACAAGTTACAAAGAGTTACAATGATTAAGGCATATCGACAGAAGAACATTCGGTCCATAACGAGGTGTCGTATACAAAACAAGTAAACAGACAAACAAATAAAAAACAAATAGTTTGCTAAGGTCTTCAGATACATGAACTACAGAAGCAACCCGACAATAGAAAAGAATCTTTGTGGCAACACGCCACTACTGTAGTGTCCCCTAATCGCATATAGCATTTTTGTAAAATAGAATTACTGTAATGTAAGAAACTATTATATGTGTCCGTGATGATCAAAATATATATTGTAAATAATGTTGCCACATACTAGGACGGCCCTTGTAAGGTAAAAAGCATCTGAGTGTGACATTGTTGTATAAATGTACAAAGCAATAAAATATTGATTATATATAGTTTACGTCATGGCGGGCGGAAGTTCTATAACGAGTTTAAAGACATTTGGAGTTTGATTTAATCCATCTCTTACGGACGATTACCATTTACCACGAAGTGGTAACCAATTGCATCACCTTAAAACAAAAAATCTTCTTGTAGGAGTGAGCTGAGGATTGACCTACAGAGGATCATTATGAGGTCGAAGACGATGTGGACGGAGTGTAGAGTGAGGTGGATGATCACATTCGAATAAAGACGAAGAGAGAGGGTGGGATCCTGTAGGTCTCGATGAAGGATGGAGGGCCTCGGTAGAGAGATAAAAGAGAAAGATGGAGGAAGAGGAGGAGGAGAGGAGCGAGGAGGAGAGGAAAGAATGTAAAGAAGTCGACGACGACGACGACGACGAAGATCTCGACGAAGACAAAGGAGACTAAAGAAAAAAGAAATGGAATCGATTATTTTTCTTTTTCATAATCTTTCAGAAGCAAAATCATCCTAGAGATTCCAAGTATCCGACTTGAGACTGGAAGGAAGAGGGAGGAAGGAGGAAGGAGGAAGGCGGAAGGAGGAGGAGGGAAGGCGTAAGGAGGAATGAAGCATTTATCATTTGACTACCGATAACCAGCGCTTCTAGTCTTAGTCAATCCAACCCCAAAAGTGATCATCCATCTCTTTTGAATGATGAAGGTTTGCCTCCGGTCATCATAAAAGACTGCTGCGGACCTCTGGTCCGTAGGGGTGTCTCTAAAACCTCCCATACGAGGGAAGAAGGAATAAGTGAAAGAGAAGAGACTAAGGAGAAAAGGTTCTTAAAAGAGAAAGTAAAAGGGAAACGGAAGAGAAGAGGGGAGGAAGACAAGGAGAAGAAAGAGGAGGAAGAGGAAGGAGAAGAGGAGGATGAAAAGGAGGAGTAAAAAGAGGGTAGAGAGGAGGAAAAGGAGGAGGAGAGGAGTAGAAAGAGGAAAAGGAGGAATAGGAGGAGGTGGAGAAAGAGAAAGAAGAGGAATAGGAGGAAGAGAAAGAGGAATAGAAGAAGGAAGTGGAGACAGAGGAGGAGAAGGAAGAAATGAGGAGGAAGAAAAGGAAGAGGAAGAAAAGGAAGAGGAAGAAAAGGAATAGGAGGAAGAGGAATAGAGGAATAGGAGGGGAAGGAAAATGAGGATGAGTAAAAGGAGGAAGTAAAAAGAGGAGGAAGAGGAAGAAGAGTAATAGGAGTGAGAGGAATAGGAGGATAAGGAGAACGAGAAGAAAAAGGAGCAAAGGAAAACCAAGGGAACAATGCTAATAATAAAGAAGAAATTGAGTGTAAGAAGAGAAAAAAAAAATGGAAGAATAAAAGAAGGAACCAAGCGAGTAGAAAAATCTGAGACAGAAAATACAAAACCACTTGGAAGATGAAACGGAAGAAGTCGACATTAATATTTGGCTCAAGTTAAGGCCCGGCCGATGGAGCGAGATGCTTCCCCCCGTCAGTCTCTGAGAAACGCTGGGATGGATGGGTGGGAAGGTCAAAAACATCTGTCATTTTGACAAATGGAAATAAGCTCCACCGCAAGGTCTCGAACCTTTGCCGTAGCGACTACTTATAAAGCAAAGACGATAGCATTGAGCCACCCAGGCAGTACAAAAGAAACCACCAGGTCGAGAATCAGGTGGTTCCTTTTGTACGGCCTGGGTGGCTCGATGCTATCGCCTTTGTTTCAGAATATGCAGTTGCTACGGCAAAGTTCGAGTCCTTGCAGTGGAGCATATTTCCAAGGTCAGAAATATTGATGAATCAGAAACGTTAAGGAAAAGAGGAAGAAGGTGATGAGGAAACTAAGGAGAAGAGGAGGGTAAAGGTGCCCTTGTTAACGTGGTGATGCAGAATGCGGTCTTAGTAGGAAGAAGAAGAGGAGGAGGAGGAGAGAGAAGAAGGAAAAGGGGACGAGTAAGCGAAGGAAGAGGAGAGCAGGAAGGGAAGATGGGACGGATTAGTTAGGAAGAAAAGAAATAGGATGTAGAAGAGGAAAAACAAATTGGAAAGAAGACAAGGAGGAGGAGGAGGAAGAGGAAGAGAAGATGAAAAATTAGGTGTAGGACGAGAAATGGAAGAAGGGAAAAAAGAAGAAAGAGCAAAGAAGGGGAGATAGGAGTAGGTGATGATGGACAGATTCAAGTGAGGTGGAGAGGAAAAGGAGAAGGATAGATGAGGTGGGAGAGGAGGAAAATGATGGGAGAAAAAGATCTCAACAAAGATGAGACACGAAACTGAAAGAACGAGGCTGTGAACAGGAAGTAGTAATTGGAATAGAAGAGGAGAGAACAAAGAAGCGAAGAACATGGATGGAAGAAACGGAGGAGAATTAGGAAATAGAGTAGGAGTAGAGAAATTAAAGAAAAACGAAGGTGATGATTTCAAATAAAAAGAAAATATAATTCAGAATTAAATTATTGATGATGATGATGATGATGATGATGATGATGATGATGATGATGATGATTATGGCAATGATGATGACGATAATGATAGTGATGGTGATGATGATGATGACGATGATGATGATGATGATGATGATGATGATGATGATGATGATGATTATGGCAATGATGATGACGATAATGATAGTGATGGTGATGATGATGATGACGATGATGGTGATGATGATAAAGACGTTAGAATAGAAAGAGGAGAGAAGTAAGAGGAGGAAGAAAAAGAGAGAAAGAGAGAGAGAGAGAGAGAGAGAGAGAGAGAGAGAGAGAGAGAGAGAGAGAGAGAGAGAGAGAGAGAGAGAGAGAGAGAGAGAGAGAGAGAGAGAGAGAGAGAGAGAGAGAGAGAGAGAGAGAGAAGGAGGGAGAGAGGGGGGGAGAAGAAGGGAAAAAGAAAGAATTGGCGCCAATACTGGCTTATAAAACTGGATTCCCGTTAAACCTCTTATACAAGAAACATCAAAGACAAAGAATATAAAAGAGTTATCTACGTTTGATGGCCGTTTTGATGAATGAATCTATAAATAAATAGATGAATGGGCAAACTAATAAATAATAAAACAAGTACGATTAAAATAATTCAATATATAAACGAAACAAAACAAAACGTGGAAACAAATAAATAGATAAATAAATGAAAGAATAGATAGGTAAGTAGATGAATGATTTATCAATAACATCTGTTTCTCTACTCAGCCAATAGTGACAAATAGTTAACAACTTGTTTAACAAAGACGAAAATCCTACTTGCGAAAATTAGGTCCAACAAACAACAGACAGACACCATTTTCTTCGAAAAAAAAAACACAGATCATGAAGAAGTTTTTTTGTGTTTTGACATTGCCAAAGTAAAATTGACACCAGAACCTCTAAACCTTTATTCTCACTTCGAGATTTTGATCAGAACTAATTTTAGACGATTTAATCCGACTTAACAAAAGCTCTCTTTTTTTTTTTTTTTTTGAGAATCAGAAACGACTTCGAGTCGCACAGAATTTCGATTCTGTTTATTTTTCTTTACCAATTTACTTACTTATTTAGTCAGTTATTAATCTAAATAATCTATTTATCCATTTATCCATTTATGTTATTAAGTTAATCATCTATTAATTTATTTATTCATTTATTTATTAATTTTTGCAAGCGACTCGTCTCCGGTCAGTGAAAACGCGTTATGAACCTGTTCTGACCACTCGGGCTTGATGTAATGAAGAGTGAAATGTACACGTGATTAATTCAGACACTATCACGTTACTTTCCTGATGGCACAAGGCACGAGCGACGAGAGGAGGAGGAGGAGGAGGAGGAGGAAGAGGAGAAGTAGATTGAGAGAGCAACGGGCTGCAGGGTATATACCGAAGATAGAGAGAGAGAGAAAGAGAGAGAGAGAGAGAGAGAGAGAGAGAAAGAAATAAGAGGATAAATGAAGGACTATAATGAAATTGGTGCCAAAAAATACAATAATATAGATGAATATACGAGTATCTATAAAACATATAAATAAATAAACAAATAAATAAATGAATGCATAAATCTATCAAATTAATAAATTAGTGAATAGATAAATAAATAAACAAATAAACTGATCAAATCGCAGAGAAAATGGGGAAAAAGGAGAATGCTAGATTGATGATTTTAGGATATCCAGAAGGAAGTATACTTACGTAAAAGCGTAGAAAACGGGGAAGAAGAAAATAAAACAGAAAGGAGAAGAAAACGGGAGGAAATGAATCTAATATTTCAGAAATAGGAGAGAGACGGTAAAAAGAATGAGAAGGTATGAGAAAGAGGAAAGGGAAAGAGAAGGAAGAGGAAGAGAAATAGGAAGAGGAAAGAGGAGGAGGAAGAGATTGAGGAGGGAGAAGAGAAAGAGAAAGAAGAGGAGGAGGAGGAAGAGAAAGAGAAAGAGGAAGAGGAAAGAGGAGGAGGAAGAGAAAGAGAAAGAGGAAGAGGAAAGAGGAGAAGGAAGAGAAAGAGGAGGGAGAAGAGAAAGAGAAAGAGGAGGAAGAAGAGTAAGAGGAAGAGGAAGAGGAAAAAGGAGGAAGAGAAAGAGAAAGAGGAGGAAGAGGAGTAAGAGGAAGAGGAAGAGGAAAAAGGAGGAGGAAGAGATTGAGAAGGGAGAAGAGAAAGAGAAAGAGGAGGAAGAGAATGAGGGGAAAGGGAAGAAGGTTTAGAGGTCTCAAAAAAAACAAAAAAAAACAAAAAAAACAAGAAAGATAAAGACAAAGGAGGCGACGAGAAAAGAAAGAAAAAATCGACAAAAAGTCAGAGATTGGATGAAAAGGGGGGAGGGGGGGGAACGGAAGAAGAAGAAAAGTAATAAATGAGAAAAGGAGAAGGGCGAAGAAGAGACAAACGAAAGAAAGAAGAAAGAAGAATATTCTGTAGGAAACAGAAATGAGAAAACGAAAATGGGAATGAAGACAAAGACGAAAGGAAGGAGGGAAGGGACGAGGGAAGAGGAAGGGAAGGGAGGAGGGAGGGGAGGGCGGGGGAGTGGGAGGAGGAGGACACAAAGGGGGGTGGGGGAAGAGAAAGGATGTGAGAAGACAATGGTCCTCTTCTTCTTCATCCGGAGACATGAGCAAAGCTTGAAAAAAGTGAATTAACAGAGAAAATGGAGAGAGGATAGGAGGGCGAGAGAAAAGGAAGCATATACATATACATATATATATATATATATATATATATATATATATATATATATATATCTGAATAGAATCTCCAATGACGACGATGTCAATCAAATAATTCCGACAGTTGTCACCGGGGTCGAATCGAGACTTGCGCGGAGGTAGGCCGTCGCTCTACCGACTGAGCTACTGAGACTAGCCCCGAGGTTGGAGGATCTTATAGTCTCAGTAGCATAGTCGGTAAAGCGACTGCCTGCCACTGCGCAAGTCTCGGTTCGAGTTCGGAGACAACTGTCGGAATTATTTGATATATATACATATATATAAATATACTATATATATATATATATATATATATATATATATATATATATATATATATATATATAATTATTCATTTAATGCAAGGTGGGCTGGACACTGCATACGAATGGAGGCAGACTACCAAAGAAGGTGATGGAAGGAGGAGTAGAGGGCAGACGACCATTAGGGAGACCCAGGTAGAGATGGATGGATGGAGTAAAGAAGGACGTGGAGAAGGTGGCACCAAGAGAGGACTGGAAGGAATTAGCAGAGTATAGAACCATCTGGAGAGGCATAGCGAAAGCGGTGAAGAGCCGTCCGGCCTGACAACCAACAGAGTTGAGAGTTGAGTTGCGTCACACAGGTGAAGCAGAGGACCACAAGTGTCGAATAAGACAACGGGGGTTGAACAAAGGGTCGAGGCAAGCTGACAAAGGGCAGACATGGGGTGGAAAAAGGCGCAGAGCGAGGGGGGGTGGAGGGGAGGCGACAAAGGACAAGACGACAAAGGAAGAGGAGACCAGGGACGAGGAGACAAAGGAGGAACCGAGAGGGAAGAGAAGGGCGTCCATAGATGTTGGGGGTTTTAGGAAGAAGAGAGGTTGGGGACAGTGGAGACCTTGAGAAAAGGAGGAAAGGATATTCTTTGTCTGGAGAGCTGATACTGTGAGTTCTCAGCCATTGCTTACTATCGGGATTTGTTTTTTTTTTAAGAAGATAAAGTAAAATATTACTTGATTTGGTCTGAATGTTTCCATGCTGTGATTATATATATTACACACACACACACACACACACACACACACACACACACACACACACACACACACACACACACACACACACACACACACACGCACGCACACACACACACGCACGCACGCACACACACACACACACACACATATATATATAAACTGAGAAAGAGGTTGGTTGGGGAGAGGGTAGGCAAAGAAAACGGGGATGGGGGGAGAGGGGGTACAGGAAATCATGTAGACAGGAGGGAGGGGGTAATGTTTGTGGGGGGGGGTTAGACAAGAAAGAGGAAAAAAAAAGCGAAATGAATGAGAAAATAAAACAAGATTAAATGAAAAAACAAATAGTACAGATAAATAGATCAATATAAAGATAAGTAGATAAAAAAATAAATGAATAAATGAATAAATAAATGAATACATAATCCAATAAATAAATAAACAAATAATCAAATAAACAAACACATTAATCAATAAATCAAATAAACACAAAAATACATCAACAAATAAATAAACGAACAAGTCAACAAATAAACAAATACACAAACAAATAAAATATACATAAATAAACGAATAAAAGAAATAGACAAACAAACAGATAAATAATTATACGAGATAGATAAATAGAACAGACAATTAAATAAATTAATTAATAAATTGATAAACGAAAGAAGAAATTAATAAACAAAACAAGGAGAAGAAAGAGATGGAGAGAAATCATGACCATCAATTCAGAGAAGAAGAAGAGAAGGAAGGACCAGGAAGAGAGAGAAGAAGAAGGAGATGAAGCAGAGAGAGGAGGACGAAGAGAGTGAGGCAGGGTAGTGAGAGGAGGACAGGGAAGAACGTGAATGATGAAGAGAATGGAGGAGAAGGAGAGAGGAAAATGAGGAAAAGGAATATGGAGGGAAAGAAGAAAGGGAAGATGAAGAAGAAAGGAGAGGAAGAAGGGGAGAGATAGTAGGAGAAGAAAAAGGAAGAGAAGAAGGAGAAGAGAACGAGATAGAATATGAGGAGGAAGAGGAGGAGGAGGAGGAGGGGGGAAAGGAGAAAGAGGAGGAGGAGGATAATGAGAAAGAACAGGAAGAGGCGTAGAGGGAAGGTTTAAAGTGTAACAGGATGTAAAGGAGGAGGAAGAGGAGGAAGAGGAGTAGGAGGAAGAGGAGGATGAAGAGTAGGATTTGGAGGATGAAAAGGGGGAGGAAGAGAGAGGAAGAGGCGGAAGAGAAGTAAGAGTAATAAGAGGAGTAAGAGGAGGAGAAAGAGGAGGAAGAGGAGGAAGAGGAGGAAGGGGAGGAAAAGGAGGAAGACGAGGAAGAGGAGAAAGAGGAAGACGAGGAGGAGGAGAAAGAGGAAGAGGAGGAATAAGAGGAGTAAGAGGAGAAGAAAGAGGAGAAAGAGGAAGAGGAGGAAGAGGAAGAAGAGGAGGAGGAAGAGGAGGACTGTGGGCCAGGCACCAGGAAGAGAATTATGAATTTCTTCGTAGGAAAGATGAAAGATTAATTTTCTAAACACGAGGGGAAGAGGAGCCGATGGAGGTCAGGAGGAGAAGGAAGAGGAGGAGAAGGAAGAGGGGGAGGAGGAGGAGGAGGAAGGAAGACGGGGAGGAGGAGGAGGAGGAAGGAAGACGGGGAGGAGGAGGAGGAGGAGGAGGAGGAGGAGGATGGAGCGAAGGGGGATGACTAGAAAGAGGAGGAAGAGGAGGAGGAGGAGGAGGAGGGAGGAGGAAAAGGAGAACAAGAGGACAGGGAGGAGAAAGGAGGAAGAGAAGAAATTGAGGATAAGGAGGATAAAGAGGGAGCGAAGGATAAGGAAGATAAGAAGTGAAGAAACAGGAGGAAGAGTAGGAGGTGGACGAAGAAGACGGGAAAAGAAGAGAGAAAGGAAGAGAGAAGGAGGAGGAGAACCAAAAGGAAGAGAAGGATTCCTAATTAAGGAGTGTGGGAGGAAGAAAGTGGAGGAAGAAAGTGGAGGAAGAGAGTGGAGGAGGGAGGAAAAGGAGGATAAGGAAGAAGGAGGAGAAGGAGTAGTAAGTGAATAGAGTGGGAGGAAGAGGAAGGATGTCGGAGAATGAACAAGGAGAAGGAGGAGGAGGGAGAGGGAAAGGAGGAGGAAGAAGAAGAGAAGATGGAAAGAGGAATGAGATGATGAAGGAAAAAGGTGAAAGAGGAAGAAGAAGAGAAGATGGAAAGGGAATGAGATTATGAAGGAAGAAGGTGAAGGAGGAGGAAGAAGGTGAAGGAGGAGGAAGAAGGTGAAGGAGGAGGAAGAGGAGGAGGAAGAAGAGAGGATGGAAAGAGGAATGAGAAGACGATGAAGGAGGAAGAAGAAAAGAAGATGGAAAGGGAATGAGATCATGAAGGAAGAAGGTGAAGGAGGAAGAGGAGGAGGAAGGAGAGAAGAGAAGAAAGAGGAGGAAGAAGAGGAAGAGGAGGAAGAGGGGATTGCTAGCTAAGTATCGCATGTGGAAGAGGAATGAAAAGGTGATGAATGAAGAAAGTGAAGGAGGAAGAGGAGGAAGAAGAGAAGAGGTAGAAGGAGGAAAAAGAGGAGGAGGAAGAAGAGGAGGAGGAAGGGGATGATTGCTAGCTAAGTATCGTATGTGGAAGAGGAATGAAAAGATGATGAAGGAAGAAAGTGAAGGAGGAAGAGGAGGAAGAAGAAGAGAAGAAGGAGGAGGAAGAAGAGGAGGAGGAAGAGGGGATTGCTAGCTAAGTATCGTATGTGGAAGAGGAATGAAAAGATGATGAAGGAAGAAAGTGAAGGAGGAAGAGGAGGAGGAAGAAGAGAAGAAGGAGGAGGAGGAAGAAGAGAAGAAGGAGGAGGAGGAAGAAGAGGAGGAGGAGGAAGAGGGGATTGCTAGCTAAGTATCGCATGTGGAAGAGGAATGAAAAGATGATGAAAGAAGAAAGTGAAGGAGGAAGAGGAGGAAGAAGAGAAGAGGTAGAAGGAGGAGGAAGAAGAGGAGGAGGAAAGGGATGATTGCTAGCTAAGTATCGCATGTGGAAGAGGAATGAAAAGATGATGAAGGAAGAAAGTGAAGGAGGAAGAGGAGGAAGAAGAGGTAGAAGGAGGAGGAAGAAGAGGAGGAGGAGGAAGAGGGGATTGCTAGCTAAGTATCGTATGTGGAAGAGGAATGAAAAGATGATGAAAGAAGAAAGTGAAGGAGGAAGAGGAGGAGCAAGAAGAGAAGAAGGAGGAGGAAGAAGAGGAGGAGGAAGAGGGGATTGCTAGCTAAGTATCGCATGTGGAAGAGGAATGAAAAGATGATGAAGGAAGAAAGTGAAGGAGGAAGAGGAGGAAGAAGAAGAGAAGAAGGAGGAGGAAGAAGAGGAGGAGGAAGAGGGGATTGCTAGCTAAGTATCGCATGTGGAAGAGGGATGAAAAGATGATGAAAGAAGAAAGTGAAGGAGGAAGAGGAGGAAGAAGAGAAGAGGTAGAAGGAGGAGGAAGAGGAGGAGGAGGAAGGGGATGATTGCTAGCTAAGTATCGTATGTGGAAGAGGAATGAAAAGATGATGAAAGAAGAAAGTGAACGAGGAAGAGGAGGAAGAAGAGAAGAGGTAGAAGGAGGAGGAAGAAGAGGAGGAGGAAGGGGATGATTGCTAGCTAAGTATCGTAAGTGGAAGAGGAATGAAAAGATGATGAAGGAAGAAAGATAAGGAGGAAGAGGAAGATGAAGAAGAGAAGAAGGAGGAGGAAGAAGAAGAGGAGGAGGAGAGGATTGCTAGCTAAGTATCGTATGTGGAAGAGGAATGAAAAGATGATGAAGGAAGAAAGTGAAGGAGGAAGAGGAGGAAGAAGAAGAGAAGAGGTAGAAGGAGGAGGAAGAAGAGGAGGAGGAAGAAGAAGAGGAGGAGGAAGGGGATGATTGCTAGTTAAGTATCGCATGTGGAAGAGGAATGAAAAAATGATGAAGGAAGATAGTGAAGGAGGAAGAGGAGGAAGAAGAAGAGGTAGAAGGAGGAGGAAGAAGAGGAGGAGGAAGAGGGGATTGCTAGCTAAGTATCGCATGTGGATTCTGATCCTTTTCTTTCATTTAGCTCGACTCCTTTCAAAGGCCCCGGCAATATTAAAACTCTCAAGATTCTCAGCCTTACAAAAGGAGCGCCCGGCAGAGGGGGAGGGGTGAAAGCGAGGGACGACCGAGGTGGCGGTGGAGGCGGTGGGGATGGAGTTGGAACGTGAGAGGGGAGGCAGAGAGGTGGGTGTGGGGGGGAGGGGGGAGGGAGGTTGGGGCGAGGGAGGAGGGAGGTTGGGGAGGGAGGTTGGGGGAGGGAGGAGGGAGGTTGGGAGAGGGAAGGAAGAAAGTTAAGGTGGTTTTTAGGAAGGTATAGGGAGATAGGGAGGGTGGAGTAGGGAAGGAGGGAAGCACGGAGGTAGGGAGTTATAGGGAAGGATGTAGAAAGGGAGATAGGAAGGCAGGGTGGTAGGGAGAGAGGTATAGGGAAGGAGGAAGGAAGAGAAATAGGGAGTTTGATAGGTATAGGGAGATTTAGGGAGGTTTTAGGGAGTGAGTGAGGGAGGGATGGAGGGAGGGATGGAGGGAGGGAGGAGAGGAAGGGAAGAGAGGAGGAGGGAGGAAGTCAGGTACGTGGGGAGATATAATTGGGATCTCAATAGGAAAGTGGGAAGATGTAAAATGAGGTCTGGGTGCAAGAAAGGAAGAGAAAATGGTGGAAAGGAGAGAGATAAAAAGAAAACGGGAAGAGGAGTAAGGCGGGTTCAGTGACGTGGTCTCGATTTAGACAATAAATAAGTAAATAAATAAATAAACAAATGGATGAATGAATAAATGAATGAAATTAATTGTATCGTGAAAGTGATAAAAGTAAATACATGAGAGAATAATGCTTTGATGACTGAAAATGAAAACCAAATCTGGCAAAGGGAGTCATGAAGAAAACTAGGAAGAAAAAAGAAGTAATAATTAATGTAAGACAAAAATAAATAAATAAATAAATGAAAAATAAATATATAAAATCAAGTATAGGCAACTGAGGAATAATGTGAGGGGTTACTATATCATTATTATTGTTATTGTTGTGGATAGGAGGTAAAGGGAACACGGGGTGAGGGAAATACTTTTATTCCTGACAAGTTTCGCCTGAGTGGCTTCTTCCTATCCACATTCGTCAAAATGTATACACATTGTTATTGTTATTATCCTTGTTGTTGTTCTTATCATTATTGTTGTTATTATCATTATCATTACTATTATCTTTATTTCTATTATTTTCATTATTACTATCATCATTATCATTACTATTATTACTATTATCATCATTATTATTATCGTTGTTACTAATATTATTATGGTGGTCAACTACTGACTATAAATTGGTATACCAGAGGCTGTTGGGGAACGAAGAGAACACTGTCTACCTTTGGTATGAAGGTGAGTATTCTACGACAGGAGGCGCTGAGTAACTGGGGCCGAAGCAGTCACCTTTCCCCTATGCTCTTCGGGGACTGTCGGGGGGCAGGTCACAGTCCCTGCTGGGAATTGGAGAGGTGTGTGAGATTCGAACCCACAACCAAGCGAATGCGAGAGCAAGACGCTTTCGATCACGTGACCAGCATAGTACAGAACCCAAACAAGAGAAGAAAGTGTAGAGATGGAATCGGGCGGACGACGATGAAGAAATTTAGTAATGATAGGGATACACACCTAAGCAAGATGCTGTAATGTCGGTCATTTGTTTCATATTACCGAGTATTTTGTTTATTTTTGTTATTATTTGTTTGTTTATTATTGTTTGCTTGATTTTCATTTGCTATTAGTTATCTGTCAATTTATTATTATTTACTATTTACCTGTTCGTTTATTACTTAACTATACCTATTCATTTATTTATTTAATATTATTTATATTATAATTTTTATTTATTTTTCTTTTATTCATTTATCATTATTAAAAAAATTTCCGTATCTGACCTAGTTATGGACCAAAAGGTCTTCTGTCGACATGCTTCTCCTTTGTAATCCTTTGTAAAGACTTGGGAATTGGTGTTGCTTTGGGACTGTGTTTGCTTACGGGAAATAATTGGTTAGAGGAGGATAAAAGGGTAAAAAAAAAAAAAACGAGAGACGACAGTCTATAGATAATGAAACGAATCTATGAAGCATTTGATGAATCATTTAAATAAATAGTTAAATGAACATGAACAAATTAATTAGCATGAACGTATAAATTTGAATAAATACATACGAAAGCAAAGGAACAGACAAATGAATGTGAATAGAAATGAAATAAGTAAATGAATAGGAATGAATACATAACTAAACAAATGAATAATTAAATATACAAAAAAGTATTGAAGAGACAAAATATTAAAAAGGCTGAAAAGGAGGAGATAGATAGATAGATAGATAGATAGAGAGAGAGAGAGAGAGAGAGAGAGAGAGAGAGAGAGAGAGAGAGAGAGAGAGAGAGAGAGAGAGAGAGAGAGAGAGAGAGAGAGAGAGTGAGTGAGTCTAG
Source organism: Oratosquilla oratoria (assembly GCF_046742065.1). NCBI lineage: Eukaryota > Metazoa > Arthropoda > Malacostraca > Stomatopoda > Squillidae > Oratosquilla > Oratosquilla oratoria. Next base: position 41,782,102 of record NC_134796.1, read on the forward strand.
ACGCTGCTGGGTCTTCTCCATGAAGAATTGCAAAGATGTCGACACAGAGAGATGTCGGTGACTAAAGGCGCTATCTGAAGGTAACTGAAGTTCAATTAAAAATCAATAATATAAACAGAGATAGAGAGAGAGTGACTGAGAGAGAGAGAGATAATGTTTGAGTATTTTGTCGGGGATATCCAGCGCTTCTATCCTCGGTTACAAAATCACGCCGATGGGGTGGTCACTGATTTTGTAAAGGAAAGATTAAAGGAAGGCAGATAGAAGAATCGAGGGATAGTAAAAGTTAAAATTATATATATATATATATATATATATATATATATATATATATATGTGTGTGTGTGTGTGTGTGTGTGTGTGTGTGTGTGTGTGTGTGTGTGTGTGTGTGTGTGTGTGTGTGTGTGTGTGTGTGTGTGTGTGTGTGAATTTGGGGAGCAGGTTCTCTTCAATGCATTTCTTATTAAATAACACAGCATGTGGTGCGTGAGTCTTTGTGAAAGTGTTTGTGTTGTGTACCCAATATACTCATCTATACAAAGCGCACCGTCTTTGTTAAAATTACAAGTATATTTGTACACAACATTGCTCTGTTTTAATTTATCCTTTTGTGCTGCCAAATCATTCTTCATGACTAGGGACGATGTTCTGGGGTCCCTGTAATAAATTATCAAATTAAGCTGATCCCCTTCCTTTGTAGGTTTACAATTCCTTTTTGTTATTTTTTTTCAGAACCTTTTCATTCTTTTTATAAGCTGAAGACATTGTGTTTTGGCCTAATGCATAGGCGAAACGTCGTAAAATGTTAGTTTTCCTACCCAATCATAGACTCGTTTTGAAGTATTTTATACGCTCTCTCTCCTTCAGAGAGAAAAGTTATTAGAAGAATAGAGAGTCCTGATAAGAAGATAATTAACGCCCAATTTGCTGTGTTATTTAATAAGAAATGCATATCTATCATATCTATCTATCATTCTATCTATATATACATATATATGTGTATATATATATATATATATATATATATATATATATATATATATATATATATATATATATATATATACCAGTGGTTCTTAACCATGTTGGAGGTACTGAACCCCGCATTCATCAAACCCTTCGTAGTTGGATTTTTTTTTTTTTTTTTTTAATTCAAACATAAGAACTATATACTGTATTAGTGCACAAACTGTACCATGGGTCATTTGCACACGAAATCACTGTGTTC
>NC_134796.1:41788329-41790829 GCF_046742065.1 Oratosquilla oratoria
GAGGAATAATGTGGTTATTTACCACATCATGGTAATTAGTTATCATCCATAAAATAAAGATTGATTAAATTTTATATATCTTTGCACTAATCAATCTACCGTTCGCCATGACATAAATTATACACAATCAATATCTTATTACTTTGTACAAGTTATACAATAATGTTACATATAGATGCTTTTCATCTTGCAAGGGCCATCCTAGTATGTGGCAATATTATCTACAATATATAATTCTATTAACATCGACACATATAATGATATGACAAAGATTAGTAATTCTATTTTACAAAAATGATATATGCGTTAAGGGGACACTGCAGTAGATAGACTCTTTGAAGAGGGCGTTACTCCTAGGGTTATTACTGTTGTCATTTGTCTCTCTCCCTTCTCCTCTCTCTCTCTCTCTCTCTCCCTCTCTCTCTCTCTCTATTTATCTATCTTTCCCTATCATCCAGACCCAACTTAGAGTACTTAATTCTCAAAACTCAAAGACGAACTACACACTCAAACACTTCACAGATTTGATGATAGTTTGTTATGTGATCTTAGGTAAAAGTGGGCTGCGTGGTGGTTCTATTATGAATTCAGTAATCTTTGAACGATCACACAATTTCAGATAACATAACTTATCTCGTCCAGGTTTAAGGATATTTCCTGGTGAATAGAAACATCTGGTGTTAAGTTGAATGAAATATATATATTAAGTGATCATCTAGTATCGTTGCTTTTATGATTCTTTTCATGAAGTGGACAAGTTGGCTATGTAATGTCGTCATATTTTGTCGACAGCAATTTTAAGTATCATCATTATTTATTTATTCATTTATTTATCTATCTATTTACTTATTTATTTATTTTGTGTGTAGAGATTACTTTCCTGAAAACAAAATGCACAAATCATCACTACAAAAAAAGAAGAAATAAAATAGATATAAAAAAAAAACGAGAAATAGCCAGCTTCAATAATAGATTATCCAAACTAGATTCCATAACAAATATTGCCTCGTATCTTCCCCAAATGAGGTACAAATTACAAAATAAATCTACCCCCGCTTTGTTAGCACGTACAGGAAACGAATAAACAAACAAAATAAAATAAAATAAAATGTTTAAGTCCCATTTTACACAAGAAAATGAAGACCAAACAAGCTTGACTGCTCAGAGATCACAAGAGACGATGAAAATGTTCCAGATACTTTCCAGTTTCCAAAACAGATTCCAGATTCTCGTAGTGATCTCGCGTCTTGCGTAAGATGGAGACCCGTTCTCCTTCTTCGTGGTGATGTCCTTAACAACCTTTCAACTCATCTCCCTTCATCTCCCCCTCATCTCCCCTCTTACTCCTTCCCCATCGTCTCTCTCTATCCGTCTTCCCTCTCTTTATCTGAAACTCTAATTCTCTCTCTCTCTCTCTCTTCCTATGTCGGTCTGTCTCGTTAATTCTCTATAATTTACCTATATATACATACACACACACACACACACACACACACACACACACACACACACACACACACACACACACACACACACACATATATATATATATATATATATATATATATATATATATATATATATACATATAACATGTATATGTATGCATATATGAATATATAAACATGTGAATGTACATATCTTTGAATTATTGCATATATTGAAAAGAAAGAAAAAGAGAAAAGAGAGAAAAAGAGAGATAACTAGAGAAAGAGAGAAAAAGAGAGATAGATAAAGAGATAGAGAAATAGAGTGAGAGAGATAGAGATAGAGGGAGATTGAGATAGAGAGAGAGATAGAGAGAGAGAGATAGATAGAGAGAGAGGGAAACTGGAATTACTGTTATTGTTCCAAGAGTTGTAGAAAAAGGCAAATGTCACTTAAGGATTAAGTACTGAACGACAGAAGAAAAAAAAGGTCATTTGGTTCTAAAAAATTCTCGTAAAACTGAGACTATCAAATCATCTCAAACGGAAATGAAGTTCAAATGATAAGTGACAAAAATTTAAAAAAAGTCTATCATTGTGTGTGTGTGTGTGTGTTTGTGTGTGTGTGTGTGTGTGTGTGTGTGTGTGTGTGTGTGTGTGTGTGTGTGTGCGCACGCGTGTGTTCGCACGCGCGCGCTTAACACAATGAATAGAAGCAAGAGGGGAGTTTATTTCTAAGCTGGGGGGTAGAAGGGGGCTTAAACGAACGAAATAGAAATGAGACGATGGGAGGAGGGGGGAGGGGGGAAAGGGGGGAGGAGGGGGAAGGGGGAAAGGGAGGTTCTGTAGGGAACTGAAAGAGGGGAAATGAGGAAATCTATAAGAAAGAAGACAGGTTAAGGAGGGAAAGAGGGGAGAAGGGAGGGGAAGGTGGGAGAGGGGAGAGAGGGGAGAAGGGAGGGGAAGGTGGGAGAGGGGAGAGAGGGGAGAGAGAAAGAGGAGAGCGGGGAAATGAGGGGAATGGTGGAGGGAACCTAGAGGAGTGAGAGAGGATTATTAGGAAATAGAAAAGG
>NC_134796.1:41803329-41810829 GCF_046742065.1 Oratosquilla oratoria
TATATGTGTGTGTGTGTGTGTGTGTGTGTGTATTCACCTCGGATCTGCTGCAGCCTCTTTTCGAGACAGCCAGACACCACTCTACGGTGTGTGTGTGTGTGTGTGTGTGTGTGTGTGTGTGTGTATTCACCTCGGATCTGCTGCAGTCTCTGTCGAGACAGCCAGACACCACCCTACGGCAGTGAGCTCAGAGCTCCTTATTAGCCGATCTCTGGGTAGGTCTGAGACCACTCACACACCACACACCGGGACAGCAAGGTCACAACTCCTTGACTAACGTCCCGTACCTACTCGCTGCTAAGTGAACAGGGGCTACACGTGAAAGGAGACAAACCCAACTTATCTCCGCCCGACCGGGGAATCGAACCCCGGTTCTCTGGCTTGTGAGGCCAGTGCTTTACCAATCCGCCACCGAGCCGTGTGTGTGTGTGTGTGTGTACGTGCTTGGATAAGCCTAAAATTGGGTACCTGAGTCACGTGCGTATATGATAGATGGAGGGTGTGAGGGGGAGAGGGAGAGAGTGAGTGAGACACACACACACACACACACACACACACACACACACACACACACACACACACACACACACAGAGAGAGAGAGAGAGAGAGAGAGAGAGAGAGAGAGAGAGAGAGAGAGAGAGAGAGAGAGAGAGAGAGAGAGAGAGAGAGAGATGGATGGAAAGGTGGGATTTTTTTTTTTTTTTTTTTTTTTTTTTTTTTTTTTTAGTGAAATGTCACTCCCATGGGCTTTTTTTGAGCACGTGGGAGTTTATGAAAGACACACACCTTGCAGAGATCAAGTGGGATGGTTTAGCTCAGTGGTTCCCAACCTTTTCTGGCTTGAGGCAATCACCCTTGCCAAGCCTTTCAGAAGTCCCCGGCACCCTTATTAGAAAATCTAAATTCTAGTTTGTCAGTATTTTGTTGATTCAACATCAGTATAACAAAATTCTGTCCCTGGATGATATGAAAACACTCATCTTTACACTGATGCTGCTTTAATGAACAAAAATGGATGACAGAGAGAGAGAGTGTCGGTAATACGAAAATTACTTTTGCCCTCAGTTTTGGCGGCGGCACCATCAGTTGATCTCACGGCACTCTTTGGTGCCGCGGCACACCGGTTGGGAACCACTGGTCTAGGGGCTTCGAAGGAGGCGACAGAGGCGACTCAGAAGATCCTTCAGAGGGCGCCAGTGGTCCTCTTGAGAGGAAAGAGATGGCCGGGGTGTACAGCTAAGGATGAGTCAGGAACTGAGTAGGTGTGAACATGTGTGTGTGTGTGTGTGTGTGTGTGTGTGTGTGTGTGTGTGTGTGTGTGTGTGTGTGTGTGTGTGTGATTCACCATGTTATTTGGATCACGTGTTGGACTCGTGATCGACAGCTATTTCCCTCTCGGAAGAGAGCTTAGAGCTCGTATGACCGATCAATGGGTAATGCTGTGACCTTACATACACACACATCCAACTCCTCGCACACGAGAGTTGGAGTAATGACTCGCAGCGTAGCGATACTGAAATTATTTCAACCCTGGGCGGGATTCGAACCCGGACCACCGTAGTGGCGGCCGGAAACTCTACCACTGCGCCACGAGTGTCGTGTGTGTGTATAAATCCAAATGTTATGCTGACAAAGACAATCAATTAACACAAATACACAAGAATCTGTATAACGACCATGTTTTTTTGAGAATGCCACGGAAACTGGATTTCAGAACTGGAAATGTTATAAACTTTTGAACCAAAACCAAAATTTTAGAAAATTTCTTGTTATCCAGAAGGTGGAGGCGAAGTTGTGATAGCGGAGATCAGAGGTGCAGTATACCAGTATAGCCGTTGGGTGAGCCACAGAATCTCTGCCGTTCTGACAATCTGTGTAGTTGATCGCTCAAAACTGCGGAAGATATTTTTTTTTCCTCTTGTTCAATGTGGAACAGAAGTTTTCGATTTTCATCTGTGAACCAGTACCTGTAGATTTCGGGGTCTCTTACCTCTTCTTCAGCTGGGTGGTAATAGTGAATATTTTAATCCTCTTGGACTATATGTTCACAAGTGAGAATGACCTCACCAAATGGGCTGTGATTTTTCGTCCGTAACTGTTGTGATCAAACATCACAACAACAAATACAACAACAACAACAACAACAACAACATCATCAACAACAATAATAAAATAATAATAATAATAATAATAATAATAATAATAATAACAACAACAACATAATGATAATAATAAATAAATGAACAAAGGAACAAAAACATGGAAAGTAAACTTGTGGAAGAACTAAAAGTGAATAAGAATATGGAGGGAGGGAGGGAGGAAGGAAGGAAGGAAGGAAGGAGAGACATAAAACAAAGCAAGGCAGGCAGGCAGGCAGGGAAGAACAAAATATCGGAGACGGAGGGAAAATAAACATTACAAGAATTACACAAAATGGATAATGCGAGCCGAGAGAGGAGGGAGGGAAGGGGAGAGAGAGAGAGAGAGAGAGAGAGAGAGAGAGAGAGAGAGAGAGAGAGAGAGAGAGAGAGAGAGAGAGAGAGAGAGAAGAAGAGAGAGAGAGAGAGAGAAGAATGAGAGAGAGAGAGAGAGGGGAGAGAGAGAGAGAGAGAGAGAGAGAGAGAGTGGAGAGAGAGAGAGAGAGAGAGAGAGAGAGAGAGAGAGAGAGAGAGAGAGAGAGAGAGAGAGAGAGAGAGAGAGAGAGAGAGAGAGAGAGACGAAAGTTAGAACGCGAGAAGGGAAGAAGAAGAAGAAGAAGAAGAAGAAGAAGAAGAAGAAGAAGAAGAAGAAGAAGAAGAAGAAGAAGAAGAAGAAGAAGAAGAAGAAGAAGAAGAAGAAGAAGAAGAAGAAGAAGAAGAAGAAGAAGAAGAAGAAGAAGAAGATGGGGGGAGGGGGAGGATGAGAAATGAAAATATGTTCACCGTCAGAACGAAATAAGAAGAAAGAAAGAAAGAAATAAAGAAAGGAGAAGTAAACAAATAACAGAAGAAGAAGATGCAATAAACATTACGAAGGAGGAGGAAGAAGAAGAAACGGAAAGATGATGAAAGATGAAACAAAAAGGCAAAAATAAATGAGGGAAGAACGACGACGAGGCGAAGAAGTAATTGGAAAAAGAAAGGCATAAACCGAAGAGGAGGAAGAGGAGGAAGAGGAGGAAGAGGAAGTGTAGGAGGAGGAGGAAGAGAAAGGAAAGGAAGAAGAGGAAGGGCAGGAGGAGGAGGAGGAGGAGGAGGAGGAGAAGGGAAGGAAAAGATGAGGAGGAGGAGGAGGGAGGAAGAGGAAGAGCAGGAGGAGCAGGAGGAGAAAGGAAGGAGAAGATGATGATGATGAAGAAGATGAAGAGGAGGAAGAGGGAAGAAGGAAGAGGAGGAAAAGGAAGAGCAGGAGGAGGAGGAGGAGAAAGGAAGGGAAGAAGAGGAAGAGCAGGAGAAAGGAAGGAGAAGATGAGGAGGAGGAGGAAGATGAAGAGGAGGAAGAGGGAAGGAGGAGGAGGAGGAAAAGGGAGGTAAGAAGAGTAAGAGCAGGAAGAGGAGGAGGAGAAAGGAAGGAGAAGATGAGGAGGAGGAGGAAGGAAGAGGAAGAGCAGGAGGAGGAGGAGGAGGAGAAAGGAAGAAGATGAGGAGGAGGAAGAGGGGAGGAGAAAGGGAGAAGAGGAAGAGGAGGAAAAGGAGGAAAAGCAGAAGGAGGAGAAAGGAAGAGGAAGAAGAGGAAGAGCAGAGGAAGGAGGAGGAGGGGAAAGGAAGGAGATGATGATGATGATAATGAGGAAGAGGGGAGGAGAAAGGGAGAAGAGGAAGAGGAGGAAGAGGAGGAAGAGCAGAAGGAGGAGAAAGGAAGGAGAAGAAGAGGAGGAAGAGGAAGAGCAGGAGGAGAAATGAAGAAGATGATGAGGAGGAGGAGGAAGAGGAGAGGAAGAAGAGGAAGAAGAGGAAGAAGAGGAAGAAGAGGAAGAAGATCATGCTGGGTAGAGGGATGAGGAAGAAGAAATGATGGTCAAAAGAAGAGGAGGAAGAGGAAGAGAAAGAAGAGGAGGAAGAAGAAAATAGAAGGTAGAGGATGAAGTAGCAAAAAAAAAAAAAAAAAAAAAAGAGAGCCAAGATGACAAAGAAGAAAAGGAAGAAGAGGAAGAGGAGGGAGAGGAGGAAGAAGAGTATCCTTTTGGAATAGAGCTGAGTCCTTAAGAAAGTATGATGCGTCGATCGGGTCCGTAGAGGTGTCAAAGTCCCCAAGAAAGAAAGAATGATGCGTGCATCGGGTCCGTAGAGGTGCCAAAGTCCCCAAATGTATTGACTGAATAAAATTCATGTACTGAATACCTCATATAGGGGAGGACAGAGTGAAAGAGGAAGAGAGGAAGAAGAAGAAGATGAGAGGAAGAAGAAGAAGAAGAGAGGAAGAAGAAGAAGAAGAGAGGAAGAAGAAGAAGAAGAGAGGAAGAAGAAGAAGAGAGGAAGAAGAAGAAGAAGAGAGGAAGAAAGGAAACGAAGGAGAGAAGAAGAGAGAAAAATAGGAAGATAGGAAGAGAGGAGGCGACGAAATTTTGAGAAGAAAAAGAGGAAGAGAAAGAGATGGAAGACAGAAACGAAGAAGAAGATGATGAAGAGGGAAAAGACGAAGAAGAAGGGGAAGAGAAAGAGGCAGAGGAAGACGAGGAAGAGGCAGAGAAAGAAAAGAAAGAAGAAGAAGGCAGGGGAAGAAGAGGCAGAAGAAGAGGAAGAAGAGGAAGAAAAAGATGCCGAGGAAGAAGAGGCAGAGGAAAAAGATGAAGAAGAAGGAGACGAGGAGGAAGAGGAAGAAGAGGAGGAAGAAGAGGAAGAAGAGGAGGAAGAAGAGGAAGAAGAGGAGGAAGAGGAGGAAGAGGAAGAAGAAGAGAAAGAAGAGGAAGAAGAGGAGAAAAGGAAAAGGAAGAAGAAGAGGAAAAGGAAGAAGGAAACGAGGAGGAAGAAGAGGAAGATGAGGAGGAAGAAGAGGAAGATGAGGAGGAAGAAGAGGAGGAAGAAGAAGAGGAGGAAGAGGAGGAAGAAGAGGAAGAGGAGGAAGAAAAAGAGAAAGAAGAGGAAGAAGAGAAGAGGAAGGAGAGGAGGAAGAAGAGGAAAAGAAGAGGAAGAAGAGGAAAAGAAGAGAAAGAAGAAGAGAAAGAAGAGGAAGAAGAGAAGAGGAAGGAGAGGAGGAAGAAGAGGAAGAGGAAGAAAAGGAAAAGAAGAGTAAGAAGAGGAAAAGAAGAAGAGGAAAAAGAAGAGGAAGAGGAAAAAGAAGAGGAAGAAGAGAAAGAGGAAGAAGAAGAGAGAGAAGAGGAAGAAGAAGAAGAGGAAGAAGAAGAGATGAGAGAGAGAGAGAGAGAGAGAGAGAGAGAGAGAGAGAGAGAGAGAGAGAGAGAGAGAGAGAGAGAGAGAGAGAGAGAGAGAGAGAGAGAGAGAGAGAGAGAGAGAGAGGAAGCGATCGTAGGGGACACGAGCGACACTGATCACCTTGTCCCTCTGTACTAGGACTTCCAGGGGAGGGTTCGACCCCCCCATCAGCCAATAAGTATCGAACTCCACGATAAGGACACAGAACTCCCAGATTTAATCCAGTTTCCGGTAAATGATGCAACTGAATCTGGTCCAAAAATTTGACAATGTTCAATGTATTAAAAATAAGCAAATGAATAAATAAATAAATAAATAAATAAATAAATAAATAAATAAACAAATAAATAAATAAATAGATAAATAAATAAATAAATAAATAAATAAATAAATAAAAATAAAAAAGATGGCAACCAGGTAGCGGACAAAGTAATATAGAATTAAAAAATGAGGATTAGTTGAAAATGATCAGTGAAGCTGACAGTCACTAGTAGAGAAATGACGTAACATGACAATGGCCTGAAATGATTAAGTAAATGAATAAGTGAATAGATGAAGTAAGAAATAAAAATAGAAAATAAGATGAAAGAGATTAAAAGAAAACAAACTAACACATAAAATAGGGATAGGCTGAAATTCACAGGAAACTAGGAAAAATATGTATGTGTGTGTGTGTGTGTGTGTGTGTGTGTGTGTGTGTGTGTGTGTGTGTGTGTGTGTGTATGTGTGTGTGTGTTTGTGTGTGTGATTAACCTTGGTCTTTGGATCACGTGTTGGACTCGTGATCGACAGCTATATCCCTCCTGGAAGAGAACTCAGAGCTCGTATGACCGATCTATGGGTACGAGTAATGCTATGACATTACACGCACACATATCCCCAACTCCCCGCCCACGAGAGTTGAAGTAACGACTCAAAGCGCAGCGATACTGAAATAATTTCAACCCTGGGCAGGATTCGAACCAGGTACCGCCATACTGACAGTCTGGGACTCTACCAACCGCGCCACCGAGTCGTGTGTGTGTGTGTGTGTGTGTGTGTGTGTGTGTGTGTGTGTGTGTGTGTGTGTGTGTGTGTGTGTGTGTGTGTGTGTGTGTGTGTGTGTGTATTCTAGCTAAAGCCACACGATTCTTATACTTCTTGGGTGATGCCCAGGATTCCCCCAGAAAGGAAACTCTGGTGTTAATTTCTTGACTGAAGAAACCTTTCTGGATTTAGAAAATGGCGTCAAGAAATTAGTCAAAGGTTACAACACGATGAACAATGAACTACACTCATTCTAGTTTGTTCAACCGAACTTTGCCATGATTTATCATATGCAAAATCTATATTAGTTCTACAGTAAAAAAAATGACGAAACACATATATTACCTGAAAACAAGAAATAAAATAGAAGGAAAAAATGCAACGCAAGGAATGAAGTACGGTAGTGTGGGCACAAAGAACGACTTAAGAAATCTTATAAGACAATGATGATGTAATGAATACAATTAGCCAATAAGGGAATTGCAATTAACACGACTCGAGAAGAATCCTGCAAACTCAAGATAAGAAGATAAGAAGCAGATAAATGCATGCCTGTTGTCATCATTATCATCATCATCATCATCATCATCAATCTTCCTTCACTCTCTTTGGTTTGCCGCTGTGGAGCGTTGGATTTAAATGTCGCTTCAGGAGATCATAGAATCGGTTTCGATTTGCAATGTGGACTGGTGACGTCATTACCTAACCTCCTCCTCCTTTTCCTCCTCTTCATCCACAGTTAAGAGGACTGAAGCAGACGTAGGTGACTTGAATATGATTCAATAAACAACAATAAAACAACAACAACAGCAATAATAACAACAATAATAATAGAAAGACATCATTTTGACATGAGAGGTACACAGACACTTGCGCCAGCTTCCACAAACACAGCACATCCACCACACAACATGGCAGAATACCCACACACGTCAAGAAGCATCAAAACAACACCCAAATACCTATATCACACACAAAAACTCTCTTCTCTTCCTCCACAACCACCAGACACCAGACTCCAGGAGAATATTCATGTTCATTTCACTCACTGCTCCACCAAAGGACCGGAAAACGACACACGGGTGCATGCCTGACCTCTTGATTTCCATCTTTCTGAGTTCT
>NC_134796.1:41815829-41825829 GCF_046742065.1 Oratosquilla oratoria
AGGAGGAGGAGAGGAGAAAAGGAGAAAAGGAGAGAAGGAGAAGATGAGGAGAAGAAGAAGAAGAGAGAAGAGGAGAGATGGAGAAGAAGAGAGAAGAGGAGAGGAGAGGAGAGGAGAGAAGGAGAAGAGGAGAGGAGAGGAGAGAAGGAGAAGAGGAGAGGAGGAGGAGAGGAGGAGGAGAGGAGGAGTAGAGGAGGAGGAGAGGAGGAGGAGAGGAGGAGGAGAGGAGAGGAGGCGAAGGAGAAGAGGAGAGAAGAAGAAGAGGAGAGAAGGAGAAAAGGAGAGAAGGAGAAGAGAAGTGAAGGAGAAGAGGAGAGAAAGAGAGCAGGAGGGAAGGAGAAGAGGAGAGAAGAAGAAGAGAAAAGAGGAGAGAAGGAGAAAAGGAGAGAAAGAGAGGAAAGAAGAAGAAGAGAAGGACAAGAGGAGAGAAGGAGAAGAGAAGAGAAGAAGAGGAGAGACGGGGAAGAGGAGATAAGAAGAAGAAGAGAGAAGAAGAAGAAGAGAGAAGAAGAAGAGAGAAGAGGAGAGAAGGAGAAGAGAGAGAAGAAGAGAGAAGGAGAAGAGGAGAGAAGGAGAAGAAGAGGAGAGACAGAGAAGAGGAGAGAAGAAGAAGAAGAGGAGAGACAGAGAAGAGGAGAAAAGGAGAAGAGGAGAGAAGAAGAGAGAAGAGGAGAGAAGAAGAGAGAAGAGGAGAGAGGAAGAGAGAAGAGGAGAGAGGAAGGAGAAGAGGAGAGAAGAAGGAGAAGAGGGGAGAAGGAGAAAAGGAGAGAAGAAGGAGAAAAGGAGAGAAGAAGAAGAAGAAGAGAGAAGGAGAAGAGGAGAGAAGGAGAAGAAGAGAGAAGGAGAAGAGGAGAGAAGGAGAAGAGAAGAGAAGAAGAAGAAGAGGAGAGAAGAAGGAGAAGAGGAGAGAAGGAGAAGAGGAGAGAAGAAGAGGAGAGAAGGAGAAGGGGAGAGAAGGAGAAGAGGAGAGAAAGAGAAGAGGAGAGAAGGAGAAGAAGAGGAGAGAAGAAGGAGAAGAGGAGAGAAAAGGGAAGGTGAAACATGGAGTGGTGAAGGAACTAGTCAGAAGACAAAACTGAGGAGATCATGGACGGCGAAATGTATCACAAATACAGACGCTGAAGAAAGACGTGCAGCGGAAGACTACAGACGGAAGAAAGGAGAGAAGACAGAAGAAGACAGAAGAGGAAGAAAGGTCTGGAAAATGAGGAAATAGGTAATTGTTATCATTTGTTTTTTGTTTTGTTATATTTTTCTTTATTATTTGTCTGTTTGATTCTCATTTATTATTAGTTATATGTCAATTTATTATTATTTACTATTTACCTGTTTGTTTATTATCTAACTATACCTATGCATTTATTCATGTATTTTATTTGTTATTTACATTATTATAGTTTTTATTTATTCATTTATTATTATTATGATTTTTTTCGCATCCGACCTAGATATGGACCAAAAGGTCTCCTGTCGGCATGCTCCGCCTTTGTTATCCTTTGTTATCCTTTGTAAGGAGGAAGAAGGGAAGGAAGAGGAGATGGTGCGAGACAAAAGGAGAATATAGGAGGGAACATTGTGTGTGGCAAAGGGGTAGAAGTTTATAGATAGAAGAGAAGGAAGAAAAGTTGGAGTATAAGAGAGGAAGAAAGAAGATGAATAAAGACAGGAAGAGGAAAGGGATGATATAATTATGTAATAAAAACACTAAAGTGTTCTACAGATGCAAGGTAACCACAATGAAAAGAATCGACCGGAGCAGAGCGCTTTCGTGTATTACATCTTCAGTGCAGAAATACATAGAGTACAAACATAATATATATTAGTGAGAAGGGGACGTGGACAATAGAGGTCCATATGTCGATGGTGAGAGAAGATAGTGACATAACATCACATTGACAAAATAGTGTTCTACAGATGCAAGGTAACCCCAATGAAAATAAACGACCGGAGCAGAGCGCTTTCGTGTATTACATCTTCAGTGCAGAAATACATAGAGAGTGCAAACATAATATATATTAGTGAGAAGGGGACGTGGACACAAGGGGTCCATATGTCGATGGTGGGAGAAGAAGGTAGTGACATAACATCACATTGACAAAATATATGAAATTGGGAAGCTCCCCATAGGAACAAGGTGAGGATCAGACGTCTAATAATTCTTACATTTGGAACATAATTTGCTATTTCTTAACAAATGTAATGATCTATTTTATACAATGCTAGATCAAGATTGAAATATATTTATTTTATTTTATCAATCTAATTCTAATGGTGTTCCTTTCGACAATGTTATTGTTGAAAGTAATCACACCAGCATTATCCCAATTGATAGGGTGATCAAAAGGGCTGAGACGTTTAAAAGTAACACTTAATTCATTCCTATCATTTACATATTTTTTACGTTGTTTAATTCTAACAGATAGATCTTTTACCGTTTGACCAATGCAGAACTCATTATATATTCTACAAGGACTTTTATACACACACCCTTTTTGGCAATATATATATATATATATATATATATATATATATATATATATATTTGTGTGTGTGTGTGTGTGTGTGTGTGTGTGTGTGTGTGTGTGTGTGTGTGTGTGTGTGTGTGTGTGTGTGTGTGTGTGTGTGTGTGTATGTGTGTGTGTAAGATGAAAAGGAAGAAGAGGAAGAGGATAGGGAAGATGAAAAAGAACTGAAAAAAGAGTAAGATGAGGAAGAAAAAGAAGAGGAAGAGGAAAAGGAAGAGGAAGAAGGACAGCAAGAAGAAAAGGAAAACTAGGAAGGAGAGGAGGAAAAAGAAGAGTAGGAAGAAGAAAAAGAAGAGGGAAAAAGATAGGAAGGGGAAGAGAAGGATGAGAAAAGAGAAGAGGAAGAGGAAGAGCATGAGGAGGAAATAGAAAACAAAGAGGAAGAGGAAGAAGAGGAAGAGTAAAAGTGACAAGGAAAAAGAAGAAGAAAAGAAGGAAGAAGAAAGAAATGAAGAGGAAGGGGAAAAGAAATGTGGTTGAAAAGAGAATGAGAGCAAAAGGAAGAGGAATAGGAAGAGGAAGGAAGAGAGGAGAAAAAGAAGAAGAGGGAAAAGAAAACGAAGAAGAATGAAAGAACAGAAGAGGAATGGGAAGAGAAATCAGAAGAGGAAGAAGGGAAAAAGGAAATGAAAAGGAAGAGAAAGGAGAAGTAGAGAAAAATATAGACGAAAAAGAAGAGGAAGAATAAAAGAACAGAAGAGGAATGGGAAGAGAAATCAGAAGAGAAAGAGGGGGAAAAAGGAAATGAAAAGGAAGAGGAAGAAGGAGAAGAAGAGAAAAAGGTAGACGAAAAAGAGGAGGAAGAAAAGGAACGGAGGACGAAAAGGATGCGGAACAAGAAGAACAGGAAAAGGATGTTTTTGAATTGTGGGGAAAGCGAGAGGAATGATTGGCTGATGGGAGTGAGAGAGAGAGGGGAAGGTTACGGGGAGGTGGGGAGGGGAAGAGGAAGGGGAGAAGAGGGGGGGGGAAGAGGGAGGGCTGCTGGTCCCTTGGGAGCAATTGAGGACGTGAGAGAGTGGGTGAGAAGGAGGAGAAGAGTGGGAAGACCCACATAAGCGAGGGCAAGGTGGAGTCGGGGAGGCCGAAGCGTCCTCTGGGCTATTTACTTTCTGGTGACAGATTAAGGGTCAGGTCTGGAAAATTGGCTGTTTCCCATGGCTCTGACGTCATCAGGGGGGATTAGGCGTGTCTATTTAAACATCCCTTAGCGCCCAGACACGCGCCCCTGCCACGTGCCGCTCCCTTTATTGGTAACATCCCAAACAGGCGCGCACGCGCGAGCACGCGCGCGCTCGTTCGCCCGGGAAACGCAATGTTTCCTTCTTTTGTCTTGGTCGAAGTTTGCTGTCTGGAAGGGTGAGGTGGGGGGCTGGGGAGTGGGGGGAGGGTGATCTGTACCTCTCTACCTCTCCTCCTCCACCTCCTCCTCCTCCTCCTCCTCTCTTCTTCCTCCTTTTCATCTCTTCTCAGCCTTCTCCTTACCTATTTATAGTACAGAAACGTCCTTTAGGTTCCTGTTCACAAAGAAACGGCTTCTACTCTCGTCAGCCTTCCAGGAAAATGTAACTGGTATTTTTTCAGTTACTTTCATACTATCCAACAGTTCATAAAAAATTCTGGCATTAACTTAACAATCAATTGGTAAATATTTATCATAAGGTGTAGAAGACAGGAACCGTGTCTGCACCATTAACCCATTAAACTCCGATGACAAGATGTCTTGTCATTTGGTCAAATAAAACAAAAAAATCATAAAACACCAAAATGTTTGATCAAACACCAGAAAAATATGACGTCAGTCCTCGCTTCGTTCGAGGACTGACGTCATATTTTTCTGGTGTTTGATCAAACATTTTGGTGTTTTATGATTTTTTGTTTTATTTGACCAAATGACAAGACATCTTGTCATCGGAGTTGAATGGGTTAAGTGATCCCGCTAAGGTTGAGGCTCGTTCGTTCTGTGGGGTTTTGTTTTGGGCCTCCGCGGCCGACCACGGAATTCTTCGAACATTTTTTTTTTCTTTTGTCTTTTTTTCACACAACTTTGGGAGTTCCCCCCGAGCTTTGCGGTAAACCATTTCCCCCATTTTACCCGACAGTAAATGTCGGATCAGTCGATGGTCCTCTGTTCATTGCCTTCGGCCAACTGTTCTTCACTAAGCTTACGACCTGTTTCCGACCACCGGCGACCTGCAGATGGTCAGTTGCAGGTAGTCTTTGGAAGTCGCTGGTAGTCAGTAACAAGATAGATAAATAGATAGATCAATAGATAGATATATTACAACACACATTGAAAACGGAGATCAATAATATTGGTTTACAGAGAAATCGAGGCAAGTATGGAAATAGTTGGTCTAACCTAATTGATTTTCGGGTGTTGGTTTTAGATACGCTACCAGTTTTCACTAATCACTTCTAGTTTTTTGAGATATACATGTTTACATGTACGTAAATGTGTTTATGCATTCAGGGCTACTAGATGTGTCTTACTTAGGACATTGTGTTTTTTTTAATTAGAAATTTTAGGAATTGTGGTCTTTTTAAGATAAGTAGCTCAGTATTCATATTTTCCGCTCAGTCCAACTGAAGGAGTCTTAAACGGACCTCACACGATCAATATAATTGCGCAATATTCTGCATTGTACAATATCACTGACCACTGGGCTGACACCGTTTGCCACTTAGATTGCGACTAAGGGTTCTAGAGATCACTATCTCCTTTTCCAACCATCCCGAACCATCCCTACCCCGTCAATAATATTGTACAGTATGGAATATTGCGCAATAATATTGATCGTGTAGGGCCCGCTTTAGGCCGGCCACACACGTGCAGTTTAAACTGACAGTTACAACTGTTCAATTATAACTGTCAGTTGAAACTGCACCTGTGTGGGTATCTCAGTGATACTGAGATACAATACACGTGCAGTTTCAACTGACAGTTATAACTGAACAGTTGTAGCTGTCAGTTTAAACTGCAGATGTGTGGCCGGCCTTATGACAATATGGAACTTCTTTTGGAAAATGTCAGGTACAAACAGTACCAGTGAAATCTCTTCGGGGAACCTCATTGCCTTGGGAGTAATTGCGTGACTGGATGCTAAATGCACAAGATCGCCCCCCCCCAAAAAAAAAAAAAAAAAAACATAAATCACTTTCAACTCTGATAGACTATGATATATGTCTATTGTGAGAGAACTCCGCTAGTGACAGCAACATCAATCTGATAATTTTTATGACAGTCGCATGTAGGATTCGAACCCACTGCTTTCGGTCACCGCAAGATTACCTTTACAGAGTCTTTACCCACTCCGCAACATTGTATTACACAAGTAATTTGGTTCCATCAAGTTTCTGTACCTATGCTGCTTTTTTGTAATATGCCATAGTAAGAGATGACACATTCTGTTTTGAATTTATATGCAGCTTGATTAAAATGGGATATGTGAAAGCACAAAAACTAGAGGCGATAGAGCAAAACTGTCCAGAAATATGAATTCACGACAATGAAATTAGCAAAAAAAAAAAAAAAAAAAAAAAAAAAAAAAAAAATAATAATAATAATAATAATAATAATAATAATAATGATAATAATAATATTGATAATAAAATAAAATAAATAGAATAAAAAAATATTCACATCCTTGCCTCAGGTAGAAAAAGTAATGTAGACCAGTGTAATCCCATTAGGAGGTTTAATAACAACACAAGTTGCATTTATAGCCTCATTAGAATAATCAAATTCCACTTATTGTCAAAGTCATCATGTACGAGTCTTTGTTTAAAACTCAAAACTGAGTAATGGAATTGAGAATTTTGATTCGAGAATCACTATGAGGATACGCAAAAACTAAAAGAAATTGACAACAAATAGGTGTTGGCAAATTAGATGCTGTAATGATTATAATTTATCTTATATTATTTGTTTTTGTTTTGTTATCTTTTGTCTGTCTGATTTTCATTTATTATTAGTTATATGTCAATTTATTATTATTTACTATTTACCTGTTTGTTTATTATTTAACTATACCTATGCATTTATTTATGTATTATATTTATTATTTACATTATTATAGTTTTTGTTTATTATTTTATTATTAATATGATTTTTT
Source organism: Oratosquilla oratoria (assembly GCF_046742065.1). Classification (NCBI taxonomy): domain Eukaryota; kingdom Metazoa; phylum Arthropoda; class Malacostraca; order Stomatopoda; family Squillidae; genus Oratosquilla; species Oratosquilla oratoria. Next base: position 41,822,470 of record NC_134796.1, read on the forward strand.
TTTCGCATCCGACCTAGATATGGATCAAAAGGTCTCCTGCCGGTATGCTCCGCCTTTGTAATCCTTTGTAATCCTTTGAAATGCTAAAAGAAAACTAAAGGAAATTGATAACAAATGGATGTGTTGGCAAATTAAATGAACTAAGAAATGCTATAAGGAAAATCTGATTATGAGATCACTATTAAGAAAAAAACACAATACTCCCACGTTTACAAACATTTGTCAACAAAAAGGTTTTCTGATATTCCGCATTTTGTCATAAATGATAAGAAATATCACTGACTTACATTCACATCTATCACTTATAATTTACTCGTTTATCTATTAGTTTATTTATTAATTTCTTTATGGCAAACGTTGTTGACGACAACTTGTAAACGTTTCGAGTTTTGCAAATTTCATGAAGACGCCTAAATCGTCGCCGCGAAAGGCAACGTAAGGGACAATCAAGATTAAATTTGAGTGGAAAGGGTGGTGAGGTAAATGCCAATAAAAACCGTAGGAGTTTTATTACTAACGTTTCGTCCTTAAGAGGACTTCCAGTTGGACTGACCCCTCTGTCATCGAAGTGGATCCTCATTAATTGAACGAAATTACCCACCGACAGAAAAAAAAAAAAAAAAAAAAAAGTCATCTTAAAACACATCAAATGATTCAACATTCCCTTTCTCCTGAACGTTACCCATTCTTGGGATGATTTCCACCAAATATTCCCACAACCCTTGGCCATCTTCTATACTCCCCTTTCTCCTTTCTCCCTTTCCCTCCCTACACTTTCCCTCCTACTCCCTAGCTTCCTAAACACTCCCTATCACCCTCCCTCCCTCCCCGTCCCCCTTCTCCGTACCCAGATATTTCCTCTTCCCTTTTTTACTTCTACGTAATCCCCCCCCTGTATCCCCTTTACTCCCTATCCCCCCAAACGCTCCCTATCCCTCTCCCTATCCCCCCAAACGCTCCCTATCCCTCACCCTATCTCCCCAGACGCTCCCTATCCCCCAAACGCTCCCATCCCTCTCCCTATCTCCCTAAACGCTCCCTATCCCTCTCCCTATCACCCCAAACGCTCCCTACCCCTCTCCCTGTCCCTCAAATGCTCCCTATCCCTCCAAACGCTCCCTATCCCTTCTCCCAGCTTCCCACCCGTCCCTCTTCTCCCTCCCTCGTACCTGGGTAGTTCCCTCATCCCTCCGTCCCCTTATGTCCCCTTTACTCTCTTCGTTCCCACATACTTCGGCCCCCCCAAGGATGATCGTCTCCTAGCAATGCTACTGTCTTTGTATTCGGGGTCGTTATTGGACATCGAGGGGGATCCTCCGGGCTCTCACGGGGTCCTCCTAGCTCCGCAGAAGCTCTCGCGAGACGCCTTCAAGAAGTCCCGAAGTGTCTGCGGTCTTCCAGTTTCGTCTCACGGGGCTGAAGAACTTCTACAACGTCTTCGATCGAACTCAGTTCGATTGAAGAACTTCTCCAACGTCTTCGATCGAACTCACTTCGATTGAAGAGCTTCTCCAACGTTTTCGGTCGAACTTAGTTCGACTGAAGAGCTTCTCCAAGGTCTTCGATCAAACTCAGTTCGATTGAAGAACTTCTCCAACGTCTTCGATCGAACTCAATTCAATTGAAGAGCTTCTCCAACGTCTTCGATCGAATTCAGTTCAACTGAAGAACTTCTCCAACGTCTTCGATCGAACTCAGTTCGATTGAAAAACTTCTCCAACGTATCCGATCGAACTCAGCTCGATTGAAGAACTTCTCCAACGTCTTTGATTGAACTCAGTTCGATTGAAGAACTACTCCAACGTCTTCGATCGAACTCATTTTGATTGAAGAACTTCTCTAAGGTCTTTGATTGAACTCAGTTCGATTGAAGAACTTCTCGTACGTCTTCGATCGAACTCAGTTCGATTGAGGAACTTCTCCAACGTCTTCGACCGAACTAAGTTCGATTGAAGAACTTCTCCTTCGATCGAACTCAGTTCGATTGAAGAACTTCTCCAAGGTCTTTGATCGAACTCAGTTCGATTGAAGAACTTCTCCAAGGTCTTTGATCGAACTCAGTTCGATTGAAGAACTTCTCCAAGGTCTTTGATCGAACTCAGTTCGATTGAAGAACTTCTCTAAGGTCTTCGATCGAACTCAGTTCGATTGAAGAACTTCTCCAAGGTCTTTGATCGAACTCAGTTCAACTGAAGAACTTCTCCAAGGTCTTGGATCGAACTCAATTCGATTGAGGAGCTACTCCAAGGTCTTCGATCGAACTCAGTTCGATTGAAGAACTTCTCCAAGGTCTTCCATCGAACTCAGTTTGATAGATTCTCTGGGTAAACGGGGCTCCACGTTCTGGCTCATCTCCGAATTTTATTAAATAGTTCTTGGGGTCCCTCCCCTCACCCCTTTCCCCCTTTCCCCCCCCCAACTTTCTACTCTTCCCGTACTTACCACCCCCCTCTTCTCCCTCCCCCCCTCTCCTCCCCCTCTTCTGGGATCAGAACGATGGTCTAATTCCCCCCCAAGGGATATGTGGATGACCCTCATGCCGTCCTTAACTCTCTCCCCCTCCCCCTCCCCCGCATGGTCAAACATCAAAAGTTCGTTTAGAGCTCATGGATGCGTTTGCCACGCGCGCGGACGCGTGTGCGTGCGTGCGTGCGTCCCCGCCGTGTGATCTTCATTTGTTTTCCCCGAGCGATGCACAAAGGGAAAGTAACTGTCCACATTTTCCTTTTGTTGGTCGATGTTCTCTTTTTTCTATTATTGTCTCTTTATTCTCTTCTCTTTTTTTCCCCCCGTCCTTGCTGGGAGGGTGGAGGGGGGTTGGGGGGAGGGGGGGACTGGGGGGGACAACTCTGAAACTGCGGTGTTTTGCTCTGTCCTGTTTATTCTTTTTGGTTCGATTTTTTTTTCTTTGTTTTTCGTTCTTTCTTTCATACATTTTTTTTGGGGGGTGTCTTTCTGTAAGAATAGAAAATAATGTTCAGTCTCTCTCTCTCTCTCTCTTTCTCTTTCTTTATCTCTCTCTCTTCCTCCATTTACTTTTGTTTTTTACATTTGTTTCCTCTTCTAAGGGTAAATGAGGGAGAGGAAAATGAAGGAAGAACGTTGAAGAAGAAGAAGAAGACGAAGAAGAAGAAGAAGAAGACGAAGAAGAAGACGAAGAAGAAGACGAAGAAGAAGACGAAGAAGAAGACGAAGAAGAAGACGAAGAAGACGACGAAGAAGAAGACGACGACGAAGAAGAAGAAGAAAATAAGAAGAAGACGAAGGAGAAGCTGAAGACGAAGAAGAAGAAAAAGAAGAAGAAGGAGAAGAAGAAGAAGAAAGAAGACGAAGACGGAGAAGAAGAAGAAAGAAGACGAA
>NC_134796.1:41833329-41860829 GCF_046742065.1 Oratosquilla oratoria
AAGGAGAAGAAGGGGGAGGGAAGGCGAGGGAGCACAAGGGAGGGAGGAAGGAAGGAGAGGGAGGGAGAAAGGGGAGGAAGGGAGAAAGGGGAGGGAGGGAGGGAGAAAGGGGAGGGAGGGAGAAAGGGGAGGGAGAGAGAGAGGGAGGGAGAGAGAGAGAGGGAGGGAGAGAAGAGAGGGATGGAGGAGAGAGAAAGGAGGAAGGGAAGGGAGGGAAGGAGGGAGGGGAGAGAAGGGAGAGAAGGGAGAAAGGGAAGGAAGGAAAAGGGAAGGAAGAAGGGGAGTGAGGAAGGAAAGGGAAAGGAAGAGCATAGGCAAGAAGAGAGGGAGGGGAAGGGGAGGATAGGGAAGGTAAGTGAGGCAGGGTAGGGAAGAAGGGAGAGGAGGGAAGGGGAAGGAGGGAGGAAGGAGGAAAAGAAGGGTAGGGAGGGAACTGGAGGGAGGGAGGGAGAGGAGGTGCTGGGTGAGTCAAAATGAAGAAGGCAAGGTAGGAAAAAAAAACGGAGAAAACAAGAAAATAATTAAAGAAAACGGGAAGCGGGGGGAGGGAGCCAAAGATGAAGATGAAAATGGAAGAAAGGAAGAGATGAAAGAAGAGAAAGGAAAGACGAAAGGGAAGTAAAGAAAGGTAAATAAAAGGCAAGAATGGAGGAGGAGGAAGAAGAGGAGGAAGAGGAGGAGGAGGAAGAGGAGGAGGAGGAAGAGGAAGAGGAGGTGATGGAGGAAAAAGAAGAAGACGAGGAGAAACAACGGGTAATACATTTAGTATCTCGATGGAAATGACCAGCGCTTCTATCCTTAGGAAAAAAAAAATATATCTCTGAGTAAAGGTTAATCCCTAACTATAAAACACTGCTGCGTGACTCTGCCCCGTAAGGGTGTCACTAAAGACCCCTAAAACCTAAAACATTGAGTGCATAAATCTTATGCAGTCGTTACCCCATACGAGGGATCAGGAGGAAGGGGGAAGGGGAATGGGGGAAGGGGAATGGGGGAAGGGGAATGGGGGAAGGGGAATGGGGGAAGGGGAAGGGGGAAGGGAAGGAAGGGAAGGGAGAAGGGGAATGGGGGAAGGGGGAAGGGAATGAAGGGAAGGGAAGGGGGAAGGTGGAAAGGAAGGGAAGGGGGAAGGTGGAAAGGAAGGGAAGGGGGAAGGGAAGGAGAAGGTGGAGGGAAGGGGAAAGGGGAAGGGGGAAGGTGGAAAGGAAGGGAAGGAGAAAGGGGAGGAGAAGGGGGGAAGGGAAGGAGAAGGGGGAAGGAGAAGTGGAGGGGAAGGAGGAAGGGTACAGGAAGGGGAAGGGGGAAGGGAAGGAGGAAGGGAACAGGAAGGGGAAGGGGGAAGGGAAGGAGGAAGAGAACAGGAAGGGGAATGGGGAAGGGAAGGGGAAGGGGAAGGAGGAAGGGAACAGGAATGGGAAGAGGGAAGGGGAAGGGGAAGGAGGAAGGGAACAGGAATGGGAAGGGAAGGAGGCGATAGTGTGGGCAGTAAGGCGAAAGGAAAAGAAGAGGAAAAAAGAAGAAGACAAAAGTAGAGGAAAGGGGAGAGAAGGAGATAAAAAAGGAGAGACAAAGAAAGAAGAGAAAACAGGACAAGAGGAGAGGAGAGAAAAGAGGACAGGGTGAGGGAAGAAAAAAGAGGACAAGAGGAGAAAATAGAAGAGAAAAGAGGACAAAAGAAGAAAAAAGAGGCCAAGAGAAAGAAAAAAGATAAAAAGAGAGAAGAAAAAAAGAGGGCAAAAATGTGGAGAAAATAGGAAAAAAGGACAAAAGAAGAGAAAAGAGGACAATAGAAGATAAAAGAGGGAAAAAAGGACAAGAGAAGAGAAAAGAGGACAAGAATAGATAAAAGAAGACAAGAGAAAAGAGGACAATAAAAGGGAAAGAAGGCAAGAGAAGAGCAGAGAAAAGACAAGAGGAGAGAATAGAAGAAAAAAAGAGGACAAGAGAAGAGAAGACAAGAGAAAAGAGAACAAGAAAAGGGAAAGAGGGCAAGAGAAGAGCAGAGAAAAGACAAGAGGAGAGAAGAGAAAAAAAAAGAGGACAAGAGAAAAGAAGAGAAGAGAAAAGAGGACAAGAGAAGAGTGAAGCAAAGGGGGACTGGAAGTGGTGTTGGTGATGGTGATCGTGGTGGTGATGGTGTAGGGTTGTCGAGGCTAAAAGAGGGACGAGAAATGCGAGAGGAAGAACGAGGAGGAGGAGGAGGAGGAAGAGGAGGACAAGAGGGAGGAGGAAGAGGAGGAAAAGGGGGAGGAGGAGGAGGAGGAAGAGGGCGAGGAGAAAGAGGAGGAGGAAAAGGATAGTTGGAGGGGGAGGAAGAGGAGGAAGAGGGGAGGAGTGGGGGAGGAGGAGGAGGAGGAAAAGAATAGTTGGAGGGGGAGGAAGAGGGGGAAGAGGGGAAGAGAGGGGAGGTGGAGGGTGAGGAGGAATAGGGGAGGAGGCGAAGGAGGAAGAGGGGGAGGAGGAAGAGGAGGGGAGGAGGAAAAGGGGGAGGAGGAGGGGGAGAAGGAGGAGGAAGGGGAGAATGAGGGGAGGAGGAAAGGGGGAGGAGGAAGAGGAGGAAAAGGAGGAGGAGGGGAGGAGGAGGAGGGGAGGAGGAGGAGGGGAGGAGGAAAAAGGGGAGAAGGCAGGGGAGAAGAAGGATGAAAATGGGAGGAGGAGGTGGAGGAGGAAGAAGAAGAAGAGGAGGAGGACGAAGAGGGGAAGGAAGAGAAAAAGGGAAAGGATAGTTGGAGGGGGGAGGGAGGGAAGAAAGGAAGAAGATGAAGAAGAGGAGGAAGGGGGACTTCACGGAAGGACGCGAGGACAGAGGGAGGGAGAGGGGGAGAATAGAGGTACAGGAGGAAGAGGAGGAGAAGGAAGAGAGGAGAGGAGGAGGAAGAGAGGAGAGATAGAGGAGGAGGAGGAGGAGGAAGAGAGGAGGAAGAGAGGAGGAGGAAGAGGAGGAAAAGGAGGAAGAGGAGTAGGAGGAGGTGGAGGAGGAAGAGAAGGAGGAAGAGGAGGAGGAGGAAGAGGAGGAGGAGGATGTCAAAAGATGCCAAGGCAATAGAGAACACGAAGAGATAAAGATTAGAGAGGGAGAGGGAGAGGGAGAGGGAGAGGGGAGAGGGAGAGAGAGAGAGGGAGAGAGAGAGAGAGAGAGAGAGAGAGAGAGAGAGAGAGAGAGAGAGAGAGAGAGAGAGAGAGAGAGAGAGAGAGAGAGAGAGAGAGAGTAAAAGAGGGGGAGAGGGAAGAGAGGAGGAGAGGGAAAGAGAGGGGAGAAGGAAAAAGAGGGGGAGGGAGAGAAAGAAAGGAAGAGAGAGAGAGAGAGAGAGAGAGAGAGAGAGAGAGAGAGAGAGAGAGAGAGAGAGAGAGAGAGAGAGAGAGAGAGAGAGAGTGGGGGAAGAAGAGGCAGGGAGATAAAAAGAGGGGAGGAAGGGAAGAAGGCGGTCAAGGTAGAGAGAGAGTGGATGGGAGGAAGGGAAGAAGGCGGTCAAGGTAGAGAGAGAGTGGATGGGAGTTGATCGTCAACGGTCTCTGCAAAGAGTATTCGATGTCAATTTAATTTTGCCGGCCAACCTGTTGTCAAGCGGACAGCTGGTCCTTCCCACTTCCCTGCCCTGCGGTGTCCCTTGTAGGTGTGGGACCGTGAGAATTTCTACAGCGAAAAAGGGGGAGATTGCCTTCACCCATCCATGGCCTGTAACTCACAGGTTTTAGCTTCTGTTTTTTTTTTTTTTTTTTTTTTTTTTGGGGGGGGGGGTGTTTGGCAGATGGTTTTTAAGAATATCTGGTTTTTGGGTCCTATTGGTTAGTCTAGAACGGGTGGGGAACCTTTTTAAGCGAGTGACAAAATAGGCCAATTTTAAAGGCAAAGAAATTCTCACCAGCTAACCAGAATTGTTGGGAATTTATCATTACTATTCATTAACTTCTAAGTATTGGGGGAATATTTATAAACATTAAAAAAGAAGAGGATATGTAAAAGTATAAGTGTTATTTGTAAATCATGTCTGAACGAATGGTTGTAAAATTTAGTGAATTAATTCTTAACTTAAAGGTAATTTCTGTCTTTACGTGCAAGTCTAGCTGTTACATAAACTCACACAATTCAAAGACTCAATCTTTATAAGCAAAAATGAATAAATAAATAAATAGATAAATTATGTCGCATATTTTTTAACAGAAACTTATGTTTACGGCACAAATAATGTGCAGCAATCTTCACCGAATTCTGATATAATAGTTCTAATGCAGTTACTGAAAACTGTGTAATCACTTTGGGATTTCATTTTGTTGTATTTAAATTCGAGCCCTTTTGTAGCTGAACGTGGATTTAATTTGTGCCGAGCCACAAAACCGATGCCAAATATCAGAAATAAATCATACAAAAGTCGACTAAAACATACGAATCTATTTTCCCTAAAAAATAGCGTAGAATAAGGTCTGTAAGATTCTAAAGGGAATTGACAACATCAAAAGTGACGAAATTTTCACACTGAATACGAATCAGACAAGAAATAATGTTCCCAAACTGTCAGGGAGTAGATTTAATTTGGAAGTGGATAGAAACAACATCGCCAATCGTGTAGTTAATGAGTGGAATAAACTTCCTGCAGAGGCAGTGCAATACAGTACAGTTCGAAGTTTTAAGATTCATTTAGATAAGCACTTAAGCAATCTGTTGTAATGTCTCAGCATCTGGTTAAATATCGGACAGAATATAATAAATGAAGAAATATAATTCCCAACCTTTCGTTTTGCATATCTACACGAATACAGACGGAAACCCGTTTGGTTAAAAACAAGTAAGAATCTTGTAAACAAAGAAATGAATCTTCCTAATCATTACTCATTTTGTGACTGATTAGTTTATCAAATGTCGTCGTAATATTTTCTAAAATTCTTACTGATAGACTAAATAAAGTTTTAGATTAAAAGTAGTTATGAGAATATGCAAACTTCAGAAGTATTTAATCCTCAACAGCCCACACGAGGTTATAAGACATTTTTTTTTGTACACAAACAAGGGGCAAATGAACACGCTGTGTAAAAAGGAAGTACGACAAGGCGATGCAATTTCGCCCACGCTAATTATAGTTGGCTTCAATGATATTTCCACAGAAATTAGGAGAATCACTACGTGAAGAATCTCTTAATGGTACAACGTCTTGGTCGTCAGAGGTCTGTGGCAACACGCCAATACTGCAGTGTCCCCTTAACGCATATAGCATTATTGTATAATAAAATTACTAATCTTGGTCAAATCATTATATGTGTCCATGTTAATCAAATTATGTATTGTAAATATTATTACCACATACAAGGATTGCTCTCATAATGTAAAAAAGCATCTATATGTAACATTATTGCATAATTTGTACAAAGTAATAAAATATTTATTGTATATAATTTATGTCATTGCGGACGGGAAATTCTAAGCCCAAAGAAAATTCAAGTAAAATGTACTACTATTTCGGACGATAACCTATTACAATGATGTGGTAACTATCCACAGCAGGTCTATTATGAGACTTGATAAATATGCAATCGAGCCGACCTTTGCAGCCATAAAGAATTCCGGTGGTATTCTTAAAAAAAAAAAAATACTTTCCTTATACAAATGTTATATAAATCCTTAGACGGGAAAGATTTATATAAGGATTTTTTTTTTTAAATGCCACCGTAAGATTCCTTCGATGATATTCTTAAAAAAATCTTTCCTTATATAAATCTTTCCCTTCCAAGGATTTATATAAGGATTTCTTTTTTTTAAAGAATGCAACCATTCGTATTTACACGCGTTGGATATCTTTCGTAGTTACTTGTCAACAGCTACCTTACTCTCTCATTTTCAGAGTTGAGTTCAGGAGAGAAAGACGTCAATTTTCATGAAGAATATTTCAAGTGTCTCAGTTTGCGAAAGACAAATGTGTAAATAGAGAGAGAGAGAGACTGAGAGAGAAATATAGATATATAGTAAGATAGAGATAGAGATATATAGATAGAGACAGACAGACACAGTGGGAGATATATATAGATATAGAGTGAGATAGAGATAGATATAGATAGAGAGAGACAGACAGAGAGAGAGAGAGAGACAGAGAGAGAGAGAGAGAGAAAGAGAGAGAGAGAGACAGGGAGGAAGAGATGTCTAAGTAGGTAAAATTAGAGAGCTATCCACCCCAACATATATACATACACACAAAAATATAAAAATGGTATATATCTACAAAAACAAAGGCTAATAGTAACACACATACAACTAACCCAACACATTTATAAACGGCTGATATTTGTAGGCTAGAGAGATTACAGAGGGGAGGGGAAGGAAGGGGAGAGGAGGGGGAAGCTGAATATGTTGAGGGATGGATGGAGGGGGGAGGTAGGCAGGATGGGGGAGAGAGAGGGGGAGAGAGAGGGAGAGAGAGGGGGAGAGAGAGAGAGAGAGGGAGTGAGAGGGAGAGAGAGGGAGAGGCTGCGTGAGGAGAGTTCTGGGATAAAACGTGAGACGATAAAAAGAGTAGATCTATGAGAAAAGTATGTGTAAAGCTACAGGAAGAATAACAAAGAAAATGGGAAGACGTTGTGTATCCAGGGGAAGAAAACGGGACGAGATAATCCATTTCATTTTGCACGAAAAGGAAACTACAGAGAATATGAAAGAAATGAGAAATAAAAGAAATGTGAATATAGTGTTGGAGTGAGTGCGTAAGAAGAACAACAACGGGGAATAACTTCAACGAAAAGGAAAAAGGAAAACAAAAAACGAGGAAAAGAAGGAGAAGATGAACAAGTACAAGTATGAGTGTACGGCGAGAACATAAGGGAAACGACACAAAAAAAAAGACAGGAAGATGTGGAGACAATCAGTCAAAAAGACGAGAAAGGGAAAGAGAACGAGAGGAAAAGAGAGAGAGAGAAAAAAAGAGAAAGAAATATCCATATCCAAGAAATGAACAAGACGAAGAGGAGAGGAGAGGAGGACGAGAGAAGGAGAATGAAGAGGAAGAAATAAATGGCAGACAAAGACGAAGAATAAGTCAAGGAAGAAGAGAAAAGAGAAGACGTTGATAACAGAGGGAAATGAAGGGAGAAAGGACGGAAAGATGAAGAGTCGGCACAAGAAAAACAAAAGAAAGGAAATGAAAAGACGATAGAGGAAGACAATAGAGGAAGATGGACGATAGAGTGAGTAATGGAAGAAGGGGGAAACAAAAGAAGAAGAAGGAGAAAAGAAAAAGAAGAAACTGAGAGAAAAAGAAGACAGGGTACAGATAAGAACAAATGTAACTAAAGGTGGTGAACATAGGAAGGACAGTGAACTTAGATGAACAGAAATTTTTTTACAAAAAAAAAAAAAAAAAAAAATGGAAAAGAAAATGGAAGGGAAAGGATGAAGAGAGTTTCTGCCGAAAGGGCCACGAGGAAGAGTAGGAGGAGGAGGAGGAGGAGGAGGAGGAAGAGGAGGAGGAAGAGGAGGAGGAGGAGGAGGAGGAGGAGGGGGGATTAGTAGCCCCGGGCACAACGGGGGGCCTGGACCACCCCCCGCCATGACTGCATACACACCCTTGGGGTTTTCCGCTATCCCCCCCATGGGGGGATGGGGGGAGGAACCGGCCGCTGAGCTGGTGAGGGCAGACAGGGGTGGCGAGGGGACGAAGGGGAAGGGGGAGGGTGAGGGGAGAAGACGAGGGGAGAGGAGGGGAAAGGGTAACAAGGGAAAGAATGGGAAGGGAAGGGGGTATGACGGGAGGGGAGGGGAGGGGAGGAGAGGTGGAGGATGAGGGTAGGTGGTGGGTGAGGGGGAGAGGAAGGGAAAGGGTAACAAGGGAAAGAATGGGAAGGGAAGGGGGTATGACGGGAGGGGAGGGGAGGGGAGGAGAGGTGGAGGATGAGGGTAGGTGGTGGGTGAGGGGAGGGGAGGGGAGGGGAGGGGAGGGGAGGGGAAAAGAGGGGAGGGTAGGTGGAGGGTGACGGGAGGGGTGTGGAGGGGTAGGTAGGTGGAGGGTGAGTGGAGGGAAAGGGAGGGGGGAGGTGAGGGGAAAAGGGGAGGTGAGGGAAAGGGGGGAAAGGAGGGAAAGGGGGGAAAGGAGGGGAGGGGAGAGGAGGGGAGAGAAGGGGAGAGGGGAGGGAAAGGGAGGGGAGGGAAAGGGAGGGGAGGGAAAGGGAGGGGAGGGAAGGGGAGGGAAAGGGAGGGAAGGGAAGGGGAGGGAAGGGAAGGGAAGGGGATAAGAGTAGGGACGTGGGAACAAAGGTAAAGGAAGGGAAGAGAAAGGTAAAGGGAGGGAAGGTAAAGAAAAAGTAATAGTACGAGAAAGAAAGTGAGGAAAGAGAGAAAATTTGGAAATAACCAGCGCTTCTCTCCTTGGGGCCGAAGAAACCAGAAACCAGAGAGCTTTTGGTCAAAGAACCTAAACGTGATCAGCGTTAACGTGATCAGCGTTAACGTGATCAGCTTTACTCTTTTTGCGTGGGGATGAGTTGTCTTTGATTGGTGACCAATCTTCATTTACAAAACGATACTGCGTGACTCTGGCTCGTAGGGGTGTCACTAAATCCCTTAAATTGTTTACTATGCAGTCAACATCCTGTTCGGAAGAAAGGAAGAGGAGAAAGTAGAAAAGAGAAAAAAAATAAATGAAAAATGGGGGAGACGAGAGGGAGTGAGGAAAGAAGAGAAGAAACGAAGAGAAAAAAAGAGGAGGAGAGGAGAGGAGAGAGAAAAGAGGAGGGTGAAGAGGAGGGTGAAGAGGAGAGGGGAAGGACAGGAGGGGAAAGGGAAAGGGAGAGGATGAGTGGAAGAGAGGGGAGAGGGGAGATGGTAATATTGTGGATCGGAACCATAAGGTACAGGCATAGCATACACACACACACACACACACACACACACACACACACACACACACACACACACACACACACACACACACACACACACACACACACAACATATATATATATATGTATATATATATATATGCAAAATAACTACAGTACTTTCGTATATTACATCTTCAGACTAAATGAAAGAGATACAGAATTGTGTTTAAATGTATCAGGTAGTAATCGTAGGGGGGAAGTGGGGAGACAATACAATATTTATATATATATATATATATATATATATATATTATATATATATATATATATATAATGTGGGAGTGAGGTGGAAAAATGAAACGTTAAGGATAGAGTATGGAGTTTTATTCAGAGCCAAACGTTTCGACCTCTTGGGTCTTCCTCAATGGACTGAAAACAGGAGAAGAATCAAAAAGAGCTGTTGATGGATTTTTCTCTTTCTCCTATTTTCAGCCAATTGAGGAAGGCGCAAGAGGTCGAAACTGGCTCTGAATAAAACTCCATACTCTAGCCTTAACTTTTCATTTGCCACCTCACCTCCATATTTGTCTGTCTTTACATATCATATATATATATATATATATATATATATATACACATATGTATATGTATATATATGTATATATATACACACACATATGTATATGTATATATATATGTATATATATAAACATATGTATATATATATATATATATATATATGTATATATATAAACATATGTATATATATATATATATGTATATATATATATATATATATATATATCTGCTTCTCTATCAACTCTATCATATGAATCCTCCAAGTCCATAAAATTCCAAAATAACATCATTGCATTTTTCTAATTATTTCTCATATACATGTCTTCCCATAAATACTTTATGTATCTTCTAACTGAAGTAAACTCACAACACTTCTTTAGTCACTCTTCTCTTCTGATGCGTTTAATCAAATCATGTCCTTACACATTACTGATAGCACTCAAAAGACTAACGGTGGTATTCTTAAAAAAAAAAAAAATATATATATATATATATATATATATATATCGTTATATAAATCCTTGAAGGGGAAATATTTATATAAGGAAAGAATTTTTTAAGAATACCACCGTAAGACTCTTACGATGTTATTCTTAAAAAAAACTTCCCTTATATAAACATTTCCCTTCCAAGGATTTATATAAGATTTATATAAGGAAATACATCTTTTTTAAGAATACCACTGTCAGTCTCTTACTAATGAATTCAATTCAAACAGCGCATGTCAACCATTTCATGAAGATATTCAGCGAAACTGGGTATTTCGGGATCATCTTTGAAAGTACCCAAATCTAATTCAGGGACTCAATCTTCATACGTGGACTTTATCATTCCTGTATGGAATGCGCATCTCACATGTGTGGTGAGACTTTGTACCTTTTTAACCTCTGGACGCCTTTCCTCTTGCGTCTCCATCTCATTACTGTCGCCACGTTTTCAAGATTACTGTCATGAATTTCGTAACTTCTTGAATTTCCTCTTGAGAAGAACAAGTGACAATAGATTTTCTAAAACGTCTCAGTCGGTTTCTGTGTAGCAAGGTCACGCCTTGAAGATTTCGTTTTCTGTAGAATACGCGGACTATAAATAAATTTCTGTATCAATAATTGTCACCCCGCTGGAACTTGCATTATGGAAATATATCTTTATTAATACTTTTATGTCTTACATATCAATATGTAAGTATATATAAATGTTAGTAGTAGTATTCTGTACAGATAATTGTCATCCCGCTGGAACTTGCATTATGGAAATATATCTTTATTAATACTTTTATGTCTTACATATCAATATGTAAATATCTATAGATGTTAGTAGTAGTATTCTGTACAGATAGAATTGTACTACGTAAACCAATATTTTTGCGATGCTTCTTAATGTGTATTATATCCTTCTTGCATAAAGAATTATGTCCCGCAGAGAAGACAGCGGCTTTACTCGCCTATACCACACATTTTATTTCCAATAAACAAGTCCCGAGATAACTGGAGTTAACTTAATTTCATCCTTACTCTCGGCGAAGTGTACTCTTCACCAACTGTAGTAACCTACAACTACATTTGTGTGTTTACCTTTTGCAAGATTCAACCAGTGAGGGTCTGTCTTTCCTTCCAATTTCGAGTTTTTCGAGAAGAAAATTCAACATATCTCCTCTACAGTGGTAGTTGACATTGACTTGGATTTTTTCCTTTTTCTTTTTATTAACAAAGACGCCTTCCGTGGGCATTTATTTATTTATTTATTTGTTTGTTTTTGGGTGGGAGATCCTTCTCTTTGAAATACGAAGATGAAAATAGGAAAGGACAGGAGAAGAGGAGGGGAAGAGGAGGGGAAGAGGAGGGGAAGAGGAGGGGAAGGGGGGGAGAAGAGGAGGAGGAGAAGGGGAGGAGGGGAAGTGGAGGAGAAGGGGAGGAGGGGAAGAGGAGGAGAAGGGGGGAGGAGGGGAAGTGGAGGGGAAGTGGAGGAGAAGGGGGGAGGAGGGGAAGTGGAGGAGAAGGAGGAGAAGGGGAGGAGGTGGAGAAGGGGAGGAGGGGGAGAAGGGGAGGAGGTGGAGGAGAAGGGGAGGAGGAGGAGGAGGAGGAGAAGGGGAGGAGGAGGAGGAGAAGGGGAGGAGGAGGAGAAGGGGGAGTAGGAGGAGAAGGGGGAGTAGGAGGAGAAGGGGGAGTAGGAGGAGGAGAAGGGGAGGAGGAGGAGGAGAAGGGGAGGAGGAGGAGAAGGGGAGGAGGAGGAGAAGGGGAGGAGAAGGGGAGGAGGAGGAGAATGGGAGAAGGGGAGAATGGGAGAAGGGGAGAATGGGAGAAGGGGAGAATGGGAGAAGGGGAGAAGGGGAAGTGGAGGAGAAGTGGAGGAGAAGGGGAGGAGGAGGAGGAGAAGGGGAGGAGGAGGAGGAGAAGGGGAGGAGGAGGAGGAGGAGAAGGGGAGGAGGAGGAGGAGGAGGGGAGGAGGAGGAGGAGAAGGGGAGGAGGAGGAGGAGAAGGGGAGGAGGAGAAGGGGAGGAGGAGGAGGAGAAGGGGAGGAGGAGGAGGAGAAGGGGAGGAGGAGAAGGGGAAGGAGAAGGGGAAGGAGAAGGGGAAGGAGAAGGGGAAGGAGAAGGGGAAGGAGAAGGGGAAGGAGAAGGGGAAGGGGAGGAAGGGACGAGGGGAGGAAGGGACGAGGGGAGGAAGGGACGAGGGGAAATGAGGGGAAGAGGAGGGGAGTTTGAGAGGATCCGGAGAGAGGGAACGAGAAAAGAGGGAAGAGAGGGAAGAGAGGGGAAGGGACGTTGAAGGGGAGGGGAGAGGAGGATGAAAAAGGGGAAAGGGGAGGGGATGAATGGTAAGATGAGATTTCCAACAAAATGGAGAGGGAAGAGAGAAGAGGGGAGGGAAGGGGAAGATAGAGGGAGAGGATAAAGAGAGGAGGAGGGGGGAGAGGGGGAAGGAGGTGGGGAGAGAGGGGAAAGGGGGAGGGGGGAGGGGAGAGAGGGGAGGGAAGGGAGAGTGGTTAGAGCGTAATTCACAGTGAAGGAATGGAAGAAGAATGAGAGTAATATGATAAAGAGAAAGAGAGAGAAGAAGAGGAAGAATAAAGAGAAAGTGTGTAGGAAACGAATATAACGAAAAAGAAAATAATGGAAGAAAGAGAAAGGAGAGAATGGATAAAGAATAGAGGGGGAAGAAGACAAGAGAAATAGAAGAGGATATACGAAGGCATAAATGATAAGAAAGAGAAAAAGAGAGAGAGAGGGGAGGAGGGAAAGGAAGAGAAGGAGAGGAGAGGCGAAGGAGAGAAGGTAGGAAAGGGAATAGGAATAAAGAGAGGACTTGATAAAAGAAAAGAATGAGGGAGGAAAGATGAAATTAAAGAGCACGAAAAAGAGGATGTGAAAAAGAGGAAGTGGGAGAAAATGTAGTTGGACGTTTATGAAGAGAAAATGATTCCCTGGGAGAGAATATATCTGTACGAGGGGGAGAGAAAATTTAGAGAAACGAAAGAAGGAGACCTGATAAAGGACAATAGAGAGAAAATTTTAAACATCTTGGGTCCCGGGGGGGGGGGGGATTGGGATGGAGAGGGAGAATTTTCATAAAACACGGGAAGGGAGTTCTTGGGGGAGGGGGGGTGTAGTGTCTGGGTGAGCGTTGGGGGGGGGGAAGACAAGGGTGGGCGGAAGTGTGTGTGGGGGGAGGGGGGCTGAGGAGGGGGGTGAGCGCCCCCCAAAAAGGCCTGGGAAGAAAAACGGCGGTGGAACAAAAGTATTATGGCTGGGTCAAAAAAGAGGAGGAGGAAAAAGGCGAAGAAAAATGAAAACACAAGGGAAAGAATGTTGGCACATTTGCATACATGTGTTACACACACACACTCCCCAGCCCCCCAACCTCACATACCCACATGCCCACACATACGCGGAGGCCTCTATATGCGGCGACCTCTGCTCCCCACACATGCATACATACATACACACATAAATACATACATACCACATGGCCACATATACGGAGACCTCTGCCCCCACACATACATACATACATACATACATGCATACACACATACATACATAAATACATACATAAATAAATACATACATACATACATATATACACATACATACATACATACCCACATATACGCGGAGACCTCTGGCCCCCACATACATACATAAATACATACATTCCCACATGCCCACATTTAGATTTAGTTTTAAAAAGGAAATAGGCAAGAATTGGTTTACTAATAAGGTGGTCGACGAATGGAATAAACTTAGTAGCCATGTAGTAAGCGCTGAAACTATCAGTTGTTTTAAGAAACGATTAGACAACTTTATGGATGGGGATGAGAGGTGGTGATGGGTACGGAGCTGCCTAGTGTAGGCCTTATGGTCTCTTGCTGTCTCCTTCTGCCCCCCCACGCATACATACACACACACACACATAGATACATACATACGTACATACATACATGCATGTACAAACAAATTACACACCCTCGATGTTTCAAAAAACACATAAACGCCTCCAGGATCACACAGAAAGGCGAAGATACAAAATTCAATAAAGAATAGATAAAGCATTTGCTAAATAATTAATAGTAATAATAGTAATGATAGTAATGATAGTAATGATTGTAGTGATAGTAGTGATAGTAGTGATAGTAGTGATAGTAATGATAATAGTAATAACAATAACAATAATGATAATGATAATGATAATGATAATAACAATAACAATAATATTAATAATAACAAAAATAATAACAAATAATAATAATAATAATGATAATAATAAATAATAACAATAATAATAATAATAACAATAACACATGTTGTCTTTTGCAGATGTACCAAATGGATCCATTATGATATCACCTCAGGCCTATTTACGACTTTTTCGAACGAGTTTCTGAAAAAGGAAGACTTGAAGGCCAAGAAGAAGGCTGGTGACCATAGGGCTCTGGCACCCACGTGTGGCACCGTGGTGTCAAATGTCGTTTCCGGTGCCAAATCTACCGAAGTCCAGAATGAAATAAGGGTAGTTACCCGGTACTGGAAAGGCACCAGTGAAGGTAATCCTCGACGCTAACATTCAGAACGGGAACTGAGCAGCACCTTCAGTCCCTGAATACCAATGACAAAAAGACCTTTGGGTAGATTCTTTCTGAATCAAATGCTTTGATGGATTTAATTTTTTTTTGCTGTTGTTTAATATCAGTGGAAAAATAAATACACGAATAAATAAATAAATAAATAAATAAATGAATAAACGAAAATCACAGCGAAAAAGTATAAATAATTAATGGTGACATGGCAACCCTTTAACCCCCGTGTGTGATTCACATTGGTCTTGGATCACGTGTTGGACTCGTGATCGACAGCTATTCCCCTCCCGGAAGGGAGCTCAGAGCTCACACACATGACCGATCTTTGGGTAATGCTG
This sequence comes from Oratosquilla oratoria, assembly GCF_046742065.1. NCBI lineage: Eukaryota > Metazoa > Arthropoda > Malacostraca > Stomatopoda > Squillidae > Oratosquilla > Oratosquilla oratoria. Next base: position 41,848,119 of record NC_134796.1, read on the forward strand.
TGACCTTGCACACATACACACACACGCACACACACACACACACACACACACACACACACACACACACACACACAGCAACTCCCCGCCCAGGAGAGTTGGAGTAACGACTCAAAGCGCAGCGATACTGAAATTATTTCAGCCCTGGGCGGGATTCGAACCAGGACCGCCGTAGTGGCGGCCGGGAACTCTACCAACCGCGCCATCGTGTGTGTGTGTTTGTGTGTGTATTCACTTGGTCTTTGGATCACGTGTTGGACTCGTGATCGACAGCTATTTCCCTCCTGGAAGAGAGCTCAGAGCTCGTAGGTCCGATCTATGGGTAATGCTATGACCTTGCACACACACACACCCAACTCCCCGCCCACGAGAGTCAGAGTAACGACCCGAGGCACAGCGATACCGAAATAATTTCGGCCCTGGGCAGGATTCGAACTGGGTGCTGGGAGCACTTCTGCTTCCCAGTTCAGCGCTCTACCAACTATGCCACCGTGTGTGTGTGTGTGTGTGTGTGTGTGTGTGTGTGTGTGTGTGTGTGTGTGTGTGTGTGTGTGCGCGCGCAATGGGTATGCGGGTGTGTGCGTGTTTTCCTATGTGTACATGTACGCGCGTTTTCCTATGTGTACATGTGTGTATGCACGCGTGAGAAACCCCATTAAAAAGACAGACTTCTTCGGCAAACCCAGCAAATAATATCCAAACAAAACCATCTCGGACGTAAAGAAAAAAAAAAAAAAAAAAAAAAAAAACAAAAAAAAAAAAAAAAAAAAAAAAAAAAAGAAAAGAAAGAAAAAGAAAAATCGTTTTTATCCTCCATTCATCTACCCTTTCTCCATCATCTACTCTCTTCCTCCTTCATCTACTCTCTTCTTCCTCCATCTACTCTCTTCCTCCTTCATCTACTCTTCCTCCATCTACTCCCTTTCTCCTTCATCTACTCTTCCTCCTTTACCTACTCTCTTTCTTCACCTACTCTATTCTTTCTTCATCTACTCTCTTCCTCCTTCATCTACTCTCTTCCTCCTTCATCTACTCTCTTCCTCCTTCATCTACTCTCTTCCTCCTTCATCTACTCTTTCTCAATCTACTCTCTTCCTCCATTCATCTACTCTCTTCCTCCTTCATCTACTCTCTTCCTTCCTCATCTACCACAAGGTCGCCGCGACCCTCAGGACAACCGTACTTGGACAAATTCCCAACGCCATCGTCTCCTACACTTAAAGCTTCACCTCCCCCTCCTTCCTCTTCTTCCTGAGATCGCTAAACCCACTTGGCGAGGAACTACCAAGGTCTTATCCGCCGGTAATTGCCTCGCAATGAAAGAGAGCTCAAGGGTAATCATGCGCTGATCTAATAGTATTAGTATTTGGTCGCCAGCGCTTCTATACTTCACGGGAAGGGAGTGATATCGCCTTCAAGTGGTAGAGTGAAGGGATTTGTAGAGAGTGAGGTTTCGTAGAGAGGACAGAGAGCTCAAATTAAAGAGAGATCAGACTCTTTTTGAGAGGAGATTAGTCTACGACCATAAAAAGAGCGCTGCGTGACTCCAGTCCATAAGGGTGTCGCCAGAATTATTAAAATATCGATTGAGCTAAAATATGTAGACGGTATCCCATGAGTATAACGTTGAGATAAATAATAGTTACAAAATGAATTAATGAATATATAAATACATAAATAAATAAACAAATAAATAGATAAATGAATACAATAATGAATAAATAAGTGAAATAACAAAGATGAAAATCATAAAGAGATTCAATGTCAATTTTTTTTCTTTTTACAAAGACGAATTGATGAGTAACAGACAGACGAACAAATAAAAGAAAGACGAAAAATTGACCGGATTGAACATGAAATAGACAATCCACTGACGAGGTCAACTGTGGCCTTCGATTGAATAAAATCGCCTAGCGGCATGTCTATCAGGCGTATGGACCAAACACCATCCCAGGCGTTTATACAAGCGATCGGTCGGCGACACAAAACCTATGCAAGGAATTGAAATGGAAAAAAGTTGATGTGGTTGATAAGATGAAAATCTATGTACTGGGGTATTCAGTGTGTGTTGTAATATATCTATCTAAAGATTCTATTTATCTGTCTTATTACCGACTACCAGCGACTTGCAAAGACTACATGCAACTGGTCGGCGACCACCTGCAGGTCGCCGGTGGTCGGAAACAGGTCGGAAACAGGTCGTAAGCTTGGTGTGACTGGTCCCTTATATTTTCCGCAAATTTGGCAAGCTACTATGTTGTCTTGCCGTAAGATTTTGCATTAGAGACTTTAAGTTTCTGTTTAACCCATTCAACTCCGATGACAAGATGTCTTGTCATTTGGTCAAATAAAACAAAAAATCATAAAACACCAAAATGTTTGATCAAACACCAGAAAAATATGACGTCAATCCTCGCTTCGCTCGCAGCGAAGCGAGGACTGACGTCATATTTTTCTGGTGTTTGATCAAACATTTTGGTGTTTTATGATTTTTTGTTTTATTTGACCAAATGACAAGACATTTTGTCATTGGAGTTGAATGGGTTAAAACGGTAATTAAAGCATAAGAAAACCATATTCTTATGTTATTATTTGTTTCAAAACAAATGCAGAATGAAAACACAATGTAAACAAATGACGCAGTATGAACACCATATAATAAAGAGTAGTACTGTTTACAAAATTTCTCGTAGACAGTACTGTTTTTCAAACTGTTAAAACAAACACATTAGAAAACTGCGGGGAAAAAGCGTAAGATTTCCAACTTTGGCCGTAAGACTTGAAAGTCACAGAAATTACGATAAGACTTACGCAAAAGAAGAAAAAAGAAGAAAAAAGAAGAAAAAAAAAAGAAGAAAAAAGAAGAAGAAAAAAAAGAAAAGAAAAAAGAAGAAAAAAGAAGAAAAAAAAAAGAAAAAAGAAGAAGAAAAAAAAGAAAAAAAGAAGAAAAAAAGGAAAAAAAAGATGAAAAAAGAAGAAGAAAAAAAAAAAAAAAAAAAAAAAAGACAAAGACTTGACAGGTACATTCCTGGCGCCAAATTCAAGAACATCCCAGGCGACGCCGGCCATAAGGCCTTGGCGCCACATTGACGCCGGAGCGAACATTTGGCGCCGCGATCCATTGAGCCCTCAATTGTCACTCCACTTCTGTTGACGTTCCCACTTGGCGCCAAGTGCATTATCCCCGCTTGGCTGCTCCTCGACACAGGACGAGGCGGCCAAGAGCTCTCCCCTGCTTCTGTGAGGTCGGCCTCGAACCTCGTACTCGAAGCTTATCCTTGAAACTGAAGGTTGACGTAGAGGTCATCCTCGGGAGTTCACGACCGACTCCCGAAACGTTCCTCGCTGGGAGGTTGGGCTTTCGAAGCTGATCACTGAAGTACTTGTAAATATTCGTGAATATGTATATGTATGTATATGTATATGTTTATGAATATGCAAAGTATATGTATATGCATATGATGTACACATACTGACGCCACGCGTTGCCTCTGTTGGGACTTGAACCCCCACCCGACTAGAAATCTGGCCTCTGACATCACAAGTGACATTGAAATCGTGTCTATTTTTTTTTTTTTTTTTTGCGAATGACTTGAAATATATTGATCGAGTCCTTCTTTATCGATGAAATATCTTTTTAGCTTCACACAATCATTGATATACAAGTTATATTCCCGAAAATACAAACAACTATTCTATCCCTAATGTAATATTTCTCACGGAGTAAATGATTGTTTAACACTTTATACTGGCAAACCTGATATTAATCACAATATTACGATCACTATATTGGTAAAACACCAACGATGGATTCCACTACATATCTCAGTGTGACGACCATACGTATGTCCTTCATGATTCAGTGGTACGATTACCATTAACAGTGCCAAAATACTATTCTAAATAACTATGATTGCCCTAAAGAATTAAGTAACAAGAAATATAGAGAATAAGCAAATAAATACCTTAAATAAGTAAGTATATAAATCAATACAATAAACAAAGAAATAATGAATGAATATAAAACATATAGATAATAGATTAATACACAAATAGATGGATATAGGTAAATGAATAAGTAAATGAATAACAATAAATAACCAATAAATAAGGAGAGATGGATAGATAAATAAACGAATAAACTAGTAAAACAGAATAAAACAAATCATATTTGGTATGATTTTGAGTGACATAACCCCGAACCTTTGCACCTTTGCCTTAAGTGCCAGGACTTCCTGAATGTGTGTGTGTGTGGGCGGGGGGGAGGTAAATAGAATTCCCCAGAAGTTCTTGGACTCGAACATAGGTGTGCATTATGGGAAATGAGGTTGAAAACAATCCAACATCCTCATTGATATAACGACCAACTTAGGGACAAGGACCTGATCTATTGTGTGTTGGGCTGTGTCGTGGTGAGAAATTCTGCTTCGTATTAAAAATTCTTTCTCGTTTCTCAATAAACTGATGAATGAATACATCAGCATAAAAAGATAAAGACAAGTAAACAAAGCAACAGAAGAAAAAAAATCCGATGAATAATAATCAAACAACTATATTCAATATCATTTATACTAATTTATTTTCATTATTTACTTGTCCATTTCCATTTCATTGTAATTATTGTTACCAGTATCATTATTAGTATTATTATTAGTAGTAGTATTTTTAATGTATTACAAAAAACTTAGATTACAGTTTTATCTACACTCTGAGCCGTGTATATAACCTAGTGTCATTATTGGTATTAATCTCTAGAATCATTATTATTAACATTATTAGTATTATCTTTAACATAAAAAACGGACATTACAGCTTTATATACACTCTGAGGTGTGTACATCACATCTCGCGCGAGCTTCTTTACAGGTATTATCATTACTATTATTAGTATTATCTTCACTATATCATAAAAACGGACATTACAGCTTTATCTACACTCTGAGGTACATCACCACATCTCGCGCAAACTTCTCTGGTATTATCATTACTATTATTAGTATTATCTTCACTATATCATAAAAACGGACATTACAGCTTTATCTACACTCTGAGGTGTGTACATCACCACCGCAGCTTCTCGTCGAACGAGCGTCTTCTCAGATGTTGGCCCAGAGAGGGACTGTTCCACCAGAGGTCACGTGATGACGGAGTGATGGGTCACTCGGTCTGTCAACAGGTCACGGGTCCTCTCGACCTTCCTGCCCACGCGACTGGACACTCCCGCAAGTAAACAAATACTAATACACACACGCGCACACACACACACACACACACACACACACACACACACACACACACACACACACACACACACACACACACACACACACACACACACACACACACACACACACACACACACACGCACACACACACACACACACACATTCACTCACACTGTTAAGGAAATTAGAAACTGATAAGGACTGTGAAGCACTGCAGGAAGACCTGAATAAGGTATGGAACTGGAGTCAGAAATGGGAAGTGGACTTTAATACTAAGAAGTGTAGCATAATGGAGTTTGGAAAAAGCAAAAACAGAATATCAGGAAAATATACAATTGGAACCAAGGAGGTAAAGAAGGCAGGATCCGAAAAAGATTTGGGGGTAATTATCACAAACGACTTGTCCTATGATAAACAGATTAACAAAATTGTCGGGGAGGCTTACAACTTGCTAAGATCAATAAAAGTGGCATTTGCATACTTGGACGAAGACATGATAACAAAATATTGGTTACATTGATAAGGCCTAGACTAGAATATGCGGCGACATTATAGTCACCCAGTACCAAAAAGAATATAAAGAAAATAGAAAGAATCCAGAGAGCAGCAACAAAAATGGCACCTGCACTTGCAAACCTATCATATGAGGAGAGATTGGCTAAACTGGAGTTACCGACGCTGGAGCAAAGAAGAGAGAGAGGTGACCTACTGACCATCTACAGAATCATGAAAGGCACAGAGATACTCGATAGAGAAGACTTACTAAACTGGGACAAGAGAAACACAAGAGGACATGGAAAGAAAATAAAAAAACATAGCTACAGAAGAGAACTGAAGAAAAACAGTTTTCCACATAGAATAGTGGACACTTGGAACAAACTGGATAATGAAATAGTATGCGCAAAAACTATTCATGAGTTTAAAAGTAAACTAGACACTGCGAGATACAAAGGCGGGACAACACGAGCATAGCTCCCCTTCCCGCAAAATACAACTAGGTAAATACAACTAGGTAAATGCACACACACACACACACACACACACACACACACACACACACACACACACACACACACACACACATATGCCGATAAACTATGCTACCAGGGTATATTGATATGCTAGTAGCTACGTAATAATATAAATATATCAAAAATGCTATTGCTATATACAGAAATGTTAATCTACATATCTATGAGAAAAATAGATACAATATGACATTAAATACACTTATGTATGAGTAAATTGTACAAAGACGTATCAAACCACACATACACGCACACACACACACGCGCGCGCACACACACACACACACACACACACACACACACACACACACACGAACACACACACACATCCACACGCGGACATGTAACCATTTCAAACAAGGCAAGATAAGGAGAGAATAGGAAACGAGATTCCTCGTGAGTTTCTTATTTCCAATTACTACAATTAACCACTAAGTACAATAAGGTTAATATAAACAGACGCACTTCTCAGTATCTTATAATAAAAAAGAAAAAAGAATGAGGAATGGAAATGAAAATTTTATATGAAAATATCCAATTCGAAGGACATTTGCTATTGACATATATATGCGTACACAATGTTTTCATTAATCATTGAACTAATTACATCTCCTTAGATTAGTGAAATGTTGTTTTCTTATAGAAACTAAAATTAACATTCAAAATAAACTCGAATGAGAGTATTGTGACTATTAATAGTTTACCCATGTCATCAACAAGAAGGTAAATTCAAGAGAGATTATATTTGTAGTCAGAAAAGTATTAAGCTTTATATCCTGTACATAAAAACAAGCGTTAAGCTTTATATTCTCTACATAAAAACAATCATTAAGCTTAATATTCTCTCCATAAAACGAGCAACGACTGTACATCAATAGCTCATATCCAGTGTTTTTTGTTTTCTTGTATTGTCTTCTCTATTTACTTATATTTTCTTTAATTATCTGTTTTCTGACATTTATTTCTATTTCCCCCATAAAAATCAAATAAACTCAAGAATACAGTCACTCTAAATATTGCAAAGAAATTATTTTACGGAACTTATGTTATCAGGTAATTCATTCTTTTTTTCCAATGTTATATTTAGTGTCCCGTGCATCCTTTTTCTAACCTTTCGTGTCTGGGAAAGCCTTTGTCAACTTAAAAGTTTTAATATGCCTTCGAGACTTTTTTTTTCATCCGTGTTGTTATTAAATCTGAAAAAGTAAGTCTTACAGAAAAAATCCTTCTTAGACGCTGAAATATTCTATAAAGCTTCATTTTTGTTTTGTTTTGTTTTTACTCGAAAGCTCTCAAGGTTGTGTCGTCATCTTTACTCATCTTTTACCAACAAGATGTCAAATGCTCCTGTACAGCGTTTATATTCTGTTTTCAGATGCTAAAATAGATAAACAAATAAATAAATAAATAAATACAAATACATAAATAATGATAATAATGATAATAATAATAATAATAATAACTATAATAATAATAATAATGATAATAACAACAACAACAACATTTATGGCAACAGTTCGGAGCAATCAGCGGAACTCGTTGCCAAAAAACGAATCTCACTTTTCTCAAACAAGCTGAAACAGAGCGTAATAATAAAAATATACATACACTTGAGATTTTATTAAGTACAGGACATTTCTAAAAATATATTGAAAAGTCTGGTAGGAAGAGGATATTAGATGTCCTTATTCTATAAAGATTAATACTCAACATTTGATAACCTTCGTGCTTACGTGTGATCTTATTTTTTGTATAACAAATTCATAAGGAATTCGATATCCTTTGAATAGATTCAGATACTATTCTAACGTCGTTTCTTTTAAAGATGCCTTGAGTCACGTGACTAGTGGAACCATTTAAATCTATCATACCATACACCCTAGTTATACAAATACACGTTTTTTTGTTGTTGTTGTTACATTCCTACATTTTTCCCTTTATGAGAATAGTTTAATCATTTGTGAAATATTGTGTACAAAATTACGTTTAATACAATGACCAGACGATATGTTTGTAAGTTTATGATCGACCATAGGTACGAATTGTTAATAAGAACGCAATTTCAAGGAAAAAAATAATAATCGAATGACGTTAAAAGTTGTGTTTATACACGTGTGACAGAAGTATGCAGAAAGAATGTACACGTGCAAAATGACGTAAAAATACGTAAAAAGTCCCAACGTAAACAAATACATCGATCGGTCATACGAGCTCTGAGCTCTCTTCCGGGAGGGAAATAGCTGTCGATCACGAGTCCAACACGTGATCCAAAGATCAAGGTGAAAGGCCAAGGTGAATACACACACACACACACACACAAAACCACATACGTACACGCAAAAACACACGTACACATATCTAAACTATATAATCCCAAAAGTACTATGTACACATCTTGTACTGGAATTAAAAAATAAAACAAATAAATAAATGTACAAATAGATACTACACACGCAGAGAGAGAGAGAGAGAGAGAGAGAGAGAGAGAGAGAGAGAGAGAGAGAGAAAACAGTCATCCAGAATTAAAGCTCTGAAGACTGCCAATATTTCAAGTCGAAGGAATAGAAATGATTGATCAGTTTTAGGACCTACCGAGACTTTTTTTTTTATTATATTTGATCTACAAACAGATATAAAGACTTACACTGCTGCAGGCAAAACACAAACACAAAGGTGTTTGTGTTTGGTGGCCACAAACAACTGAGAAATGAGGGTCAGAGGGGAATCATCCTCAACAGCTGAGCAAAGAGGGACGAGACTTGGGGGGAGGGGAGTAATTTGGGGGTAGTTAGTATGGGGGGGTAGTTAGGGGGGGCATGGAGGGTAGGGACATCGAAGAAAATTTCAGACGTATTCTTAAAGTAAATTTGGGGGCCACACTCCCATCCCTCAAGGCAAAAAGCCGTGACAAGTAGCTATAGATTAACGGTGGTATTCTTTAAAAAAAAAAAAAAAAAAAAAACTTAATCCAGTGTTTTTTTTTGTTTTCTTGTTTTGTCTTGTCTATTTACTTGCCTTTTCTTTATTTATCTATTTTTCGTCTTATCTATTTCTATTTCCCTTATATAAATCTTATATAAATCCTAGGAGGGGAAAGAATTTTTTTTAAGAATACCACTGTAAGTTGCTCATCTGTTTACAAACCTTCTTGAAGTCCATGAAATTCCTTCAAGAATACGACTGAAAATGAAGAACCTAGACACTACGAAGAAACACTAGTAATTTTTAGATATTGTATAAGTACGTTACACAAGTGTAACTGGGTTCACTACGATCTCGGATAACGTGTCAGACTCGTGATTACCAGATATTACCCTCCCGGATGAGAGCTCAGAGGTCATATATGGCCCGATCTACGGGTCAGGCTGTGACCTTGCACGCGCGCACACACACACAACTCCCTGCCCACGAGAGTTGGAGTAACGACCCGCAGCGCAGCGATACTGAAATTATTTCAGCCCTGGGCGGGATTCGAACCCGGACCACCGTAGTAGGCGGCCGGGAACTCTACCACTACGCCATCGATTCGTGTGTGTGTGTGTGTGTGTGTGTGTGTGTGTGTGTGTGTGTGTGTGTGTCTTTGTATTTGACAAAAACAGTATTATTAGTGAATGCATTCCTTATCCTATTTTCCATCCTTGCTTTGAAAATCCGTGATTACTCGGGGTGACATTGCCCCTTACTGACTCTGCCTAATGACACGTGGTGCGAAATCCTACTTTCTTAGATCACGTGCTTGGACTCGTGATCAACAGCTATTTCCCTCAGGGATGAGAGCTCAGGGGTCATATATGGCCCTATCCATGGGTAGTGCTGTGACCTTACACACACACACACACACACACACACACACACACACACACACACACACACACACACACACACACACACACACACACACACACACACACACACACACACACAAATACATACATACACACACACACACACACACACACACACACACACACACACACACACACACCTTTGCCCACCAAAGCTGGGTTCCCGGCTTGCAGTGCTGTGGTGACTTTCGGGCCTGGTTGTGGACTTTAACACAGACCCCTGAGTTACAAGTCGAGCACGGTACCAGTACGCCAGCAAGTCGGTGTATAGACAATAGTATGTAGATATATATGTACAAACATACAACATGGTACAGAAAATATCATGCAAGATCGTGCATGGCTTATGTATACATATATGCGTACATATATGTATGAAAACATACTCATAAATACTTGTTCAAATGTATAAACACACATTACGTATAGTTGCAAAAAAACTGTCGTATCAATTATTCTATAATCAACAAACAAATCTATTGTTTGCTTGTGTTATCAAGGATATCAATGGCGTATTCTTTTTTACTTGCAAATCAAAACGAAAAAATGAATCTGATACCAAATATACAAGTCATTATTACCCCAAAATGTACAAAATACCCAACAACACAAATACCCCCACCCGTCCAGCCACATAAATATACTTGCGAATACGTCCATTTCATTTCTAAACACCAAAGACAAACAAGAGATGCAGCTAATGTTTGGATCTAATTTTCAACCAGTGAGTTTTGTATATATTCTAATCTTTCAATTAAACTTTCCTTCTCTCTCTCTCGTCTCCCTTCTCCCCCTCCCCCCTTTCTCAACCTTTCTCTTCTTTTCCTCTTCTTCATTCTTCTCACGATAGTTGTAAGTAGTCATATTGGATACTATTCTATTGTGGGTTATTTGTTTGCGAGCAAGCAAGCAACTTAGAGGCAACTTAGCACAGAAGTGGAACTGGGGGCTCGGATGAGAGCCCATTAGCCCACACACATACGCATGCAAATGCGTCCAAATGTGTTCAATTGTGAACATACGCCTAGCGTATACGCAGACACTCAAACCCCCTTCCCTCTACTACTCTTTTTTTCTCTCTTTTTCTACTTCCCGCTCTCTTCGTCTCCTGCTCTCTCCTCTCCAATATCGTCATCATCCTCTTCGCTTCTTCTTGAGTCTTTATATTCTGTTTACGAATATCTGCTTCTCTTCTTTCTTTCATTATCTCAGACTTCTTCATAAAGTCCTTCTTCATAGGCTAAATTGTTTTATATGAAACAATATATAAGAAATCGTTCCATACTTGAGCGTTGCATTTGTGTCTTCATTTTGACAGCAATCCATAACTCACCATCCTTCCATCCATCTAACATCCATTCCACCCTTCCACCCATTCACCCACCCTTCCATCTAACATCCATTCCACCCTTCCATCCATTCACCCACCCTTCCAACCATACTCCCACCTATCCATCCATCCATTTACCTTTTCTTGCAATCATCCATCCATCCATTAACTGATCCATCCACACATCCATCAACCCATCCATCAATATAAGCAATCTTCCACAATCGTCTATCATTTCATCCATACTTACAACGATAAGTCTGTGATGGCCCCACATTCTAAAGATCCACCTTAAAATCTCTATTTTACTTTGAATAAAAAATTATTCCCTAACACTGCAAATATAATGGTTTATAATCAAATTCCATAAAAAGTACAGTTATTTACCCGTTTTTTATTTATTTATTTATTTATTTTCATTTGTATCAATGACCGCAAAGCCACGACGTTATAATCACAGCAGTTGAAACTAACCTTTCTAAAGTTGTGCTTAAATGGACTATAATAAACTCTAAAAGGATGATCGTTTCTTATAACTGTTTATGTATAAACCCAGATTAGCAAAATATCAAAATGAAGGCACGAGTTCTCTCTCTCTCTCTCTCTCTCTCTCTCTCTCTCTCTCTCTCTCTCTCTCACTCACTCTCTATAATATTTACCTATTTTCATCCAATTTCACCCCGGATCGAAAGGTTTCCTGTCGACCTGCAACTCATTTTGTTTGATTTATTTATCAATTAATTTTATTTTGTGTTGTTGTTTGTGAGCCCTTCTTTCCTTACCTAAATGTAAAAAGACGTATCAACGACAGGAAAGACATCCTATAGGGCAGAGAGGTGTTAGGAACTAGATCAGATAGTAAGGATTAGGGGTGTGCGGTTAAATCGGAGAATGTAGAGAACTTAGGATATATTGAAGATTAGTTTAAAATCTTGTAAGTCGTGTTGGAGAACAGAGAACTTGGGGGGAATTTTACCACGTATGGAGGAACATGGAAGGGCGTATTGGAAAGGGAACAGGATGTACAAAGCAAAGGAAAGAGGATATTAGGGTAGGAAGACAAAAGGGAGATTAACGTTAAGTAACAACACACTCGCATTTAACATCGAATCACAATTATTCCATATGCTAAAAAAAAAAAAAAAAATATATATAGAATTTCAGGTAGCAGACGTTTTACATATATATAGCACCTTGGAATATGAAGAAGGTCGATAAATATAATTTTCTCCTCATCGTGCAAAATTTTCACACTGAATGAGAATCAGACAAGAAGTAATGTTCCC
>NC_134796.1:41865829-41880829 GCF_046742065.1 Oratosquilla oratoria
ATAAAATTGCATAATCTTCCATTTATTCAACGTTTCGTTTTTAATCAAAGATCTTCAGGATTGCCTGTAATGACATAAGACATTCCAGACAATCCTGAAGATGTCTTAAGACGAAACGTTGATTCAATATAAGATTATGTAAATTTAGTTTATGCTCACCCAATTGAAGGAAAGAGTGTCATCGCAAACATTGAAGATACCAGAAAGAACAAAATAACTTTAAAAATGCTGTCGTTCTCTCTCTCTCTCTCTCTCACACACACACACACACACACACACACACACACACACACACACACACACACACATATATATATATATATATATATATATATATATATATATATATATATATACATACACACATATCCATATATGTAATTCTATTAATCAATTAATTTAGTTATGCATTTATTTATCTACTTATTGATTTTGAGAGGGCCGATGACTACGCTTTTATTTGGTAGTGTCTCTAAAAGTGCTTTTTGGATTATCTTAGAAATTGCTTGTGGAGAGATCATTTCCTTTTGAAAGGGGCAACCGTAAGTTCCATTAATGCAGGAAGAAACGCCTAAAATATTTTAAGACGGAGGTTTGGGTGTTGGGGTGTTTTTGAAATTCCCTTTTTGGTTTTGTGGAGTATTTTCAAATGACATGTGTATACATTCATCTATTAACTTATATACACATATATTCATATATTCATTTATCTGTTAATTTGTTTGAATATCCGTATATTCGTGTATTCAATAATATTTTTGTTTCTTCAAAATGTGGGGGTAACTTTAAAATATCTTTCTGCAAGATATAGTTTTGTGGAAATATGATGGGCGAAAGTTGGAAGGGAAAAAACACTGATACAAGAAAAGAAAGAAGTTAAAGAGAAAAGAAAAAGGGTAAATTGGATAATACAAAAAAAAAAAAAAAAAAAAAAAAAAAAAACCGAGAAGGAAGAAGAGGAGGATGGGAGAAACGGGAGAGAAAAACAGGGAGAGGGAGGAAGGAAAGATAATGAAGGAGATCGGTAACTGTGAATATTCCGGGAGACAGTAATTTAAAGTGTACCTTATCGCAGCCCTGTTCCTCTCCTTCCTTCCAAGAAGAGGATAAGCAGGGAGAATGAAATAAGGGAGAAAGAGGTGAAAGAGAGAAAGAAGAAAGAAAATAAAGTAAGAGGAGGACAGGAGAAAGACGATAAGAAGCAGAAAATGAAAAATAGAGAAATCAAAGAAGGAGGAGGAGAAAGAGACAACGAAAAATAAGTGAAGAAGGTAGAAAAAGAAATGAAGAAGAGAAAGAGGAGAAACAGAAGAAGCCGCATATGAAGACAAGTGGTAATGGACATGGAACTGCCTAGTGTACGCCTTATGGCCTCTTGCAGTTTCCTTTATTCTTATGTTCTGGTGCTCTTATGTTCAGCAAAAACAGGAGGAAAGGGAAGAAGGAGTGTACAAAGTGAAAACGAAGGCGGAAAATGAGACGAAGAAAAAGGTGGATTGAGCAAATAGAGGAAGAGGAAGAGGAGGAAAAGTAGGACAGGAAAAGAAGCATAGAAATTACAAACAGGAGGAAGAAGACGAAGAGGAGAAAGAAGTATAGAAGTGTAAGAGGAGGAGGAGGAGGAGGAGGAGGAGAAACAAGAGAATTAGCATAAGGAACAAAAACAGGAGGAAGAAGACGAACAGAACGAACATGAGGAAGAGGGGTAGGAGGAGAAGGAAGAGGGCGAGGAGGAGGAGGAGGAGGAGGAAGAGGAAGAGGAGGAGGAGGAGGAGGAGGAGGAGGAGGAGGAGGAGGAGGAGGAGAAAGAGGAGGAGGAGGAGGAGGAGGAGGAGAGAAATTCCAAAGGCAAACTGAGGTTGATGCGGATGGAGACGAGGCCAGAATAGATAACTAAGCATAGAACTGATGGGGAGACTTAAGAAAAGAGGATGACAAGGTGGTTATTTTTTTTCTTTATTGCATTGTTGCCAAAAGTCATGGTAGTAGATAGTGATGGTTGTGGTTGTGGTAAGGGCGGTGATGGTGATGGTAGTGGTTGTGGTGATGGTGCTTGTAGCAGTAGTTATAGTAGTAGTTGTAGTGATGGTGATGGCGATGGTGGAGAAGTTGGTTGTGGAGATGATGTTGGCGGTGGTGATGGTGCCAGAGTCTGTGATGGATACTGTCAGTGATGTTGACAACGGTGTTGATTGTGTCATGAACAACACTAGCGAGTTATCAGACAAGAAAACTGAGCCTACGAAAAAGAAAAACAACACCAAGAAACGCGAAAAGAAAACGACCAAACGAAGGAGTGGTGATAAAACGAAGAAAAAAATAAAAACCGGGAACTGAGACAACACGAACACCATCCACAAGCACCGAAGAAAGATCAAAGGCCAAGAACCTTGGGGGGTGAGACCTCCCCCAGAGGCCCCAAACTCGAACTCGGAGCTCGCAGAGTTCGGTTCGTTCATTTCTTGGGAAACGGCGACTCACTGCGCAGGTCGGTCGCGCAGCTGGGACGCTATGTTCCACGAGAATTTCACTCGTCCTCGCTGACGCGATCCACTTCAATACATTATGGTTTCCTATGCGTTGAGACACGAGAGGGAGAGAGGGTGATATTGCTGAAACAGGATTGCGTAGGCTTTCAATATAGGACTTGTACAGAACTGGCGCTGATGCAAGCAGACACAAATCCAAAAGAGAAAGAAAAGAAAAAGGAATCACGACTTAAAGGAACGGATGTTGCGCATATTTACAAAAACACTCGAGATGAAGAGGCCTTGAAATAAAATAGTAACGTCGATTCTAGAGGCAAGAGTAGTAATGAGCTGCAATTGCAATAATATCTGAGATGCTGAACGATATATTATATATATGCATACAAACATACATGTACACACATATATAGAGGCTGCAGCTCAAATGCACGAGTATGCAATTTAATGAAACAGACTTAGGGCAAGCAAGAAAATAGACGACTCCATTACCTTGGGCTGGAATTATCTTTGCAGTTTCTCCCGCCGTAAATACAATCGCAAATATCAGCAGTAAATACAACAGATAAAGCGGAACCCACTGTATTTGGAGTGGGAAGCAAGTACATCCTTTAAAGAAAATAAAAAGTGCGCTCGGACAGGTTTGAAGATAAACAAAAGAAGGAGAAAAGGACTAAAGTGAGGTCTCAGAAACGTAACCAAGATTGTGTACCACAACAAGAAATTCTTGACTAAAAATGAAAAAACACATACATACATTAACTCCATAAAAAAATAAAATAACAGAAAAAAGAAAAAGAAGTTTGAGGCAAGGCCATCAGACCACAAATTAAAATCCAGCGATAATTTCCCTTTCATGTATTGGTAATCTGATCTGTTTGTTTGTGAGCAAATGTCGTGTGATGACGTGTACGCGTGTCGCTGTCTAAGTTCACACTGATTGGTGTACATGGATGTACACATGTGTACGTCGATGTGCGTATACAATAAATCCAGTGTACAGTAAGTACTAATGAGTGTACAGGAAATTATCTTTCTCTTTCTCTCTCTCTCTCTCTCTCTCTCTCTCTCTCTCTCTCTCTCTCTGTGTGTGTGTGTGTGTGTGTGTGTGTGTGTGTGTGTGTGTGTGTGTGTCTGTGTGTGTGTGTGTGTGTGCGTATTTATGTTTGTGTGTATGTGTGCGTATTTATGTTTGTGTGTGCGTGTGTGTATGTGTGTGTGTATGTGTGTGTATTTACCTAATTGTATTCTACCGGAAGGGAAGCTATGCTCGTAGTGTCCCGTCTTTGTATCTCGCAACATCTAGTTTGTTCTTAAATTCATATATGGTGTTTGCACACACTATTGTTTCGCCCAAGTTGTGTGTATGCGCGCGCGCGCGCGTGTGTGTGTGTGTGATTCACAGTGATCTTGAATCACGTGCTGGACTCGTGATCGACAGCTATTACTTTTCTGGATGAGACCTCAGCTAATTTTCTCTGATCTATTGGTAATATTACCTTACACAGAAACACAAACATACAGACAGACACACACACACACACCATGTCCCCTTGTTCAAGGGGGTCAGGAAAGGATTGTAATATCAGTGAAATCTCTTGAAGACGACAGCGCGGCTCGTTCACGAGAGCTCAAGCGTGGTATACCTAGACGTTAACCGCAGTACCAGAAATCGCGCGCGCATATGTGTGTGCGTTTGTATGTATGTATGTATGTATGTATGTATGTATGTGTGTAAATGTGTGTGTTTGTATGTGCATTTATTTACATCATGCAGGATAATAGCTATGCTAGTAGGGCCCCGTATCTGCGTTCACAAAGGTCAACTTTGTCCTTAAGTTTTTCCATATTATGTGAATTTACTTTTTCTTAATCAAGACCCGTAAGTCAATAATTCTCTACGTGAAAATGTATATGTATGTACGCGTACGGTTGTGTGTGTGTATTTGTGTGTGTGTGTAGTTGTGTGATTGACCATGGTCTTTCGATCACGTGTTGGACTCGTGATCGACAGCTATTACCCTCCCGGAAGAAAGTTCAGAGCTCATATATGACCGATCTATGGGTAATGCTGTGACCTTACACACGCGCGCGCGCACACACACACACACACACACACACACACACACACACACACACACCAACTCCCCTCCCACGAGAGTTGGAGTAGCGGCTCGCAGCGCAGCGATACTGAAATGATTTCAATCGAGGGCGGGATTCGAACCCGGACCGTTGTAGCTGCGGTTGCGAACGCTTTCACTGAGCCGTCGACTCGTGTGTGTGTGTGTGTGTGTGTGTGTGTGTGTGTGTGTGTGTGTGTGTGTGTGTGTGTGTGTGTGTGAACAAGCTCAAAGAACCTTTCTAAATTCACCACACGTCCCATATACTAGATTGTCTAACAATCTAAATTAGATCATCTAACATGGGATTACCTAACGCTACAGTGTAGACGTGGGTCCCGACCGTGCAAGACCACCTTCAGGCTGGAGGTCTGCTCCTGAACTTGACAGAACTTAATCTAGATGTGACGTCATAAGAGTGACGTCATCTAGAACAAACGTTTCGTCCAGAGGAAAAAAAAAAGCCAGTCAAGGGATTCTGGAATTGTGATACTTAGAGTTAGGAGAAATACTTGTTATCTATAACTGGCGTCTATGATTTCTAGAAGAGAAGGAGGAGGAGGCTGAGGAGGAGGAGGAGGAGGAGGAGGAGGCTGAGGAGGAGGAGGCTGAGGAGGAGGAGGAGGTGGCTGAGGAGGAGGAGGGGAAGCTAAGGAGGAGAAGGAGGCGGAGGAGGCTGAGGAGGAGGCGTAGGAGGAGGACCAGGAGGAGGCTGAGGAGATGAGAAGGAGGAGGATGCTAAGGAGGAGGAGGAGGAGGAGGAGGAAGATTCACCCAGACGACTGACTTCTGGGTAATCATTTTTTTTTTTCCAGTGTTAAGACTTAAGAACACAAAACTATTTCGTTCAGTTAACTGGGAACCCAAATGCAATAGATTTTGACCGAAAATTGGTAAAAAAAAAAAGTGAACACCAGTGTGAAGGAGGAGGAAGAGGAAAAGGAGGAAGAGGAGGTCGAGGAGGAGGAGGAAGAGGAGGTCGAGGAGGAGGAGGAAGACGAGGTCGAGGAGGAAGAGGAAGAGGAGGCTGAGGAGGAAGAGGAAGAGGAGGCTGAGGAGGAGGAGGAAGAGGAGGAGGAGGAGGAGGAGGAGGAAGAGGAGGAGGAGGAGGAGGAAGAGGAGGAGGAGGAGGAGGAAGAGGAGGAGGAGGAAGAGGAGGAGGAGGAGGAGGAGGAGGAAGAGGAGGTCGAGGCATTCTCAGTCCTCTTTGGGGTCCCGACCTCCGGAGACGCCGTTCAAAGCGAGGGTCACCTCTCGGAGGGTAATAAAATCACCTGACGGCAGATACATCGAAATCCAGACAGTGAGGTACTGCTGCAGGGCGTTTCATGACTTCAGACGATTTCAGTCAGCTTCAGGGAATCCTTCTTCCCCTTCCTCCTCCTCCCCTTTCTTACCTATCTCCCTTTTCCTTTCCCCTCTCCTCCCCTCCCCCTCTCCCCCCATTCCCCCCTTTCCCCTCCCCCTCTCCCGACTCCCCTTCTCCACTCACCTCCCCCATCCCCTCTCCCTCCCACTCCCCCTTCACCTCCCCCCTCCCCTCCCCCCCACCCCCCTTTCCCCTCTCCCTCCCCCCTTTCCCCTCCCCTTCCCTTCTCTATTCACCACCCCCATCCCCTCTTCCACTCTCCCTCCTACTGCCGTTTCACCTCCATCCCCCCTTTCCCCTCTTCTCCACTTCCCCTCCCCCTCCCCTTTCCCCTCTCCCTCCCCCCTTTCCCCCTCACCTTCCCCCCTCGTCTCCGAAAGGGAAGAGTTGAAAGGTTCTTCGATCGATGACACCAAGAAAGACGACAGGAATCCGACTTGCGTCTGTACACCGACGTACAGACTTGTGTATATGAACCCGCGGACGGATTTTCCGTCGCATTCTGACCGAAAGAAACGAAGGTTTTTTTAAGTCACTTTCCGAAATGTTTCGTAAAGTCACTTTCCGAAATGTTTCGTTATGTTCCCCCAAACCCATTGGTCCGCGTAATCGTCAGCTTTGTCTGGACTTTTTTTTTTCCATCGAGTCTAGTCTAGTCCTCCCAGCGTGTTCGCAAATATTCAAACTGATAACCACCATTTTGCAGATAAAGCTATGATTTTTTTTTTAAAGTGAGTAAATTATTATTGAACATCCTGTATTTTGTTCACACATTTCAACTTTATCAGAAGGAAGTAAAAAAAAAAAAATCTCTTGTGTTCATTTTCATAAGGGTTCGTTACATACGAGCATTTCTTCCCGAATTGACTTTCAATATGTATTTGTCGTTCTTCTAAAAGCCTCTTCACACTAGGCTGATCTCCGTCAACTGTTGGAAGTTGACTTTGGTTTAAATTTTCAAATTACATTTTTTTTTCTAAGTTTCCAGAATGTTCCTTGCCATCAAACCTTAAGAAGCTGATAAATCTAGACAAATATTAGACACATTGTTGAATGTTCTTAAGAAGGACTAGAATACTTTAAGCAAAGTCTACTTTTAGCTGTTCATATTCACACACGTTGGCGATTAGCTATTCAGTGTGAAAGGGGTTTTTAGGCTTGTGACATCAATTCTGTATCAACTGAAAATGAGGTTTCTTTGGAGATTACGTTTAAGGTCAGACGATAAAAAACAAGACTGTAATTGCTTGTTCATCATCATTGTCATCATCACCGTCATCACCTCCATTTTGCTTTGACATTTTTTTTCTCTCTCTCCCTCTTCCTCTTTAGTTGCCTCTTCTTTCTCCTCCTCTTCCTAATTGTTTGTTCATCATCATCATCATCATCATTATCATCATCATCATCACACCACCACCTCCATTTTGCTTTGATATTTTTTCTCTCTCCCTCTTCCTCATAAGTTGCCTCTTCTTTCTCCTCCTCTTCCCTCCTCCTCATTATCACCACCAAAACCACCACCACCACCACCACCACCACCACCACCACCACCACCACCACCACCACCACCACCACCACTACCATTTCGTTTTGACATTTTTCTCTTTCCTCTCCCTCTTCCTCATAAGTTGCCTCTTCTTCCTCTTCTCATACTCTTCTTTCTCTTTCTTCCACACTTCCCCTCCGTCCTTTCCATCCTTTTCCCTGTCTCCCCTTCTAACTCTGTATTCGTCCATTCTCTTCTTGCAATCTTTCATTCTTCCCCTCTTCGCCATTTTCCTTTTCCAGTTCCCCGTTTTTATTTGTCTGTTTCATTTCAGCTCGCTTGGCTTCTTTCTTTCTCTGTCATTCATTCTCTCTCTCTCTTTCCTATTTGTCTCGCTCTCCTTCTCTCCCAAATTTTGATCCTTGTATCTTCCTCCCTCTCTCTCTCTCTCTTTCTATATTTTTCATTCTTTCCTCGTCTCGTTCTCTTCCAATTTTTATCCCTGTATCTCCCTCTCCTCCCCTCTCTCTCTCTCTCTCTCTCATGCGTTCTTTGTTCACTTCTCCTTCTCTTCCCCTTCCTCATTCTCTCCTTTTCCGTCTTCGTCCTCCTCTTCCTCCTTATCCTATATCTCTCCCTTCCTGTTCCTCCCCTCCTTTTCTTCCTTTTCCTCGTCGTCCTCCTCTTCTCCTTTCTCTTCCCCCGACTTGTCCTCCTCTTCCTATTCCTCTTATTTCTCTTCCTCCTCCTCCTCCTCCTCATTCTTTCCTTTTTCATCCTTACATTCTTCCCTCTCCTTCCACTTCTTTTTCTTCTTCCTTTTCCTCTTCCCTCTTTTCTTCTTCCTCCTCTTCTCCCTCTCTTTCTTCCTCCTGCTTGTCCTCTTACTCTTTTATTTTCCTCTTCTGTTTAAAATGTAATAGATACAGATGTACACTAGTCTTGTACATGTACATGAAGTTAGATGTACTTTTTTTGAAACATTGTGTTGTACTTCAGCAAGTGTAAATTCCTGTTTCATTTGAATCCTCTTTTTAGATACCCTCTCCTCCTCTTCATTCCTCTTTTTTTCTTTCTTTTTTGTTGTTGTTCTTCGCCCTCTTTATGTTCTTGTTCTTGTTCTTCTCCGTCTTTCTCTTCTTCTTCCTCTTTTTTGTTGTTGTTGTTATTCTTCGTCGTTCTATTCTTCCTCTTCTTTTTTGTTGTTGTTGTTGTTGTTCGTCTCTCTTTTCCTTCCTCTTCTTTCCTTCTTAATTCTCTTTTTTAGTATCCATTTTCTTCCCACAGAACTTTAAACGTAGTGTCTATCCTGTGCCTCATCGCTATTCCATTCCATCCTTCATATTGTCTTCTCTCTTTTTATAACTATACTTACCTCTTCTTCCCTTCCCTTCCTCTTTAACACTCTCTTTACCGTCCCTCTCACTTTCCGCTCATTTCTCTTCCCTTCCCTCCTGTTACTACTGGAAGGTCCAATTCTGCTCCCACCTCTTCCTCCTCCTCTTCATCTTCCTCCTACTCCTCCTCTTCATTTTCCTCCTCCTCCTCTTCATCTTCCTCCTCCTCCTCTTCTTCCTCCTCCTCCTCTTCATCTTCCTCCTCCTCCTCTTCCTCCTCCTCGCCCATCTTCGCACGTTCCTTCCATTTTTCACAAAGATTATTTCTTCCGTCTTTTCCTTCGGTATGTTTTTTTTCCTTCTATTTTTCTTCTATTTCAATTTATCTTGTTTTATTTTCTTTCTTTAATCTTTGTCTCTGATATCATAAAACATTATAGTTCTATCCATCCATCCATTCTGATTATCCACCTCCATCAAGTCTACATCTCAGCCACGTTAGTCTTGGCGACACCAAAATTCTTTTAATTTTTTTCCGCTTTCCTGTGATCTCGTCACTTCTGCCTTAATCTTATTTTTTCTTTGCGACTCCCCACCCCTTTCTCTTTCTCTACACACACATACACAAACACACACACACACACACACACACACACACACACACACACACACACAGAAAGATCCAACGAACGTTGCTCTTTTTCTGTATAATTAGGAAAACGCACACACACACACACACACAGAAAAGAGAGAGAGAGAGAGAGAGAGAGAGAGAAAGACACACACACACACATTCTCTCTCTCACTCTCTCTGATAGAAGCAATCCCTCCATCCCTTTCTACTTCTTTTCTCCCTTCTTCCATATTCTCTTTTTGTGTCTCTCTCCTCTATCGTCTATTCCTCTCTCTAGCCTCTCAATTTTTCCCTAGATAACTACTTTGTTCCTGCTTTTCTTCTCTATTTTCTCTCCTTTTCTTACATCTTCCCAATTACCTTCTCACGCTGACCGAACAGTGTCTCTCTCTCTCACTCAATACTTCTTCTTTGTCTTCGTCTTTCTAGCTTCTGTCTACTCGTGGCTAGCCTATGATCAAATTGACCGGATTTCTCAAGTCGGAATATACTAGAGCCTTGGTTCCCAACAGGTGTGCCGCGGCACCAAAGAGTGCCGTGAGATCAACTTAGGGTGCCGCCGCCAAAATTCAGGGCAAAAATAGTTTTCGTATTACCGACTCTCTATGTCAACCATTTTTGTTCATTAAAGCAGCATCAGTGTAAAGATGAGTATTTTCATATTATCCAGGGACAAAATTTTGTTACACTGATGTTGAATCAACAAAATACTGAAAAATTTAGATTTTCTAATAAGGGTGCCGGGGACTTCTGAATGGCTTGGCAAGGGCGGAATGATACTATTTGGCGCCGATGTTTTGGCGCCGTTTTTTTTTTTTTTTTTTTCTTTTTTTTTTTTGGCGACGAATGATTTGGCGCTAATTGTTTTAGCGCCGAAGTTCAGGCTTTGAACTGGATTCGGTATTGGAGCGCCCACTCTACAGCTCGAAATTCTAAAGCACCTTTTCATCCTTACTCTATATATATAGTCGTGTTGAACCCTTCTACAGAAATGTCTGAACATATCTTAAGTAAGAGAAATAGAATAAAATGTACTCACAATGGATACTTATTTGTGTTCGACAAGAGAAATAGAATAAAATGTACTCACAATGGATACTTATTTGTGTTCGACAAGCATAGTAAGAAGGACCCTAATATAAAATTTTGGAGACGTGAAAACAAAAACGAGTGTAAGGCTCGTATACAAGCCAGAATAGGTTGGGAGAACGACTGTGCTACAGAGTAGCCAATGTCATGCTGGACTGGGATAATTATCGCTGATTCTTTTATTTTTCTTAGTACTCTTGGTGTCTGTTTTGTTTCCTTGTTAATGTAGTACTATGCTACGGAGGGAAATATGCTGAATTCAGCATAATCATGCCCAATGTGGTCCCCCTGCATATTATGCTTTTTGGTAATTGGAAGAAAAAAAAAAAGGTAAAACAATGACGTTCACAATGACAACGATGACAACGACTAAGACAACAACAACGATGACACAATGACAACAACCAAGACAATGACAAAAATAATGACAATGACTAAGACAATGACAACAACCAAGACAATGACAAAAATAATGACAATGACTAAGACAATGACAACAACCAAGACAATGACAAAAATAATGACAATGACTAAGACAATGACAACAACCAAGACAATGACAAAAATAATGACAATGACTAAGACAATGACAAAAACAAAGACAGTGACAACAACAGTGACAATGACAACAACAGTGACAATGACAAAAACAAAGACAATGACAATGACAACGACAATGAGGAAGACAACGACTAAGACAATGGCAAAGACAACTATAAAGACAACGATGATGACGATATCAAAAGAACAAATAAACGAAAAACAAAACAAAAACTGAACAGAGGAAGAAAACGAAGAAGAAAGTATAGATGAAGAAGAAAAAGAAAACGAAGAAGACAGGGTGGTAGTGGAAGAGAAGAAAAAGAAGAAGAAAAGAAGAAGAAGGCGAAGGATGTAGATAAGGAGAAGGAAGTAGAAGAGAAAATAGAATTATGGACGACACATGAAAAGAAAACGACATAGAACCGTAAGAGAGGGACGAGTCAATGTACAAACAGCAAAAGAACTTCTGATGGTCAATGAAAAAAGACGAGATGAAGAGGGAAAGGGAAGAAGGAGGAAGAAGTCTCAGAGGAGGCGGGAGCTCATGGCTGAAAAAAGAAGAAATGTCCATAAAGCCATAAAGAATCCAAAAGAAAAGTTGGGATGGAGGGTGGTTGGGGGGCATTGGACAAGTGAGATTAGTGGAGAACTTTCCACAAACCTATGGGGAAACGGAACTGGGGAGGGGGGGGGTCCTGGGGTGATACCAGTGGGGACCGGGGAGAGGGAGGAGAGGGGGGAGAGGGGGGAGAAGGAGGGCCGAGAGAGGAGCATCTTAAAAAAAAAAAAAAAAAAAAAAAAAAAAAAAAAAAAAAAAAAAAAAAAAAAAAAAAAAAAAAAAAAAAAAAAAAAAAAAAAAAAAAAAAAAAAAAAGAGGAAATACGAAGGCAGATTTCTTGAGTGCGACCTGAAGGACCTCCCGAGGAAGACTCTGAAGGAGTTCCTCCTTGGGCGAAGTAAGAATGAAGACCTCCTGCGTATGATCTTCAAGGAAGACCTCTTGAAGTAGGGGCTTGAGGACAGCAAAAACTGCTTATGAAACAATTCGTGAAAAACCTCGACTTCTTTCGTACTCGGAGAGAAGAAGAAAAAAAAAAAAAAAAAAAAAAAAAAGGCCGACAATACCAAATGGAAGAAAAGAACGAGAAAGCAATAACTGACTAAAGAAAACGGAAGATGATTATGAACTGAGCCGTCTGATGAAAGACCATGAAAGTCACAAAAAAAAAGAAAAAAAAGTCTAAGAATAAATACCCAAATTTACCAAAATTTCGGAGAACTTAACGATAAGAAAAAATTATGGTTGGATTGCTAAAGTATTGTACATTTTGGTCTCGTATGTTAAAAAAGAAAACAGAATTTGAAACAGATTCATTTTTTTTTACGAGAGTAATAAAGAATGTGAGAGGAGATAGAGTGTTCCGAGGTGAATAAATGGTTGTGTCGGGATTGTGTAATGTCGCCATGATTGTTTAACATATTGACAGTAAAGCTCAAAATCATCACTTTCCCAGTGAGAAAATCACCCTTACGTTCCAATGCCACCTTCAAAAACAGAAACAAGAGGAACAAACTTCGCCAACGGCGTAGTCAATGAACTGAGTCAACTTCATACTAAGTCTATGAAATGTAGTAGACCGGCTTGAAGTTTTAGAATTCAGATAAACATCTAATCGATGTGGTGATGTCTTTATTAACATATGTCACACTCATAGATTAATTGCCAGTCATTTTTCGCCTGTTTCTTGATTTTCGCCAAAGCCACTGCTTTGCTGAGTGGCGTTCCTAGGGGTAATTGCCAGTGTCGTTTCTAGTATTCGAGTAGGATAAAACTTCGTAAAGAACAAGATTACGTACATTTA
The DNA here is from genome assembly GCF_046742065.1 of Oratosquilla oratoria. NCBI lineage: Eukaryota > Metazoa > Arthropoda > Malacostraca > Stomatopoda > Squillidae > Oratosquilla > Oratosquilla oratoria. The sequence continues at coordinate 41,878,756 of NC_134796.1, forward strand.
TAAAAGAGAAAAATGGTCTTTTTTTATTTCCCGAAAAGTTGGAAAAATAACTTAAGCACTTTCTTTATGAGGTTGGCGATAATTCATTATTATTACTATCGTCATTATCATTATTTATTATCATCATTATTATTATCGTCATCATCGTCACTATCATCATCATCATCATTACTATCGTCATCATCGTCACTATCATCATCATCATCGTTACTATCGTCATCATCATCGATACTATCGTCATCATCGTTATTATTGTTGCTATTATTGTTATTGTTGTTACTGCTGTTATTATTGTTGTTATTATTATTGTTATCATCATCATTATTGTTATTATCATCAATATTAATCAACTCGTAAAATTATTTTGTAGTTTCGGGGACTGACGATCAAGTGCCGTTCTTCCACTGAAGACTTCAATTATAAAGCTTGGATGCGAACACAAAAAATATATTAATAAATAAAAAGTGAGGACAAAAAGAGAGAACAAAAAAGAGAGGGCAAAAAATAGAGAACAAACAGAAAATGCTGATAAGGAAAAAAAAATGAGAAGATGAGAAGAGGAGGACAATGAAAAAGAAAACGGGAAGAAAACGGAAGAAGAAATCTAAAGAGAAGAGGAAAACTATAAAGGGAAGAAAAAGAAAAAGGAGAAAAAGATACAAGAAGAAAGAGAAGGAAAGAAGACAAATAAGAAAAAAGAGGAAGAAAGAAGGAAAAGAAAGGTAAGATTAAATTTAAAAAAGAAAAACAAGATGAAGAAAAAAGAAGAAAATGAAGAAAAGAGAATAAGAAGAAAAACTATAAGTAAAAGAAAAAGAAAAAATAGGAGAGGAAGAAGAAAAAGAAAAAGAGGAAGAATGAAAAATGAGAAGAAAACAAAGAACGAGAGAGGAAGAATATTAGGAAGCAGAGGAAGAGAAAAAGGAAGAGAAGAAGTAAAATTAGAATTAGAACAAAAAGGAAATGTAAAAAGGAAATAGACGTAGAAGTAGAAGAAATGAACAAACTCGAAACAAAAAAAAAAAAACAGGAAGAAAAAGAGAGAAATGAGGAGGTGAGAGAAAAAGAAAAGAAGGAGGAGGAGGAGGAGGAAGAAGAGGGAGGAGGAAGAAGAGGAGGAAGGGGAAGAGGGAGGAGAAGGAAGGAGGGAGGAGGAGGAGAAGGAAGGAGGGAGGAGGAGGAGAAGGAGGAGGAGGAGGGTTAGGATGAGAAGACGAAGGAGAAGGAGGAGGAGGAGGAAGGGAAACAGGAGGAGGAGAAGAAGAAACAGAAGACAAAGAGGAAGAAGAAGAAGAACGAATCAGAAAGAAGAAGGAACAAGAAGCAGAAAGTGAGGGGGACCCCAAACGAAAACAAACAGACGAAGAAGCGTGTTCTCCCCCTCTTCCTTCCCCCCTTCTCCCCCTCCCTCCCCGTCTCCCCCTCTCGGAGGCAAACGGCGTAGGAAGCTGAAATAAATTGTGAAGAATCTGGCAAAATTGTGCAGAATGAAACGATGATTGTAAGTCGCAATTTTTCTTTAGATTAAACGCAAGCTTTGGTTAAAACAATTTTTTTTTCTCTCCCTCGCTCTCATATTCTTATAACCATACAAAGGTCTAATGTAGCATATGTAAAAACACTGAATTGTGAAGAAGCTGATGTTGGAAGAGTGGAAGACTCTTCTCTTTCGTCTGGCATTGCTGAGAGAGAGAGAGAGAGAGAGAGAGAGAGAGAGAGAGAGAGAGAGAGAGAGAGAGAGAGAGAGAGAGAGAGAGAGAGAGAGAGAGAGAGAGAGAGAGAGAGAGAGAGAGAGAGAGAGAGAGAGAGAGAGAGAGAAGATGGAGGCGGAATCTCAAGGCTGGCGAAGTCGTCTTCATAAGAAGCCGAAGAAGAAAAATAAAAGAATAATTTGCAGAGGAAGAGTCTGCCGAAAGAAGAGGAGGAGAAAAGGAAGAAGAGGACGAAGACGACGACGAAGAGGACGAAGACGACAAAGATGAAAAAGACGACGAAGAAGACGAAGACAAAAACAACAACGACGACGAAGATGAAGATGAAAAAGACGACGAAGAAGACGAAGATAACAACCACA
>NC_134796.1:41885829-41925829 GCF_046742065.1 Oratosquilla oratoria
TGTCCTTTGTGAACCACATGTATCCTGTTCCAGTCTGAAAAGTGACCATACTTTGCCAAGTGGGCCACGATCGAGCTGGATGTCAGGTGATCTTTGATGTCGATTAAATGATCTTGAGTCCGTTTCTTTATTTCTCTTTGCGTTACACCGTAGTACATTATATTAATGACCATCCGCCATAATATACTGATTACTTCTATCTCGCCCTTGACCTCATTTCTACCCTCGACAACTTCTCCTATCCTGGTTCCTGTGAACATATAATCTATGGTGAGAATTTGTCCTATCCGTGTGCTTGGAGTCAGGAACTGACAAAAAAACCCACTTTGTCAGCCTCACCCCACCATCTTCGTTTCTCTATATTATCCTTCATGTCGCCTTTTAGTCTGTGCAGTACTCCCTCTGGAAAACTGAGCTTCGTGAATTCTGAGACTGAAGATGCGGGACTCGAACTTGGGTGGCTGAATTAGCGGATGACCGCGGTGTGTGTGACTCACCATGGTCTTACCACGGTCTTGGATCACGCGTTGGACTCGTGATCGACAGCTATTTCTCTCCCGGAAGAGAGCTCAGAGCTCATATATGACCGATCTATGGGTAATGCTGTGTGTGTATTCACCATGGTCTTTTGGATCACGTGATGGACTCGTGATCGACAGCTATTTCCCTCCCGGAGGAGTGCTCAGAGCTCATGTATATGACCGATCTGTGGGTAATCCTGTGACCTTACACGCACACACACACATCCAACTCCCCGCCAACGAAAGTTAGAGTAACGACTCGAAGCGCAGCGTTACTGAAATTATTTCAGCCCTGGGTAGGATTCGTACCCGGACCGCCGTAGTGACAGTTGGAGACTCTACCAACCGCGCCACCGAGTCGTGTGTGTGTGTGTGTTTTGATTAGGTGAGCATGAGGGGGGGAGGGAGAGACAAAGTTATTTAAATCACAATCCACGACGAACAAGATAACCAGCGTGACATGGAACCTGACAGATAAAAACGAGTTTGATAGTACTTGGATGAGAAGAGATGCAATAGAGGAAGTGAGAGTTACAAAACTCAGGAACTACTTAATGAAGCCGAGAATATGATAAACGGATGGAACAGGGGGGGGGGAGTTAAAATGAGAAATCGAAGATGGCATATCTCGATATAATGGAATTAATATCAGCTGGATTAGAAATGGTTGATTATTTGATAAAGGAAGAACCGGTGCAAGGTGTCTTGTTAGGTTTAATCTAATTAAAATATGGATATCCAAGTGAGTGAAAATACAATTTGTGGAGGAGAGATAGAAGAGATGGGAAAAGATGGAAGAAATGCAGACGTAGCGAAAAGAAACAAGAAGGTTCGTGGCGCAGGAGTTGAAAGAAGAAGGGCCAAAACAATAGATATAGAAATAGCAATAGAAAAGTGTTAAGATAGACAATGAGGTTGCATAAGACAAGACACTAAAGTGAGGTTGAATATCAAGAGATACTTTTAGATATGGGCATGCACTTGAAAAAAGAAAAAGAAAAAATAGCAATGATGGGTGATATCCACTGTGAGAAGGTGAACTGGAATGACTGGGGGCTTAAGAAGAATCATGAGGAGAAACTCCATTAGGTATAACAATGAACAACATTGAAAGATGTGACACTTATTCTCTAATGGGAGATTTCATTCGTGGGAAGGTGAAGTGGGAGGAGCGGGGAGCTAAAGAAGAATCATGGAAAAATTTACCAATAAATAAATAGTAAAAGAAAGGACATGACTGATCATCCGAGCGCCTAGCTCACCCTGACTGCCGTTCAGTTGTTACTAATCCACCGATAAGTGAAGTTCCGGTCTCTCTTTGTGAGGTTAGAGTGTTGTGAAGTGTGGAGTCATGTCCGGTTTATTTCGTACTCATTCAGGAGTGAGGTAGGGGTGCAGCGTCCTTGCCTCAAGACTTTTCGACACTTACATGGACTGGGAACTGGACAGAGTTTTCGATCAATGTCATAGAGGAGCACCCATCGTCAACACAGAGGTCACTGATCTTGTGTGCCGATGATGCTGTATTTCTCCGAATCGCTGGGAATCTCCTGGTTGCAGACCTCGAGTCGCTGCACAGGGAGGAGAGACCTCTTGGGTTCCGGGTCTCCTGGACCAAGATTAAGGTTAAAGCATTCGGGTGCTCACCAAATAACACAGTTCAGTTTGCCCATGCATGTGAAAAAAGAGATCAAGGTCAGAAAGTTTCATTTACCACGGTTACGTCGTGGATAACAGTTGTGGGTTATGTCAGGAAGTACTTCGAAGGATTGGTATTGCCCATATGGTGCTATGCACTCGCTCAAATAGCGTTGTCCATATTCGTTTCATGAAGACTAAGATCCGGAACTTGAAGCCATTTGTGTTCCTTGCCTTGCTGTGCGACCGCGGCGCATAGACTTTGAATCCTGACCCGAAGAGGCGTCTCGACCTTATTTGGTACCAAGTGGCTTCGGAGAATCATGGAATACAGCTGGAAGGACTATGTCACTGTTTCCCCACCCTGAGGTCACCCAGACATTTTGTATGCTAACATTTTGTTGTTGCAAAATTATATGAATTCAGTACAATAACCCTGGGGTCGCCCAGACATCTTGTATGCTAAAGTTCTTTTGTTGCAAAATTATATGAATTCAGTACAATAACCTTGGGGTCGCCCAGACATCTTTTATGCTAAATTTTGTTGTTGCAAAATTATATGAATTCAGTACAATAACCCTGGGGTCGCCCAGACATCTTGTATGCTAAATTTTTTTTGTTACAAAATTATATGAATTCAGTACAATAACCCTGGGATCACCTAGACATCTTGTATGCTAAATTTTTGTTGTTGCAAAATAATATGAATTCAGTACAATAACCCTGATGATGTTAACTTTGTCTTTTATAACCTTACATTACCTTTATTGCACATATAATAACTATACCTGTCCCCTACTTTTTATAGACAACAACTAGTCATATATATTAACACATATACAAATAGATTAGTGAGGTCGCGGTTATATCATGAGGTATTGGGGGTCGTCTGGAAAAAAAAAGACTGGGAAACCCTGGACTACTAAACCGGTGACTGCTCTCTCTGAGACTCGGTGCATGCTCGTTATCGGCACACTTCGCGAAGATCCACGTGAACAAGTTGCATAAACACGCTTCACTTCCACTCCATGTTTCCTTTGCCGCGTTTATGCAGTTCGTGAAGATCTCCTGCAATGGCATGTAGTACAGTTTCCTGATGTTGACGCCAGAGGGAAAAGAGACGAATTTCTGTGGAGACGGCGATGGGGGTCACCAAACAGAACTTTCACCTCGGGTAAGTCAACTGATCCTGCCAAAGGCTGTCTTGGGATGGGAAAGGGACTGCATGGGAGCCTGCCCAGAGAAACCATAAGGAATCCCGTCAGCATGTGATTCACCACGGTCTTGGATCACGTGTTGGACTCGTGGTCGACAGCTATTTCCCTCCCGGAAGAGAGCTCAGAGCTAGTATATGACCTATGTATGGGTGTGTTTTTATCTGTGTGTGCACATGTACATATATGTATGGTTTGTACACCTGATTCACCATGATCTTGTATCACGTGCTGGACTCGTGATCGACAGCTATTACCCTTCCGGATGAGAGCTCAGAGCTTATGCATGGTCCGATCTATGGGTAATGCTGTGACCTTATACGCACACACACCTTGCCCACCAGAGTTGGAGTGCCGGCTCTCAATGCAGCGATATTGAAATTTCCAGCATTGGGCAAGGTTTGACCTCGGATCTCTGAATTAGCTGTCGAGCGCGGTACCACCACACCATCAAACCGTGTGTGTTTTCGTGTGATAATGTGTGTATGCATATGTGTACATGTGTATGCGTGTATATGTGTATATATATATATATATATGTATATATATATATATGTGTGTGTGTGTGTGTGTGTGTGTGTTTGCGCGCGTGTGCGTACGTGTATGTGTGCGCGCGTGTGCGTACGTGTATGTGTGCGCGCGTGTGCGTACGTGTATTTGTGCACGTGTGTGCGTTATTATCCACAAGAACAAAATTAAAAGATAGAGTTAGTTCATAGTCAAGGAAGAAAAATAAAAACAAGGGAGAAGGAAGGGGGCAACAAGAAACAAATGGGAAGAAGAACAAAAAGAACAACATTATGAAGAACAACAAGAACAACACAAACAAGAGAAGAATAAGAACAAGGAAAAAATGAAGAGGAAGGAGTAGAAGAAGAAGGACAAAAAGAGAGATAACCTCAAGAACAAGAAGAACAAGCCCAAGAAAGAGAAGAATAAGATTAATAAGGAAAAACAAGAAGGAAAAGGAGGAGGGGAGGAGGAGGAGGAGGAGGAGGAGGAGACCTAAATGAAGATGAAGAAGAACAACAACAACAAGAAAGAGGAGAATAAGAAGAACAAGGAAAAAACAAGAGGAAGAAGAAGGCGAAGGAGAAGTAGAAGAAGAACAGCAAGGACGAGAAGGACAAGAACAAGGAGAACAAGATAAAAAGAATAACAAGAATGAGAACAAGAACAACAAAATAAGAATAACAAAAAGAGACGAAGAACAAGAAGAACAACAAGGAGGACGAGGACAAGAACAAGGAGAAGCCCAAAAAGAACGAGACCAAGAAGAATAACAAGAATAAGAACAAGAACAACAAAAAGAACAAGACGAAGAACAAGAAGTAGGAGAAGAAGGAAGTAAGAAAAAAAAAAAGAGAGAAACGAAAAGCGAAAAAGAAGAGGGAGAAAGAGACAACAGATTCCGCCAAGTTTGCAGTAAGACAAATACGGAAAGCCGAAAAGAAAACGGAGGCCTGGAAAGCAGATGCAAATGAAGAACCACAAAACCGAACGAGAAAGAAGGAGAAAATATTTCATTAACCGCCAAAATATTCCCAACTTGCCTACGAATCGCTGCCTGAAGCAAAGCGATGCATCAGAGGAAATGTGCTCTCTCTCTCTCTCTCTCTTTCTCTCTCTCTCTCTCTTTTCTCAGTCTTCCATCAATACTTCTTGGTACAGACTTCACTTCCTTCATGAACTGACGACGAAGACGACGACGACAAAAACGACGACGCTGATGATGATTATGATTATGATGACGATGATGAGATGATGATGATGATGATGATGATTACCATGATGATGATGATGATGATGATGATGATGATGATGATTACCATGATGATGATGATGATGATGATGATGATGATGATTACCATGATGATGATGATGATGATGACGACGATGACCATGATGATGACGACAACGACGACGACCCCAGATATCTCTATTTTGGTCTTCGTCGCACAACCTCCAACTTCCTGATCGTCGTCGTCGTCGTCGCCGTCGTCGTCGTCACCCTCTGTAGAATTATCGACAAATGACTGCACTAGTGAATCCCTTTCTTGCGGAACGCTGCACACCAGTACTCCAGCCTCTGCTCACCATCTCTATCACCATCACCATCTCTAATCCTCGTTACTATAAACTTCACAACCAGATAGGATCAACGTCCTTGTATTAAAAAAAAAAAAAAAAAAAAAAAAAAAAAAAAAAAAAAAAAAAAAAAAAAAAAAAAAAAAAAAAAAAAAAAAAAAAAAAAAAAAAATTGTGGTCATTCACGATTTTTTCCACCATTTCCGTCACCATCTTCATCACTTTCACCAAAGCTACCAACGCGTGTTATCACCAGAACCAAAACCAATCTCTATTGACATCACGATCACAAAGTCTGTCTTGACATCCGTAGACATCTTCAAATTATTACCACCGCAAACAAGGTCATCATATTAAAACAACAGGGCAGGACTCGCAGTAATGGATTTAAACTGGACAAATTTAGATTTAAGAAGGAAATATACAAGAAATGGTTTACTAATAGAGTGGTCAACGAATGGAACTGACTTAGTAACCATGTAGTGAGCGCTGAAACTATCAGTTGTTTTAAGAAACGATTAGACAACTTTATGGATGGGGAAGACAGGTGGTGATGGATACGGAGGTGCCTAGCGTAGGCCTTATGGTCTCTTGCAGTCTCCTTCATTCTTATGTTCTAGTTAATAACCATGTAATAAGCGCTAAAACAATTGATTGTTTTAAGTGAAGATTAGATAACTTTATGGGTAGGAATGACAGGTGGTATGGAACATGGAACTGCCTAGTGTAGGCCTTATGGTCTCTTGCAGTCTCCTTCATTCTTATGTTCTTATGAACTTTTGTGACAACCTCTTTAGATCAGTCGCAGAGCGTTCGTTCATTACAGAAGATTAATCTTCATTTAGAATAAGAATGTTGATCATTTTTTCTATCTTCCATTATTCTTTCCTTTTGTTACCTTTCCTTAAATCTTTCCCACCGCCTCTACAACTCTCCGATGAGGTAAGTTCCCCAAGGAAAGTCCCTTTAACTAGCAAGTGGTTCATTTGTACTGAATAGAATCGTATGACGTCATTGGAAATACAAAAGCCGACACGGGAATCGTGTGGTTTAGTCCGCGGTTAAACATCGAAAGCAACATTGGAATTTTCATTGGATCAAGACTCTTCCAGAAACCTCTTGTTATCACAGAACAGCTGTTGTTACAAACTGCTTTTAAACCAGCGCTTCTAATTTTCTGGACAATCTCGCATTCCAAAGAGCTGTCTTGAGCTCGTCGATCAACTGGAGATTTCCTAAAATATACATAAATAAATAAATGAACAAATAAAAATAATTTAAGTGAAATGTCTGTTATGGTGTCTAACAAAAGAAGAGGAACGAATATTTCTACTCAGGAATTAGTTTTATTGTCCTATTTGTCTCGCAAAAAGATAAACTGGAAAAGGAAAAATTTTCTCAGTTAACATAGCACACACAAACCCACAGATACGCAATGTTTACAATTTATTTATCATTGTTATCATTTTTTCGCATCCGACCTAGTTATGGACCAAAAGGTCACCTGTTGGCATGCTCCTCCTTTGTAATCTTCAACATATTCTCTCAATGTATCGTAAATAAACATAAGTCTGTTCATGCAACAGAACTGAACACATCCAATGTGAACATCGTACTCAGATTTTGTCCAATACTCTCTCTCTCTCACTCTCTCACTCACACACACACACACACACACACACACACACACACACACACACACACACACACACACACACACACACACACACACACACACAAAGGCTCAGAAACGGCTTCCCTTCCCAGATCTCTAAATGAGAGTGGTCTGGAAGAGATTCAAGACAATATACCCAAAGTAAGATCGGATCTACTACCAAATGTAACGGATCAAGTGAGCTCCTTTCTTATGAAATATGAAGCCATTGTCTAAAGAGAAAATGTACACAGACGAGGGAGGATAGAGTAGGGGGGGGGAAGAGAGAGGGCGACGTGAAAGGGATAAGCTCCCAAGTACTCACCCCGCACCCGAGGACGAAGAGAACGCCCAGAAGACGGACAAAGGAGGTAATGAGTAAGACGTGGAGAGGGGGATAGGGAGGAAGGGTCCCTCGCTAGGATGCGTCCGCTTATAGGGATGTGTCCGCTGAGGGGGTGATTAAGGAGTGGCAAACGAGGCAGACTGGGTAGGAGTGGAGGAAAGGGGGTAATGGCAGGACCTGCTCGTGGTGAAAGTCGGAAATGGTGAAGAAATAGTGAGAATGTATTATGCGAAGTGGACTCGGGGTCCTCTGAAAGTGGATTAAGTTCTTTCGAAAGTGGATCAAGCCCCTTCAAAAGTGGATCATGCTCCTTCGAAGGTGGATCAAGCTCCTTCAAAGGTGGATCAAGCCCCTTCGAAGGTGGATCAAGCCCCTTCTAAGGTGGATCAAGCTTCTCCGGAGGTGGATCAAGCTCCTACGAAGGTGGATCAAGCTTCTTCGGAGGTGGATCAATTTCCTTCGAAGCCACCAATACTGATAATTTTAAGAAACTTGCTTGACAAAGAGTAGATAAAAAAAGTTTTTAGACAAGTGAAATAAAGAAAGCCTCCACATATTTATAGACCAGTTTTACCCACAAACATGATTGGGAAGGCACATACATACATACATACATACATGCATATACCAAAGGCACACACGAGAGGTAGCCAAAAAAGAAAAAAGCATAGAAACCACTCCCATCCATTTCATCCCCTACATACTCCATTGCCCTCCACCCTCCTCCCTCCCTGCTATCTTGGCACCTCCTGGATGACGGGTCATCCCTGCATCCTGTCCACTGCCCTGGGTCAGAAGCAGTGTCGCAAGATACAGCACATCCACAGCAAGGCCGCTTTATTAATTCGGGATGATTATCAACCAGAATTAAATGGATTAAGTACCCAGAAAATTTATCATTTAGATATTGGAAATCGTATTGGTTATTATTTCACCTCGCTCTATTTAATTCTATTTTATTTTATTCGTCTGTTTCAATATCATGAAAATCCTCCAAGAAAGATATTAACAAGTAGAATCTTATGAACCATACAAAAGCTTATGCATATTTCATTCTTGGGTGATTGAAATCCGGCACACACGCGCGCGCGCGCACACACACACACACATACACATAAACACATACACACAACACACACACACAACACAAACACACGCACACATAACACATACACACAACATACACACACACACAACACAAACACACACGCGGACACACACAACACACACACACACACAACACACACGAACACATACACACACGCACACACAAAACACACACACACTCGACTGCAATTAAACTCAGCCGCCCGCTGGCCGCATAGCAGAACCACATCAGACTTAAAGGTTGCTGCTGCTGCAGCTGCCTTTGCTGACGCTTTGACAGTCGCTTAAACACCGGCGCAAGTTACGCTGACGTCACGCGCCCGCCGTTACAAGCAAAAATGCGTACTAGCGTTACAACTCCGCAGGAGTTACTCTACGCATTTGTTATATTCATGAAATGTAAGATTTTTTTTTTAACATGGAAAATGGTGTGCATGTATTTTCGTGAATATAGTGGTGTATTGTTCTATAAATTTATGTATGCCTAAATGTAAGTTATATGTATACATATGCATATGTAAGTTATACGTATATATGTTATACATATATGCATATATATATATATACATATATACACATGTGTACGTGCATGTGTATGTACTGTATATGTAAATTCATATTCTTGTAGGCTGGGACGAGAATTTGTGATATACAATTCAATGAATATGATCTTTTTCAGCATTAATTAAACTATTTGCGCTAAGCTCTATCGCTTTCTTGAGACCTATTCCCTGTAAAATAAAGTCCCTTTGTGTGTGTGTGTGTGTGTGTGTGTGTGTGTGTGTGTGCGTGTGTGTGTGTGTGTGTGTGTGTGTTTTTCCAAAGTATTCCAAACGTTTTGTTACTCACGGTTCTTCCTTCAGGGGAGCGGTTACAATATATATATATATATATATATATATATATATATATATATATATATACATATATATATACATATATATATATATATATATATATATATATATATACACACACATATATATTGCACGATGATGATCGCAGAAAGATCGAAGACAAGATTTTTTTTTTTTTTTTTTTTTTTTTTTTTTTTTGATGACAATAACTGTTGCCTTTTGTTTTACTGACTGGAAACCGGGAGCCCCACTGTAACTGGTAACTATCCTCGGTGGCTTTACAGGAAGCGACTGTTGTCTGTGTCCTATTTGTGTCAGTTTGTTTCTAACCTGGTACAAAGAGGTGATCAGTCACCGGTTGTCAGAGTAAAAAAGTGGAGGAAAATGGGCCAAAGCTAAATGAAAGAACTGAACTCGATCCGGGAACCGATTATCAGCCCCTCAGGACTGCGCCTCCGGACAGAGGTAAGAGACTTGTTGGGATTTGAAGATCAGTGGGAAGTACTCCTGGGCAATTGTTCAACTCACGCCATCATGGCCTCCTAGCCCCTTTCTGCATCGAAGGTGCAGTATACCAGTACTCTCACTCATCAGTACGATCAATATAATGGTGCACTAACTTCACTCTCCTTTCACAACTATAAGATTCGCTGTAACACTTCACATACACTTCTCACTATGTAAACAACTTTACCAAACCGGATGAAGCTGTCATGCTGAGTTACAGAGGCTGTATCACATCCTAGAGGATAGACCGATGGTCCTGCATTGGTCTCTCCAGGCTTAACACACTTAATGTTGTGAAAGATAATTTACTTTTCCTCACCCCTTTCCCACAATGCAATGTCTATTGATAACTAGCGAGCCTTACAAGTCGAGAAAGAGATGCTAAGAGTCAGACAAGTAACAATGGTCTCAAACTGTCTGGAAATAGAGTTAATTTGGAAGTGGGTAGAAACAACTTCGCTAACCGTGTAGTTAATAAATGGAATAAACTTCCTGCAGAGGCAGTGCAATGTAGTTCAGTTCGAAGCTTTATGAAACATTTAGGTAAACACCTAAAAAAGATGCTCTAATGACTATCATTTAAAATTATGTTTGTTTTGTTATCATTGTTCGTTTGTTTATTATTATTTGCTTGATTCTCATTTATAATTAGTTATATGTCAATTTACTATTTACTATTTACCTGTTTGTTTATTATTTAACTATACCTATGCATTTATGTATTTTATGATTTACATTATTATAGTTTTTATTGATTTATTGATCATTATTATGATTTTTTCGCATCCGACCTATATATGGACCAAAAGGTCTCCTGTCAGCATGCTCCGCCTTTGTAATCCTTTGTAATTACAGAAAAAAAAAGATGAGCTCCCTTTCTGGCAATCAGCTGGAGCTCTTGCCATATGGTGAGTCTACATTTTTCAAGGTTTGTTGAAATAGTTTCGTATCTCATTTGTCAATGTAAATATGACACGAACTGCTTTACCTGACGACTACGAGTTGGGATAGGGGTGCTGTAAAATACAGTACGTGATAAACCAAGAACGGGTATACAGTGTTATGACGATGTTGGGGACTTTTGTTGCTTTCGTTTGATGCAATTTGAGATTTTAAATTAAGATAATCATTATCATAATTATTATCCTTATCATCTTTATTATTATAATTATTATTGTTATTATCATTGTTATTATTATTATCATTATCATTATTATTGCAACTTTTTTTTTAAATGTTCAGTTTGCGAACTGCATTGCGAAATTTGCGACAAATGCATGTCAAGAACCGTCTAACTTGCGAACTGTAATGCTTACAAACTACCCGGACATATTCCCAAATTGCGAAACGTTTTGCTGACAAACCTAGAGTGAGAAAATTTTCAATTTGGCAACAATAATGCGAACATTGCGAAATATCTAAGTTGCGAACCACTACGCGAAGAAATGTACCATTCCGCTCGCGGTCCGCAACTACTGCAGCGACGCCGGGCTGACAGTCCGCAACTTCACTGCCAACACGTTCCGCAATATAACAACAACAACAACAACCTTCACGCAAGATGACCTTCAGAGCATTAATTCTAATTTTGGCTACCCCCCCTTGTAAGGGTGAAAAACCCTTGGTATATGCATGCAAGAAAAGAAAAAAAAAAACAGGCACAGCTTTATGAACTTCGAGATACAATATATGAAAACACTCGTTAGTATCTGATATATATCAGCACACACACCTATATATATATATATATATATATATATATATATATATATATATATATATATATATATATATATAAACACATATGTAGTAGCGCATTTGCAAATAACACACAAGAAACCCACAGTCGGACAAAAAAAACTTCGAATGAAAGAAGATCCTGTATTTTGGCTACCGAGTGTAGCCCTCTTCAGGAAATTAGTTTCCTGAAGAAGGCTACAGTTGGTAGCCGAAATATAGAATCTTCTTCCATTCGAAGTTTATTTTCTCCGGCTGTGGGTTTCTTGTGTTATGTGTATATATATATATATATATATATATATATATATATATATATATATATATATATATATATTCATATATACACACACATATATATATATTCATATATACACACACACATATATATATATAATATATATATATATATATATACATGTATATATATATACACACACACACATATATATATATATAATATATACATATACACTGAATGGTTCCCAGTGATCAATTAATATCTTTTTTCAACCACAAATCACTTTAATGTCCATGCCATCGCAGTCGAGACTGAAGAATCGCTCGATGGAGGCATCCGTTGGAAATTGAAACATGGACGAGCTCGTCCACGTTTCAATTTCCAACGGATGCCTCCATCGAGCTATTCTTCAGTCTCGACTGCGATAGCATGGAATTAAAAGTGATTTGTGGTTAAAAATATATATATATATATGTATATATATATATATATATATATATATACATATATGTATATATATATAATATATATATATCATATACATATATATAATATATATATTTATATATATGTATTGAATGATGGTGGAGAAAGAAATGAGGAAATAGAAGGAGAATTTAACGTTGACGTTTCGACTTGACAGTGTCTTTATCTTTGATAAAGACACTGTGAGGTCGAAACGTCAACGTTAAATTCTCTATTTCCTCATTTCTTTCTCCATCATCATTCCACATCTGTCAATATTTCATTCAATATATATATATATATATATATATATATATATATATATATATATATAAACACACACACACACACACACACTGTGCGAAACTAGTCAAAGAATAAACTCTTGTTCTACTTCTGTGTTTCCCTCTACTCCTCTTACATGTATACGGACACACACACACACACACACACACACACACACACACACATATATATATATATATATATATATATATATATATATATATATATATATATATATATATATATGCAAAGTAGACCACTTGGAAAAAGAAACTAACGAAGCAGAGCGTTTTCGTATATTACATCTTCAGTGCAAAAATCACTTTTTCACTGGATGTAATTTTTGTAATATACGAAAACGCTCTGGTTCGTTAGTTTTTTTTTTTCCAAGTGGTCTACTTTGCATAAGTGAACACACGTACCCGTGTTCTTATATATATATATATATATATATATATATATATATACATTATATATATACATAGTATGTACACAGAAAACAAACCAATAAAGAAGATTATGTCCACTATGTATCAGGTCTCCTACACGCATACAGAACATGTAGCTCAAAATATATAGAAGAGGAAATGAAACACATAGTGTTAATATTTCAAAAGTTAAGCTATATAAAGTGATTGATTATGCAGTTAAAAACGAAAGCAGAAGAGATAATGGAAAGAGCAACAAATAACAAGGAAGAAATAAGAAAATGATAAGAACAATATTCTAGTCATCTCGAACTCTACAGCATTGGCAAAAATAAGAAAGTATATAGAACAAACAATTAAATTACACACACACACACACACACACACACACACACACACACACACACACTCTCTCTCTCTCTCTCTCTCGTGGCGTAGTGGTAGAGTTCCCCGCCACCATTGTGGCGCTGCGAGTCGTTACTCCAACTCTCGTGGGTGTGCGTGAGCGTGTAAAGGTCACAACATTACCCATAGATCGGTCATATATGAACTCTGAGCTCTCTTCCGGGAGGGAAATAGCTGTCGATCACTAGTCCATCTCGTGATCCAAGACCATGGTGAATCACACACAAACACACATTATATATATATATATATATATATATATATATATATATATATATATACTGTATATATATATGCAGATACATGTACACAGGATATCAAGTGAAAATTTTTATTTGTAGTCTTGCAAGCAAAAGGGACATATGTGTCCTTACATATATTTGACAACGTTGTCTGCTTGAATAAACAAACCTTCAAATAAAACAGCATTACCTTATGCTCTAAAGCACACAGGCGAGTGACTAACAACATTCGCGATGTAGAATGAAGGAAATTTATGTAGATTTAAAAATACGAAAGCCTGTTGGAACTGTAGAAGATTCTGTAGTACAATTCTGCATTGCTCAGGCAAAGTGTATTGTTGAAATTATATACAAGATCTGATTTGTGCATCACCCAAATATTATAGTTCGGGGGGGGGGAGAGGGGGAGACGGGGGGATGAGGGGAGAGGGAGAGACGAGGGGGAGGAGGGGAGAGGGGGAGACGGGGGGGGAGGAGGGGAGAGAGAGGGGATAGCAGGCTTCCATATTAGAGAGGGAAAGAAATCTATTATGATACAATCCAGGAACCCTCAGTGTATTTCAGAATTATCGGACGTACCGACCGAAGCAAACTGACAGACCAAACGCTCGATATAACAAAAAGATATCTGCAGTACGGCCTACCACACATAAAAAAGATACTTTCAATCAAGGTACTGTAATACATAGGAAGAGGTCTATGTATTATGCTACTGAAATACAGAGACACAGGCTTAAGTATTGGCGCGGAGTGGAAGGGATGGTGGGAGTGTGTGTGTGGGGGGGGGAGAGGGGGAGAGGGGGGGAGAGGGGGAGGGAGGGGGGGATAGTAGGAGTGTGGGGGAGCTCTCATCAGCAAACCCGGTTGGCAAATCCTATTTCCCGACGAGACGTGGCTATATTAGACTTTTTTGGAAAAAGCAAAATGGCTGCATGGAAAAATGTTTTTTCCTTTTCCCGTGCAATATATTACAACACAAAAAAATGAATAAAATTCCAAAAATTATTTTTAGATACAAACTCCCACGGCCCAGCCCTGCCCTGGCCTGCTCTCTCTCTCTCTCTCTCTCTTTCTCTCACACATTCTCTTTAGTATTTTCTCACTTCTTTTTCTCTCTTTTCGTCTTATGCGTACACTTCTTCCTATCCATTTTTAATATCACTCTCTTATTCTTGTTCATCTTCCTTTACTTCCTTATGCAATGCATATCTATAGTCACACACACACACACACACACACACACACACGCACAAACAAATTGGACGAAACAATAGTATGTGCAAAAAAACCATATACAAGAATTTAAGGACAGAGTAGATGCTGAAAGATACAAAGACGGGTCACTACGAGCATAGCTCCCTTCCCGTGTAATACAACTAGGTAAACACACACACACACACACACACACACACACACACACACACACACAGCGTACACACACGCTGCTTGCTGGTATTAGCGTCCCGGGTACCACGCTCGAAGTCCCGAATTTAAGCTGCCCTCCCAGCTTGGGAAAAAAATAATTAAAGCTACAAGCCATTACTGTTCTCTTGAGCGTGAGGATAGTGGTGTAAGGTCCCATGGTCAACCCTAGATAGGGCAATATTGTAAGCTCTGAGCTCTCATCCGGGAGGGTAACTGCTGTCGATCACGAGCTCAGCACCTGGTTCATGACCATGGCGATTCACACACACACACACACACACACACACTCACATTCGTTATAAACTATTTTGTGAAAAGTTGTGATGACTGCAGAGGCAGAAGAAACTGTATATGGAATTTAGAAAGACAGAGAGAGAAATATAGATAGAGATAGAGGAAGAGAGATAGAGAATGACGGGGTAGAAGAAACGAGGCGGAGGACAAATACAATTTCTAAAAAAAAAAAAAAAATCAAAGTGAAACGTGGTCATTAACATAGAAATGTCACGGGGGCGCGCATGCGCAGTGACGGTTGGAGGGTGCCTTGTCTCTGGGTGGCGGGACCTGGGACCGTCACCCCAAGCACTCCACGTTTACCAAACAAACAGCGGCCGGGTTTGGAACGGCTGAAAAATTGAAATGGGATGCGATGGCGCCACTCTCTTTTCGCGTAAAACTTGTCTAGGTAGATATACACATTTACGCAAACAATGTCTGTTTGTCTTTCTTTTCCTCTATGTCTTTCTCTCTCTCTCTCTCTCTCTCTCTCTCTCTCCCCCTCTCCCTCCCCAACACACACACGTACACTAAATTGGAAATCTTGTTGCAGTACCTTTTTGGTGTTGATATCGCCATGGAACTCTGGTGCGTCTTGTAGGGACTTCAAAGTTGGAAAATGTGAAGAACTACTTGCCGCCAGTTGCATTCAAAAAGCTTAAGCTTCAACTTAAAAGCACAAAAAGAGTCACGTAAATTGGTCGCTAATTTCTTGCGCCCTTACAGTCTCGTAATACAAGTGTTCTGTCATATCTACTATGATAACTAGATCCTGAACCCATTCTTCGTCTTTCAGTTCCTGCATATCCCTTCCTTTCTCAGGCATAAACCTCTGTATTTGATTTTTTAATTCATAAAAACGCTTCAGAACATCAGCGTGATAAGGGAGAATCCGCCCGTGAGTGTGAACTTCCTCAATTAAAGGGTCATTTAGACGGTCAAACGGTTTGACAAACCCGGTTTGTCAGACAACTGTTTGAAGTGATGTTCGACCGTGTGAATAGGGTATTTGGTTGTCAAACACATTCGACAAACGTGTTTGACGACCAAATACCCCATTCACACGGTCAAACATCACTTCAAACACTTGTCTGACAAGCCGGGTTTGTCAAACTGTTTGACCGTCTAAATGGCCCTTAAGCTGTTGCACTGTCTGTGGCTCAGACCTCACGCACGTATGAAGTTCACGGCCTTGATAACAACATCCATGACATGACCCGTCTTTAATGTCTCACTGCAGGGCACTTCTCTGTGAATTATGCAATGAATACTGAATTTGATGGTCTGAGTTTACAGCTAGTAATTTTTCCTTTAGCTTATTTACCAAGCCGGCTTTTCTTCCAGCCTGTACCCAGATTCACAATTTTCATCCAGGCAACATCTATTTCATCTAGTGCTCCTACCAAATTGAAAAATATATCATCCCCCGTTGTTGTTCCCTTCATTGGCACCAGTTTCACGAATTCTTTGGTTACCTGCATATTTCCATCTACACATACTGCAAGTTGTTCCGTCCCAGTTACATCTGTACTTTCATCAATTGCTACAGAAAATGCTAAACAAATTTAGCAACTTTTTCTTCGAGTTGACTATTAATATTTTCTGCTACAGAAAATGCTAAACAAATTTAGCAACTTTTTCTTTGAGTTGACTATTAAGATTCTCTTATAACTCATTAGTTCCATCTGAAGTTGTATTTCTTGAGAGGCTTATGTTTGCAAATGATTGATGTTTTTCAGGGCAAATATCTTCTCTGGCCAACAAAATACATTTCTTTATAAAGTTCCCCTCCGAAAAAGGCTTCGAAGACACAGCTTTTTCTTGTGCAATCCTGTAACTTGCCCGAACTAGACTCTCACTGCATTAATAAACACGTTTAAAGACTGACTCTAGTTTTTGAGTGACTGCTCTAACTCTCTAACTTTTCCTTCACGCAACTTCCCACTATATTCATCATACTTCAAAGCTTGAGTACTTGCGTAATGCCTGCGAATGTTATATTCCTTTGCCACAGCTAAGTTTTGCTTAAAAAATCAAACAATTTGGTTTTCCATTCACTTCATCAAAAAATACAAATGTGGTCCGCGGTCCGTCCTACACCATCATCGTGACTGCCAGTTTCCACAAGAAACTCAACTCAATTTACGAGGCTAAGAGTGTTTTCTCTATGCCTTCCTCGTTCAGGTAGACAGTGGTTCCAGGGGCCGATGCAAGACAGGAGGCTTGCACCATCTTTGTCACGACCGAAGACGCAAACGGTACGACAAAGTTTCCAATCTAATTGGCCTATCACACCCAGAGGCTCATCTGGACAACATGATCGCGCATAGTTAAGGATTGGGGAGAGTCGGGTCGTGTAGAAAACGTAGAACTCACCGATACCACCAACCTACAGAGGAAAGGGGGAAATGTTCTCGCAAAATTGATGGTCTGAAGCAACGTTTCCCAACTTAGGGTGCTGAAATCAATTATAGGGCGTGTTGGGAAGTGATGCACACAAAAATCACATTGATATATGTATCATTCAACAAGAACCCACTGTGTTGGATAAGAAGAAATGAAATAAATGATATCCATATATTTCGATCACGGACTGTGATCCTCTTCAGTGGAATACGTATTCGTATTCCACTGAAGAGGATCAGTCCGTGATCGAAATATATGGATATCATTTATTTCATTTCTTCTTATCCAACACAGTGGGTTCTTGTTGAATTTTACGAATGTGTTACGACATTACTTTGTAGTTATATGTATCATGGATTACCTAGTTGTGCATATTTGACTTTTTCCATGCTATTTTATTTTTCTAGGGTGTTCTTATTTCTTCTACAAACAATATTGTCATTTTTTCAGTTCTAAGGAATCAAGAAAATAAATCATCAAGCAGTACACTTCACTTTCTTTTATCCTTCTAATAACAAGATAAGGGTGCTGGACTGCTTAGACATGACAACAGGGGGTGCTATGGTCGGAAAAGGTTGGGAAACGCTGGTCTGAAGCATGCTCAGGGATTATAGTCCTTATTCCCTTATATCTTAAGGCTGATTGTTAGAACACATCGCAACCTCTTCGAGCTCCCAAAATTCTTTTAAGACTGCATCTAAGTTATGACTTGCCTCTCCCTCGACAGACTGGGTTAGGTTAAGGTTTGTGCGGTCCTCTAGACCAAGGTTTACCAAGGTTTATCCTTTGTCTTTCCCACTCCCTCTACTTAGTACCCCCAAAACCTTTTGTCTATCAAAAGGAGGGAAACTGCGTTTTGGTGCGTCAGTCCACGTTGATCGTATAAGGAGCGTCCGTTTTCTTTTCAAAATTTCTTAAAGAACAGCGGCTCCTACGCTCTTCTACACTACCTTCTCGTTGCCTCCCGCCCATTTATCAAAAATGTAACATTATCAGAAAAAATAAGTTATATGAGTCAGTGATACCAATCTAGCTGAGAAACTAGATGTATTCGATCACTGAGGTAAAACAACGCATTAAAAAAATGTCGCGTAGACCTTAATGGGGATTTAGAACCGTTGATCTATACAACATACTTCCTTTTCCCTTGATGGTAATAATTACAATAATAGTAATAACAATAACAAGAACGACAATCGGGGGAATTACGTCAATCAGTACGTTCCGTTTTCTGTGTGTGTTTTAAGCTGATCCAAGGACGTTCTCTGTACTTACCATGGATGGGAGTGCGGGGAGTTGGGGGGGGGGAGAGGAGTTCCTGCTTCTGACGTACTCCACTGGGGAGTCTCCACAACTCCACTTTGGTCATCACACCACAAACACCGACACGAACCACATAACACTCACGAGACGCTGGGCGGGAACGAGAGAAGGGGAATAGAGGGGGAGAGGGGGAATAAGGGGGAGAGGGGAGATACGGGGGAGAGGGGAGATACGGGGATAAGGGGGAGGGGGGATAAGGGGGAGGGGGGGAAAGGGGGTAGGGGGGAAACGGGGGAGAAGGGGGGATACGGGGGAGGGGGGATGAGGGGGGAGGGGGGATAAGGGGGAGGGGGATAAGGGGGAGGGGGGGTGATAAGGGGGATAAGGGGGGAGGGGGGATAAGGGGGAGGTGGGATAAAGGTGAGGGGGATAAGGGGGAGGGGGATAAGGGGGGAGGGGGGGGATAAGGGGGAGGAGGTGATAAGGGGGGATAAGGGGGAGGGGGGATAAGGGGGAGGGGGTGATAAGGGGGTAAGGGGGGATAAGGGGGAGGGGGGAATAAGGGGGGAGGGGGATTAAGGGGGGATAAGGGGGAGGGGGGATAAGGGGGGGGATAAGGGGGAGGGGGGATAAGGGGGAGGGGGAATAGGGGAGGGGGGGGATAAGGGGGGGATAAGGGGGAGAGGGAAAAGGGGGAGGGGGATAAGGGGGAGGGGGGGATAAGGGGGCGAGGGGGGATAAGGGGGGATATAAGGGGGAGGGGGGATAAGGGGAGGGGGATAAGGGGGGGGAATAGGGGATGGGGGATAAGGGGGTTGGGGGGATAAGGGGGAGGGGGGAGATGATAGGGGGTAAGGGGGATAAGGGGGGGATAAGGGGAGGGGGATAGGGGGAGGGGGATAAGGGGAGGAGGGATAGGGGAGGGGGATAAGGGGAGGGGGATAGGGGGAGGGGGAGAAGGGGAGGGAGGGGGGAATAAGGGGCAGGGGGGGGATAAGGGGGAGGGGGGATAAGGGGGAGGGGGGATAAGGGGGAGGGGGGATAAGGGGGAGGGGGGATAAGGGGGAGGGGGGATAAGGGGGAGGGGGGATAAGGGGGAGGGGGGATAAGGGGGAGGGGGGATAAGGTGGAGGGGGGATAAGGGGTGAGGGGGAGGAGGGGGGATGAGGGGAGGGGGGATAAGGGGGAGGGGGGATAAGGGGGGAGGGGGATAAGGGGGAGGGGATGGATAAGAAAAAACACAGTAAACACAAAAAAATATATTAAAAAGAGGAGGGGGGGGGGGAGATATAATAAGGGAGCATAAGGGGGAGGGGGGATAAGGGGAGAAGTGGAGGAGAGAGAGAGAGAGAGAAGAAAGGAGAAGAGAGGGAGAGAGAGAGAGACGGAGAGTAAGGAGAGGAGAGACGAGAGAGATGAGATGTCGGGAGGAGATGAGGAGAGAGAGATGGGAGAGAGGAGCCGAGCTGAGATCAGCGAGAGAGAGAGAGAGAGAGAGAGAGAGAGCTCACCTCTCAACCCTCTTCACGCGCTGGTCACTACTCAAAAGAAAGATATTAGCGTATTTGGCGCCAAATGCACCACGGCGTCCGGCGCCAAAGGCAGGAGAGAGAAAAAGGACAATTCTGATTGGCTGTCGCCATTCGTTGTCTTTGGACAATTCGCGCTCCTCCGAGAGGGGCTCGTTAACGAGCGAATTACCAATTGCATGACGAGGAAACGACCGTCGCGTTGTCAGACACAAACAATCAGAACGACCGAAATCTCATACCACTAACGACCAATTCGAGATGACGTCACTAACGTTGCTGGTTAGGGAAATATGACACTCTTCTCTCCCTCCCCCCCAGTTCATCCTCCCCCCCTTCCCTTTCTTCCCCCCCAGTCCACCTCATCTCCCTCCCACCCCCCTCTCCCATACCCCCCTTCCCCCCCTCTCCCTGTCCACGATCCTCTCTACTCCCCCCTTCCTCTTCCTCTCTCGTCCCCCCTCCTCTTCCCTTCCCCCTCCTCTCCCATCTCCCTCTTCCCTTCTTCCCCCTCTCCCCTACCCTCTTCCTCCTCCTCCGCTTCCTTATCTCCTTTCCCCTCCACCCACTCCCTCCCTCCCCCTACCCCTTCCCACTCCTCGCCCATCCCTCCTCCTCCTTCGCCCATCTCCCCCTCCCCCTCCCTCCTCTCTCTTCCACCTCCCCTACCCCCTTCTCCCCCCTCTCCCTTATAAACAACTTCGGTCGCAATTTTTTTTTTAAATCTTAAAATATCATTAATGAGAAACCGAACGACAAATTAAGAGGAACTAAAACTAGATAGATTCTAATCACATTGATGAAATGTTCTTGAAAGTCTAAAATACTCTCAGCGGAGGTCGTCTTGTGGCAGTTCAAACTCGACAACAGCGGACGAGATTGGGTTCAGGGAAGCCATCGTCGGCGCCTTCTCCAATTGGTCGTTAGCGGTGGTCAGATCCCGGTCGATCTGATTGTTTGTGTCTAACGGTTGGTAGTTCGCTCGTTAGCGAGGCTTATTGGAGGAGACCAAAACGTTCAAAGACAGTGAATGACAATAACCTTTACAGCCAATCATTAAAGTCGTTGTTTTTTTTCTCTCTCTCTCTCTCTCTCTCTCTCTCTCTCTCTCTCTCTCTCTCTCTCTCTCTCTCTCTCTCTCTCTATATATATATATATTATATATATATATATATGTAAATGTATATGTATATGTATATGTATATGTAAATGTGTACGTATATGTAAATGTAAATGTATGTGTCTGTATATGTATATATATATGTAAATGTATATGTATATGTATATGTATATGTATATGTATACGTATATGTATATGTATATGTATATGTATATGTATACGTATATGTATATGTATATGTATATGTATATGTATATATATATGTATCTATACGTATATGTATATGTATATGTATATGTATATGTATATGTATATGTGTCTTCCCCCCCCCTCTCTCTCTCTCTCTCTCTCTCTCTCTCTCTCTCTCTCTCTCTCTCTCTCTCTCTCTCTCTCTCTCTCTCTCTCTCTCTCTCTCTCTCTCTCTCTCTCTCTCTCTCTCTCTCTCTCTCTCTCTCCTTTGACGCCAGTGGCCGTGATCTACCTGCGTTCCACTACGAGTGAGCAGGGTCTACAAGGGTAGTGCTCTCTCCCCCTCCCCCTTTCTCTCCTTCCCGGCCAGTGTCTCGTTCGTCAGCGGTTGCGATCGTTCTTAGTGTCTGTGCTATTGTGTTGTGACTTGTTGTGTTGTAAGTGACGTCAAGCTAAAGAGGAGTTGTGAGTAATCCCCAGCGGAGTACGTGTTTCTTCCGGGTGGAGCGGCACCTCCTCGACGTCCCTCTTCCTCGGTAAGTGTAAAGGACGGCCGTGGCTCGGCTTTACACACACACACAACGGAATACGCAAACATAATCACACACACACACACGCACACACGCACACACACACACACACACACACACACACACACACACACACACACACACACACACACACACACACACACACACACACACACACACACACACACACACACACACACACACACACACTCTCTCTCACTGGCATACTTCACTGGTTGTTGTTATTACTGTATTATTGTTATTATCATCATTATTATCATCAGGTGTATTGGCTGCATGTTATTGTGAGGTTAAAATCTGCTCAGTACCGTGCAGCTAATACTTTAGGATATGGGGCTCCCCTACGGACCAGAGTCACAGATAATTTTGTCTGTGGTACAGGAAATCTCTATTCATATTATATTCATTTATTAAACTGCGACTGTCTCTCTGTTGTACTGTCTCCCTCACATTCTTAACACTGTCCTGTACCATTTCTCTGAATATACATTTCCTCTTTCGTCGAACCCTATGGTAGGGGAGAAAGAATACCGTCACCGAGGGGGTGGGGGGGAGGGTGGGGGTGGTGAGAGAATATGTGTGAATGATATTTTGACGTTTGACGCAGCCCGAAGGGATTTCTCCCCGTCTTCTATTTTTCTGCATGAAGGGACGGAGAGAGGGGGTCGCCGATTAAGTGAAGCGGCCTTGCTGTGGATATGCTACGTCTTGCTGCATTGCTCTTTTGACCTAGGGCAGTGGGCGAGATGCAGGGATGACCCGTCATCCAAGAGGAGCCAAGAAAAGAGGGAAGGTGGGAGGGGTGGTATATGTATGTGTATGTATGTATGTATGTATGTATGTATGTATGTATGTATGTATGTATGTATGTATGTATGCTAATAAGAACACGGGTACGTGTGTTCACTTATGCAAAGTAGACCACTTGGAAAAAGAAAATAACGAAGCAGAGCGCTTTCGTATATTACATCTTCAGTGCAAAAAATACAGCATGCGTATGTATGTATGTATGTATGTATGTATGCATGTATGCATGTATGCATGTATGTATGTATGTATGTATGCATGTATGTATGTATGTAGATCAGCGGTTCTTAACTTGGGGGTGGGGAGAGTGAAGGATCAGTAACGTGCACAGACATTGCAAGGGGGGAGGGTAGGTGCTTTGGGCAGGAAATTGGGCACTTCACTCCTTTGTATTATTCGTATTTGGCAACTATCCAGTAGGGTGCAACATCATTTCCCACATAATAATTTCTGAATGTTAAGAAAATGGAAAAAATGCCTGTGAGAAATAATTTTTCATTCATTTTTATATATCTTTTGTGATGAAGGGCAATTTTGGAGCACAGGGCAAAGGGGCAAGTGCTTGGGCACCCCCAGCACCCACACCCCCCTCTGCACGGGCCTGGGGAGGATACGTGTATCTCCCCCCCTCAAGGGGGTACGAGACTTTGTCTGTATAAAGACGGTGCAATTATCCAGTCTTGCATCGACCCCTTGTGTCTGTCTCCTCGAGTGAGGAGAGCACCAGAAGATGTAAATGCTCTCGGTCTCGTAAAGCCCCTGGTCATACCTACGCGACTTAAAGGAGTTCGTTTAAATAGAAACGACGTAGGCCCCTTTCATATTAGGCAACTAGTGGCGGTCACTAGTTGCCTAGTGTGAAAGTCTCGGGCAACTGCAAGCAACCAGTGACTGTCACCGAGTTGTGGAATCCTTTCTCATCATCTCATTAGTCGAAAGAATGGCATCAATGGAGGAGGTGTTTCTGTTGGCTTTGCTGGTCAAGAAAAAGAGACGGTCGGTGACGGCAGCTGCCAGTAACGGTCACTTTTTAACGGAGCGGGCAACAACCATAGCCTGTTGCGCAACCGGGCAACCGCAGTGACGTAGTGTGAAAGGCTCAATTTAAAATAATGATAGGCAACTAGTGACCAGGTTGCCAAGTGTGAAAGGTGCTTTAGGTTACAATCTTTCATTATTTTTCGAATCTCCAAATGTCAAATCACCTTTGTGTCCCACATTGAGAAGCTGAATGATGAACTACGAGAAGTTAAACCTAAAATCCGAATACCAGACACATTATTGAATTGTAGACTTAAGGAAGTCTAGAATTACTGTTAGCGAAGTCGTTTTCCAGCTTTTTAAATTCACAACATTTGACGAGGAGCGTGATAGCGTGACCAGGGCTTAAAATGGAGTGGGGTTCCCTATGAAGACGAGTAGTCAAGTTGGCGGTGTATTAGCCCAAGCACGCTTTCAGTCGATGCGGCGCGGGAACTCCACTCACGCGCAGTTTGAAGTTGTCAAAGTGACGTACAGTCTTTTCCAGTCCTGTTTCCGACCACCACCTTGTACGGTGGCCCTTTGGTTTCTCTCACTCATGGTTAGCGCCAGGTGGCTGTTTCATATTCATCTATTTCATGGCTGGGGAGGAGATTCATTCCAATTGGAGCATTGTCTTGAATTCTTTTTAATAAACCGAGGAACAACACAAATCAGGCTGGTCGCCGGTGGTCGGAAACAGGTCGTAAGATTAATGTGGCTGAGCCCGTCGTCATGTTGGTTAACAACAGGCAAACTATATCCTCAATCCCAATTACCAGTAGCCTGTTAGCGAGGAAGTGTTTGTAAGTGGTTGAGAGTAAGACGTATTTTGACTGATTTGGTTAGAAGGATAATTTAGAAATTATCAAAGTGGAATTCATAAAAGGCCAATTCGGGTCAACTGTTGAGATCGTTTGAGTAGAAACGACTATGGTTACGATTTTTTTCTCCGAATTTCTAAATGTCAAAACCTTTGCGTCGTATATTGAGAAATTTAATGACAAACTAAGAGAAGCTGAACCTATACGAATGTTAGACACATTGTTGGGATATTCTAAGAGAAGTCTAGATTACAGTAAGGTAAGTCTTCTAGATATTCAAATTCGAGGCACCCTTGCCAAGCCTTCCAGAAGTCCCCGGCACCCTTATTAGAAAATCTAAATTCTAGTTTGTCAGTGTTTTGTTGATTCAACATCAGTGTAACAAAATTTTGTCCCTGGATAATATGAAAATATTCATCTTTACACTGATGCTGCTTTAATGAACAAAAATGGATGACAGAGAGAGTCGGTAATACGAAAATTACTTTTGCCCTCAATTTTGGCGGCACATCGGTTGGGAACCACTGCACTACAGATTTGAGTCATGGTTTGTAATACGATCAAGGTTGGGGGTCGCGGTCTGTAGCAATCTCGTTCAAGAAAGGTCCACGAGAAGTGAGCGTTGACAGTCCATTGTAATCTGCAGTTTCCGTAAGGGAGCGCGGTCTATTGTAACCTCGTTCAAAAGGGGTCTGCAAGGAGAGGAAGGGGGTAATTGTCCGTGGTGGAGTGTCTGTATGAGGGGGGAGGGATTGTCTCCTGGAAGTTAAGCATTGTAAACTTAGATTGACGACCGTGAGAGTGTCATAGATGAGGTACAGGTGGGTGAAACGGTTATACGTTTTTAGCACCGTCTAAGTGATTGATTTGTTTATCTATTAATCTGTTCTGTTTGTTTATTCATTTATCTGTTTTATCAATTTGCATATTTGTCCATTTATTTTATTTAGTTTTTTATTTAGTTCTTTTTTATTTTATTTTATTCATTTATTCATTATTAGACTCTTATTTTGTGTAGTAGGTGACCGTTATAATATAATAAATTTCACGGTTGTCTGACAACAGCTGAAGCTCACATTTTGGTCATAATTAAGTGGAAAATATTTAACCATTTCCTTTTATGCAAAAAACGTCTTCCTGATTCAACTTGGCCAAAATTGTTCGACCAAGAAATGGAAAAATATTGCCAGAAAGAGGCAGATTTGTAAAAATACAAAACTTCCTGAATATCGAAATTGTTACAGGAGATAATTATCGAGGAATATTTGATTAAAAAAGAAAAACAACTCGAAATCATAATCGTTGAAAATTCCATTGAAAATCCAAAAACGTCTATAATCATCATCATCATCATCATCATCATCATCATCATCATCATCATCATCATCATCATCATCATCATCATCATCATCATCATCATAATAAGGATGAATCCATAACAATTGCAAACAAAATTGTAATTTCATTTAGCACATATGACTTAAACTATTTGATTTGTGGTTATAAGATCCTATCTCACCCAGTTACCTATATTTCATTGACAAATGAAGACCTTTCTATCACGATTCATAATTTCCCAGACACGAACATTACGTTGTCTTAGCCCAACCATAAAAGAATGGCCAAAGAATTCATAATTCCCATCCGTATTAAGGACTGGCTGACTGTGACATTTTTCTGACTACGTAAATTTTTTTAAACACCTTCCAGTTTTCAAGAGAAAACGTACTAGAATATTCAACATCACAGCTTAACGTCCACATTTTGTAATCAAAGCTGAAAGATTTGGTTGGTAATTGACTCGTCCCAGGCTGCGCTACACCCCATATGCCAACAACTTTGATACCTCATCGACAATTACTTATTTATATACGTAAATATTTGCCAGAAGGTGATCACTGGATATATTTTTTGTATCACCCGCACTTTAGTGGGTAATAAACTGTAAATAATTCCGTCAGTTATGATTCGAGAGTGTCTTGTGTGTCAACACAGGACATAGCTACACCTTTGTACTAGGTTTGACGCTCCTTGAACGTAATAAATTGATTAAAACAAAATTGACTCGTCCGGTGAGGCTGGTTGAGGAACTACTTTTCATCCACAAGGAGCTAAGATGAAATGGGACAACAAATGGATGTGGGATGGATGAAGAATGGATGTATGCTTTGGTCGAGCTACAAAGGGCATTTTGGGTATATGTATGTATATTGCTGTGATGCCCATAGCTATGTTAAGGTATGGAATCACCAACATTCATTCTACTCGATTCAATTTAACGTCAGGAGACTCCCTCTATCAGAAGGGGTTTGTAGCGTGGAATTTAATGAACCTTGCCCTTAATTCAACTCGCTGCTGGCAGAGTTCGAACCGCCAACACGACGACCTCCTTCGCAAGTAGCGGTTCCTTAACCAGCTCGGCCAGTGATATTCTTAAATTCATTAATATGTTTTTGGCAGTTATCTCTCGTTATATAAGGTAATAAGATATTGGGTATTTTTATTTTGTTATGTTGTTTTTACCTTTCACATAGAGATGCATGTTGATATATTTGGACGATTATTTGTATGGCTTAGAACAGTCTTACCCTTTTTCAGTGCCCGGTCCCCTTGATATCTGAGAAAATGTTCTCATACCCCCATCCAATACAAATACAAGGCAAACCTATGAGAAGGATTAGTGGTACAAACCTTGGTTTGCTTTCTCATAGTAAACATACAGTACCACTGCACTGGGGGTACCATGTCTCGTACCCCCAGGGGCTTCCTACCCCCCTTGGGGGTACAGGTGTCCCCAGGTTAAGAACCACTGGCTTAGAAACATGTATCTTAACTTGAGCCACGTTGACTGAGGCTGTTGATGCCTAGTCGGTACCGGAGTTCGATGACGGCTGCGGCGGTTCGGTGACGCAGTTCGATGACGGCTGCGGCGGTTCGGTGACGCAGTTCGATGACGGCTGCGGCGGTTCGGTGGCACAGAGGCGAGGTTCCTCTTTGCATTGTCATCTTCGTCTCATCAGAAGTGAGGAATGAAGACTTGGATCGACGAAAGGAAGGCAGAAGAGTTTTTTTTTCTTTCTTTTTTTTCATGTGTGTGGGGAGAGAAGAAATGGGAGCACGAGGATGCGTAAAGAAACGAAAGGGTGGAGAATAAGAAAGACTAGAAAGAAAGAAACGCCCAGAAAAAGGAAAATTGGAGAAGTATGGAATGGTCGTTATCAATTTCGTTGTTTGTTTCTATACTACTCGTTCTTGTTATTTCCCCAATCTTGCGTCGCATGTGGGAAGGGGAGGGAAGGAGAAAGGACCGAAGGAACGGGAAGAGATCAATAGAAAGAATAGGAAAAGAGGGAGAATGGAGAAAGATGAAGAGAAGAAGTAAAGGTCCACCAGGATAAAATGGGGAAGGACAGGATCGAGAATCGCAAAGGATAAAGTGAGAGATAAGAAAGAGAGAATCAAGTGGAATCCAAAAAGGAGCACAATTTGTTAAGGAAGAGAAAGGGAGGGATTGGGAAAAAGACGTGAATTTCGTGGAGTTTTTGTGTAAAGGTTAGTTAAGGAAAGGAGGTGAAAGTATTGGGAGATAGGAAGGGATTGAGAAGAAGACGTGAATTTCGTGAAGAGTTTTTGTGTAAAGGTTAGTTAAGGAAAGGAGGTGGAGTGATAGGGAGAGAGGCAAGAATAAACCAGAGCACAGGAACAGGAGAAAGGAGAGGGAAATGGTTGGTTTCTGAATACTGATGGAAGAAGGAGAAATGTGAGATCAACCAAAAGCGGTTAGAAGCTGTAATTGACGGTTATGGTTGTGACGGTGTAACAATGGTGGTTAAAGTGGTGGCGAAAGACCAATGGTGGTGATGGTAATGGTAATAGTAATCATAATGAAAATTGATCAAGTTGATGATGATGACGGTTGTGGTGTTGGTCCAGCTATTGGTGTTGTTGGTGGTGGGGATGGTGTTGGTGTTGGGAGGATTGGTTCAAGACGCCGAGGAGATCCCAAAAGGTGAAAATGTGGTGGGGAATCTGAAATGAGGCCTAGGCTCAGGACCCCAGACGGTTGCGTCGATGCTTCTGTTTATTAAAATAAACAGAAAAATCGCCGGGGGGGGGGGGTTCAATACCAAAAGAAGTAAAGGAGGAGGAAAAGGATGATAAAGAAGAGAAGAAAGATGAAGAGGAGGAGGAAGAGGATAACGAAGAGGAGGAAGAGGAGGAAAAGGGTGATAAAAAAGAGAAGAAAGATAAAGAGGAAGAGGAGGAAAAGGGTGATAAAGAAGAGAAGAGATATGAAGGAAGGAGAAAGAGGATGACGAAGAGGAGGAGGAAGAGGATGATGAAGAAGAGGAGAAAGAGGAGGAGGATGAAGACGAAATGGTGTAAGAGGATGACGAAGAAGAGAAGAAAGATGAAGAGGAAGAAGATGACGAAGACGAGGAAAAGAAAGAGGATGATGAAAAAGAGAAGAAAGATGAAGAGGAGGAGGAGGAAGAAGAAGATGATGAAGAGGAGGAGGAGGAAGAGATAAGATAGAGTTCAAAAAGAGAAAGATGAAGAATGGTTCGGCCACATAAAGTTTGGAAGGAACTTGTCCCATCGTGGAGGAAAAGAGAGAAAGAGAGAGAAAAAGAGTAGAGGGAGGAATGAAAGGGAGGAATAGGGAGTTCAGGAATAGAATAGGGAGGAGTAGGAAGGGGGGAGGGGAGAGGGAGGAAGAGAAAGGGAAGGAAAGAAAAGGAGTGAGGATGAGGAAGGATAGAAAATGGGAAGGACAAAGGGGAATGTAATTAAGAAGGAAGGGATATGAGAAGGTGAGGGGCATACATCAGGAGACGCGTAACTGCGGCCGAAGCCGAGGGGGAAGGAGGAGTTTGTTCCTGAAGAGTAGGGATCTCCCTCAGCTGATGAAAACCATCTGGTCAGGGGAAAGGTTAAAAACAATTGCTTCTGTGGTTGGGATCTTGTTCTTTATTGAGATAAAGAATGATGAACACTTTTAACTTGTACTGTCCTTCCTGTCTTCTGCCTTAACTAAGGCCCCTTTCACATTAGGCAACTAGTGACCGTCACTAGTGGCGGTCACTAGTTGCCGAGTGTGAAAGTCTCGGGCAACTGCAAGCAACCAGTGACTGTCACCGAGTTGTGGAATCCTTTCTCATCATCTCATTAGTCGAGAGAATGGCATCAATGGAGGAGGTGCTTCTTCTGTTGGCTTTGCTGGTCAAGAACAAAGAGACGGTCGGTGACGACAACTGTCAGTGACGGTCACTTGTTACCGGAGCGGGCAACAGCCATAGCCTGTTGCGCAACCGGACAACCGCAGTGACGTAGTGTGAAAGGCTCAATTTAGAATAATGGTAGGCAACTAGTGACCGTCACTAGATACAGAGGACCGTAAAATTAACCTTGATATTTACGGGAGTACATGTACGTACTTACAAAAGAAGACTATGTTAGCTTTTTTCAACCTAATTATTTTTCATTAAATTTTTAATGTAAGGGGCCTACGTCTAGAGGCGCTGAGTAACTACGGCCGAAGCCGTCAACTTTGCCCTGTTATGCGTCTGGACTGTTAATCCTTCAGGGGACATCAGATTGTACGATATGATCAAATTCTCTTAAGAATGAGGGATAGACTTCAAGTAAGCTTGGGTTTAGTCTAAAGTTAGATAAATCTAGAAAGAGGAGGGGAGAAAGAGGAGGAAGAGGAAGAGGAGGAGGAGGAGGTGTGGGGGACAGGAAGCTGACGAAAGGGAAGAAGGTAAAACTACTTAGCCCATCTACTTCTGTGGCCATGTTAGATATGTAAAGTAGACAAAAAACTGAAGGAGGTGATCATTCCAACGGGTTGTCTACTCTGATGGTTATGGTAGATCTGTAGATACAAGAAGTAGTTGGTTACAGCGATCACTCCAGACTCCCACCCTTCTTTTCACAGCCACAGCAGCCTTCCTCAACCCGCCCCCCCCCACCGTCACCCTTCACAGCCACAGCATGAACGAGGTCATGACCTATGATAAGTGGCACTGTGCCAACACGTCTCTTCTTCTGTAGGGTCCTCGTTTCTTATGATCTGCTGTTCAGTCCTTGCTGGTTTCTCCTCTCCTTCCTCTTCTTTCTCATCTTCCTCCTCTCATTGCTCTTCCTCATTCCTCCTACTTCGTTCTCTTCCTATTCGTCTTCATCTTCCTCCTCTTCCTCCTCTTCTTCCTTCCTCCTATCTCATCCTCTTCCTCTTCTTTCTCTTCTTCCTTTTATCCTCCTCATCCTCATTTTCCTGCCCCTCCTCCTCTTCTTTCCTCTCCTGCTCCTCTTTCTCTTCATTCCCTTTCTCTTCCTTCTTCTTCTTCCTCTTCCTCTCTATTCACTCCACTGATGCAGTTTTCAGTCTAAGAGGCTTTCTCCTTCTCCTCCTACTATTCCTCCTCCCAACCCTCCTCCCACTCCTCCCAACCCTCCTCCTCCTCCCAACCCTCCTCCCACCCCTCCTCCTCCTCCTACTCTCCCTCATCTTCCTCCCACTCCTCTTCTCACTCCTCCTCTTCTCACTCCTCCTCTTCTCACTCCTCCTCCTCTCATTCCTCCTCTTCTTAGTTCATATATACACTCATCTCATTGTTCACACACACACACACACACACACACACACACACACACACACACACACACACACACACACACACACACACACACACACACACACACACACACACACGATTTTTTCTTTTTTCATTTCCAAATTTCATCCCTCCCTCCCTCCCTCCCTCCCTCCCTCCCTCCCTCCCTCCCTCCCACTCCCACCCAGCTGACGTTTATCTTCCTTCTCTCCCCTCCCCCACCCTAAATGCACATCCCCCCCACCTACCCTTTCCCCTCCTTGATTGAAATTGTTCGAAAGGATAGAAGCGCTGGTAAAATATTCATATATATATATATATACATATATATATATATATATATATATATATATGTGTGTATGTATATATATATATATATATATATATATATATATATATACGTATATATATATATATACATAATATATTTTTAATTTTATTTCACTTGTTTAGTGATTAATTAATCAATTGATATATGTATTTACTTGTTCACTCGTGTATTCATTTGTTTATTTATACATTTATTTATTTCATTGTTATCATCAATATATATATATATATATATATATATATATGTGTGTGTGTGTGTGTGTGTGTGTGTGTGTGTGTGTGTGTGTGCGTGTGTGTGTGTGTGTGATTAAGACAGATTGAACATTTTTAGAAGCCCTACCAAGGGATTCGAACCCTGACCTGTGCGTTCATAATCATAAGCTCAGTCGCTAGCGTCTTGACTTCGTAATTATGCACGCACAGGTCAGGGTTCGAATCCCTTGGCAGAGCTTCTAAGAATGTTACACATACACACATATATATATATATATATATATATATATATATATATGTATATATATATATATATTCCACGTATTTCCAGTTCCTCTCGGCCAGTTCTCTTGGAAGACCTTTGGCTACATTCTTGAGACTTCGATTTTGTCCCTCTCCCCCTCTCCCCCTCTCCCCCTCTCCCCCACTCTCCCCCTCCCTCTCCCCCCTCCCCCTCTCCCCCTCCCCCTCTCCCCCTCCCCATCTCCCCCCACGAAGTCTAACCGTCTTGAGTGATATTCGCCTCTCTCCCCCCTCTCCCCCACCTTTCGTGATTCGCATTTTAATCCCCCCTGACCCTCTCCTGATCTCCCCCCTTCCCCCCTTTCCTCCCTTCCCCCACTTTCCTCCATCCCAAACCCCGTCTCACCCCTCCTCCTCTTCCTACTCCTCCTTCTCCTCCTCCCCCTACCTCCAGCATCTCCTCTCTCTCTCTCTCTCTCTCTCTCTCTCTCTCTCTCTCTCTCTCTCTCTCTCTCTCTCTCTCTCTCTCTCTCTCTCTCTCTCTCTCTCTCTCTCTCTCTCTATCTCTCTCTATCTATCTCTATATATCTCTATCTCTCTCTCTCTCTCTCTCTCTCTTTCAAAGACCAAATGGTCTTTATTGTGGAAGGAAGAAGACAATAAACTTTTCCTCTTCCTCCTCCTCCTCCTCCCCTCCCCTTCTTCTTCTTCCTCCTCCCCTTCTTCTTCCTCCTCCCTTCTCCCCATCCTTTTCCTCCTCCTCTTCTTCCTCATCTTCCTCCCCATGTCCTCTTCTTTCTCTTCCTCCTCATATCCTCTTCCTACTCTTCCCCCTTCCCCCTTCCCATCCTCTTCCTCCTCTTCCCACTCTTCCCCTCTTCCTCCTCTCCATTGTTTCCTTCTCCCCATACTCTTTCTCCTCTTCCTCCCCCGATCTGCCTCCTCCTATTCCTCCTCCTCTTCCTCCTCCTCTTCCTCCCCCGATCTTCCTCCTCCTCTTCCTCCCCCGATCTTCCTCCTCCTCTTCCTCCTCCTCTTCCACTTATTTTTTCTCACTCTCTTCCTTCTCCTCTTCATCTTCCTTCCCCTGCCCCATTCTCTTTCTCCTCCTCCTACCCCGATCCTCCTCCTCCTCTTCCTCCTCCTCTTCCACTTACTTTTTCTCACTCACTTCCTCCTCTTCATCCTCCTCCTCCTCTTCCACTTACTTTTTCTCACTCTCTTCCTTCTCCTCTTCATCTTCCTTCCCCTGCCCCATTCTCTTTCTCCTCCTCCTACCCCGATCCTCCTCCTCCTCTTCCTCCTCCTCTTCCACTTACTTTTTCTCACTCTCTTCCTTCTCCTCTTCATCTTCTTCCTCCTCCTCCTCCTCCTCCTCTTCCTTTGTCACCTTGACCCAACAAATTCGTACTTGGGCATGACGAATCTTCTTTCCTGTCTCACTTCACTAAATTTATTCTAATTTTCTCACGTTTCACCCAGTCGTGTCTCACGTGCAATGGTGACGTCATCGTAAGCGTGCTTTCTCACGTTCGCTTAGGTGTGGGTTCGAATCCCGCACTGCTATCCGATTCCCAGCAGTGATTTTTTTGTTTATTTGTTTACTGTAAGGTAACTGTCACGAGTTGTAGTTTTGTTTGTTCACCTCGAGAAAGAGGTGCATCAAATTCCACGAGTTACAATAATAACAAGAATAAACCCGAAGATATTCCTAGAGCAGATATGAGCCTATCTAGAAGAAAAGTAGAGTAAAAGAAGAAGTTATTCAATTTCTCCGAAGGAAAATTAAATCCAAATTACAGCAATAGAAAAAAAAGTCAACAAATATTGGTGTTCCTAAAACAGATGGGAATTTATGTCAAAACAAGAGGACACCGTGTCCGTAATGCGAACGGAAAATCGACACAGATTTCTGGATACCAAATAATACCTGGGGTGGTCAGATGCGTAATTATGTATTCCCAAGAGTAGATCCAAATTTATGCAGTAGGAAACAATAACAAGGTGTGGAATCTACGCCAATAGGTGCCGAAAAACAGCACCCGAAGTCGTCAAATTATCCTATTAAGCGATTGAACTATTGGGGGAATAGATAACTAACAGAGTAATAGTCACAGCTGGGAATCGGTGGATGAGAGGAGGATTCGAACCCGCGACTAAGTGAATACGAGACTGATGACGTCACAATGACGCGCAGAGGTTCTGAGGTAGGGACGAAAACGCGGTTTCTGTAGTGTGAAGAATTAATGCAGAACCGGATTTCTGGTTGGAACCGAAACCCATGCATATGATTGTGTCCGGAAATTGTGAGTACACGTGTCCGCAGTCAGAAATGCATCTGACAGCTTGAGTTGATGAATACTGATTTACGACCGTGGTTGATTTCTCCTGTTGGTAAATGCGTCACACACACACGAAGCTGTTGGTATACGAATGTGGTTACAGAGGCAATTCAAGATTGTGTTCGGAAGAATGTTGGATATGAGGTTAGTAGAGAAAGGAGATTAAAGATAAAAGATTTGTGTTTGGTGGTCATACTTTTTTGAGTTTTCTCTCCGGTCTAGATCAGTGTTTTTTAAATAAACACCTATATATAATTTATTCTATATTATTTGTTTTTGTTTTGTTATCATTTGTCTGTTTGATTTTCATTTATTATTAGTTATATGTCAATTCATTATTATTCACTATTTACCTGTTTGTTGTTTGACTGTGCCTATGCGTTTATTTGTGTATTTTATTTGATATTTACATTATTATAGTTTTTACTTATTTATTTATTGTTATTATTAGGACTTTTTTTCGCATCCGACCTAGATATGAACCAAAAGGTCTCCTGTCGGTATGCTCCGCCTTTGTAATCCTTTGTTATGTTATAACTCAAAGTTATATTTAACCTTCTGAGAAGGGGAGTGTTAAATTGGTTTTTGGTGTCTTGGTAAAAAAATTCACCTTCTTCTTTCACAGTTTATGTTAATTTGCAGTTTTCCAGATCTGTGTCATAGCATCTCAGATTTTTTCTTTCTTTCTTTCTTTTTTCAATTTTCGTGGAATTTTTTTTTGACATGACTCAACTATTCTGACAGAATTGTAGACAAACTTAACTACAACGTTCTTAAGGATGATCATAGAAAATTTCATAAATGGAAGGCTGCTCCATAAGTTTCATATTAAGTGTAGACATATTTAATGTCTACACTTAATATGAAATATCAGATAAACAGGAATTTAAAGAAACAAACTGGGCGAGGTCATTTTTCTTTGGGAATAGTCGAGTATCTGGACGTTTCAAGCAAAGATGGGAACTGATTTAACAAGAGGGAGAATAGTTTATGAAAACATAATATGTACTTTATAAAGGATTTGTGGGGAATCTTGTCACAGCCATGGCGTTTCTCAGAGAGATGGGAATGCTCGGACAGACACTAGGAAACGACAACAACAGTTAACGAACATAACCGTGGAGAGCACTACTTGTAACATGTTATCTCTTTCCATTAGCATCCAAGTGTAATGTTTCACCTCACCCAACGCTTCTACTTTTTTTTTCGTCTTTTCATAGGATTTTTTTGGCCAAAATAAAAATTTTAAAGACTGCTGGGCTATTTCTTTTAACTTCTGGAAACTTCTAGAATCGTTTTCTCTCATAATCCTTCGAACTTCACATCGACGCATCGTCAAACACATGAGTAAGTTTTCGTCGCTCCAGATCTCCACCACCACCACCTCCCCCTCCCACACACATCCACTTCTGCCATCTTCTCTTCTTTGGATGGAGTGAATGCTCCTCATCCTGTCTCCCCCCTCCTCCTCCATCTCCTCCTTCTCCTCCTCTTCCTCCTCCTTCTCCTCCTTCTCCTCCCCATCTCCTCCTTCTCCACTTCCTCCTCATTTTCCACCTCCTCATTTTCCACCTCCTCCTCTTCCTCCTCCAACTCCTCCTCCTCCAACTCCTCCTCCTCCTCCATCTCCTCCTTCTCCACTTCCTCCTCATTTTCCACCTCCTCATTTTCCACATCCTCCTCTTCCTGCTCCTCCTCCTCCTCCTTCTCCTCCTCCTCCTCTTCCTCCTCCTTCTTCTCCACCTCCTAATTTTCCACCTCCTCTTCCTTCTTTTTCTCTTCCTCCTGCTTCTTCTCCTCCTCCTCCTCTTCCTCCTCCTCCTCCACCTTCTCCTTTTCCACCTCCTCCTCTTCCTCCTTTACTCATCCTCCTTCTCCTTCTCCTCCTCCTCTTCCATCTCCACCTCCTCTTCCTCCTCTTCCATCTCCTCCTCCTCCTCCCCCTCCCCTCATTCCCTCCCTCATCCCCCTCCTCTTTCTCTTCTTCCTCCTCCTTCCTCTTCCTAGCTCTCGTCCTCCTCCTCCTCCTCCTTCTCTCCCTCACCCCCCTCCTCTTCCTCCTCCTTCTCTTTCCATTCTTCTTCCTTATTAACGTCTCTTCCTTAAAACCAGTTTGTGTTTCTGCCCACGTTCCAGGATGCCACCTACTCCTTCCAGTCCAGGTCCCTCTTTTTCCTCGAATTCTACGATAATTCTTTTCCTCTTCCTCTTCCTCTTCTTCTTCGCTTCCTCAGCCATCTACCATCCACTGCTTACCATCCATCATCCACCATTCACCATCTACTCACCAAAAATCATCCACAATCCATCAGTAACTAACTCTCGTCATCCACCACCCACGATCCACCATCCAAAATCCACTATCCACCACCCACGATCCACCATCCACGACCCACCATCCACCACCCAACATCCATCATCCAGCACCTATTATCCACAATCCACTACCCCCTATCCAATACCCATCACAAACTAGATGCCACCCACTAAAACAGTACTCACCAAACGCCATTACAAACCTACAGGAACCATGTCTCACTATCCACCATCCACTTACCTCTACTAGGTTTCTGCGACCCCCTCTCCCCCACCCCCACCAAAAAAAAAAAAAGAAAAAAAAAGAAAAAAAAATCTGGATCCTATCGAAGTCGAGGAACTCCAGATCGAGACGTCTTGGTCTAGACTCTAGAGGAACCTCAGAAGTTCCTCTCCTCTCTGTTCCTTGTCGCATCGACCCCGCTCTCTCTCTCTCTCTCTCTCTCTCTCTCTCTCTCTCTCTCTCTCTCTCTCTCTCTCTCTCTCTCTCTCTCTCTCTCTCTCTCTCTCTCTCTCTCTCTCTCTCTCTCTCTCTCTCTCTCTCTCTCTCTCTCTCTCTCTCTCTCTCTCTCTCTCTCTCTCTCTCTCTCTCTCTCTCTCTCTCTCTCTCTCTCTCTCTCTCTCTCTCTCTGAGATGGAGATGGATAAAAGGAGGTATCCTTCTCTTTCCTTTAACCTCTTCGTTGTCAATTCTTTCAACTCTTTCCTCCCTACTCGTCTATCTCCTCCTCCTACCCTCCTGGTCCCCTTCAATCGATCAATTTCCATCGTTTCTTCTATACCTTTCGTTCTATTAATTCCTTCCTTCCTCCCTTCCTTCCTTCCTCTCTGAATAAGGTATTGACCGCAAAGTGTTATGTTGTCTATATTCCAGAGGGTTTACTTAC
This sequence comes from Oratosquilla oratoria, assembly GCF_046742065.1. Lineage (NCBI taxonomy): Eukaryota > Metazoa > Arthropoda > Malacostraca > Stomatopoda > Squillidae > Oratosquilla > Oratosquilla oratoria. Next base: position 41,923,926 of record NC_134796.1, read on the forward strand.
GTCCTTACGGACCAGAGTCACGTAGGGGGGTATTTAACTAGTCTTCGACTATCCTGCCTTCCTGCTGCCCTCCTTTAGATTCCCCAAGGATAGAAGCGCTGGTTACTGGCGAAAAGAAAAACATATTTCCTCCGCTATCAGTACTTCCCTTCCCTCCTGTTCTGCGGATTTTACTGCCGCCCCTCGTTCTCCAACTCTCCCATCTTCCACCACTTTCCTTCCGTCCTCTCCATCCTCCTCCTCCTCCTCTTCCTCCTCTTCCTTCTCCTCTTCCTCCTCCTTCTCCTCCCACTTCCCCTCCTCAACCCCTTCCGCTCCTAGACTGCTTCCTTCTTCAAACATTTTCTGTGTTTGTGCTCAGACTTAACAAACGCTGACCCGCCACTTTTTCCAATTTTGCCATTTTTTTTTTCTCCTTTTTTATCTGTTCTTCCTGTTCCTTTCCCACACTCGGGTTTTTGGGGCTGTGGTTAAAGGAATTTACTATTCCTGATTAGGTCTTCCTGTGCGTTAAGGACCCCCCCGTTCTGTTTTATGCAAATGGGATTTTCTTTTGTGACTCGACTTCCTGTGTGATATCGTCCGTCATCTTTTCCGTCACCCAAAAGAGAACCTGAAGCCGATTCTTGATGGAATCCCATCTTAACCTTAAAACTGTTCTTCAGTCCCATTACAACCCTCGCCATCGTCACATTATCCTCATACTCATCCTGTACCTCCTTCACACACTTCCACGAGAATAGAAGCGTTGGTAAAATGCAGTCCGTAACAACAACACAGTTCTGTAACTCCCGAATTCCTCGCACGCTGACTGTACGCTGCTGTAGGCTTTCTCTAAATCCATTAACACTATCTCGATACACTGTCATAGGTTTTCCTTAGTTCCACAAACACTTGGTATGCTGTCATAAGCCGTCTCTAAGTCTACAAATACACAATGGAACTCTAAATGGCCATCTTCCATACGTTCCCGCCGAGATTCTATCAGTACCTTGTCACAGACTTTCTCTAAATCCACAAACATACAATGCGACTCTTTGTAAGCTTTTTCCCGTACGTTTTCCACCAAGATTCTATCAGTACCTTGTCACAGACTTTCTCTAAATCCACAAACATACAATGCAACTCTTTGTAAGCTTTTTTCCATAAGTTTCCCCCAAGATTCTATCAGTACCTTGTCACAGACTTTCTCTAAATCCACAAACATACAATGCGACTCTTTGTAAGCTTTTTCCCTTACGTTTCCCCTAAGATTCCTCTCCCTGTCTGGATCTTGTTCCTAGCACTTCGCGAGTACCTCTGCAATAGTTACCCAGTTCTCTGACACCTCCTCACCTCTGTCCATGCCCTAGAGCAGCGGTCTCCAACCTTTCCTGGCTTGAGGCAGGCACCCTTGCCAAGCCTTTCAGAAGTCCCCGGCACCCTGATTAGAAAATCTAAATTCTAGTTTGTCAGTATTTTGTTGATTCAACATCAGTGTAACAAAATTTTGTCCCTGGATAATATGAAGATACTCATCTTTACACTGATGCTACTTCAATGAACAAAAATGGATGACAGAGAGAGTCGGTAATACGAAAATTATTTTTTCCCTCTATTTTGGCGGCACCCTCCCTCAGTTGATCTCACGGCACTCTTTGGTGCCGCGGCACACCGGTTGGGAACTACTACCCTAGAGTCTGCCTCACGCCCTCTTTTCGACTTCCTTCATCTGGTTCTGGGTCAGTCGTCCTCTTTCCCCTCTTCCTCTTCATCCCCTCAGTCATTTTACAGACAGCTATTCGACACTGGTTATATCTCACCACCCCTACTGGTATCCTCACAGTCTTTCATGTTATATGTTCGCAGGAAATAGCCCACCTGGATGTACCTTCCTTTACTTTCATGTACATCGTCTTGTGCCC
>NC_134796.1:41930829-41935829 GCF_046742065.1 Oratosquilla oratoria
CTGTAACTGCACCAGCTGTCCGGGAGTTCCAGCTGTCTCGGGTGCTTTTCCCAGCTGTTTCCGGTGTTGAGGCACTCTTATTAGCTGCCTGCGGCACGGTCCAGTGTTTTTTTTTTATCGAAGATAGTCTTCGCCAATGCCGCACTTTCCCTGCGGTCTAAGTTCTAAATGCAGACGCGCGGTTGAAACTAGAAAAAGTTTGGTTAGATACCAACACACTGCTTATTCATTCTAGCACTGTTTATATACTTATTTGTCGTATTCATGTTAGCATTAATACGGCACTTACAGAAATGTGTGTGTGTGTATGTGCACGTGTGTGTATGCGTGTGTATGTGCACGTGTGTGTGTGTACGTGTGTGTGTGTATGTGTACGTGTGTGTGTGTATGTGTGTGTGTACGTGTGTGTGTGTATGTGTGTGTGTACGTGTGTGTGTGTATGTGTGTGTGTGTGTGTGTGTTCGTAAGTGTGTGTACGTGGGTGTGTATACGTGCGTATATGTACATGGATGTGGGTGCGTTTTACTGATTACATATACACTTACGAGTATGTGGGCATAGTCACAATCCAAGATATGAATTGTAACAGACTAACAAAAGAAATTTACATTTTAGTCTGGCAGCGGGATTGAGCAAAACTAGGCAATGGAAACATAAAAAGCACAACCAATTCTTAATAAGAATGAAAATTTTCACCAATATTTCTTAAACCTATACTTGATCAAGTTTCCATCCTAAAACATAGAATATAGCTATTGCAATACACAGATAATCCCTATCCTAAAACATAGATATCTATTGAGATATACTAAGTCAGTGGCTCCCAATCGGTGTGCCGCGGCACCAAAGAGTGCCGCCAAAATTGAGGACAAAAATAATTGTCGTATTACCGACTCTCTCTGTCATCCATTTTTGTTAATTAAAACAGCATCAGTGTAAAGATGAGTATTTTCATATTATCCAGGGACAAAATTTTGTTACACTGATGCTGCATCAACAAAATACTGACAAACTAGAATTTAGATTTTCCTAATAAGGGTGCCAGGGACTTCTGAAAGGCTTGGCAAGGGGGCCTCAAGCCAGAAAAGGTTGGGAACCAATGTACTAGACTGTAGTAGATGTGATTTCCGAGCTGTATACAATATGTAGTTAATGTTTTGTAAACACTTTAAATATATATTAGCCCAAAGATGTTATTAACAAGGTGCCCATTCGTAATCTACAATCCTGTTGTATGCATTATATCGTGACTATTGAAAACATAAAAATATAAAAATACAGGAGACTGCAAGAGACCATAAGGCCTACACTAGGCAGTTCCATGACTCGTACCACTTGTCATACGTATCCATAATGTCATCTAACCTTTTCTTAAAACAACCAATAGATTCAGCGCTCACTAACTACGTGGTTACTAAGCCTATTCTATTCGTTAAGCACTCTGTTGGTAAACCAGTTTTCGCCTATTTCTTTCTTGAATATAGATTTGGTCAATTTAGGTCCATTACTACGTTGTGTAGTGAAGGGAGCTATAGATGCAGCAATCCTACGGAGTCTGTGTAATTGATATCATTGTGGACCACCAACTAAATGTACAATGTCGTGTTGATATGACTTACTGGGGTCATGTAAAACGTCCGGCAACATCAGATTATTTCTGACCCCATTATTTCTCAGAATGGAGATTAGGGTGACATGAACTATTCTCGTATATAAAAAAAAGTCCCTTAAAGTAACAAAGTGGCATGCATCTGAGCATCACAGTATTTGTCATTAGAGCAAGAGAAGTAGGAATATAGTCTTCATTAAGAATTGAAGCGTTTTTTATCTTTGGGAAAGGGGGTAATTTTGTCCATTCTCTCCCTTTTATAAAAATTATCAACCAATACTGGTTTAGGGGAATATCATTTAAAGCCTTTTTGCATCTTGAGACGGGATGTTCATAGCATTTGCAGGAACTACACTGTGAATTAGAAAAAGAACCAAGGACTTTGTTTATGTTGAATGTACTGTCTGCAGTTTGAAATGTGATGTCCGAACCTTTGCAGTAACTACACAAAGTAAATAAAAAATTGGGGCTATACTTACACTGAGTGTAGTATTTATCATCACGATATAATTTTTAGCGCTGTTTCCGGATTGTTGGAAATTTCCTCACTTTTAATATCAGTGTCATAATTATCATCAGTATCATATTTTTGGGTGTTATTAAGGTTTCGTTTTACTCTACGTTTCTGCACCAGGTAATATTCAAACAGCAAGAGTAGAGAGTATTTGATTCTTTGAACTTGTCCTTATGTTTAGATTTAAGAAGGAAATAGCCAAGAATGGTTTACCAGTAAAGTGGTCAACGAATGGTTTAGACTTAGTAACCATATAATAAGCCCTGAGTCTATTGTTTGTTTAAAAAGAAGTTTAGATAACTTTATGGATGGGGATGATGGGATGCAATGGACATTTATTTGTTGTACGTTCTTAAATCAATGTCGACCCCATTCTTGAACTGCTTGATCATAGTTAACCCAATTAAATCATCTTTCATCTTCGTTCTGTCTGTCGTCAGGTTATCTCTATCCTTCTAATTCCTCTCTAGACCATTTTCAGACTTTATTCTAACTTCTACAGGCTATTCAGTGAACTAGTTTATACAAGAACGAAATAGAACATGTAAACAAGGTCATCATAATATAACAACAGGGCAGGACTCGCAGTAATGGGTATAAACTGGACAAATTTAGATTTAAGAAGGAAATAGGCAAGAATTGGTTTACTAATAAGGTGGTCGATGAATGGAATAAACTTAGTAACCATGTAGTAAGCGCTGAAACTATCAGTTGTTTTAAAAAACGATTAGACAACTTTATGGATGGGGATGACAAGTGGTGATGGATACGGAGCTGCCTAGTGTAGGCCTTATGGTCTCTTGCAGTCTCCTTTATTCTTATGTTCTTATGTAGGGTCAAGTCTCTCTCCATATGACATATCTAGAGAGTCCCTCTGCTTCCACTCTCTTCGGTTCTAGAATGCCAGTGACTACCCTCTAGGTTAGCCTCTAACTTAGTGGTTCCCAACCTTTTCTGGCTTGAGGCACCCTTGCCAAGCCTTTCAGAAGTCCCCGGCACCCTTATTAGAAAATCTAAATTCTAGTTTGTCAGTATTTTGTTGATTCAACATCAGTGTAACAAAATTTTGTCCCTGGATAATATGAAAACACTCATCTTTACACTGATGCTGCTTTAATGAACAAAAATGGATGACAGAGAGAGTCGGTAATACGAAAATTATTTTTGCCCTCAATTTTGGCGGCACACTCCCTCAGTTGATCTCACGGCATTCTTTGGTGCCGCGGCACACCGGTTGGGAACCACTGCTTGAGTCTAACTATGCACCCAATTCCCTCCATTCCTTCAATGCCATTTCCTCCACCACTACTCCCTCGTTTTCAACTCCTTACCTTATCGCCTTCTGTCAAGGATCCAATCGTAACAGCTTATTAGAGTCGCCCACACAATCCTCCTCCACCTCCTCCTCCACCTCCTCCACTTCCTCCACCTCCTCCTCCTCCTCCACCTCATTCTCCACCTTCACATTCTCCTCCTATTCCACCTCTTCCAAATCGTCCTCCTCCTCCTCCTCTTCTTCCTCCTCCTCCTCTTCTTCCTCCTCCTCCTCTTCTTCCTCCTCCTCCTCTTCTTCCTCCTCCTCTTCCTTATTCTCCACCTTAACTTTCATCTCCTCCTCCACCTCTTCCACCTCTTTCACCACCTCTTCCACCTCCTCCTCCTCCTCCTCCACCTCTTTCACCTCCTCCACCTCCTCCTCCTCCTCACAACCGGGATCCTTCCTCTGCTGCTGGTGGTTATCGGTGGGGGGTCCCGTCTGCAGCATAAGTCTTTTACAGAATTACCTTCTTTCTTCTTTCCCGTTCCATCCTATTCCCTCCATTTCCTTCCCCTTTCCTACCCTTCTCTCCCCTTCCCTTCCCTTCCCTTCCCTCTCCTACCCTTCCCTTCCCTCCTCCTCACCTCCCTTTCCATTTCTCCTCCCTTCCTCTTTCACCCTCATCCCTCTTCTTCCACTTCCCTTTCCTTCCTACCTACTCCCCTCTTCTCCCCTTCCCTTCCTACCAACTCCCCTCCTTCCCTTCCCTTCATCCCCTTCCCTTCCCCTCCCTACCCTTCCCCTCCCTACCCTTTCCCTCCCTACCCTTCCCCTCCTTCCTCTTCCTTTCCCTTCCTCCTCTAACCTAATCCTCCTCCCCTCCACTCCTCTCTTCACTCCCCTCTTCACTTCTACTCTCCCCTCCACTCTCGTCTCTTCGTCTGTCCTTCCCTTTACTCTCCTCCTCCTTCCCCCTGACCTTTCTCCTGACATCCCTTCTCATTTCCTTCCCCTCCTCTCCCTCCTCCTCCTCTTCCTCTTCCTCCATTTCCCCCTCCTCTCCCCTCCTCCATTCCCCCCTTCCCCTATATTCCCATCTACCCTACTTACCACTACGATCACCCTTCCCCTTCCCTTTTGCTCCTTACTTCTTCTGACCTTCCTTCCTTCCTTCCTTCCTTCCCCTTCCTTCCCCTCCCTTCCCTCTCATCTCCCCTCTCATCTCCCCTCTCATCTCCCCTCTCATCCTCCCCCCCCACTTGTCCTGCCCCACATATACTTCCGTATTCTTGAATGCATATTTCATCCTTGTCCTCTTTCCCCCCAAGCTATACTCTCTTTACTCTTTTCCTCTTTGACTCTCTTCTGCGCTCTCTTTTCATCTCCCCTCTTTCAGCCTACGCTTCGGTTTGTCTCCTGCCCTCCCCTCTCTCCCCTCTCTCCCCTCTCTTTCCCTCTCTTTCCCCTCAGCTAACTGTAGCTTATCTTTGACGTTTCTTAACAATTTCCTATCATTTCTTTAGTTTAGTTTGCTTCGTTTTGTCATTAACACCCTCATCACAATCACCATTATTATCATTTCCATTGTCATCGTCACTATCATCATCCTTTATTCTTCA
>NC_134796.1:41938329-41940829 GCF_046742065.1 Oratosquilla oratoria
ATTTACTTATTTATTTATTAATTTAATAACGTAACTACATTTCGGGATTTTACCAAACGCCATTCTCGTTGAGTCACCCAGGAAGAAATCTCGTTCTTCCAGACTCGCGTTATCAATTACCTTCTCTACTTTTCTCCACTTTTCCCTCTTCGCAAGTTAATTACTTCCTCGACCCTTCCACGTCAGCATCCTTAACCAATTAATCTAATACACGGGAAGAGAAATTATAATATTCTTCAATTTATGACGGCGAGATCAAAGATCTATTAACTCGAAAAGACGTGAAATACAATTAAGATGACTGAAGCCAATTGGTAGCCTTCTTCTTCTGCCAGGCGAAATGTCAGACACATAAGACGAAGAGAAAATTAAATTCTATCCCGGCGACCATCGAACTCTTTCCCTCTAACTTCGATGTTGCATAATCTTGGGTCTTCTTAAGAATAGTGGACTAAGAAGCGAGCGACAAACCTTGCGTTGTAGGATTTATCAAAGTCACCCTTCACTTGTTGCAACATATATATCTTTATGAATCTATCATGTAAATAATATTGCTTTTCGGTAATTGTCATGTATTATGTATATTCTGTTCTTGTAAATAACCCATGGTATAGTAATCACATATGCAATGTTACCTATTACCAATGGATTTTGCCAAAATTATTGTATACATATATATTACTACCAGTTTCTCTAGCCGATTTTTGTATGTAGCTACGATCAATTAAACCCTTTTTAGTAGGAAATGAAGAAACACAAAAACTGTTCTTTCCTATACCTAATCTGTGACCAGTTACCTTAACCTGAGGTGCTAGCAACACTGAAGGGGTGCTGAAATTAATCATGGGGAAAGTTATTGCAAGAGTCTGCTTCTCGTTAAGAACTGAAGTTTTCCCAGCGCTTCTATCCTTTTCCTTGTCACGTTGCAGCTGTAATTGTTCCTGTAACCAAATGTTAGGGTGCTGGACTATCTGAGCCTTGTTGCAATGGGTACCGAGGTCGGGAAATGTTAAACAGTTTTAGGATAAGTGAAGGGATCCGTGTGTGATGGAGGAAGAGAAAGAAGAGGTCATTGCAAGGGAAGATAGGGCCTCTGCTTCCTTCAAAATGCATTTATTGATAGTTGCATACAATCCCTTCGTTGGTGTGCCTAGTGTAGGCCTTATGGTCTCTTGCAGTCTCCTTTATTCTTATGTTCTTATGTTCTATAAATTATATCATGGAAAGTGCCAGTTGATTTAAATCCTGTGCGTGTTAGGAGCGGTTCACGGTTCTACCTGAAAATCTTTTTTTATTCATTATATCTGTTCACTTTTTTATGTATTTATTTATATACTTATTTATTTCTTTGTTTCTTTATTTGTTAATTCGTTTATCTATTTTTTCAAGGTTTGTGGAGCTGACACCTGCTTCTACCTCAGAAGAGAAAGTGGTTAGAAGCGGTTCCCGGTTCTACCTGATTTTTTTATTTTTTTATTCATTATATCTGTTCACTTTTTTATGTATTTATTTATATACTTATTTCTTTCTTTATTTCTTTATTTGTTAATTCGTTTATCTATTTTTTTTAAGGTTTGTGGGCCTGACACCTGCCTCTACCTCAGAAAAGGAAGTGGTCTGAAAGTTTCGTCGATTTGATTCATATAGTAATGCGCAGCGCTAAAGAATTAACGTTTTGAAATTTTCTTCGGTTTCTCTAACCAATTAAGTGTTTGTCATCTTCGTCTACTTTTTTTTCTTCAAAATTCTGAGTTGTCTTGATAAGTCATAAATCGTCATCAACATTTCGAAAAAATGTCCGTCAATTTCCGTGAACTGATGTGTTATGTCCGTGACGATCAGACGCAAAAGGACATAACAAATCAGCTGTGAACAACTTCTGTTTGTATTTATTTGCCAACGTTTCGCCATTCTCTAGCGCCATACTCAGAAAAAATATATAATACATGAAATATCAAATACAATGAAATGTAGAAAAAAATAGACCTGAAAATACAACCACTTTGAAAATTAAGGTGCCTAATTTTACCGGAATATGTTTTAGTACTTACCAAAGACAGTAATAGCTAAATAAATTACACAAGAACGCCTTCGTTTTTTATTCATTATAGTTTGAAATTACTGATCCTATCACCAAAATGTCGTCTGCTTCAGCCATTCTCGTAAAACCCATCAGTGGCGCCATCTACTCCGCATATGACGTCATGAGTCGTGTTCACTCTTCATGCATTGTCATTGTGATTGATGAACAGTAGTCATGTCGAATGTCACAGGCTAATTGATATAAAATTTAGGAATTATGAAAATGAAGAAAGAACTGAGGAAAATACACGATTGAGAAGAGAGGAATAGGAGATAGGAGATAAGAGAAAAGAGGAATAAGAGATAGGTGGAGAATGATGATATATTGATAACATGTAGAACTCAGAGAAAAAGGCAGGAGAAGAAAATTCATTATAATCGCCCAACAGTAATGATATTATTCACGTACAGAACATAC
>NC_134796.1:41948329-41950829 GCF_046742065.1 Oratosquilla oratoria
AAGACAGAGAGAGAGAGAGAGAGAGAGAGAGAGAGAGAGAGAGAGAGAGAGAGAGAGAGAGAGAGAGAGAGCAAGAGCAAGACAAATCAGAGAATGTTTCAACTCAAGTTGATTTTTTTGGAACCCAATAAACGTGTAAAGACTTGAATTAACATGAAATTGTCTTACGACAGTGATTTTGTAACAATGTACATTCAGTAAAACATCTGTGATGGTGAAACATTTTTGATTTGTGAAAACGATTTTGTCTTGTATACTTCTAGCATTTATTCTCCCAAAAATCTCGTCAACCATCATCCCAAATACTTTAACCTCTTTAATACGACTCAAATATTCGTGAGCACATTAGCTGCCTGACGCACGATGATACATCACAATACGCGCATTATAAGATACAACGTTACAGCCGTTATATTTGTTCTTTTTCACTCAGAATTTTTGTAACCACTGCAAACGTGATCAAGCTTGTTCACAGAATATGGGGAGGGGGGGGGGGTCACTCAGCTACAAAATAAATGTGATTGAGTAAACCGACGCTTTATGACACCAACGTTGGTATCATGGAATTGTTTACATAAAAGAGTGACCAAATCTAAGCACCTTTGAGTGGTGGGCATCAAATAGAATCATCTCCCTACCACCCACCCTCAAACCAGCCAACCCCTCACTTCCCTCTATCAGAAGGTTCAGCAGCCCCGAGGGGTTGACATTTAGTCTCTTTATGTGTGTGTATTTCTAGAAACGCACCTGTCCCTTCGCTCGTGCATATTGAGAAAATGAAAATGAATTAATTTTACATATTTTATATTAATATGCTGTAGTAATATATATTCGAGCTTTCTTATAGTTCACATTCCTCCTCTCTCTCTCTCTCTCTCTCTCTCTCTCTCTCTCTCTCTCTCTCTCTCTCTCTCTCTCTCTCTCTCTCTCTCTCTCTCTCTCTCTCTCTCTCTCCATTTCTCTTTCATTCTTTCTGTCTCATCGTATGAGGGTACAGACTGCATACGTTTATTTATGCAATCCTTATTTAAGGACTTTATTTGCATCCTTACGGACCAGAGTCACTGAGCATTACGTTTATTTATGCAATCCTTATTTAAGGACTTTATTTGCATCCCTACGGACCAGAGTCACTGAGCATTCTTGTAAACTGGAGATTAATTTCCACTCGTAATATATATATATATATATATATATATATATATATATATATATATACATATATATATAAACATATATATAGACATACACATATATATATATATATACATATATATATATATACATATATATATATATATACACATATATATATATATATATATATATACACATATATATATATATATATATATATATATATATATATATATATATATATATATACATATCGCTCTAATCTTATACCATCCCTCTGTTCATCTACCTGCTTAGAATCCCGCCTTGTCTACCTCAATAACTCTAGCTCTTCAGTGCTATCTAGTACCCTAGGATAGAAACGCTTGTTATAGGCAAGGACATATCTTGTTTATGAATAAAAGGGACTGTGTGATTCACCATGATCTTGGATCACGTGTTGGACTCGTGATCGACAGCCATTTCCCTCCCGGAAGAGAGCTCAGAGCTCATATATATGACTGATCTATGGGTAACGCTGTGATCTTACACGCACATATACCCCGAACTCCCCGCCCACGAGAGCTGGAGTAACGCCTCGCAATACAGCGATACTGATATTTCAGCCCTGGCCGGGATTCGAACCCGGACCGCCGTAGTGGCAGCCGCGATCGCTACCACTGCGCAGTCGAGTAATTCCTTGTTTATTATATATTTGTATATTGCTTGATTGCCTTCGGGACGAGGCGTTCCTTACAGGGCGTAAACACACTGAGGGCAGACTACAGTCAAAGATTAGTTCTTGTAACTTCATGAAGATTGCAAGTTGAACAAACAAAAAGGGAGAGATATCCATACATTAACAGCAAGACGCGGGGAGGGAAAGCCAATGAAACGAGAAAGAACAAAATGAAAAAGAAGAAGAAGGAGAGTATGGAAGAAAGAAGGAATGTAAATGGTAAAGATAATCATGAAAGTATGCAAGGGGCGCAGCTGGTGCCTGGAGGGTAACGAAGGAGGAGGAGGAAGAGGAAAGGGAAGAGGAGGAAGAATCAGGAGGGAGAGAGAGGAAGAAGAGGAGGACGAAGACAACTGAAGAACTCGGAATATTTTGTAGAGGAAAAGGAATGAAAAGAGGGAAAATAGAAGAGGAAAAGGAAGAGGAATCAGGAGGGAGGGAGAGGAAGAAAAGACGAGGACAAAGACAACTGAAGAACTTGGAACATTTTGCAGAGGAAAAAAATGAAAAGAGAGAGAGAGAGGGAAAAGGCAAGAGGAAAAGGAAGAGGAATCAGGTGGATGAGAGAGGAAGAAAAAGGCGAGGACGAGGACAACTGAAGAAATGAGGACAATTTGTTGAGGAAAAGAAATGACAAGGGAGAGA
>NC_134796.1:41955829-41963329 GCF_046742065.1 Oratosquilla oratoria
TAATTTCAGTATCGCTGCGCTGTGGGTTGTTACTCCAACTCTCGTGGGCGGGGAGTTGGGTGTGTGTGTAAGATAACAGGAGTACCCACAGATCGGTCATATATGAGCGCTGAGCTCTCTTCTGGAAGGGAAATAGCTGTCGATCACGAGTACAACACGTGATCCAAGATCATGGTGAATACAAACACACACACACACACACACACACACACACACACACACACACACACACACACACACACACACACACACATTGAACTCCCCTGTCTGCCCCCACAAGTATATCAGAGAGTGCGGCCCTGAGAGGCTGACACTCGATCTCTGAACTGGCCTATCCTTCTGTCAAAGTCACCTGTATTTGCCTTACGAAGAGAGGCTTAGGCACCTTAACTTACACTCTCTGGAAAGACGCAGAGTGGGGGGTGATCTAATAGAGGTGTTCAAGTGGATCAAAGGCTTTAACTAGGGAGATGCAAACAAGGTCATCATATTAAAACAACAGGGTTAGGACCCGCAGAAATGGTTATAAACTGGACAAATTTAGATTTAGAAAGGAAATAGGCAAGAATTGGTTTACTAATAGGGTGGTCGACGAATGGAATAAACTTAGTAACCATGTAGTGAGCGCTGAAACTATCAGTTGTTTTAAGAAACGATTAGACAACTTTATGGATGGGGATGACAGGTGGTGATGGATACGGAGCTGCCTAGTGTAGGCCTTATGGTCTCTTGCTGCCTCCTTCATTCTTATGTTCTTATGTACGTATATTTATATCTAATATACATATGCATGTGCATACAACTGATATATACATTTTGTACCTGGACAAATGTGTATATATATGCAACCATGTACCCATTATTTAGCGAATATATGATTATAGGCACAAACGAAGTTTTGGATTCCAACTACAAGGGAGCTAAAGAGCGAAAGCGGAGGGAAAGATCACATCCCAGAAAAGAGTATGAACCACGAAAGAGAGCTGACGACGAGAGTAAAGAGTCCAGAAAGAAAAAGAGAGAGAGAAAGAGAGAGAAAGGGAAAGAGAGCGACAGGATATTAATAAGGAGACGTAGGGGCGGTGGGGAGGGGGAGGGGGAGGGGGGAGGGGGGTTTGGGGTGGAAATATTGTCGAGAGAGGGGAAATAAAGCCGGCGAGAGAAGAGGGGAAAGGTGGAGAGGGGAGCTGAGGCTTCCCGGGTCCTTTCCCACATATAGGAAAGGGGAATAAGGGGGACAGAAGAGGAATGGAATGTTAAAGGGGGGGACACTGAAGAGTAGGGTAAGGGACGAGTAAGGGGAAGGGGGAAGGAGGAAGGGGAAGGGGAAGGAGCTTGGAGGGGGAAAGGAGGGTAGGATGTAATATAGGTAGTTTAAGAGGGAGGAGGAGGAGGAGGAAGAGGGGAGGGAGGGGAGAAGGGACGAGGGGAAAGAAGGGGATGGAAGAGGAGGAGGAGGAGGAGGATAAGTGGGGGAGAGAGTGTTAAGTAAGAGAAAGAGTAGGAGGAGAAAGGAGGAAGGAGGAGGAAGGAGGAAGGAGGAGGAGGAGGAGAATAAGTGGAGGGAGGATGATAAGGAAGAGGAGGAAGAAAAACGTGGAATAAGAATAGGAGAGGAGGAAGAGTTTAAAAGGGATAATGTTTATGAAGAGAGGAGGAGAAGGCGAAGAGAGGAGGAGGAGGAGAGGGATGAAGACAAGATATTTAGGGAAGATGGAAATTATCAACGAACCGAGTAAGAGGGAAGAGGGAACGATGATAAGGGGAGAATTGGGAGATGAAGAAGGAGAATGAGTGGGGGGGGAGAGGAGGGAGGGAGGGTGAGGGAGAGGGGAGGGTGGGTGGGGGGAGAGGAGGAGGGTGGGAGGGGAGAGGGGGAAATAGTGCACACTTGTGGGGAATGACTGAAGCGAGCTACGAGTGGATGACTTGTGTCGCCTGCTTCCAGCTCATTTCACATCCAACATCAAGCCACGGATTCCTCTCCATGGGTGACGTAGATCATATTATCTCAAACGAAAATGCTCGTCTCGGCACATGTGGGTCACATATTTTCTCTCGCAAAGAAGAATTTGCATGAAGTTAGGCGAATTGTGAAAAAAATAAATAAATCTTGTGAAATAAGAACACAGCGTTTGTGTCTTTCTGTAGTCAAGGAACCATAGACAAACGAGATAATTCGTCTTTTATTTATTATCTCCTTGCATTCATTATCTCCTATGTAGAGGGAAAGAAGAGGAGGAGGAAGAGGAGGAAGAGAGTAAAGGAGTGGAGGAAGAAGAGTATGTGAATATTCAACATCGAGTAACATAAATGGTGAAATTAGATCAGTGGATATATTGATACTACGCAGAAAAAAATGGAGTTACTTTATTTCAATAATGCAGATGAATGAATACAGCAGGTGACTATGCATATGATGAGGGGAAATGTATTTTTAGTTGAGATTAAAGAAAAAATTGAGGATGGAACTACGTATATTGAGTTTGCGTGGGCTGGAAAAGTACATAGGATTTGCTGGGGAAAATGAATAACACAATTGTGCGCACATAAGTACACACAAAACAGCATACATGATGAAAACAATACAAAGCACACACACACACACACACACACACACACACACACACACACACACACACACACACACACACACACACACACACACACACACACATTGTTCAAACTATTTTTATTGTTCAATGATTAAACATGACACGAAATTTGAGACTATGTTCACTTTTCCAATTCGTATGCTTTCCTTAAACAAAAGAAGAAGAAAAACACACACACACACAAATATATTCATATATCACAACAAAGATATGTCGTAGCACATTTGTAAAATAATACTGATGACCCCCTTTCGTGAAAAATAAGCAAAGATATAGAGATCTGTATATTTAGGTCACTTACTGTGATACTCTTCAGCAGATATGAGTTGTATCTGCTGAAGAGGATCACATTAAATGATCGAAATATACAGATCTCTATATCTTCGCTTATTCTTCCCCGAAAGTGGGTCATCAGTATTATATACACACACATATATATATATATATATATATATAGATAGATAGATATGTATTTATGTATGTATATTTAAACTATGACAAATGTAACTGAAGGCGGATGAGGTATACGAGGAATAATGGAAGAATTATACTGCCTTAACGTTTAGACCCTTAGTGTCTTGATCACAAAGCTTAACAACAAAGTACAACATGGACATCTTATACACAGGCACGTCATCTCACAGGGTGCCTAGGAAAGGTCGTCGTGCTCGGAACATTTGTCCGTTTGTTTTTGTCAACTACCAATAAACTTGTAGCTCTTGCCAAGCATATAAAACCATCTCTATGGTTGATGCTATTATTAACATTAATATAGACTGCTTCTATTGTTTTTCTTAGTTTCTTCGTTGAACCTTTATTTATTATAATTGTATTGTCCCATTCCGTAAGGTGGTCATGTGTATCTATGTGTCTTACTATAGAATTAGAAAGCCTGTGGGTTCTTACATCATTTTTGTGTTCGTATAACCTTTTTTCTAATCCACGACCTCTTTCTCAAAAATATGAAGATGGCCAATTTTTACAAGGTATTTTGTATGCAATACTATTTTCATTGGTATGATTATTATAATCACGCGTAACCAAATGTCCCATTTTGCTAACTGATGATCTAACTATCTTAATACCTGCTTTTAAGAGGACTTTGTCTAGAGTTGAATTAATGTTGGAATTTGGGACTGTGATATATCGTGTTTCTTTGTTGCAATTATTGATATCTTTACTCTTCTTATTTATTTCCTTAGCTTTCTTTTTTAATTTAAGTAGGAGACCTTTGGGATATCTTAGTTTGTTGAAGGTTTTTGTGATGTGATCTAGTTCATCTTCCAAAAATTCTTCACTACAGATGCGAAAAGCCCTGAGGAAGAAGCCAATTATTATACCTGTTTTAGTCCTAATATTGTGTCCTGAATAAAAATGTATATAGTCTTCTTTATTTGTGGGTTTGCGGTATACCGAAAACTTTATATTGTTGTTTGTTCTGTGTATGACAGTGTCTAAAAAATTTAATTTTCTGTTGTATGTTACTATTAACGTTGTTTAATATCTTTAATTTATTGTTAATGTTAGTTTCTTTGGGTACAATAACAATAATGTCAACATACCTTAACCAAACGCTATTTCTACCCATTATTGATGTATATTTTTCAGCTTCAAGCATTTACATATATAAGTTGGCTAACACAGCAGAGAGGGGACTACCCATGGCTAAGCCAGAATGTTGTCTATAATCATCATTGAAAGTAAAAGCACCGAAACCTACACAAAGAGAAATTAATTCAAGGTAATCTGTTTTGGGGATAGGTAAATCTTCATCATTTAAATTGTTAACCATTCTCTCAACAGCTTTTAGAGCACCATTTACCGAAACTCGGGTAAATAGCGAAGTGACATCATAGCTGGCTAACATTTTGTTGCTGAAATCCAAATCCTTTAACCTGTTAATTAGATCTGAAGAATTTTGTAGGTGAGCATTACTGATAGAACCTAGTGTTTTGGATAGGGGTTTAGCTAAGCATTTGGCTAACCTATGTGGAGCACTATTGACACCTGAAGTAATGGGACGCACGGGAATTCCTGTTTTATTGATTTTTGGTAAGCCATGCATTCTGGGTGGTGTAGGTGCTTCTTCTAATAGATATAATAATTTCTTCCCTTTGTCTGATTTCTTTAAAATTCTCCTTGCTTCGTTGTAAACTTATCACTTTTACTTACAGTGTCTCCAACATATTTTTCTTCATAAGTCTCACTGTCACTGAGCAAATAAAGAAAAATATGTTGGATACACTGTAAGTGAAAGTAATAAGTTTACAACAAAAGCAAGGAGAATTTTAAAGAAATCACTAGGGGGCTCTGATTAAATTGTTTATTATCAAGAGATAGTTCTTATTAATATTTTAGAAACCTGCCAAGTTTCATATTCCTAAATTAAAAAATAAAATATCTAAGACCATTTTAATTCATTTCTGTAACGTCCGCCACATGGCAAGATGTTAGTTCCTGCTGTGGCCACTAGAGGACTCTGACAGTTTGCTTTCTAAAAGGGTGCCAATCTTCATGCTTTTAACCCAAAAATGCACGAAATGGGGTTGATCTTAGTTCCCTCATTAGTATGACAATTACCAAGTATACTCGTATAACAAATGACAATAACCAACCTTAACTCCCCCTTTACATCCCTAACATTCCCTCTGATCCTAACGCCATTTCTGGTCCCTTTCACTCCCAACACTCCCTACACTTCCTCTCCCTCTTTCGACAATTAGACTCCTTTCCCTTTGCCTTCTGTTCAGCCTCCCTTACTTTTTCCACCCTTTCATCTATTCTACACCTATTATTCTCTCCTTTTGTCGTATTACTTTTCCTCCCCCCCTCCCCTCCCCCCTTCCCTTCCCGCCCTTCCTCTTTCGTCTTCCTCCTCTTCCCCCCTCTCCCCGTTTTCTTTGTTTCCTCAGGATTCTCTCTAATTCCTCTCCCTCTTCCTTTCATATCAGCTCGCTTGATCTCAAACTCTCATTCCCCTTTTTTTTTTTTTTTTTTTTTTTTTTTTGGCCTTCCTCTTTTACTACCTTCCTCTTCCAGGAGGATTCAAGATAAGAGGGAGGGAGGGGGGTGAATGGGAGTGGAGTATGTGGGGGATAGAATGGGTGGGAGTGGATTTTATGCCTTTGTTTTTTTGGCTACCTTCCTTGTAAGGGGTAAAAGGCCGTTGGTATATGTATGTATATGTATGCATCTTGAATTACCCACGCGTCTGTTTTTTATGTTATCAAAATTATTATTATTGTTGTTGTTATTATTATTGTTATTATTATCATTATTGTCATTGTTGTAATTTTATATACCAAGGGCTTTTTCCCCCTTACAAGAGAGGTAGCCTAAGTCAAAGGCATAAATCCACTCCCACCCATTTCATCCCCCACATACTCCACTCCCATTCACCATCCCTCCCTCTTTCCTTGACTCCTCCTGGATGACGGTTCATCCCTGTATCTCGTCTACTGCCCTGGTTCAGAAGCAATGCAGTAAGACACAGCACATCCACAGCAAGGCCGCTTCATTAATTCGGTGACCCCCCCCCCCCTCTCCGTCCCCACATGCAGAGAAAGAGAAGCAGGGGAGAAATCTCTTCGGACTGCGTCAAAATATTCACACATACTCCCTCACCCCCCATCCCCCCACACCCCCTTCCATGCATCACAGCATCATCCATACACAACCATTCTCCACTCATCTTTGTCTTCTGTCTTCTCCCATCCTTCCTCAACAGACATTCCCCTCTTTCCCAATGCCCCTTTTACCCCATCCATCCATCTACCTTAGCCTTTGTCGCCCCCCTCATGTTCATTCCTCTGCCTTCCACGCCTCTTTTACTAATCTTTCTTCACTCATTCTTTCCATGTGTCTAAACTATCCTAATAATCTTTCATCAGCCCTATCTCCCAACTCCCTTTCCACCCCCGTTCTCCTCCTCACCTCGTTTCTCACTCTATCCAGCCTAGTAACCCCTACCATACTTCTCAGGCATTTCATCTCAAATATATTTAAACTCTTCCTCTCCTCCTCTTTTATGTTTCATTTTTCTACCCCATACAGTGCTGTCGGCACAATTACTCCTTCATACAATCTCCTCTTAGCATCCATTCCCAAATGTCTATTACTCATTACACTTTTTAATCCACCAAGGGATTTACTTGTTTCTCTCAATCTACATTCTACCTCCACCTCCACTACTCCCTCTCCCGCCACATTCTCATCCAAGTATCTAAAACTACCCACTTTCTCCAGTCTCTCTCCCTTAATACTCTTTTCCTATTTGCTTCCACCCTTTCCCTTTGTAAATCTCATCACCATTTACTCACGTCTATCTTCCACTTCTTTCTTTCGTACACCTTCCCAAACTCCGTCACTAACTTCCTTAACCCCACTGATTCTGCTCTAAGAGCTGTGTCGTCAGCAAACAACAACTGGCTTATCTTCCATTTTTCTCCATTTTCTTTAACCATCTCTAATTTCCGGCCTATTATCCTTGCATCTACCTTTCGCACCACCCCATCCATGTATAAATTGAACAGCCAGGGCGACATCACACATCCCTGACGAGGTCCCACTTTTACCTCAAACCACACTCTCTCTCCATTTCTAATTCTAACACAGGCTCTACTGCTCTCATAAAAACTCTTGACTCCTCTTAACAGCTTTCCTCATATCTCATATATCTGCAATACCTCCCACAGTGCCTTCCTGTCTACCCTGTCATGAGCCTTTTCCAAATCCATAAAGGGCCAAAAAACATCCTTTTCCTAAAACTTTCTCACATATTTGCTTTAGCACATTTGATTGTGATTGCCTTACGTTGTAATGGTTTCCTCACAGCTTCTCTTCCATGCAATTCATTTTCGCGGAATCTTCGAGAAATTCTGGACCT
>NC_134796.1:41968329-41988329 GCF_046742065.1 Oratosquilla oratoria
ACGCACACACACACCCAACTCCCCGCCCACGAGAGTTGGAGTAACGACTCGCAGCGCAGAGATACTGAAATTATTTCAGCCCTGGTCGGAATTCGAACCCGGACCGCCGTAGTGGCAGCCAGGAATTCTAACCACTACGCCACGATGTGTGTGTGTGTGTGTGTGTGTGTGTGTGTGTGTGTGTGTGTGTGTGTGTGTGTGTGTGTGTGTGTGTGTGTGTGTGTGTGTGTCTCCTCATCGCCCTGTTGTTAAAGGGTGGGAGTTGTTAAAGGACAAACTGAGATATGGAGCGAGTAGGTGGTGAGTTGGGGGCTGTGGTAAATCTGGGAAAGTTATTGCCCCCTAGAATCATCATTGATTGGTCTGTTACCTTATCCTGACTGCAGAGTAGGTGACCTTGCCAGGATTAACGGCCCAAAATGAAAATAGAAGTTTTTCTTTTGGGCTACCTTTTCCAGCCCCTTCCAAGTGCGGGATTTGAAGAAAGGATCCTAAATGGGGCTGCTCAGTCGTGTCGGTAGCTGGGTACCCTATTTAAGCAGAGGAGATTTTGATTCCAGAGATCATGTGACTCATGGTCTTGCTGTAACGCGCTCTGTCCGTTGGGTTTTTATTGGAATAGTAGAGGGAAAGGAATTGATAGTATAACAGAAGAAAAGGGTATTACAGTAGTCGCTTACTCAGGTCAATCACTAGGTTATTAGTATCTATTCTGTTAAAATGCCCTGTTAGTAGAAAGACGAAATGAAATAGCTAATAAAAGGAAGGAAGAGGGGGAAGACAAAGAAAGGAAAGGGAGAAGGAATGAGGACGATAAAGAAGAATTGAAGGCTGAAAAGAACAAAGGAAAAGACAAATGGAAAATAGTAGGAATTGAATGAGGTATAAAAGAAAATAAAGGGGAGATATATGAAGAATATAAGAAGAAAAAGGAGAAGAAATTAGAAAAAAAAAGACGAAGGATGAAAAGGAAGAAAATTTTAAATAGTCTAAGAAATTTGATAAAGTAAAAAGAAAATACAAGGAAAACAAGGGTGACGACATAGGAAGGAAAAAGGAGAAGAAATGAAAAAAAAAACGACGTCAAGGACGAACAGAAGGAAAGAGAAAAAATCTGAGGAGAATAAAGGGAAGTAGAGTAACTGAAATTAGATATGATTTAAAAAAAAAAAAGAGATGAAATAGGAAAGAATAGAAAGAGGAAAAGAAAAATGTAGTGAAATTGCGCAAGACAAAGAAACAAAGGAAAATCAGTAGAAGTAGAAAAAGAAAATGGTCAAGAGGACGCGGGAAAACAGGAGGGGGGAAGAAGAGAGAAGGAGGAAGAGGTAGAGGAGTGAGAGGAGGAGAAGTAGGAGGGAAGGTTTTAAGGAAAATATAAAACAAAAGAGCTATGGCGACAGTAAGGACGAAAACGACGACGACGACGACAATGACGATGATGCCGATGAAGACGATGCTGATGAAAGTGACGACGAAGAGAGTGATAATGACGACAATGACGATAAGGACAACGATGCCTATGATGATGACGAAGGCAATGAAGTCAAGGATGATAACAATGACGAAGAAGATAACAATAACGACTTTGACCACGGTGAGCACGATAACCCTCGAGTTAGCCACGCTATCCACCCCACCGCACCCCCTCACGATTGTACGATATGGACGTGCCACGCTGCGTCGCCTCAACAGTCCTGGGACGGGTCTATGGTCGCCTCCCCCTGCCGTACAAGCCCCAGGATTTCCCTGCTTGGGAGATTGGCCACGTTGCACAAAAGATGCAAGAGGAGAGGGGAGGGGACAAAAGTGAGAGGAGAGAGAGAGAGAGAGAGAGAGAGAGAGAGAGAGAGAGAGAGAGAGAGAGAGGGGGGGAGAGATGGACAGAAGATGGAAGGAGAAGGGAGGGAAGGAGAAGAGAGGATACAAGGGGAAGAGATGAGAGAGGGAAATGAGAGAAAGGAGAGGAGAAAGAGTGAGAAGTGAACAGAGCATGGAAGGGGAACAGAACACAAAGAGAGAAGAGAGAGGAATGAGTAAAAGGAGAGGAAGAGTATGGAGGGATAAAAGAGGGGAAGAGAAAGAGAGTGGAAAGGAGAGAGGGATAGGAGTGTAGAGTATGAAAGAAGAGGGGAGGGAAGTAGAGGACAGAAGAGGAGAGGAGAAAAGGAGAAGGGAAAGGAGAGGGAAAAAGAGTTAGAGAGAAAGCAAGGCTTGGATGGAGAGAGGAGGAATTGGAAAAGGGAGGGAAGATGAGGACAGAAGAGAGGAAAAGAGATGGAGAGGAGTGAGGGGGAGAGAAAAAAAAGGGGAAAAGAGAAGAGGGCAGGATTTGGGAGGGAAAAGGAAGGGAGGAGAGGAGGAGAGGAGAGGGGAGAGACGTGAAAAACGAGAGTAAAGTAAGGGGGGAAAGAGGAAAAAAGAGAAAGGGGTGAGGGGGAAGAAGAAGAAAGAGAAAGAAGATGGGAGAAAAATGAATAAAATGGAGCTGAGTAAATGGAAAAGAAGCGAAGAAGGAAAACAAGAAGGACGAAAAAAAAAAATACCAGGACTAAAGATATAAGCCGAGGACTTAAAAAAAAAAAAAAAAAAAAAAAAAAAAAAGAATTATAACAGAAAAAATAGAGCGAAGGTTGAGATGAACTCAACGCAAAGAAGAAACGTAAAGAGAAAATAAGAGAGAACTTAAGAAGGAACAGAAAGAGAGGAGATGGAGGAGTAGAGGGGAATTTGAGGAAGTGGTGGAAAAGGTAAAGAAGATGGAGAAAAGGAGGGAGGAAAAAGATGGAAGACGAGAAAATGGAGGAGAAGGTGAAGGTGGAGAAGAAAAGGGAAGAGGAAAAGAAAGACGAAGTGGTGGAGGAAGAGAAGGAAGTAAAAAGGGTGAAGCTAGGGAAGGGGAGGAAGGAGGAGGAGGAGAAGAATAAAAGGGAGGAGGAGGAGGAGGAGGAGAAGGAGGAGGAGGAGAAGGAGGAGGAGGAGAAGGAGGAGGAGGACGAAGGTGTAAAATCTGAGTAAGAACAGTGACATGATCTTCCATGGCTTCCATCAGCTGTCTCTTAGGGCGGCCATAGAATCAGAGACAAGAGACAAGACGCTAGCGAGAAAATAAAGAAATAAACATAATAACAATAATAGATAAATAAATAAAATGAATAAATGAAAATAGAATTAGTAAATAGATTTGTAAAAATAATGAATAGCTATATAATAAAAAAAAACGAAAAAGAGGAGTTTGAGAAGAGGAAGAAACACGACAACGAAGGGCCAATGCCCAAATATGGAAGAAAACTTAAAGAACTGACCCGGAGGGAGCCGAAGAGGAGCGATTGAGATGAAAACCCTCCCTCCCCTCCCTCCACCTCCCCCGAACTAAGATCGACGACCTTCCAGAAGCTTCTGGAGCTTCCAGAGGCTTCCAGACAACCTCCAAAGAAGAAGAAGACCTTCCGGATTCACGACGCCCTTGGAAGACTTTATTCTAGTTCGAGTCCTGTGGATACCGTATCGAACCCGTGACCAGACGATCGTGAGTTCGATTCCAGAGACCCGTTGCTACGAGGTTTGGTTCCTGGTAGCCCTGGCCAGGCGGGGAGGCGACCCAACGTCAGGCTCAAAACCCAACAGTTTGCTGCCGCTGACGAGGGTTTAATTTATTAGAGGTTTTTCACTTCCCACTGTGTGTGAGTGAAGTTGTGAGTATTTGACATCAGACCCCACGAGGAAGACGAAAGGAAGGAAAAGGAAGAAGATAAGAAGAAAGGGAGGGGGAGAAGAGGGGAAGGGGCTGGGGGGGAAGGGGGAGGATATTTTTTGGGGGGAAAGGAAGAAGGAAAAGGTGATTAGGTAGAGGTTGGAGGGGGGAATGGAGTTTATAGGAATAGCATCTCCCCTCCCCCCCCAAAAAAAAAAAATCCACAAGGAGATGAAGGGCACTACACAAGAGAAGAAGAAGACCCTGAGGAAGAGGAGGAGGAGGAGGAGGAGGAAGAGGAGGAGGGATAGTAATGGAAAGAGAAATCTCCATGCTAGCTTCTTGGATCTTCTCTATCCTCCTCTTCCCCTTCTCCTCTTCCCCTCCTC
The DNA here is from genome assembly GCF_046742065.1 of Oratosquilla oratoria. NCBI lineage: Eukaryota > Metazoa > Arthropoda > Malacostraca > Stomatopoda > Squillidae > Oratosquilla > Oratosquilla oratoria. The sequence goes on from NC_134796.1 coordinate 41,972,413, forward strand.
CTCCTCTTCCTCCTCCTCCACTTCCTCCTCCTCCTACACCTTGCCATCCTCCATATCTTTCTCCTCCTCATTCTCCTCTTCCTCCACCTTCTCCTCCATCTCCTCCTCCTCCTCTTCCTCCACCTCCTCCTCATCATCATCCTCTTCCTCATCCTCATCCTCCTTCTCCTCCTCCTCTAACCTCCTCCACTTCCTCCTCCTGCACCTTCTCCTCCATCTCCTCCTCCCCCTCTACTTCCTCTTCCTCCTACACCTTCTCCTCCATCTCCTCCATCTCCTCCTCCTCCTCCTCCTCATTTTCCTCCTCTTCCTCCACCTATTCCTCCTCTTCCTTCACTTCCTCCTCCTCCTCTTCCTCCCCCTCTTCCTCCTCTTCCTCTTCCTCCACTTCATCCTCATCCCCCTCTTTCTCTTCCTTCTCATCCTTCGCCAATTTTCTCTTCCTCCTCTTCCTCCTCCTATTCCTTATCTTCCTCTACCTCACCCTCCTCCTACTCCTCCTCTTTCTCCTCTTCTCCCCTACCTATTATTTCTCTTCTTCCAACTCCTGTTCTTGCTCCTCCTCCTCCTCCTCCTCCCTTCTCTTCCTCCTCACCTTTCTCGTTCCCCTCTCTCTCCTCTTCTTCCTCTTTCTCTCCTCCTCCTTGCCTTCTTCTCTTGCTTTTCTAACTACTCCTTATCTCATTCCTCCTCCTCTTTCTCCTCCTTCTCTTTCTCCTCCCCCTCTTTCTCCTCCTCCTCCTCCTCTTTCTCCTCCTTTTTCTCCTCCTCTTTCTCCTCTTTCTCCTCCTCTTTCTCCTCCTCTTTGTCCTCCTCTTCCTCATCCTCTTTGTCCTCCTCTTCCTCCTTCTCTTTCTCCTTCTTCTCTTCTTTCAACTCCTGTTCCTCCTCCTCCTCCTCCTCCTCCTCCTCCTCCTCCTCCTCCTCCTCCTCCTCCTCCTCCTCCTCCTTTTTCGTCTTCACCGTCTCGCCGGGGGAGCTTACAAGAAGTCTCGCCTAGTCGCCGCCTTCCTCCCCTCCTCCTCCTCCTCCTCCTCCTCCTCCTCTTCCTCCTCCTTCTCCTCCCAAGGACAGGAGCGCCGTCCCCTTTCTCCCTTCCTCCTTTCCCCCCTTTTTGCCTCGTTTCTCCTCCCCACCCTTGTCCCTCCCCCGTTTCTCCCCCCCACCCACCTACCCACCCCCTGCAGTTATCCCAACCCTAGTGGGCAACATTTATTGCCTGTACGTCTGTCTCAACCTACCCATCTCCCCATCAATCTCCCCCCCTAAATTCCTCCCTTTCCCCCTTCCCTCCTCCCCCCACTCCTCCTCCCCCCCTCGCCGTCATTCCAGCGCGCCTAACCCCCATCACGAATTTCCCTAAATGTTCCCCTCCCTCTTTCCCCCCTCCCCCCTCCTCCCCCCTGCCCCTCCCTCTTTACATGTATTGCTAACAAGGGACGGGGGGGGAAAGGGGGCTAGAAAGGGGACCTGGGAAGGGTAGGAGGGGCAAGGGGAGGTAAGGTATGGAAAGGGGATGATATGGGAGGGGGAGGAGAGGGGAGAGGGGAGAGGGGAGAATATGGGAGTGCAAGGGTAGGGGAGGAGGAGGAGGAGGGGAGGAGACGGGAAACGGGGTGAGGGGAAGGGAGGGAAGGGAGAGGAGGTGAGGGGAGGGGAGGGGAGGGGAGAGAGGGGAAGAGGAGGAAGGAAAGAGGAGAAGGTGGAAAAGGTTTGGATGAAGAGGGGGAAGAGAAGACGACAGAGAAAGTTGATAATAGAGAGGAGAGGAAAGAGAGCAAATGGGAGGGAGGAAGAGAAGAATAAAGAGTGAATATTGACCACGGTAAAAAAGAGGAAAAAGAGCACGATAAAGAGGAAGGCGACTGGAAGTACGTAATGATAAAGAGGATAATACGTAATAAGAAGAGAGAGGCCGACATGCAGATAAAGGAAGAGGAGGATCATGGGAGAGAATAAAGGATTTGAAAGGACCATTTGGTCCATAACAGGGTCGAGATATGCGTGTGTGTGTGTGTGTGTGTGTGTGTGTGTGTGTGTGTGTGTGTGTGTGTGTGTGTGTGTGTGTGTGAGATTCACCTTGGTCTTGGATCATGTGTTGGACTCGTGATCGACAGCGACTACCCTCCTGGAAGAGAGCTCAGAGTTCATACGAGCTCGTATATGACCGATCTATGGGTAATGCTGTGACCTTACACGCACATACACATACACACCCAACTTCCCATACACGAGAGTTGGAGTAACGACTCGCAGCGCAGCTATACTGAAATTATTTCAACCATGGGCGGGATTTAAACTCGAACCGCCATAGTGGCGGCCTCGAACGCCTCCACTACGCCGTCGAGTGGTGTGTGTGTGTATTTACCTAGTTGTATTATACGGGAAGGGGAGCTATGCTCGTGGAGACCCGTCTTTGTATCTCGCAACATCTAGTTCTTAAATTCTTGTATGGTGTTTGCACACAGTTTTTTCGTCCAATTTGTTCCAGACATCCGCCACTGTGTGTGTGTGTGTGTGTGTGTGTGTGTGTGTGTGTGTGTGTGTGTGTGTGTGTGTGTGTGTGTGTGTGTGTGTGTGTGTGTGTGTGTGTTTGTGTGTATGTGTGTGTGTAATATTAATCTGGAACATGAAGGATTAAAGGATTAGGATGTTAATGAAAGAATATAAGATGAAAATTCTATAAAAGGGACAGAATAAGAGTTTCACTAAGGGATTAAAAAGAGAAGGAGGAAAAGGTGAGGAGAGAAGAGAGGAGAAACAGAAGAGAAAAGAGGAACGAGAAGAAAATGAGGACAAATGAAGAGAAGAAGAGCAGAAAAGAGAAGCCTAGAGAGGAGAAAACGAATCCAGTACAAAACGGTTCAAACGAAGATAGACGAGAGAGAGAGAGAGGGGGCAGAGGAGGAAAGAGGACACGTGGGGAGTAGGAGGAAGGGAAGAGGAGGAGGAAGAAGAAGAAAGAGGTAGGAGGCGAGGAAGGGCACCCCTCCCCCTTTCCCTCCTCCCCCCGGCACTAAATGGTAGGTCGGGCTGGAATGTGTGGGGGAATTCCTGAGAAAAATATGAGAAGAACAAGCCCACACCACTATCCCCCCCCCCCTTATGGTTACAGAACAAAGCGACGAGTAGAGCTCAGTACCTCACCGCCTCCATCCCCTCACTCACCCCAGGGTTTGGAACAGACCCTGGGGGGAAGGAATCAGGGTGTCAGGGTGTGCGGTGCCCGCGAGCGCACACCCTAGACGACGCGTCCGTGGACGAAACGTGAAGCAACGTCAAGACAGGCGGATAGACAGATAGATAGACAGAAGGTGGAGAGATGCAGAGGTGTAAATGCAAATGTACACTCAAGGGGACATGGAGCATAACACGTGGAAAATAATGAAATAAAAAGAACGAGGAAATAATGGATATCTGGTTATTTATTTGTTTATTTATTTATTGTGTGTGTGTGTGTGTGTGTGTGTGTGTGTGTGTGTGTGTGTGTGTGTGTGTGTGTGTGTGTGTGTGTGTGTGTGTGTGTGTGTGTGTGTCAGTGCTGCACATGCGCGTATGCGTATATGTACACGCATGTGTATGTGTATACGTATATCTATGCGGTATGTGTGTGTGTACTTGTGTGTATTTTATGTGGGGGAAGGGATATGATGATGTATATGAGAGAGAAAAAGCGAGAGAGATAGAGAGAGTGAAAGCGAGAGAATGTGCACAGAAGATAGAATATTTGTAAAAGAAAAAAAAAAGAGGAGGAGGAAGGAGGGATGATAAGAGAGTAAAAGAGCAAGAAGGTCTGGAAGGCTGGGGGGAGAGGGGGAAGAGAGAGGGGGGAAGGGTGGGAGAGGGGAGAATGGGGAGGGGGGAGAAGAGGAATGTCAATGAGTCCACATATGCCCATGAGATGAGGCCATGCTTGCAATTCTTCATACGTGAAAAGAAGAGGAGGAGGAGGAGGAGGAGGAAGAGAAGGACGAGGAGGAGGAGGGAGGGGTGGATTAAGAGGACGAGGAGGAGGAAGAGAAGGACGAGGAGGAGGAAGATAAGGACGAGGAGGAGGACGAGGAGGGAAAGGAGATGAGGAGGATGAGAAGGACGAGGAGGAGGAGGAGGAGGGAGATGAAGAGGACGAGGAGGAGGAAGAAAAAGACGAATAGGAGGATATGGAGGAAGAGAAGAAGGAAGAAGAAAAGGACGACGAGGAGAAGATTTTTTTTTCTTCTTTTTTTATACAACAAAGGAAAACGTAATATGTTCTTCATAGCCTTCTAAATGGAGGTCAATGCGATTACCGGAAAGAGCAAGAAGGACATTCAAGAGTTGGTGTTGCTCTTATGGATGGTACTTTACCAGCGTTTCTATCCCTGTGGGAAGTTGAATGGCGGATAGGATACCTTTCCTAAGGTCAACTACAACTATTCAACCACTTAGTTTACCTTAAGTGGAGCAGGATCTAGTGCAGCTGTTCTCAACACGTTTTCTCATGTATCCCATACCTTATGTATTGCTGTTCTGTAAACGCCGTAAGCCCACTTCATCACTAAATTTAATCGCTGTGCATCCACTAATAACCACTAGTTTCCTTCTGGTGGACTCTCTTGTGAAACTCTTTGACTTCCCAAGGAGTCACTGACTCCAGGTGGAGGACAACTGATCTAGTGGAGTATAAGGAATCTGAAAAAAGAGAAGAAGAGAGAATGGGAAGGAAAGGGATAAAGATGGGCGTTAAAGAGGAGAATCGAAACGAGAAACTCGTTCGTTTACAGACTTCGAGGAGAAAAAAAAGAATGAATTAGTAGGTACGTAACTAATTAGGATAAGATCAAAATAGATAAAGATATAGATAAATCAATCGCGTAAAAATACAATTTACTGAGTGGAAAGGAGATAATGGAATAAGAGAAGTGATGCGTGGATTTTTGTAACGAAGAATCTTTGGAAGAACAGAAGAGTTTTCTGGACGAAGAAGTCGTTGAAAAGAAGACGAAAAGACCTGACGACAAAGAACTTAAGAACGAAAAAAAAAAAAGAACTCATCAGTACAGCGTTGTAGAGAGACGTAAACTTGTTTTGAGTGTTTGTATGCTTTTTTCGTTTATCTTTTATTTATTTATCTATTTATTCATTTTATTTATTTGTGTATTTCATCTATCTATTTGATTTATCTATTTTGTTGTTTATCTTGTTCGTTATTTATCTATGTTTATTTATTTATCTATTTATTTATTTGTTTGTTTATTTATTCTTGTATTCTAGCTCGTTTAGGCACAGCCGGAGGATGTGTAGAGATAACAATGTTACAAACCGTCCAGACATCAACTGACGAATATCAGAGAAAAGTCAATCTGGAAGCCAAGAAGAACAAAGAACAAAATGAAATGGTTAAAAAAAATGCAGACAAGTTGGACAAATAAAAATTTAGGAGGAGTGAGAGGAGAAAGAGAATGGGAACGACTCAAGATGATGGTGGTGACGAGAACGACGATAATGAGTAGGAAGACAGAGAAGAGGAGGAAGGAGAAGAGGGGGAAGGAGAAGAGGGGGAAGAAAAGGAAGAGGATAAAGAAAAATTAAATTTGTGGGGATAGAGAGAAAACGAGAGAATGGAATGAAGGAAAAGAAGAGGAGACGATGAAAAAAATTAGATGAATGAGGAGATAATAGTGTAGACGAAGGAGAAGTAGAAGTAGAAGTACCGACAAGATGGTAGATGAGAAGGACGAGAGAGAGAGAGAGAGGAAGAGAGAGAGAAGAGAGAGAGAGAGAGAGAGAGAGAGAGAGAGAGAGAGAGAGAGAGAGAGAGAGAGAGAGAGAGAGAGAGAGAGAGAGAGAGAGAGAGAGAGAGAGAGGGCAAATATTGACTAAGTCCTATATCCCTCAAAACTCCTTAAATCACAAGAATGACATCTGGTGCTAACTTTGGAAGAGAGTACCTCGCTGGATCTTTTATAATTTCTTCGAAATAGTAGGAGGTCAATTGCGGGCGTGTTTATGTTCGGACTTAGCAAGAGAGAAAGAGAGAGAAAGAGAGGGAGAGGAGGAGGTAGGGATAGGAGGAGGAAGAGGGGGTAAAGTTCCATGCATTCCTGCTGCATACCGTTAAGAGGGGAGGAGGGCACCAGAACAGCGCCCTTGTTAGCAGTACACACACACACATACACACACGCACACACACACACACACACACACACACACACACACACACACACACACACACACACACACACACACACACACACACACACACACACACACACACACACACACACACACACACACATCTTTGTGTTTTGTGTTTTATTCACTTTACGAGATTCATAACTGCGTCACCCAGCCCTCACTGTCCAAGCATCATCTGACCAAGTGCTTGGTAAGCATAGGGCTGATGCATTGCTGAGTGTCGAGGATCGATAGAGTTGGGTGATGATGTCTATGTGTAATGTGACTATCGAAATCCTTCAATTAGGAACGGAGACGCGTTTGACCACCATGTCAAGACCTCACGCGCACACACACACACACACACACACACACACACACACACACACACACACACACACACACACACACACACACACACACACACACACACACACACACACACACACACGTAGTAGTCTCTCAATGTTTAATTTTCAACACTACTTAAAATGAATATTGTAGGGTCTATTTGATTACCCACAACTGTTTTGTCTCTAATATCGGTACATAGATATTAGATCTAAGTTATTTTTATGAGGTATTTTTATTTCAGAATTTAAAGTTAGTTATTGTTTTATTATATTTATTTGTTTTATATAAATTATTTCATTCTGATTTATCTTTTTTTATTTCTTGATTTCTGTTTTGTAATAGCAATTTGTTTATTTGTTTATTTTCCTTTCATTATGTTATCTTATTTCTATCATTCTATTTTGCTTCATTTATCTATTTTATTTATTAATTTTTATATTTTTTGTTTGTTTACATATGTACTCATTCATTCATTCATTTATTATTTATCTAATTTTCGTTGTGTGTTACGCTGTGTACTCACTTCGTGGCCCAAGTTTTTTTTTTTTTCCTATTTATCTTTTTTTTTTCAATCTCTATTAAGCTTTATCGTCGAAGTGAATATCTGTAACTTAACGGAACTCATTTCTTAAATTTTTCACTCCGTTTTCTTTGAAAATCAACAATATACATCTCATCACACCCTTTGTGCCTTAATAATAATTATACTCTGGTTTAGAAGATTACATGATATGGTAGTTAATAGATCTCTTTCTTCTTGTATATAAGAAAAATATGTTTATTAGTCTTCATTTCTAAATCTGGTTGAGCTCGTCTCCAATTAAAAATGTAGTTATCTAAAGCTATGTTGCTTCTGAATTATGATTTAGCTGCTCTAGTTTCTTTTTCTAATTGTTAGGTTAGAACAGGAATTTATCATTTGATTTTGTTTCCAAATCATTAATTCTTGATTTGTAATAATCATCATCTTCATATATGCTATCCTATGAGCAATTTAGGCTAATAGTTTCCTTAGTCTGATCTCAATTACTATACGTTTAAGTTACTTTTATAAAACCCGTCTCTCGGGTTCTTCGATGGATGTGTTATACACTTCTTGAGTTCTTTGTATATGTTTTAGTTTTCATTCAATTTATTTATTTAGATATCTAATTCTGTTGTATTTCATTTTATTCATCTTTTATTTATCTATTTATTTATCTATTCATGTTGCAAAAATAATCACAATAACGCGTGACGAAAAGATATTGCAGAAACCACAGGGAAATTAAAGTCGGAATACTGAACGTTTTCGTCATTTACTGTTACCATTAATGTTTCTATGTGTATATGAGTGTGTATGTATGTACTCTGTGGCTATAACCTTTCCAGTTTTCTTATTTCTGTTAAATATTGTGTTCTGTTTTTTTGTACAATTTGATAACATTAACTTATGTTTTGGTTTAACTAAACAATTTTATAATCATAGGATAGTAAAGCAGTACAAAATTTCCTAATTGTACCAAATATCCTATGGACCTTTCGGCCACATGGTTTTGTTCTTTTTTTTCTTTTTTTTACCATTACCATTCTTATTTCCGTGTATATGAATGTGTATGTATTTTTATTTTATTTTATTATTACCATTAACATTTCCATGTGTAATTGAATGTGTATGTATGTATAATGTCCGAAGTTTTATGTGGCTATAACCTCTACCAGTTTTCTTACTTCTGTATAAATATTGTGTTCTATTTTTTCTTTCTTGTACTCTGAGGATGTCGTAATAGACGAAAACGTTCAGTATTCCGACTTTAATTTCCCTGTGGTTTCTGCAATTATCTATTCATTTATTAATATATTTATTCATTTACTGTCTTTTATCTTCTTCCCTCTGATGTCTTAGGCTTTTTTATCTACAACTTTTTTTCCTTACAGGAAGAACACAAGGTCGCCGTAGTCTCTTCATTGTTTCATCAGAGGTCCTCGTAGTCTAGTAGCTCTTCTTGTGATGTTTCCTTGAAGTGTTCTTTTTTTCTTCCTTTTCTTGTTCTTTTCTTCTTTTCTTCTTCTTCTTGTTCTTGATCATCTTCTTTGTCTTCTTTTTCATCTTTTTTTTTTTTTTTTTTTTTTTTTTTTTTTTTTTTTTTTTTTTTTTTTTTTTTTTTTTTTTTTTTTTTTTTTTTTTTAAGTCTGGGCTACACATCGCCGCTGCGTCTTGGATCCTGTCATCAACGCCCTGGCCGTTCACTCGTTTATAACGGACTTTTGATTTAACGGAATTTGAATATAACGGATCTCAAATTAACGGACCTAAGAAAATTCATATCTAACAGACTTCATTGAAAAACGGGTACGGCGTTCTTTAGAATTGGGAGTACCTTGATACTTTAAATTGAGGTCCGTTAACTTGAGGGTTAAATGCTTTTTAGGTTTGTGGAGAAGAATATATTGATGTTTGGAGTTGTTAACTGTTATGTATTTTGTGGTCACTTCCGCCATCTCCGCATCTTTCTCGTTATCCAGCTTATTTCGTTCTTCTCTTTGGTTGTGTGTGTGTGTGTGTGTGTGTGTGTGTGTGTGTGTGTGTGTGTGTGTGTGTGTGTGTGTGTGTGTGTGTGTGTGTGTGTGTGTGTGTGTGTGAGCGCGCACTCACACACGTCCGCTTCTGTCAAACAAAACACTCGTATGCTTTTGCTTTGGTCTGCAAATTCTAAAAGAAATAATAATAAAAACAAAACAAAATAAAAGTCTTTGCAGTATTCGTTCAATTGCAATCTACTTAGGTTACATAATTAATAGCCTTTCCATGTCCGACGAAAAGTATTGGTCATTTCCGTGGAAAAAAAAAGTATAATCTATCATGTAAAGAATTCAATCAATCAGAAAAAGAATTAGATATTTTTCCGATCCCGCTGTGAAGGACAGTAAAACTCCCTGTAAAATGACAACGGAAGCATTCTAATCAAAGCAGAAACGTATAATCATTGCCAGTGGGCACTGAAAAGTTGTAATTGAAAAAGATCATTACCCACACAGGTAAAAGACAACTGACAAAGTCGGGCTTTGTATCTGCCGACTGGTTATGCAATCGTGTCTGCCTACCAGACAGATCTTAACTTGTTTCTCATCCCAACGTATCATCCGTAAGGGGATCATCATCGGCCAGAGAAGAAGGTACGTGATGTCTTGCTACATCTGCTAAAGAAGAAAAGTAGTTAAAGAAAACTAAATTCGGGTGTCTTCATGGTAGCTATAAAACCGTAAGTATGTTTATAAGTTGTCAACAATATTTGCTATTTTTTACTCATTTCGTCACTAATAATTGTCACAAACTTTGCCATAAATAGATAAAAAATACATGTCGACATAATTTGTTGTTCCATTGCTTTTGATTTATGACAAAATCCTTAAACGTAGCAAAAGTTATTGTCGCCGAAACTTGTAAACGTTGACGATTTTGCGGCTGACTTGGTGATGCCTCACACTATGCAGTACAGGACAGAAACGAGGATATTTATTTCAATGGTCACTCCTCGCAGCCTCAGAATAATTACCCATAATGCCCGAGTCGAATGTTTTCTAAAAAGCAACGGGAGCCATATTTTTTAGAATTTCAAGTTGTTCTTCCATAAAAACACAATGATCTAGGATCACTTCAGCTGTAGATTTATCAGACGTCAAACTAGACTATTGAGGACACTAGCTCGCTAGAAAAGCATATTGTGCACGCCCTAGAAACATTAACGCAAACCTAATAGGAGTATTCATCATAACTGTGTTTTAGTCATTACAGACAGTAATGTCGACCGCCGTTTCCCTTCCAGACTTGATCAAGTCAACCCTCCAACTTGTAAAGATAATACCTCAATGCTACATGGGTTCAACAACATGTATAAAGGCCGTTAACTAAAGAATCCTTTCCAAGGTTGCGCAACTCCCTATTCATCCCTAATTATGGACCAAATGGTCTCCTGTCGGCATGCTCCTCCTTTGTAATCCCACAAACTCCCTCTGTTTTAACTTTCTTTCCAACAGCCGTCAGCTCGACTTTGGTCAATGGTGATGCGAACGCATTACTCGCGAGATCGGTAAATAGAACTGTGACGCTGTGCATTGGGAATTCTTCAGTACCGTTTCTTGCCCATTTCTTGCCTGTTTTGGTTTTATTTTATCTGGAATAGGAGAGGATGTGGTCATTTCCTAGTGAAGAAGATTATTCATGTGTAATTTCCTAGCTTATGTCACGAGATTTAATTCAACCAAAGGTTCATCAACAGAAGCTTCTCATTACAAACGGAAAACTTAATATGTATGCATCGTGATCCGGGAGAATTGTAGAGTGTAGATTATTATTTTTTCTCCAATTTACTCAGAAATGGAAATGATAATTCCACCAAGAAAGCTAGGATAGAAGCGCCGGTAAACTACAGTCCACAATATCAACAATCAAGAAAGTTGGTGGGACTATTCTGAGACCTACAGCTGAATTGAATGTTATCAGCACCGATAAGACAATAGTCAACAAGTCGGAATCGACAGGTTCTTTGACATCAGTTGGGAGGAAGATTGATAAAACGTTGCTTTTGGAAAGTTCCTTTTGACGTTAGTTGGGAGGAAGATTGATGAAACGTTGCGTTTGGAAAGTTCTCTTTGGCGTCAGTTGGGAGGAAGATTGATAAAACGTTGCTTTTGGAAATTTCTGTTTGACATCAATTGGGAGGAGGGTTGATAAAACGTTTCTTTTGAAAAGATTCCTGGGAAACGTTATCGGAAATCGGCAAAGAGAATATCTCGTTGGTAGGTCAGAAACGTTCAGGAACGTTTAGCAACTTTGGTTTTCGTAGAGTGTTGGAGGAACGTTTGAGGTTGCACGTTCATGGCTCCGATAACATCGCTACTGACGCCGCGATATATCTTCTGAGAATTTGAGTTTTATTGCATAATTTTTTTTAGTTCATCATCAACAGAATTTTTATTTTTTCACGTATATTTTAATGTTTTTATCTATTTTTATTTTTTCATTCATTATTTCCTTATATATGTACTTTATTTTTGTTACAGACAAAATAAGTAAATGAATAATTAGATTAGTAATAAGGCGAATAAATGCACAAACAAACAAATTTATTATTAAGCATAAAATATTAATAAATAATTGAATACATAAAGAAATAGATGAGGGAATATATTTTCCACGCACGTATGCGCCGAAACATCAACGAAAACTAGACAATTTGTACCTAGATTTCTTGTTGGTACTTGTAACCACATGCTCAAGTGACACTATAAGTCTATTTTGCTCTTGACATGACTTGTGAAGGTAATAGAGATAACAACATTAATAATAATAATGATGATAATAATGATAATGATAATGATAGTACCTGAAAATGATGATGATGATAGTAATGGTGATAACAATAATATTGAAGACGATGATGATAATAATGATAAGAACAATAGAATTGATAATAATGATAATGATCATAATGATGTTTACCTCGAGCTTCAATGAGTAGAAACTCCGCGGCCCCACAGCAACCGGTAACGGTCCTCTGTCTCTTCCTCGGATCTCTCTGGAAAGAAACTTTGGACTGGATTGGGACTATTTCTCTCTCCGGCTTAAGGGAAGAGTCGCCGGTTGTCAGTTTTCCATGTGTTACAAAGGTGTAAGAAATACAAATGAAGGAGAGAGAGAGAGAGAGGGAGAGGGAGGGAGGGGTGGAGAGGGAGAGCGAGGGGAAGGGAGGGAAAAGAAAGAGAGAGAGAGAGAGAGGGAGGGACAGAGGGAGGAAGAGCGAGGGGGGAGGGGGGAGAGAGTGGGAGGGAGAGAAAAGAAAGAGAGAGAGGGAGGAAGAGGTAGAGAGAGAGGTGGAGAGAGAGAGGAAGGGAGGGAGAGAGAAGAAAGAGATATAGGGAGAGGGAGAGAGATATATCTTGTGCCCAGCTGGTCGACCGAATGTCATCCCCACGGGGTCGCACCTCCTGATGGAGGTGACAAGGGGGCTGAAGACGGGATTTGAACAGCGGTAGTGAACTTGGCTGTTCATCTTGTAAGGCGGCCACACACGTGAAGGCAAACCGCCATTGGCCTCTGCTTGTTCAGGCTGAGGGTGGGGAGGGAATGTTGTTCATTGTGAACAAATAGCGTCGTGTTATTGTTATCTGAACAGTGATATCGCCACGGCCACAAGCACACTCCCGACAAACAATAACTTTATCTCCCAAATTATCGTGGCTATCCACTTCAACAGAAACCGTAATATGGTGATAACAGAAGGTACTGTGTCTTAAACGCCGTTTGTTTGTTTCTTCTGTTTTGCTTGTCTTTGGTCGTTTTTTCGTTTTTGTTTTGTTTTGTCTTTGTTCAGTTTTATGTAGATTTGCTTTATTTTGGTTTTCTTCATTTGTATATTTTTGTTTCGTTTTGTATTATTTTGTTTTCTTTTGTCCTGTTTCTGTTTTTTTAATCTTATTTCTATTCTATTACTTTGTTTTTTATTTTGTTTTTTTATTCTATTTAATTTCACTTAATTACGTTTTATTTCGTTCTGTTATGTTTTATTTTATCATACTTATTCTATACTTTATTACGAGGTGTTCGAAATTAAATAGCTTTGTAGTGATTTTGTCTCATCCCAAATTATGGTATTTAAGAAACTTACTTTGACACTCTTAGTTATCATTACTTTGAAAATTTACAAAAATTAAAGAGAACTGTACAGTAAGGCGCGCGCACGAACACACGCACACACACGCACACACACGCACACACACACACACACACACACACACACACACACACACACACACACACACACACACACACACACACACACACACACACACACACACACACACACACGTGCCTTTTTTGGATAGGGTGGATGGGCGAATCTATAGAATACAAATGTGATATTAAATGAAAAGTTTGTATAATACATAAAACATAAAAGAATATTTAGTTTGTATATGTATGTGTATAAGAAATGCCTTTATGAATTACTTTATAATAATAGAACTATGAGGCTAAGTGCAAAATTAATTATTCTCACATATTGCGTGAGTAGTACACTACTATAGTCTGTGCGTTACAAGAAGTCCGTTTAGAGTGTGGTATCTCTTTCTCTCTCTCTCTCTCTCTCTCATTTCGCATCTATGTACTATTTGATTTTTTTCATATGTATATTCTGTATATAGTAAAATAAACTGTATAGCACTATGACTATAACTTTTTAGGATTATAATAACGACTACCTCTACCCAATCCCACCTGTCTCTCATGTGTTCCCTCGACGTGGCAACATGGGAGGGAAAAAGCGATGTTGCCACGTATCACAGGAAAAAGTGCTATTGCCACATATCATAGAATTTATTCAAACTGTTATTTTAATCCTAAAAGTTATATTCACTGTACTATACAGCGTCCTTAACTATATAAAGAATATAGAAAAATCAAATAGCACATATATGGGAAATATGGGAGAGGCATGCACTAATGTTGATTTGGTAGAATGGGTAAACCACGACGTAGGCCACACCTTGAACGGACTCCTTGCGGCGCACAGACTATAACAAAGGAACCACTGACACCTGCTCATGGTGGTCCTGCAAGAGGTGCAGCCCTGAGGGGCTGACACTCGTTCTCCGGACAAGGCCCAAGATATCTCTCTCCCTCTGCCGCACCAAAGCAACACAGTCCAAATTTTCGTCTTCATCATCATCGTTGTCGTCGTCGTTGTCGTCGTCATCGTCATCATCATGATCATCATTAATATGATCATCATCATGATTGTCATCATGATCATCAACATTATCATCATGATCATATATCAACATGATCATCATTATGATCATTATGATCATCATCGTCGTCGTCGTCGTCGTTGTTAGCATTATTTATCTTATTGGCATGTATTAATAAAATTACAATATCATATCCTAAAATTCGGATATATACAGGTGATTTTGTAAGCATCTTGTAAGTTAAGCTCTGGGCAAATTCATTCTTGATGACATAGATAAATAAATGTTATAGAAACCAGTGAATAAATAGGATATATGATTAGGTAAATAATGTTAATGAATGGATAAACAGATGAATAGATAGATAAAATAAGCAAATCAATGGAATCTATTAATAAGTAATATAAGTAGATCAATAAGTAAATAGAATGAATATGAAATATATAGTACAAATATAGATCAATAGAATGGATAAAGTGAAAGAATAGATAAACAAAACAGATATAAAGTGGTGAGGTTGGGTGTCACGACTTGCCTTCCTACGTTCATTATGAAAACCTCCCCCCACTGTATGACGCTATTGCGTAATAAATAAATAAAAAAAAGTGTCACGACTTGCCTATGGGTCAGGCTGGTCGCAACAATAAATAAATAAATAAATAAAATCAATAAATCAAAGAAAAAGTCAAGGCCGTGTGCAGTTCGGACGAATGACAGAGTTCGGGCAGGATAATTAAACTCTTCGTTAGAATTAAATATTATTACACTAACAAAACAACACATAAAACACAAATGAACATAGAATAATAATAATATAACAATGCCTATGACAATAAAAGGATTCAGATTATTTACCAAGTAATTTGTATCTCGTATGATCAGGTGGGCGAAACGAAGTCTTGATTATGGTGTAGACTGGTCTTTCCAATCGTCACTGGGGGAACAAATTGGTGGTTTGAGTTTAATGACAACTTCTGGTAGGGGCAGCTTCTGGTAGTGCTGGTTTGAGGTGAACGATAACTTCTGGAAGGGGTTAGATTCTGGTAGTCTCTTCTGATAGGAGAAGCTTCTGGTAGTCAGAAACAAATAGATATTTGATGGTGTTTCTTAAATAGAGAAAACAGAAGAGTCGCGTCGCTAGTAGTCAAACACCAACCTGGATAGTGTCCGATTAAGTCGGATAAAGAAAGTTAAAGTACTTCGTTTTTGAAGACGGGCAGTAGCTATGGTCCAAAGGACTTGTTTAGCGGAGTTATCGTAAAGCGACGATGTAGAAAGATTCTACGTAGATTCGGATGGGCCCTGGGCTTCAGCTTCTTTTCTTTTTCTTCTCTTTCTGCTGTGTTCTGGAGTTGTCTCTCTGTGGTCTTTCTCTTGTTGACTTTTGTTCAATCTCTTGACTTCTGTCTCGGCCGTCCTTTGCCTTGCCATTATATACTAAGCGAATGGGAGCCGACGTCTCAAACATGGCAAAACGTATCCAGATTTGGAGATCCTCAGCCAATGGGAAAGCAGAGCGAGCTTTTCCCATCAAATCAGGAATGTTTCAGCTTATTTTTACCTGTGATCAGACATTGATGAGACAGGCCAACTATATCTAACACACACACACACACACACACACACACACACACACACACACACACACACATATATATATAATATATATATATATATAT
>NC_134796.1:41993329-42000829 GCF_046742065.1 Oratosquilla oratoria
TTCCGCGTAAAAGCTTGGTAGGTTCGACTCTTATGATCTTCCAGGTCTGAAACTAAAGCGACAGTCCAACAAAATGCTCATATCTTTACTAATTGACCCAACAGAAGTCACAATTCTTTCACACAATTTCGCTATCGTGCAGGTTAGAGATACCGGTCTGTAATTAAGTAGTACCTCCTTACCTCTTCCTTCATGAATTGGTACAACGTTAGCGATTTTCAAATCCTGTGGCACTATTTCTTCTTCTGATGAACACACAATCATGCTATGAATGTTGTCTACTAATTGTTCCGTACATTCTTCAAGTATCTGATTTGAGATACTAATGTGTGTGTGTGTGTGTGTGTGTGTGTGTGTGTGTGTGTGTGTGTGTGTGTGTGTGTGTGTGTGTGTGTGTGTGTGTGTGTGTGTGTGTGTGTGTGAGAGAGTGAGTTTGTGTGTGTGGGGGTGTTTGTGTGTGCATTTACCTAGATTATATTCAGATAGAAGAAATACAGGAAAAGATGCAAGCCCCTTTATTTTTCTGTTCGTTATTCTTCGTAATTCTATTCACCATAGGCGTATCCAGGGAAGCTAACGGAGTAAGAATGGCCTTCCACCTGTTATTTATACTCTTATGAAACACTCATTTACTGCTGCCTAATTGCCCATCTCATTACTATGATCTAAATGCCAATCTAGATATGATATTACTATGAATCTTTCACATAATGTGAAGTCACTGTTGTGCATGATGCATTGCGAACTTTTATGAATGATTCTAAGACATATAATCAATACTTTGTGTCACTGTCTATGAATATAAACCCGCTACCATGGTGATTGTCAGTTGTTATTTACATTTCTGTGTTAATACGTGGTAAGCTTAAGCTGCTATGGTGTTGATATGTGTTCTTTATATTGTTGTTGTGACCTATGGCTTATTGGCGTTTCTATCCTTCGTACTGTTTTGGATTTCCATAAAAGGAAATAATGTGAGTAACTAAACCTTATTGATATGAAGATTTGCTTCATATGGCTTCATCATATATTTCATAAAGCCCTAACATACGAAATATCTTACTAATAAAAGCCTCATTTTTATAGACTTATTGGCAGCTTCCAATTACCTTTAGTAATTACCTTTAATATTGCCCTTTAATTACCCCAAAGGGTAATAAGACCACATACCAAGGTTAGATGCTGTAGTGGTGTTAGTCTGCAGGTTGCAGTCCCTATACATGAATTTCCAATCTAAATACTCAAATGGAATAAATTCAGTTTCCTCAATTTTTTCCCAAGTTACTGCATTATTGTACTATGCATGTGAATATACTATTCATGTATCTGACATGGATGTTGCTGAGGTCCTAATTTTCCAAGTTGCTGAGTTTCTGTGTTCATAAATCCAATCCTTTTGTCTTGTGTCTTGTTGTGTTGTGTTGTGTCGTGTCGTGTCGTGTCGTGTTGCATAAAGCTGGTCTTGTACAGTATGTCTTAATTCAATTAACAAATAATTGTCTGCATTATTGGGACTCTATAATTTGAACATTTGGAAAACTAAATAAATTTGTTTTTTCTGACTTCAGTTTCAAGTACGGTCGTTTTCAGCTTCAGAGTCTTAAGGTTTCATCCATTTCATAAGTAGTGCGCCGGTGGCTTCAGGTCCCAGTCACACCAAGCTTACGACCTGCTTCCGACCACCGGCGACCTGCAGGTGGTCGCCGACCAGTTGCAGGTAGTCTTTGGAAGTCGCTGGTAGTCGGTAATAAGATAGATAAATAGATAGATCTTTAGATAGATATATTACAACACACACAGATTAGTCCCCAGTACATAGATTTTCATCTTATCAACCACATTAACTTTTTCCATTTCAATTCCTTGCATAGGTTTTGTGTCGCCGACCGATCGATTGATTTTCGGTCGAAGGTGGTCGGAAACCGGTCGTAAGCTTGGTGTGACCCGGATCGTAATCGAAAGCATGCTGGTGTCGCGCTAGCTTAGTTGTGGGTTTAAATCCCGCACTCCTTTCTGATTCTCAGAAGCAACCGTTTGATAAAAATTGCCCCCAACAGTCCAGGTGCATAAAGTAAATGTGATGGCTTCGGCTGCAGCCACTCAGTGCCTAGCTACATGTTATTGTGCGGTATAAACTGGCCAGTAGCATGCAGTCGATATTTTAGGAACTATATAGGGCGCCCCTACGGACCAGAGTCACACAATTTTGTCTATATTGGAGGAAATCTTTACTCTTAGAGAAATTGTGCTACTTTACTATACTGCCACTGAGCCTTCACTATGTTGTCCCCCCTCTCTTAATACTGTCTTGTACTTTTTTTTTTTTTTTTTTTTTTTTACTATATATTTCCATTTTCGCCTCTGTCCACTGTTCTAGGAGGAAGAAAGAATACTGCCACCGAGTTTTCCCACTTGGGTCGTAAAGGATGGATGAAAGGGAACAGAGCGATGGGACTAGGTATCCTGCTCTCTTTAACCCTATTCTTATGAGAAGCCAAGGCATGTGAAGGTCTGGGGGGAGTTTTTCAAACAGAACGCTAAAGTTTGGGTTTTCAGATGTGCGTGGATGTGGTACATATAAGAGTAAAAGGAAAGAGATAGTGTGTTTCTGAGAAGGAAGATTGATGTGCTGACGTTAATTGACACTAAATTGAAAGGGAAAGATGCTGAGTTTGGAGGTGTAGTGGGGAGGGTGTCGGGAGTGAGGAGAGTACAAGGGAGGGAAGAGGTGGCTCTACTAGTAAACGAAAATATAGGAAAGCGTGTGGTAGAGTGGAGGGAAGTTTCTTCATGGTTAATGTGGATGAGGGTGAAACAGGAAAGGGAGATGTGGGTCTTTGTAAGCGCATATGAGCCTGGTAGTGAGAAGAGTATTGGGGGAAATTTGGCCTTTGCGATAGATCTGAATGATTCCTTGAAGACTTTTGGGAGGAATTTGAACGTAGCGGTATTAGCAGATCTCAATGCTAGAGTAGGGGATGAACCAATAGAGTGGTAGAGAATTTTGAGTGCCAGTTCAAAATCATAGTGGAGATGCTGATGGTGGAGATATGTTTAGAGAGATCATGATAACTAACACAGTGTTTATGAAAAAAAACAGGCATAAATACACATGGGAGAGGGTGGTGGATGTAAGGCATTAATGGACTACGTAGTGGTATCCTAGACAAGAGAAGGAAGAATTCAGAATGTCCATGTTCTTAGGGGAGAGAGTGAAGGAATATTAGATAAGTTTTTGGTTGAAGGTATGTTGAGATTGAAGGATAATTGAAGAAGGAAGAAGAGGGCGGAATGTAGGGAGGTGATTAGAGTAAAATGTTTAAATGAGAAGAACATAAGAATGAAGGAGACTGCAAGAGACCATAAGGCCTACACTAGGCAGCTCCGTATCCATCACCACTTGTCATCCCCATCCATAAAGTTGTCTAATCGTTTCTTAAAACAGCTCATAGTTTCAGCGCTTACTACACGTAGCAAGAGTATAACCTGAAAGAAATGTGGGAGATGGTGAAGGATAGAGTAGAGGTGTGAGTGGAAGAGGAATTGGGGTGTTTCAAGGAGAAACTAACAAAGCGTGAATGACGCTGTGTGAAGCAAGTAGGATAATAGAGAATAAAAGGAAGGGTAGTGAGTGGTGGGATGATGAAATGAAGAGGATAGTAGAAAAGAAGAAGTGAAGAGTGGTTTCAGGAGTTGGTTGGAAAGTAGGACTAGAGAAATGTATGAGAGATACAAAGAAATAAGACAAAACCAAATAATATGAGAGGTACAAAGAAAAAACAAAAGAAGCAAAACATAAGATACAGGAGCCAAAAAGAGCAAATGTAAAATGAGGGAGGAATACGACAATTCATAAATACATGCATATATACAATATATATATATATATATATATATACACATTTGACCAAGCAGTACTTACTTATGTCCAACTTGGTAATTCTCGTTTTTATCGTTGTTATGTGTTGTATTTTTATCTAATCATTTCTTTATATATTTATTTAATCTTTGTTTTCATTCATTTACTTGTTGATACATCTATTCCCTTTTAAATTGCTTATTTATTTATTCTTTCATATATTAGTTTAATTATTCTGTTTAGTTGTTTATTCATTTCTTTGTTTATTAATGTATACATGTATTTGTTAATCTATTTAAATTCTGTTCCACATAAATATTGAACAAAGAAACTTTAAGTTTTCGGTAGACATTGTTGATAACACCAATAAACTTCCTAGGGATCACCCCCCCCCCTCCCACCAAAGAGGAGGGAGAGTTGGGGGTGATGGGGGAAGGAGTGTGGTAGGGGGAGGAGGGCGGTAAGGGGGAGGTTGTTTACTATGTAGTGTGACATGACGGCAATAAACTAACTGTTGGAGTGTCTAATCACGCTTACTTTACTCTCTGTTCTAAACCTTTATTGTTTTACAGCCTTGTATACTTCAGCGAGAAGGTTAAAAATTTTCTCTCTTTTTGTGAGAGAGTTTGCTTAACCTCGCTTAAACTATGTTTGCCTTCTGTTCATGAGTGTTTGCTGAACGTGTTATGTTCAAATGGTTAGGTTTAAGAAGAAAATGGGCAAGAATTGGAACAGACTTCGTTTTGGTCTTCGACCTTTAGAATGGAAAACAATTCACTAGAATCAGTACAGAGAAGAATGACCAAAATGATACATGGACTTAGAAATTTCCCTTACGAAGAGAGGCTTAGGCACCTTAACTTACACTCTCTGGAAAGACGCGGAGTGCGGGGTGATCTAATAGAGGTGTTCAAGTGGATCAAAGGCTCTAACAAGGGTGATGCAAACAAGGTCATCATATTAAAACAACAGGGCAAGACTCGCAGTAATGGATTTAAACTGGACAAATTTAGATTTAAGAAGGAAATGGGCAAGAATTGGTTTACTAATAGGGTAGTCAGCGATTGGAACAGACTTTGTAACCATGTAGTGAGGGCTGAAACTATCAGTTGTTTTAAGAAACGATTAGACAACTTTATGGATGGGGATGACAGGTGGTGATGGACATGGGACTGCCTAGTGTAGGCCTTATGGTCTCTTGCAATCTCCTTCATTCTTATGTTCTTATGTTCAAATGGCTTCTTCGTATCATCATTTTAGCGCAGGGAGGGAGAACCTTTGCCACACGTGCGGAAAGTGACGCACTAGCGACATCTTTTCCGGTAAGCGTGACTCAGAGCTCACCTTAAAACATAAATGATAATTTTTTCGAAAAGTTTTGTGTGGTCGTTGACAACCGCATCCTGCGTTGAGCGACGGATTGGGGCTCTTGTGCGGTGAAGGGCGGAGGCCTATTCCCGTACGTAGGACTATCATTTATGTTACTCTGTTGTCCCGCGAGAAATTTTTGTATCAAAGATTTGATTAATATTGGCACGCGCACCTAAAAAGCTTGCCCACACCTGGTCTAGGGCCAGTCGAGCAAAAGAATGGAATTGTCTTTATTTCTTTATTTTTGTTTTTATTTAATTGTTTTTTATTCTGTCTGGATGAAGACTCGGGATATTTCAGAATCAGAGTGATTTGAGTTTTCTAAATGGTAAAGATTTAGTATTTTCTTAAGTAGAAAAAATAATACTATTTCATTTTTTAATTAGTACCTAAGATCAAAAAATAAATAGATAAATAGATAAGTAAATGGTAATAGGTGGCATTATGATAATTTAGTACTTTCTTTAGTACAAAACTATCCTATCATATCATTTCATATTTATCTTCATAAATATATATAAAATATCCAGTGTAACAAAAATATATGTCAATTTTCTAAGATGTAATAGGTAAAGCTAATATTATTTACTACTTTCTATGGAATAAGGAGATTACACCATTTATTTTTTTAAATAGATATAAAAACCTATCTAGGAAAATATATATATATGCATTACACTTCTAAAAGATAATAGTATTATGATCATTTGATAATTTTTCAGAAGAATTGGGTTACGTCACTTTGTTCCTTTCATCTTACAAAGCTATAGATACGAGATATAATCTTGAAAATAATAATAATAATCAATAATAATAATAATAATAATAATAATAATAATAATAATAATAATAATAATAATAATAAAATCAGAGTTAAATCCTAAATCTGAGATAGGAACAAAGGTTAACCTTTACCACGGAAGAATGACTTCCCTCACAACTGAATAAAATCCCCAAACTTGTAACAAATAACCAAAATCACGTGTACGTTGGTCTCATTAGAAAACGGATGTCTTTGTACTTGCAGATGATCAGGGATTGTCCACAGTTGCAAACGCGACCTTAAAATCTCATTCCCGTACAGTTAAATTCCCAAATTTATGATATTCAATTCATTTGATTGTTCTCATCAATATCATAAGAATAGCAACGTTGTTAAAAGTAATTTCTCAAATTTATGATATTCTATTTATTTTATTATCCTCATCAGTATCATAAGAATAACAATGTTGTCAAAAGTAATTTCCATAAATTATTTTTGTTTTCAATAAGTTGCGGTACATAAGTATTAAATTCTTATTATAAATCTACTTGATCAATTTTCAGAATGAACAATAATAAAGATAGAAATACTGATAAAAGTAATTATCCTAAGAATTATTCTGATTTTTAACCTTTAAATAAAATTCAATTTGTATAAAATTGCTTGATTTAATATAAAGATTGATTATCTGAAAGTGTCTAGCATATTTTTATGTCATTTACCAAAAAGGACTATTTTTCTACTGTTTAACTCAAATGTTCAATTGATCCATATACATGTTCTATATCAGCTTTACTATTCATTCTCCTAACAAGTTATCTTTTTTTTATATATATTTAGAGTTTTTTAATTTATTCTTTTCTAAGCTACATGCAGTAATTCAACATGACTGTGACATATTTTCCAAGCAAAAAAGGATGTACACACACACATGTATATATATATATATATATATATATATATATATATATATATATATATATATATATATATATATATATATATATGAAATAATTCCGACAGTTGTCCCCGGACTCGAACCCGAGACTTGCGCGGTGGCAGGTCTTTGCTCTACCGACTATGCTACCGTGATTATAAGATTCTTCAACTTCTGGGTTAATGTAACTCCCGCAGGATTCGAGTCGACTGCTAACTGCCGTTTTAATCTCGATTTTACAAAGAACCAAGCCCACTTGTAGCTAGTGGTTAAGCTGGTACGTATCCTTGATAGACTTTCGTTGTTGTAATACCTGAATAGAATCGCCAATGACGACGATGTCAATCAAATAATTCCGACATTTGTCCCCGGACTCGAGAAATAGAAGACTTTCAGAGAATTGTGAACGCGTGATTTTCTACAACCACATTCCGATGACGGATTGACTAGTGATTACCCTTACACGTATATACCCTTAAACCTTTCTTCTAAAAAACAAAAAATCTCCTCTTCCAACTATAACCCATCACCCACGTCTCTAACAACCCTTTCACTTAACCTCAAAACACA
>NC_134796.1:42003329-42018329 GCF_046742065.1 Oratosquilla oratoria
ATATATAAGATAGATAAAAACTCACTTGCACACACTCACACACACACACACACACACACACACACACACACACACACACACACACACACACACACACACACACACACACACACACACACACACACAGACACACACACACACACACACACACATACACACACACATACACACACACATACACACACACATACACACACAAATACAAACACATACGCGCACACACACACACATTATATATATATATATAAATATATATATATATATATATATATATATATATATATATATATGATTGGTAGTTCATGGAGGTAGGCGAGCGTGGCGCGCTGTGCTCTGATTGGCCCGCTGAGATGCTCGAGACAGCCGATCGTGAAGCGCCATGACCGCTGAGGATTTTGCCCAGGTGGACCTGCCAGCCTTACAGTTGATGTTGTGACAAGTAGTGATACATGCTGCCTCTCTGTATATCCTGGTTTTCTTACCTTTATGTAATTCCACGGCCCAGTTCCATTGTGGGAGGTGTCCATATTCGTCCACATGCCACCATGGCGTTGGTAAGCCTGTGATGACGGAGGTCGGGTTTATGCTCCCTGGTCCTTGTGTTTAGGCACCTCTTTGCCTCTTCATAGTATGACGTATCGCATGATGCACATGGGATTGTAAGGCTGGCAGCTTCACCCGGGCAAAAACGGTAGTGGTCATAGCGCTTCACGATTGGCTGTCTCGGGCATCTCAGCGGGCCAATCAGAGTACAACGCGCCGCACTTGCACACCTCCATGAGCTACCAATCGTATATATATATATATATATACATATATATATATATATATATATATATATATATATATATATATATACAGAGATTAAAAGATATTGAAGATTCATTTTTATTATCATCTAGCGTATAGTCCCTATACGACAAACATTTGACTTGTCAATTTCTTCAATTTTACTTAGCAGATCTTTTACCGGTCCCGACGCTTCGGAACCCTCTTGTTCCATCTTCAAGGGCGAATTGCTGTTTTTCATGTCCGTTCTGGTTACATATGGGATGTGTGGATCATAGACACTGGAAAAGGTTGTTGCTCATTGGCTAATTGCGGCCAATCAGCGTAGGTAGTTTTTTATCTTCGGAGGGCTCTACTCCCAGTGAGCGAAGTAATGGGGTTCGTTGGTCTCTTAGCAATCATTCTTTTCATTGATGGCAAGGTTATATGTATTTAAGTATGTATATATGTATATATATATATATATATATATATATATAATTATATATATATACTATATATATACTGTATATATATATATATATGCACAAATTTCAGAAGGCACACGTGAATCACAAATATGCAGAGTCCACTAGGAAGAGGAACAACACAAGGAGTCCAAGCGCTTTCGTGAACATATCACGAAAGCGCTCGGACTATGTGTGTGTGTGTGTGTGTGTGTGTGTGTGTGTGTGTGTGTGTGTGTGTGTGTATGTAATATTGCCCAATTAATTTGTTGAAAAGAAGCTAACTCTATTGGACAGTAAACGATTATAGGAAAACAACTTGGGGGAAATGTTAGGGGGAAATTCCCTAGGACGACATTTTTTTTTTTTTTTTTTTTTATCAAAAAATCTCACGCGCCGTCCATAAAATGCATGTAGACTCTCATGCTATGATATTAATATAAAAAAAGATGTTGCTCACCTTAAGTAGGCGATAGAATAGGAACTAAAGATAAGATAAGATAAGAGTAGTGGAGTCTTTGTGACAGCACAGCATAAGGAGAATCTGAGGTAAAAGGAAAACATCGCCTTGACGGCAAAACGACTAAGACCGGTCTCGTTGAAGAAACGAAACAGCAAAAGATTGTTGGCAGGGATACTGGTAATTAGAACATGCCAACTTTGGCTTTGGTGGAAGGCGAGTTGTTAGAATACATACCATTTATTGGAACCACTTGCTACCGCCACTTGCTGGTTTAGTGGAACCCGTATCCCACAACGGAACTCTGGCCCATGCAGCAGAGTCGATAATCTGGAACAATGGTTGTTGATAACAAGGCTAGGTGGGTCTTAACTGCAGCTACCAGGAAACAAAGTCTTCATTTTCATGAAAGTGGCAGTTGCCGACAAGACTGACGAGTTAAACACCATATGAGGACGGAGCCTTTATTTATACGACGTTTCGCTTATTACAGCCTTTTCAAGTACAAGTTGAGATACATATGCTTTCCCCTTATTTAATCTCAAGCATATGTATCTCAACTTGTACTTGAAAAAGCTGTAATAAGCGAAACGTCGTACAAATAAAGGCTCCGTCCTCATATGGTGTTTAACTCGAAAGTCTTCATTCGTTACTTTATTTATTTATCTAAATATTCAGTCTCTCAGTCCAGAGGGAGCTGGGGTGTAAGGGAAACAAATGAGTTGGCTACCTCCCTTATTAGAGGGACGAAGCATTTTCGTAAATAGATTGTTTCAGTTGTTGATAGCGATAATATCATGGAACACTGAACGGAGTTTATTTTCGACACCAAAGTATTTTATATTTTTCATGTAAAACGGAGACATCAGAATAAAATGGTAAACGATATTGAAAGTGTTATTATCACTAAGAACGTTGCACTTTTGAGGCAGCACGCCACTACTGTAGTGTCCCCTTAACTTATACAGTATAGCATTTTTGTTAAAATTACTGTAAATTAATCAACTATTATACGTATCCATGATAATAAAATTATATATTGTAAATAATGTTGCCACATACTAGGATAGCCCTTATAAGGTGAAAAGCATCTGAATGTAACATTATTGTATAAATGTACAAAGTAATAAAATATTGTATATAGTTTGTGTCATGGTGGGCGGGAATTCAATAACAAGTCCAAAGAGATTTGAAGTTTGTTTTAATCCTTCTCTTAAGGACGATTACCATTTACCATAATGTGGTAACTAAACACATCACTTTGATTGTGGATATTGAAATAACAGAGGGCTGGTAGAGTGAGATTTGGTTGGAGAGCTTTGTATATCTCTTCCAGCGGAAAATAGAAGAGCATAGACAAAGCCATTCTGATTTACATGCAAAAGGATCCTGTAGGTAATTTGAGCCAACTATAATAAACTACTAGTCGTATGCACTCTCTCTAATGCTCTGATAAAGATAGTTTCTGTTCTTGTATGTTCAAGAAGACAAGAAATATTCGGAAACTAAAACAAATGTACTTTATACCAAAATGAGCACATACACATTTACGAATACACAAACGTACTTGGGTTTGCGTATACAAATATAAAGAAGCACACAGACACGCACACACGTGCATACACGTACACACACACACACACACACACACACACACACACACACACACACACACACACACACACACACACACACACACACACACACACACACACACACACACACACACACACACACACACACCACACACACACACACACACACACATCCTTGATCGCTTTGTTCGTACCATTTGTTTCCTATGTGATGCAACTGTCTCTAGGAACCTGAGTCACTGATATGACATCAGTTGATTCAAAGTTCATCATCAGAACTTGCAATATCATCAGACTCATTGTTGTATGTGTTTTCATTCCCATATTGAGAGGGAGAGAAGAGTATCAAAGGGAGCTTGAATATAACAAGTCACAAGGAATGATCAAAAGGTGCCCAGGCAATTAAAAAAAATAATAAATAAAAGTGGAAAGAACAAGGAAATTCTGACTGGGTTTCTGTACTCATTCTGGATGTGAATTATCTCCCTTTGATGATGGATTCTCAATTAGTATGAAAATGTACTGTTTTTAGTTCGTGTATATATATTATATTTAGTGACTTGCAGATGTTAATATATATTTGCTAGGTTAATGTGTGTAATTATCTGAGTGATTAATTGAAGGAATTGTAATCAGATTTTATAATCTTGGTATATGCTTTAAGGAATTATTTGATTGACGTAAATAAATGAAATAGATATATGTAAATAATATGATTATAGATACAATTTATACAGATAACACAGTATATTCTGAATAAAATGTATAGTTTTGATTTCTTAATTATGACTCATTTGATTTTTTACTGACCCAGTGAAGACTAGAAAATGCCTTATATGATTTGTTTGCAGAATTCCTAAGCACAAAGTAGAAACATTTGAATAAGATTGTACAATTCATTTACTTCTCTAGACAATATTTCTTCGTTTTCTTTGACTTTTCTAACTAGGCTAGCTATGAAAATTAAACCCATGATGACAGAGATTGATTGTGGTATTCTTAAAAAAAAAATCTTTCCTTATATAAATCTTATATAAATCCTTGGAAGGGGAAGATTTATATAAGGAAAGATTTTTTAAGACAACCACCGTAAGATTCTTACTGCGGTATTCTTAAAAAAATCTTTCCTCATATAAATCTTTCCCTTCCAAGGATTTACATAAGATTTATATAAGGAAAGAATTTCTTTAAGAATACCAATTTAAGACTAACGTGTATATTTAAGTTGGGGAAATTCTTGTCAATTTTTGGTAACAGATGGGGAAAGACTGTCAAATTCAACCAGGATATTGATACATTGCTTCATCTCGTAGGCATGAAACACACTTGGAGTGCCCAGATCTGTTTAATTAATGAAGGAAAGCTGAGGATACAGGTATTTCTAACTTCTCACTACGTGTGATAGGGATGGTAAGTTTTTTACATAAACAAAAGAAAAAAAAAGTTTATGAATATACAATGACGTAAACTGAAACGATGAATAAAGTTTCCATTTTTTTCACTAAGGATAGTGACTACGAGTTTGTAGAGGTAGCATGAATATATACAAGAACATTGTCGAGTGATACATAAATGTATTTGCAAGAAGTACAACAATTGTTTGGAAACACTAGATGTGATGAAAGCTCCACAGACTGATGGTTTCTTAAATTGGGTGCAAAAAGAATTGAACAAGAGGTGGATAGCATTACTGAGTTGGTCTCTATGTTTACTGGTAGACATAAAAGTGCCGAGATATTAGAAAAATGTTAATGTGATCACAAATTATAAAAGAAGAAAGAGGTATCCTTGGTTACCATAATTGCTCAAATTTATTAAAAAATTACAACAAATATTTGGGTAAAATATTTGAGAGGAAATTCTAAAGAAAGTCCATTTACTGTAAACCTGTAAAGTTTTAATGAATGCCCGACGTTATATAGGAAGTTGGTGGATGGCAATATAACAAAGAGCTGGGGAAATGGGATAGTGTCACACAAAAATAGTATGGAAATTAGAGCGAAAACGAGGACATAAGAGGAAAACTGATTAGATGGATCTAGGAATTTCTGAAGAAATGAATAATGAAAGATAAGAGGGCAGATTGGAGGGCATTAGCTAGTGGAGTCCCACAGGGCTCGGTCATGGCACCGGGTCGTTTTTCATCAATGCTCATCAATATGATGGATGGAACAATCTGTTATAGCTATGAAAATGATTATAAGAGATTACAAAAAGACCTTGAAAGAATGTATTGATAAACCTACCCCCCCCAAAAAAAAACACAAAGTAATGTAAATGGACGGAAGTAATAGATATTAACTGTAAACTATGCTATAGGAAATTAATCATCTACAAAAAAAGGAATGTTAACAATACATAAATTGTCTCCGGAAAGAAAAACATTACAGAGGAAACGTATTTTTTTTTACCCCCCCCCCCCCAAAAAAAAAGGGGGGCATTCCACTACATGGACGAGAATGTAAGGAAACCCACCAAAAACCTGATACGCCCCAGAGTGAAGTATGATGCAGTAGTTTGGCCCGTGCACAAAATAAAAAATAGATATGAAATATAAATAATTAACAGATGAGCAACCATAATAGCCCAAAGCCTGGCTGACAGAACATACAAAGGCTGAATAAAAAAAGAGCTACCAAAATAAGAAAGTGGTAACCCAAGAAGGGTTCAAAAGAACGGAAGGATTGGATTTAATTGATAAAAAAGGCACTGCTTCTGGACAGAAGAAGTGACAGAAGAGTAAATGTTACAGTCAGTCAGTGTAAGGACTTTTTTAAAGTTACATTTGAACAATGCATGCACACAGAAAGGAATCTGTGAACACGGGTATAGCTCCTACCCTGCATATGAGGTCAATGTAGTTTGGTAAAACGTACACACACACACACACACACACACACACACACACACACACAGTAAATAGTGTTTGTTTTAATGTGTGTGTATGTGTGTGTGTACGTGTGTACGTACTCTCTTGTATTTCTGTTTGTCTTTCAACCTAGTCCCAATGAACTCTCCTTCTCCTGTTCCCAATTTTCTGTCTTCCCTAATTTTCACTCTTCCTGTACTATATTTGCTTTTCTTCTCATTTGTTATGTATATACTCTCACTTTTGTTTTTCTCCCCCTTTCTCTCTCTCTCTCTCTTTTTCTCTCTCTCTCGCTCTCTCTCTCTCTCTCTCTCTTTTTCTCTCTCTCTCGCTCTCTCTCTCTCTCTCTCTCTCTCTCTCTCTCTCTCTCTCTCTCTCTTTATCTGTATCATTATCTCTGTCTTTCTCTTTTTCTCTCCATCCCCTCACCCTCTCGGTTCCACC
Source organism: Oratosquilla oratoria (assembly GCF_046742065.1). NCBI lineage: Eukaryota > Metazoa > Arthropoda > Malacostraca > Stomatopoda > Squillidae > Oratosquilla > Oratosquilla oratoria. The sequence goes on from NC_134796.1 coordinate 42,009,933, forward strand.
CTTCCTCAATCTCTCTCATTCTCTCTCTCTCTCTCTCTCTCTCTCTCTCTCTCTCTCTCTCTCTCTCTCTCTCTCTCTCTCTCTCTCCCTCTCCCTCTCTCCCTCTCCCTCTCTCTCTGTCTCTCCCTCTCCCTGTCCCTCTCTCTCTCTCTCTCTCTCTCTCTCTCTCTCTCTCTCTCTGCCTGTCTGTCTGTCTGTCTGTCTGTCTGTCTGTCTGTCTGTCTCTCTCTCTCTCTGCCTGTCTGTCTGTCTGTCTCTCTCTCTCTCTCTCTCTCTCTCTCTCTCTCTCTCTCTCTCTTTTTTTTTTCTTCTTGTACCATTTCCTTCAGTTTTACCCATTGCCATATTTTTGTCATTTCCTCTCTGGTTTTCGTCACTCTCTCTCTCTCTCTCTCTCTATAAATATATATATATATATATATATATATATATATATTTCTCTTTCTATGTTTCTCTTTCTGTCAACATTTATTATATACACATTCTGCGTCCATACGGCTATTCCCATCTATATCTCGTTCTCTCTTTGCCACTCTTTTTCTATTTTTGTAGCGCCCCATTGTGTTTGCGTGTCCACTCAGGCGTATGTTTGATTTCTCTCTCTCTTTCCATTTAGTCTCTTAATTCAAACCCTCTTGTCCCCTCGTGTGCCCTCCTTCCACCCTACCGCCCCCTCCTCCGCTCGCCTCCTCTTCCTGAGCAATTGCGACCAATATCACCGTTATATATCCAGCGAGTTTATATTTTTTTCATCCTCGTCTATCAACCAATAATGAATTTGTTGTCTTTTTTATCCCCCCCCCATGCTGCATCTCCACAGTTGGCCGATGTTTTACTGATAATTGTTTTCGAACGTTGTACAAACCCTCAAAAAGTCTTAGGAAAACGCGCGCCGATTTTCGCGACGTAATGAAGCCCTGGACGGTCGACCAATGACCTTCGTCCTTCCGACGGGACGCAGTTGTCAAACAGCCAATCAGACGGAACCGTTACCTGTAAATAAAACTCGCTGTTGACCAATCATATTCGGCATATTGGGGGACGGGGAGGGAGGGGGGGACGGGAACGCTAAAGGTTGAGGTGCGGCTTCAGGGAGAGGGCTGGACGGGAAGGACTAAAAGGGAACACAAAATAAAGAGAAGAAAAACGGGGATAAAGTGGTCAGGAAAACCGAGCAAGTTTCTGACACTTGAAGCACTCCGCTTGACACATCTGTTCGGTTGAATACCTCCATCCATCTATGGACGTGTATCTATCCATCCACCAGTCTATCTATTTATCTATCGAAACTTTCTACTCTATATATCTATCAGTTTTACAATCTCCCCTCCCTCTCTCTTTTTTAGCTTTATCCTTATACATAATATATATATATATATATATATATATATATGTATATATATATATATGTATACACGTACATACATATATGAATATGTATACATTCGAATGTATACATATGTATGCATACATATATGTGTCTGAGTGAATATATACATATATGACTATGAGAGTAAGCATGTATGTGTATATGTATATACGTGCGCATATATGTATGTGCGCGTATGTATATATTTTTTATGTATTGTGTATTGCATATTTGCCGCGCATTAGTCCAGTGGATAGTGTGTCGAACTCGCGAGCACGTGATCGAGAGTTCGATTCCCGAGACGCACTGCGGGCATCTTGCGTTGGTTCTCGACAGACCTTGCCAGGCGGGAAGGCAACCCAAACGTCGGCCTAAAAAAAAAAAAAAAAATGCTTACTGTAACTGATAGGGCTTCCCCTTCCAGAGGTTTTGCACTTCCCACTTTGTGCAAGTGGGGATGGTGAATTTGATTACTAGTATTATGTATTAGATAAAGGACACACACACACACAGTGGCGCAGTGGTAGTGTTCGCGGCCGCCACTAATGCTGTCCGGGTTCGAATCCCGCCCAGGACTGAAATAATTTCTGTATCGCTGGGCTGCGAGTCGTTCCTCCAACTCTCGTGGGCGGGGAGCTGTGTGTGTGTGTGCGTGTGCGTGTAAGGTCATATACGAGTTCTTAGCTCTCCTCCGGGAAGGTAGTAGCAGCGATCACGAGTCCAACACGTGGTCCCAGACCATGGCGAATCACACACACACACACACACACACACACACACACACACACACACACACACACACACACATAACCCGATCTATGGGTAATGCTGTGACACACACACACACACACACACACACACACACACACACACACACACACACACACACACACACACACACACACACACACACACGTACGTTTAATCTCTCTCAGGTATCAGTCGTCTATATTAATCTCTGTGTGGCCACAGAAGCTGTTTTGAAGAGCATTCATGAGAATCCACGTCTCGCCTTACCAAAGGCCTTCCGGGTTGCAAAGACTAGTAGAGAACAGACTCACGGACCTATACGGACGATTGCAAATAGAACAATGCTTAGCCACTCCGTTTGTTCTTGTTCTATGATGAACATTAGAACAATGCCGCTAGGGAGTTGGTCGAAAGGTCATAGTCATTCTTGATGTGACTACAGGGCGTTGAGGAGCGTGCTACGCCAAGAGGCGATGAGTATCTACTGTCGTAGCCGGCATCTTTGCCTTTGACCTTTAAGTAACCAATAGTCATTTTTAGGAATGGGGAGTGCGGGACTCGAACCTAAGACTAAGTGAATGCGAGACCAGCATGCTTCCGATGACGTCACTAGGAGTTTTGGAATTGACGTTCAGATATTTTGCGATTTATTTTATTTTTTTTTTTTTTTAATAATGAATTTACCTACGCCATCATCGCTGCCATTAAAACAGATCAGGTGATCTCGATTTCTCATAGTAAGTTTGAGTCTCAAAAAAATATAATAATAATAGTAATAATAATAATAATAATAATAATAATAATAATAATAATAATATTAGTAATAATGATAATATTAGTAATAATAATAATATTAGTAATAACAATATTAGTAATAATAATAGTAATAATAATAATTTTTATTTTCATTTTGGTTTTCGTTTATTATTTATCTGTAAATTTATTATTATTTACTATTTACTTATTTGTTCATTATTTAACTATACCGATGCATTTATTTATTTTATTATTTATATTATAATTTTTTTCTTTTATTTATTTATCACTATTATATTTTTTTCCGCATCCCACCTAGTTATGGACCAAAAGGTCTCCTGTCGGCATGCTCCTTTGTAATCCTTTATAATAGTAACAATGAATAGATTCATTATAACCACACTTGACTAAGCTTCTACAGTATTTATCCCCCCAACAACCAACAAAGCAAACATAGACGCTTCACACTCCGTACAAATGAAACACATTTGAGAGTAAAAACCAGAGGTCACCGATGCCCATCCTAGGCGACGCCACGGCCTGAGCCTCTTTGACCTTCAAGACAAACGTCCGTAATGTTATCTTCATAAAGTTTACCAATACGTTAGAAGGCAATATGGCGACGCTAGCTCATCTATGCTCTAAGGCAGGGTTCCCCCCGGAATCCTAAGGTTCCGCAAAATGTCCCTAAGGTTCCGCAAAAGGTCCCTAAACGTTCCGCGAGAACAAGCGAGATAAGCTAATACACTTTTGATTTTTTTTTAAAATCATATATGTAATATAATTAAACACGCAGGACATATTCTTAGTTATTGTAATAATATAATATAGACGTCATCCTATCTAGCCTATTATTACGATGAAAATGAAATGAGAAAGATATGGTATATGTTTTTTTTTTTTTTTTTTTTTTTTTTTCAGGGGTTCCTTGAGACATGCAATTTATTTTAAAGGTTACGCAAGGGTAAAAAGGTTAAGAAACGCTGCTCTAAGGTCTCTTCAAAATAAATAAAATCTGGTTTGGTCGGAAAACCATCCCGAAATGAAAACGTGGACACAAATGGATTAATGCCACATGTGACAGATTCTTTCAAAATGAGTGATAAATATTATTACGTTAATTTTTTGGTCTCGTTGTATGTTTTACCAAGGGTTTCTACCCAAGGTACAGTCTGCTCAAAGAGTAATGTTTGATACGAATGGAAATGAGATTTTCTGTTTTCTGAGAGGAACAGGGAAAAGTAAGGAAAAATATTAATTTCTCGAAGAAAGTAAATACATCTCGGAGAATTCACGTCGTCCATTGACAACGTAAACTATCTTCGTACTAACCATAACCAATATTTTCCAAAAACCTTCGCCCGTTGTGTTGTATTGCATGACATAAATTCATAAAAACAAAACTGAATTATTTTTCTTCAGAAAAAAAAAATTGCAAAGTCCACCCACACTATTTTTTTTTTTTTTTTTTTTGTGATTCACAGGACTCGAACCTGCTCGAACTTTTGATAATAAAACCTGGCGCGTGTAGAACGCGATATAGACTCAAATACTAATGTCCTGATTTCTCGTTTGCTGTCCTATATTGCGGGACATTAGGTGTGTGTATGATTTTTTTTTATATCTGTGTCGCTGGACTAATATCAGTGACGACCTTCAATCAGAACGACCACTGGTAGTACCAAATGGCCAAGCATATGGTTCTCCTCCAACACTCCCTCCCTCTCCCCTTCCCTCCCTCCCTCCAACCCTCCTTCCCTCTCCCCTTCCCTCCCTCCCTCCAACCCTCCCTCCCTCCAACCCTCCCTCCCTCTCCCTAGTCCTCCCTCTCCCCTTCTCTCCCTCCCTCCAACCCTCCTTCCCTCTCCCTTTCCCTCCCTCTCCCCTTCCCTCCCTCCCTCTAACCCTCTTCCCTCTCCCCTTCCCTCCCTCCCTCTAACCTTCCTTCCCTCTCCCCTTCCCTCCCTCTCCCCTTCCCTCCCTCCCTCCAACCCTCTTCCCTCTCCCCGATCCTCCCTCTCCTCTTCCCTCCCTCCCTCCAACCCTCCCTCCCTCTCCCCTTCCTTCCTTCTCCCCTTCCCTCCCTCCCTCCAACCCTCCTTCCCTCTCCCCTTCCCTCCCTCCCTCCAACCCACTTTCCCCCTCCCTGGTCCTCCCTCTCCCTTCCCTCCCTCCCTCCAACCCTCCTTCCCTATCCCCAGTCCTCCCTCTCCCCTTCCCTCCCTCCCTCCCTCCAACCCTCCTTCCCTCTCCCCGCCCCTTCTGTCTCTCTCTTCATATGGTGAAGAGTACTACATTTTAATTAACATCAGTGTCACCAGATTCCTCATTCAATTCATAAATGTCAACCTTAACAACAACTTTAAGACAAAACTTCTAAGTTATATAGTAGACTGGCATTTTTTATGCGTATAAGACTATTCCAATATATACGTCTTGTTGCCCATAGAATTAACAAATCATAAAGAAACAAATTATATGTATATGATATAATTTGACATTTGTTAAATAAACAAAAAAACCTACATTGACAATTGACCTACAGGTTGCAACCTTGGTAGCCATATTACTTACGGCGGTCCGTTGGCGAATGGCGACGACTGTGTTCCGGTGAAGTGTGATGGTTCTGAGTGAAGCTGGGTGGTATTGTTGCTAGCTGAAGTGACTGTGGAATCCAAATTCTAACCCGTATATCTTTCTATACCCCAGTCAAGTCATATCTGTATCAGGTGGCTAAACATCATTTCTATGTGTTACGGGTGGTGGATGAGGGGATTAACACATATTGACTTCATTTTCAAGGAATTTAGATTTGCTGTAGCATTATCTTACCACCGTGTGTATTCACCTCCGATCACCTCGGATCTGCTCCAGCCTCTTTTCGAGACAGCCAGACACCACCCTACGGCAGTGAGCTCAGAGCTCATTAGTAGCAGATCTCTGGGTAGGTCTGAGACCACTCACACTCCACACACCGGGAATGCAAGGTCACAACTCCTTGACTAACGTCCCGTACCTACTCGCTGCTAGGTGAACAGGGGCTACACGTGAAAGGAGACAAACCCAACTTGTCTCCGCCCGGCCGGGGAATCGAACCCCGGTTCTCCGGCTTGTGAGGCCAGTGCTTTACCAATCCGCCACCGGGCCGTGTGTGTGTGTGTGTGTGTGTGTGTGTGTGTGTGTGTGTGTGTGTGTGTGTGTGTGTGTGTGTGTGTGTGTGTGTGTGTGTGTGTGTGTGCGTGCACACTTATACCACTGCCAGTCCCTACCCAGGACCGATAACATATCCAAGAAATCAAAACCTATTATAAAACTACACGGAACTCAACCACTAGTATAAACATATCAAAGAAGATCCTTGATCAAAATAATCATCAACGCCGCTCTCACAAACGCATGCGTTTTTTATTGCATTTGTTTTTTAACTTGCGAAACTATAAATATGTTATCTAATCACCTGAGTTTTTGATAAGGCCATACTTAGCCTACTTTTCGCCTGGCAACGAAGAGTGACTAAGCAAGTATACCCATAATGCAACAGTTAGTTTTCAAACCCAAAATAGGCTTATTATTGGGCGTTTGATTTTGTACGCAATTGGTTGTAGTAATCAAATTCATCAAAAGAAGCAGCGAAGTAACTGACAAAGTTCCTACAAAGGAAACATCTATTATCTATTCATCTAATCTATTTATTTATATTTTGTTTTACATTCTTCCTGGATTCCGATATCGTGACTTATTTTACCTTCCATCGGTCTAGTGCCATTTTCGAAGGACAGTTTCTTTACACTAGACATCCGGAAGGAACAGCATCTTACTCTTTGTGGAAAGAGCACAGCTACGTTGGTATGGGCACGTCATCAGAATGGAAGAGAACAGAACACCAAAGCGATGGCTGAACTGGCGTCCCAGGGATAGACGACCACAAGGAAGACCACGGAAAAGATAGTGTAACAACATCATTGAAGCGCATAGGAACAGAGGATCTTCCTTGCAACAGCAAGTACTATAAGAGTGACCGTATGGTGACTGTGTCGTCTGGAGGAGGCTGACACAGACTAACAAGTCTACATAGACCTACCAGGCGGATGGTGAGGTGAGGTGAAGAAGTAAGTAATCTGAGTTCTGGTAGTTTCCCAAGGGTTCAGATTTCAGCTCTTTAGGTCATAACCTGACTGAAATTCTCTAGTGCAGTTCAATCAATGGAAGGTAAAGAGGACACAGTCAAGAACTTCGAGACTTACTTAGGCTTCCATTCAAGACAGTCTTAAAGTCTTATCTTGCAGTCTATATCAGTCTTACAGTCTGAGATTAAGGTTGTCAGTACAACGCATAAACGGAAGAAAAGGAAACAAAGAAAACGGAAATCACCCAAGAAAGACCCAATAAAACAAGATTCCGGGAAAGACTTGGGAAAAGGCGTAGTGGCAACAATCTGAGTAAGTGCTAGGAAGGGAGGTATCTGCGCCTGGTGGGCAAGGGCGAAAGGGAGGAACCAGTAAGTAGAGAGGGTAGCGTTTTCTATTGGGACATACTACTCACTCACCATTATTTTTTTATTCATTTACTCGTTTATTTATTTATTTATTTACTTACCTGTGTATTCATTTATTTGATTATTCCTTTGTTCAATTAATAAATTCATTTATACATTTATCAATTTATTAATTACCATCATAATGTCTTGATATTCGGTTGTGATTCGTGAGATTTCTTTAATATTATTTGAGTAATCTTCTCTCTGATACAATTTTTGTTAAAATGGACAGCCACTGACGATCTGTGTTGCTGATCGTTCAAAATTGCGGAAGACTTTTTTCCCCTCGTTGTTTAATGTGGAATAGAAGTTTCCAATATTCGTCTGTGTACCAGAGTCTGCAGATTTCGAGGTTTCTTGCCTCTTCTTCAGCTGGATGGGAATAGTAATTATCCTGATAATCTGCACGTACTGGTACCCAGATGAATATTGGAAACTTCTGTCTCCCATTGAACAATGAGGAAAGAAAAAAGATCCGAAATTTGAACGATAAACTACACAGATCGTCAGAACGTCAGTGGCTGTCCATTTTAACAAAAAATTCTTTAATTCTTAGGATAAATACTAGAAGCTTCTGTCGCCCATTGAACAATGAGGAAAGAAAAAAATACCCGCAATTTGAACGATAAACGACACAGATCGTCAGGACGTCAGTGGTTGTCCATTTTAACAAAAAAAATCTTTCATAGTCTTAGGATGAATACTGAAAGCTTCTGTTCCACATTGAACAACGAAGAAAAGAAAAAAATCTTCCGCAATTTGAGCGATCACTTACACAGATCGTCAGGACATTTTAACAAAAAAATTCTTTGATAGTCTTAGGATGAATACAGGAAGCTTCTATTCCACATTGAACAACGAGGAAAAGAAAAAAGTCCTCCGCAATTTGACCGATCAGTTACACAAATCGTCAGGACATTTTAACAAAAAAATCCTTATAGTCTTAGGAAGCCCACGTCAGGTGAGTCAGGGGCCCAGGTCTGCG
>NC_134796.1:42023329-42028329 GCF_046742065.1 Oratosquilla oratoria
AGTGGTGATGAACGTGAACAGGAAGAGAGGTAATAGGAAAAGAGGGGAGAGAAGTGGACTGGGAGAGGGGAGGAAAGGTTTAGAGAGGGTCAGGCTGTGGGTGTGAAAGAGGGGAGCTTTTGGGGAGGGGAGCTTTGGGGTAGAGGGGAATGGGGAGAAAGGATGGGAGTGTTGGTATGTTTTGTCTCTCTTTTCGTCCCACTGGAAGGTTCTAAAGGTCTCTACCTTCTCCCTTTTCCTAAAATGCTTCAACACATTTCTGTGACCTTGACGCGTTTGTAAAGTGAATTTAAGACATTTTGTCTCCTCAGGCACTTGGCTTTGGTTTGGTATGTTCTTCTGTTTTTTTTGTTTTTTGTTTTTTTTACTTTCCTGAAAAAAGGTCTTTGTAGGTATTACATTAGTACGCTGTCACAGTTCTATGAAATGTGTATAGAAATCAAATGGATTTTCGGAGATGTTTTCTTTCCAAAAAAGAAATAGAAAACCGAACTCACTCGAAGATTGAAGGATTTTGGAATGTTGATGAGGATTGGAAAAATCTCCAAGTTGATGAAAACAACAGAAATTAATTATTCACAAATCGCAAGAAAGTAGGAGGGAAGAGGGAACATGACGAGGAAGAGGATTGTGAAGAAAACGAAACACAAAAAGGTGGAGAGAGGAAGTTAAACCTAACTGGAGACGCGCCAGAGTGGTATTTGGGAGTCTGCAGACACTGGGAAGTCCTGAGGACAGAGTGAGAGTTTAAAACTCAGATAAATATAAGTTGAAAATGTTGTTTGGCTCTTTAGCCTTCAACTCCGTTGGTTGTCCACGATTGGGTATGTAGGATAGTGTGTGATTTTCCCACCAACGTATATATATGGAGGGTTTCTAGGCCAGTACATCGAAACGGTACACACCAGAGAAAGACCCTTTTTTTTTTTTTTTTTTCTCAAATGACCATCAGGAATCTTCAAAACTATCCCGGATACAGATGCCACAGGAACTGTGAGAACGTACAAGTCAGAGGATTACATGTTTGCAGTATCGTATACATTTACCTTTCATAGATTTACCTTTCCCTTTCAGTCGACCCAATTTACCTCCAGTGCAGCCCCTCCTTACCCAATTATTTTCCCACTTTCCCCCCCTAACCTATATTCCTCCCCCCCCCACCCTTACATAAAAATCGCCATTTCAAATTATCTTTTTCTCCTCTCCCTCTTCGTTCTGTTTCCTAAACCTTTGCCTTCTGTTTGCAACCTCTGCACACACACACACACACACACACACACACACACACACACACACACACACACACACACACATATATATATATATATATATATATATATATATATATATATATATATATATATATATATGCGTAAGTAACCACTAGGAAAAGTAAACTAACGAAGCAGAGCGCTTTCGTATAATTGCACTGAAGATGTAATTATACGAAAGCGCTCTGCTTCGTTAGTTTACTTTTCCTAGTGGTTACTTACGCATTTGTGAACACACGCTCCTAGTGTTTTTATTGCATATATATATATATATATATATATATGAAGGTGGAAAAAGAAGTCACGGGTCTAGTTCCGAGCTCCTGAGTTTATTCCCGACCGGTTTCGCCTTATGCTCTGAAGAAGCATAGAGCGAAACCGGTCAGGAATAAACTCAGTAACTCGGAACTAGACCCGTGACTTCTTTTTCCACCTTCATCAACTTGTCATAATGTACCAACATATATATATATATATATATATATATATATATATATTCTGAAGGTGATACATTTGGGTGGAAAGGTGGTAAAGCCACGTCCACACGGTCGAGCACTGCCCGCCGGGCACGAGGGCTTTGCTCGACAACGGGCAATTTCATCGGGCAAACCATCAAACTGTCCGTTCCCGGCACCATTTGCGGGCAGTGGATGGATGGAGGGCTGACATTGCTGCCAAACGCACGAGGTGAGGTGCGAGCAAAGTTAGCAAACCCGCTCAGTACAGACCGCCAATTAATCGCTCGCTCAATCGACCTCTTTTATACACTACTATCTTTTTATTTCCTTAAGACACGTCCACACGGTCGAGCAGTGTCCGTCGGGCACGAAGGCTTTGCCCTTGTACGAACAGTTTCAGCGGGCAAACCATCAAACTGTCCGCTCCCGGCGCCAATAGAGGGCAGTGGATGGAGGTCTTCCGTCACTGCCAAACGCACGAGGTAAGGTGTAGGCAGATCCACTGACTACCACGTTATTAGTACACCATGTCCACACCGAGTGCTAGTGCATATTGGTCACGACAAGACACTATAACTTCGATTGATATATATAAATCACATGAATGTCTGTGGAATGTAAGGTGTTTTGATTACAGAAATAGAGACAAACGTGCTGCTGGTGTAATGCTTTGCCTCATATTTGTCTCTTGCCTCTGAATATAGCTCTCCACTTTCGATACAAGAATATAAAAACTGTTTATGTCCATCCGCACGTAATTGCGGAACAAAGTTTCATTTTCCTCATGCAATTCACGTAGGATTGTCACAGAGCTACCCATTCTTTCACGTCTCTGCAACCACTCCCGGCACCAGACACGTCTCTGTGGTCTCTTGTTTTTCTTTTTAATGCAGGCACCAATTATGATAGAATATAGTGCTATCTTCTTTCGAAGTATGGAGCGCACCATGGTGATCTTACCGTAATGAACCACTCGCTCACAACAACTGCTGGCGTCCGACTGCCCTCCAACCACCACAGACAGCTGTGTGGACATCTTACGCGGGCATAGACTGCCAGGCACAGCTCGACCGTGTGGACGTGGCTTAAGGAAACACAAGTTGAACAAGGAACACTGATGTCATCTAACGTTTCGACTTTATGTCTTCTTCAGAGTAACAGACTAGTACAGATAATCGTAATATATACCCTCATTGCGAATCGTCTTGCCAGAGGTCTTATGCCACGTCCACACGGTCGAGCACTGTCCGCCGGGCACGAGGGCTTTGCTCGACAACGGGCTATTTCAGCGGGCAAACCATCAAACTGTCCGTTCCCGGCGCCATTTGCGGGCAGTGGATGGAGGGCTGACATCGCTGCCAAACGCACGAGGTGAGGTGCGAGCAAAGTTAGCAAACCCGCTCAGTACAGACCCAAGTTACCTTGCTACCATGTCCGCACCTAGTACTAGTGTGTACTGGTCTCGACAAGACGTGCTATTGGTGCTATGCTTTTTCTCATATTTGTCTCTTGCCTTTGTATATATGGCCCCACTTTCGAAAGGAGAACAGAAAAGCTGCTTATGTTCATTCTCATGTAATTGCAAAACAATTGTTCATTTTCATCCTGCAATTCACGTAGGATTGTCACTGAACTTCCCATTAAATCACGTCTTTGTAACCACTCCCGGCACCAGACATGTCTCCGTGATTTCTTGTTTTTCTTTTTAATGCAGGTAGCAATTATAATGCTGTAAAGTGCTACCTTCTTTCCAAGTATGGCGGGAACCATGGTTATCGTACCGCACTGAACCACTCCCTCCCAACCTCTGCTTGCGGCCAACTAACCTCCAACCACCATCGTCAGCCGTGTGGACACTTAACGGGCAGAGTCTGCGGACTTTGCCCGGTAAGGGCAAAGTCTGCCAGGCACAGCTCGACCGTGTGGACGCGGCATTAGATTGGAGCGCGCTGATTGGTCCGTGCTTTCGCCGAGGACCCGCCTGGCTGCAACCAATGAGAGATTTGTAAACCCGTCTCTGTGGTTGGTGACCTTTCTAGTGACGATATGTGCTGGTTCCACTAACGTTCCTATTCTCTTTCCTAATCCCGTGCGGAGGAATCGAACACTTTCCCAGCTGGGAAGGTGTCCCTGTGTTTATACGTGCACCGCTAGCGAGTTGGAGGTTCTGTGGTGCCGCAGGCCACTTTTGTGCTCTCCTATCTTTTTCCTAAGCCCCCTTGACGAGCCACTATCATTTACTGCAGAACATCTACCACACGATATGCCGTAAACAACGTTGTCCTTGTTAATGCTTCTTTCTTCTTTAACTCTCACTACATCCTTAATTTTCTGACCAAAGACATAACCCACCTGCATGCAAACATTAGATATTAAAGAGGTTATCATCTCAGCTCCATTCGCGTACAGTACTACCAGGTAATTGCGTTCTACCTCTCCTGTTTTTTGCTCTCTTATAAATGTCTATTACTTTCCTCTCGAGTCTATTGAACAGGTCCTTGGGGATAAAACAACATGCACAAGGTAACGGTGATATAGACCATCCCTTCTAAAAACTCTTGGCTACAGATCCTAATGGAAAGTTAGTGGAGGCCGCGCATATCGTCATAGGAGAGGTCACCAACTACAGAGAGGGATTCGCAAACCTGCCATTGGTTGCAGCCAGGCGGGTCTTCGACGAAAGCGCGGACCAATCAGCGCGCTCCATAATAAGGCCCCCGGCAAGACAATCCGCAATGAAGGTGTATACTGTATTACGATGATTTGTATTACTATGTTACTCTGAAGAAGACATAAAGTCGAAACGTTAGATTACATCAGTGTTCCTTGTTCAGCCTGTGTTTCCTTATCACCTTTCCTCTCAATTGTCTCATCTTCAGAACAATATATATATATATATATATATATATATATATATATATATATATATATATAATATGTATATATATATATATATATATGTATATATATATATATAATATGTTTATATATATAATATATATGTTTGTATATATATATATATATATATATATATATATACAGGTGTATGACAGGTGTATGAGTGGTAATAATAGAGATCACATGATTGTGAAGAGAGACTTTATTCCTGACCGCTTTTGCTTTATGAAGCTTCTTCAGAAGGAGGAACTGATCTGGAATAAAGTCTCCGTCCCCAACAGTGTGATTTCCATTCTTACCACACACACACACACACACACACACACACACACACACACACACACACACACACACACACACACACACACACACA
>NC_134796.1:42033329-42038329 GCF_046742065.1 Oratosquilla oratoria
GCTCTATATTCCTCTTTTCTTTTATCTCCATTCTATTCATATCTTCGATAATTTCTCTTTTTTATCCTCTCTCTTCTCTGCCTACTCCCATCCTCTTCCTCCTCTTCCTCCTCTTTTCATTTTCTTTTTTTTTTCTTCCTCTTCCTTTTTCTTCAAAAACTTTATTCCTTTTCAACTCCTTCCTCTACATTTTGTTTATTTTTTCTCCTTCCTTCATCTACTCTCCAGATTTATCGAAAGAAACAACGCGTGGAGACTGAGTAGCCTTTATTACTACGACGTTTCGCTTGTTTGAGATTTTTTTTATTATCAAGTACATCCAGGTCTTTCCAGGTCCCTTCCCTCCTCCTCCTCCTCCTCCTCCTCCTCCTCCTCCTCCTCCTCCTCCTCCTCCTCCTCCTCCTCCTCCTCCTCCTCCTCCTTCTCCTCCTCCTCCTCCTCCTCCTCCTCCTCCTCCTCCTCCTCCTCCTCCTCCTCCTCCTCCTCCTCCTCCTCCTCCTCCTCCTCCTCCTCCTCCTCCTCCTCCTCCTCCTTCTCCTCCTCCTCCTTCTCCTCCTCCTCCTCTTCTGTATCTTTTGTCCTCACACCTTCCTTGACCTCTCTGTCAAAACAAACGACAAAATCGGTCATCAAAGGTAAACGCGTCCTGAGACGCATATAGAGGTTCGATTTCCATGACATCAACTCCTTCGTCAGAAGCACATCGTAACTCCTCTCTCAGGTCGACTGGTGGTGTCTCGCGGTCTCTGGTGAGGTCCGTACGCGGGCAAAGAGGTGAAGCGGCCTTGCAGGACGAGACGAGGACGCTAACAGCGTCCTGGGTATTATCCTGTGACCTTCCGACATCAACTTGCTCATTGATACATTGCAGCCTTTTGCATCCAAATATCCACGAGGACCTTTTGATAAGTTTATAGATTACCTTCGTTAGTTAGAGGGTTCTTTGAGGAGATCTTTAGTCACGAGGAGACCTTTGATGCCATGAAGGACCCTTAGGAGGTGTTGGGGATGGGGGGGGGTAAGATACTGATTAGACAACGTTATGGATGGGGATGACAGGTGGTGATGGATACGGAACTGCCTAGTGTAGGCCTTATGGTCTCTTGCAGTCTCCTTTATTCTTATGTTCTTATGAGAAGAGTCTTCTGTATATCTCCCAACAAACACCCCCCCCACTCCCCCCACTCCTCCCACTCCTCCAACTCCCCATCCTACGTACACTGCGTAGGAGCGTCAGTTATGATTTTCCAATATACTACAAATGAATTTGCATACATACTACGCGTGATGTTATGTTTCATTACATCAAGCCTGTATCGATGTGGTGTTTGATTTTCGAGAATTGTGTGTGCGCCGGTGAGAGAAGGGCGTGGGGGGGGGAAAGGTGCCTGTTCGGATATTTATATATTTTTTATCGTATGGGTGGGGGTGGGGGTGGGGGGGGAGAGAGTGGGGGAGAGTGGCAATGGTCACGTTAGTGATTATTCATGCCACGTTACGTCCGACCTGTTATGTTCGTTCACACTAAAATTATATCAAACGCTGGTACAAGCAGATGTCCACTGGGATATGAGGAAAATATTATATGAAATTAAACTCAAAGGAACAGTAACATTGACGAACAAGTACAGGACAATATTGATATACACACGCGCGCGCGCACACACACACAGACACACACACACACACACACACACACACACACACACACACACACACACACACACACACACACACACACACACACACACACACACACACACACACACACACACACACACACACACACACACACACACACACACACACACACACACACACACACACACACACACACACATAGGCGCAGTAGTAGAGTTCCCGGCCGCCACTACGGCGGTCCAGGTTCGAATCCCTCCCAGGGCTGAAATAATTTCAGTATCGCTGCGCTGCGAGTCGTTACTCCAACTTTCGTGGGCGGGGAGTTGTGTGTGTGTGTGTGTGCGTGTAAGGTCACAGCATTACCCATAGATCGGTCCTATATGAGCTCTGAGCTCTCTTCCGTGAGGGAAATAGCTGTCGATCACGCGTCCAACACGTGATCCGAGATCACATTTCTTTACGTCCTAGGAAGTTCTCGTCTAAGACCAGGATCTAACTAGTTTTGTGGCTTTTATTCTTAATGCTTATTACATAGATGAAATTAAACCCAATCACTTAATTTCTCTAATGTTTTATCTACCAATGCTTTTGTCTTCACCCATAAATCTTTTCAATTATTTTACTTGTGCATAGACGGAGAGGGTGGGGGGTCGCCGATTAAGTGAAGCGGCCTTGCTGCGGATGTACTCTGCCTTGCTGCATTGCTTCTGACCCAGGACAGTGGGCGGGATACAGGTATGACCCATCATCCATGAGAAGCTAAGATGAGACGGGGGTGGGGGAGTAGGCACGAGTCTTTGACTTAGCTACCTCCTTTATATGGGGGAAAAAGCTTTTGGTATATAGATAGATAGCACAGACGTATATGATATAGCTTCGGTTGTGCAATAGCCAAGCATTAAAGATGTAATGGCGTTAATGAGTAATTTGGTCGACTGGGCGTTCCGTTTCTCTTTCATGTTAAAAAGACGCGTTGTGATTGGTTCCATTTCTCTGTCATGCTAAAAATACGCGTTATCATTGGTCCAAACTTTTGTGATGGACAGAATAACAACTATGTAAAATCTCGTCAGGTGGGCGTCTTATGTCACCTCTTCCTTATCTTGAGGTCGTTCATTCGAGACTGATTTTGCAATAATGTTTCATGTTACTCATATATCTACACTTATACTCACGGCACTTGTTGATCAAGTCGGTCGTTTGTCGAACGAGGCAGTTCTTAAAATTACTCACATTTCTGACGTCTGTAGCTTATTTTGGACACTCTGTATTGGAACCACTATATCATCCTTGTTTTTTCCAACTTACGTAAAATTGTTACACTGTATAATAGATATTATCTACATTTGTACTTATAAGTGAGTATAAGTGTAGATATAAGAGTGACATGTTATTTTAGTTTTGTTTTACGCAAGGGATTTTGTGTTTTCTGATTAACTTTATCTCGTAATTTTTATTCATTTATATCTTATTTTGTATTGTTTATTTATTCATATGTTTTGTTGTCATTTGTGTATTTATTTATTAATTCATTGATAAAAAAAATTATATCTATTTTTTCCATTCCTGTCTAAGACTTCAATAGATTTTAGTAAACCAAGTTTGGCTATAGAGCTCCTTTATTTATTTCCATAAAAGGCTCGATGGTCTGAAAATGTGTGTGTGTGTGTGTGTGTGTGTGTGTGTGTGTGTGTGTGTGTGTGTGTGTGTGTGTGTGTGTGTGTGTGTGTGTGTGTGTGTGTGTGTGTGTGTGTGTGTGTGTGTGTGTGTGTGTGTGTGTGTGTGTGTGTGTGTGTGCATCATTAATATTGTTTTTGATCACGTGCTGGACTCGTGAACGACAGCAACCACCCTCTCAATCTCTGGGAAATAATGTGAACTTGCCTACGCTACACATCTATACCCTTGCGCAAGGAAGACAGTAACGGCATTATTAATGAAAGATTCTTGCGATACAACTGGAGCACCCATTGCACCAGCAAGCCATGTGTAGTGTGTGTATGTGATCCACCGTGGTCTTGGATCACGTGTTGGACTCGTGATCGACAGTTATTTCCCTCCCGGAAAAGAGCTCAGAGCTCGTATGACCGATCCATGGGTAATGCTGTGACCTTACACGCACACACACACCCAACTCCCCGCCCACGAGAGTTGGAGTAACGACTCGAAGCGCAGCGATACTGAAATTATTTCAGCCCTGGCCAGAATTCGAACCTGGACCGCCGTAGTGACAGTCGGGGACTCTACCAACCGCGCCACTGAGTCGTGTGTGTGTGTGTGTGTGTGTGTGTGTGTGTGTGTGTGTGTGTGTGTGTGTGTGTGTGTGTGTGTGTGTGTGTGTGTGTGTGTGTGTGTGTGTGTTTGCATGTATGTACATATATGTGTCTGTGCCCGAGTGTATGCGTATATGTTCGCACGTATACGCGCCTGTTTTGAAATGAATTCTAGACATGAATATAATAACTATTCAGAGCGATATGATATTTCTAAATACTTTCAGATCGTAACTCTGAGCTCTGAACAGAGTCGCGGTGACTTTAAAATCCTATAGATTTCATTTTACACAATTTATACTATTTGATACCATAGGACTCGTTAATAAAATGATATTACGTACGGACATTCATTATAATCATTTTGGGAAATGACTTCCCCCCATACCCTCCCCCGTCCTGTGTCGACGATACAGCGTCTGGTATATATTTTATTAATTCAAAATATAGCATAACCATCTAAGTCTATTTTTCTGGTTATATTAGTTATTAATTACTCGATGGTTCATTTTTTTTTCTAATTCTGTACCCCTTAAATATGACTTTTTTTTATTATGTAGTATTGCATTCGTTTTTTATTTGTGTCTTGGTTATAGTTTTCTTTTTCTTATATCTACACTGATTTGAAGGCTTCAATTCTCTGGTTTCCTTTCCATCAAATGCTATTCACCACGTTGTCTATTACATCACTAACTCATTTTTGCAAATTCATTTCCAAATTAGTTTCAATGCACGTGTCTTTGTCAATATCGACCAATCAATCAATCAATTTGGAGCATGTGCGTGCATGCGAGGGCGCGTCGCCCCACTCACGCGTCGACTTCGTTCTGAACAGCTTCCCCCTAGGAGGCGTTGATGCAGAAACCTTCCCGTCCCAGGTAGGGTCGGTCAGCTGACTCGAGTCATGAGTTGTGTGAGCGTTCCCTTCGTCTCTTCCGTCAAGTGGTTACTTCTAGTCGAGACCTTCTTGTGAGTGGGACCAACATTAGGGAAACCGCCCACATGTCATGTACAGCAAGTCATGCTGGTAACAGACCTTGACTGAGTTCCATGGAATGTTCTCTGGTTTGATACGAAGTCATCCCA
>NC_134796.1:42043329-42065829 GCF_046742065.1 Oratosquilla oratoria
CTACTGTAGCCTAGGGAATGTGGGAACAGCAGATTGGGAAGGGATGGCATGTATAAGGATCAAAGATATCACGTATAAGTGAAAGAGAGAACAGCAAAACATAAGATAGCGCATTAAGGCTGAAGGCATACAAGGCGTGTAGGGGGACATACCCCACCAGTGAAACCTTATCATTCGTGTTATGTTCAGGTAACGTAACGTCGTTTGTCCTACATAAGACGAAAGAAGGAGGCGTATACCTACTTGGTATCACATAGAACAAAAATATAGGATTCCGTTCCAATAATGTTAAGGAGGATAAAAGTGAAAATCAGAGGCTGTCGGAGGAAGACTTTTGAAAGCGACGGAGGTTAAGGAGGAGTGGGTTGGGACGGAAGGGACGTTGAAGAAGACGGGAAGAAGGGAGAGGTTAGCGGAGAGGAAAGGAAAGTAACGAAGGGGAAAAATAAATGGAAATGAATTTCATTTGAAAAGGAAACCTGGAAACCCTGGAAGTTGAAGAGGAGGTGACTGCAAGAAAGAAGATAGATGAACGAGAGTAATGATTAAGTGGAATAAGCAGAAACTATGAATAATAGGATGTAGGAAGAGCTAGTTAAAAAGTAGGGGATGAGATGTACCAAGAGGTAGAGAAAGTTGATAATAAGGGAACAGGTGGACGCAATGAGGTCTGGAAGGAGATGATAGAGATGAAGAAATGAGGTGTATGGAGAGTAAGTGTGTAGGAGAGATGAGGAATGAAATGCAGAGGGAGATGATATGGAAGGAGGAGGTGAGTTGGAATGGGTAATAAGGACGTAAGGAAAGTGGTTTTGGTGTTGGAAAAGAAGAATAAAAGAAGAAAAAGGACAAAATGGAAAACAAAGAGGAAAAGGACAATATATAAAAAAGGACAAAACATAGAAAAATTGTGACAGGGAAAGAATAATGAAAGAGGAAAAAGGACTAAAGAAAATAAGGACAAAAGAGAAAATATACACACACAAAAAGGATTGAGGACGAAAAATACAAAAGAGAAAAAAGTTAGAAAAGAGGGAAAAAAAAGCCAAAAAAGGGAAAAATACGAATTAGAAAAAAATGTGGAAAAAGGACAACGGAGAAAAGGAACAACAGAGGAAAAATACAAAATTAAAAAAGACAAATGAGAAGCATTACATTATGGCTTAGGGCTTAGCTTCGGGTGGATGAATTGATTTGTCTGGTAAAGACTAAAAGGACTCTTTCTTATACTTTTAGGTCAAGCATCATTCATTCACATCTTCACGTAATGAACATCGTTCTTGTAATAACATTTTGATCGGTGAAAATAGACGATCCTGCCTACAAAGCAAAGAATCTTATTCTTCATAATATTAAAAGTGTACATGTGTGTGTGTGTGTGTGTGTGTGTGTGTGTGTGTGTGTGTGTGTGTGTGTGTGTGTGTGTGTGTGTGTGTGTGTGTGTGTGTGTGTGTCTGTGTCTGTGTGTGTGTGTTTGTGTGTGTGTGTGTTTGTGTCTGTCTGTCTGTCTGTGTGTTCGTGTGCGTGCGCATGTTCCTGCACACAAGCACAACCGTTCAATGCCAATCACACAATCAAAACGAGTAGGACATAAGAAAATACTCTTGATTCACATTGAGTCATGGGGGCTGAAATAAGGTATTTAATATTACATTGAAGAACGATTAAGCGAATATTGATTATTTGCTCAGGGTGTGTATACATGTTAGCGTGGAGGTCGACATGGAAAAGATAGTCTCTGAATTCTGATTTCGTGATATATCATCTGTTATCAATTAGATGTTTAGACCTAGAGCTGTTCTGGTTACATTCGTGAAGAATTGACAAGGGGTGGGGAACCATTGACGAAGCGTATGATTGATGGCTCCTCTGAATTGACTGAATAGATAGTGGGTAGAAAAGATGATCATCAACTGGTAGAAAAGATGATTGCAAGAGCACAGGGGCAAGGATGAAGAGATGAGTTGACGAATTGAAAAATTGAACAGATAGAATGATAGACAATTGAACAGACGTTAATAAGAACATTCATTAGAAATAAATGTGGATGGAACATATAGAGATGGCAATAGTGATACAAACTGAACTCTTCAACAGATAGAATGATGAACAATTGAATAAGTATTAATAAGATCATTAAATTGAAAGAAATATATGTGGCTGGAGTATATCTGTGATGTATAAAAGGGTAAACAGTAAACAACGGTTTGATTGGTAATTAAGACGAAATTGCTTTGAAAGGCTACAAATGGGTGCTTGGACTTTGGAAAATAAATAATTTGTGTTATTCTTAATAATATAATTGTGTAATTAGATATGTTATGTCTTCGGAGGAGGGACTGAATTAAACAGAAACATAATGGATAATGAAACAAATTAATGGAACATAAGTCAGAGGTCGTTATATGAACATACATAGACACACGCACACAAACGTACGCACGCACATACACATCTCTATCACTCTCTTGTTCAAAGGAACAGTAACGACTTGTAGTATCAGTAAAAACCCTTGATGCCATAAGCGAGGCATGAACTCTGTACCTCAAGCGTGGGAACCCGAGACGCTAACCAATGTACCAACAAGTCGTGTATGTGTGTGTGTGTGTGTGTGTGTGTGTGTGTGTGTGTGTGTGTGTGTGTGTGTGTGTGTGTGTGTGTGTGTGTGTGTGTGTGTGTGTGTGTGTGTGTGTGTGTGTGTGTGTGTGTGCGTGTGCGTGTGTGTGTTAAAACAAAAAATCTATAAAAGATGAATAGCAGAAAAACAAAATTAAAGAAGATATTAAGGAAAGCTTGAAAATAAATCTTTGGTACGATTTTAATAAATGGTGTAATAGAGTTAAAAGAAAAATAGATCTAAAATTATATTGATAATATAAAAAAAAACATTAGTATTCAATTCTATTTGATACACAGCCTATCCCATACATTTCTTTACCTAGAATTTGATTCTCCTTGTTATATTCCAACCCTTTATATTCAATCGAGCAACATAAATGTATGGAATCAATTATGGCATGTTTATAATTATACACGTATTAAAACTTCATGTTTCGGTGATTGGTTATCTGAGTCTGTATATATGCAATAACTTCATTTGTTAAATTGGATAGCCGCTGACGTTCTGACGATCTGTGTAACTGATCGTTCAAAATTGCAGAAGAAAACAAAAAGTCTTCCGCAATTTTGAGCGATCAGCTACGCAAATCGTCAGAACGTCAGCGGCTATCCAATTTAACAAAAATTGTATCAGAGAGAAGATTACTCCGAGAACTTTATTTGTGTAATTTCAGTGAGATGTATTTCAGTGAGAATGAGTCTGTCCTTACTAAGAATTCAGGAAATTTATTCAACATCGAATAAGACGACACAAATCTGCGCCGTTGTAATGGAGGACAATATTATAGGAAGAAGGAATTTGGGTGTTATATGAAATGAGCTGGGACCCCACCCAACCCCCCCACCCCTCACCCCACCCCCTCCTCGTGACTAGCAAATGAATTTTCTTGTACATGTTTTGACACTACACCTAGGATAGTTAAGGATAGTTTGGGGAATATCAAGGAATGGTTTATTTTTTTCTTGTGTTTGTGTGTGTGTGTATATTTGTGTTGACATTTACGTGTATATGTTTATAAATACATTGAGTAATATATACCATATATTCATATATGTATATATTTATATAAATGGGTGCAAAGGAGATATATGACTGTAAGGAACAATGTTACACCTACCACATAATTACATACATTAGTGATAATAATATAATTATCTATACATATATTATTATTATTATTATTAATATTATTATTATGAAAAGATCAAGGGAATTTATTTGTATGGGTCGAAGCTCACGTTAGTGTAGGAACATTTGGGTAAAAATTGGGTATTTTCAAAATACTTCGTTCACTTTCCACATTCTCCTTTCGATTCGTTCATTGACACTCGATATGTGCTGATATTAGGGTTCAGAAGCCACGGAGTTCTGTTAATGGCCTCTGTTTTATTTATTAATTTATTCATTTCTTCCTTGTTTGTCGACTTAAGTTCTGTGTATTGGCACTCATTGTTTGTCTATTCATCTATTCATTTTCATCTATTTGATTGTTCACTAGGGTATTAAAAGGAAGGCATGACTAGCAACCACGTAGAGCGTGTGAACAAAACCCCCAAGAAAGGTCATCAAAGACGAGCCTAATCTTTCTGGAACAATGAGTCCATGTTAAACATTTTTTTTTTTCTTTACGTTTGTTTTCTGTTTCTTTCACATCACGTTTTGAATCTTGTTTCCGTTCTTTGAGAGCCTGCGAGTTAACATCAAATGGTTCTTTTTATTTGTTTACAGTGTCTATCAAATCATCATAACTATTGCAGTTGTTATTTAGGTTAAATACATGCACACAAACGCAAATTCATTCACACAGAGATTGACTTACATATGTGTAAGCATATGTACATTCATCCTTACATCCATCCATACATACATACACACATACATACATACATACATACATATATATATATATATATATATATATATATATATATATATATATACATGTATGAGAGATTGGGTGCTAGGAGTAAAACGAAGACGATCTAGGAATTGATTTACTCTAACGTTTCGACCAACTTGGTCTTCTTCAATTTAGTCGAAACGTTAGAGTAAATCAATTCCTGGATCGTTTTCGTTTAACTCCTACCACCTAAACTCTCATTTGTCCTTTCTTCTCCATATATACATGTGTGTGTGTGTGTGTGTGTGTGTGTGTGTGTGTGTGTGTGTGTGTGTGTGTGTGTGTGTGTGTGTGTGTGTGTGTGTGTGTGTGTGTGTGTGTGTGTGTGTGTATTTGCATATATTTCTCTATATGTATATTTTTGTGCACGTGTTGGGAGTTCTTTATCATGAAGTTGTCATTAAGCTGGGCCACAGAGTCTGTCTCTCGACAATACCTACATACCCTCTTCGTTTCTTCGAGAAAAAAAAATCTTCATATCTTTCCAGTTCGTTTTTTGTTTTTTCATAAGAACATAAAAAAGAATGAGATTGCAAGAGACCATAAGGCCTACACTAGGCAGTTCCATGTCCATTACCACCTATCATCCCCATCCATAAATCGTTAATAAGTCTATTCCATTCGTTGACCACCCTATTAGTAAACCAGTTCTTCCCTATTTCCTCCTTAAATCTAAATTTGTCCAATTTAAACCAATTACAGCGAGTCCTGCCCTGTTGACGTAATATGATGACCTTGTCTGCATCATCTTTGTTAAAGCCTTTGGTCCACTTGAACACCTCTATTAGATCACCCCGCCCTCTGAGTCTTTCTAGAGAGTATAGATTACGGTGCCTAAGCCTGACCTCTGGACTGATTCTAGTGAATTGATATCCATTCTATAGGACGGAGACTGCACAGCTATGGACCAAAAAGTCTCCTGTCGGCATGCTCCTACTTTGTAATCCTTTGTAATCTAATTAACACCAGATAGAATTTGACAACTACCTCTGCAATTTTATTTGTAAACGTCTTAGCAATGAAACCTAATTATCTGTTCGCTCTATTCCTGGTGCTAATACACTGTTTCCTGTATTTAAGGTCAGGACTCGCTAGCACTCGCAAGACTCTCGCACTCGGTTTTCTCTAAGGTGTTATCTAAGATATGTCTGCTTTCTCAGGAACTCCTCGCCCGCTTTTCGCTGTTGACGCTTTTTTTTTTTCAGTTAGTCCTTATAGGTAATTACTTCGACCAGTTCAGTGGGGACAGACATTAATTTCCTTTAGAAGATTGTGGATCTCTCCGCCGAAGGGCATGGACAAAATTTGTTTTCCAGAAGAGGATTGTGAGGAGCGTACGCCAGGTGGTGAGTAACTGCGGCCGATGCCGTCATCTTTGCTGTTGGGGTAGGTAATTAACAATCACTGCTGGAATTCGGAGAGAAGTGAGAGATTCGAACCAACAATTAAGCAAATGCGAGACCAGAACGCTTCCGGTTATGCCACCATTGCAGTGAAGGAGAAGAAGAAGAAGAAGAAGAAGAAGAAGAAGAAGAAGAAGAAGAAGAAGAAGAAGAAGAAGAAGAAGAAGAAGAAGGAGAAGAATAAGAGAAGAAGAAGAAGAAGAAGAAGAAGAAATCCATAAATATCTTTAAGAAAAAATAAATCAAGAGTAAGAAACCCAAAACTCTCTTCTTGAAACTAAAGAGTCTTGGCCGTTCTTCGTCCGGGATTGAGACTTCGATGTAACGTTTTACTAAAAATATTACAAAACTCTTGAAGCCTTATCCCGTGCACAAACATTCACTCCATCTGCTTCTTGAGACGAAGAAACCCGTCAACAAGTCCTTATTCGGCCGTAAAGAAGGCTGAAGGTTGAGCTCTGCTTGAGGAGTGACGTAAAATTTTCTTCAAGAAAATTGGGAACATTTTCTTTTTCCCCTTGAAGAATAAAAAAGTTTTTTTTTTCATGAACAGCAATTCATTCTCCTGTCTCCTCTCTGATGTCAGAAAAACCAAGTAACGATCTCCTTTATGCAATGCTGTCCTCTATTGAGCAGAGACTTGAATTTGTCTTATAAAATAATTTGTACATACAACTCTGCAAGGAATTCTCTTTCTAGCACCATTGAACATTTGCATAACTCCTTGATGGTTTGACTTCTTTTAACCAAATCAAACAATGACTAGTAACTAGGACAATGGCCTAGAAATTAAAATCTCTCATAGGGCTATTTCGGATAAAGCCGACGAAGTATCTAGAAAGGAGAAGAGGGTTGCCTGCGAACGAGAGCCATCGTCTTATAAGGGGAGATAATGAGATCTCTTAAGAGCGGAGTAGAAGTTGTGCATCCTATACAACGGAGAGGGACTGAAAGTGTGCGTTTCATACAAAAGAGAGAGTTTGAGAGTGATGTGTTCTATACAACAGAAATGAACAGAAAATTATGCGTCTTTATACGTCGGAAAAGGACTGAAATTGGTGCGTCTTATAAGATGGAGAGAGAATGAAAGTGGTGCTATTATGGACTTATACGACGGGTTGGGACTGAAAATGGTGCTTCTTATAGTCTTATACGACGGATAGGAACTGAAAATGATGCGTGCGTCTTATACGACAGAGAGGGACTGTAATTATTGCGTCTTAAGGGCCATTTATACGGTCTAACGGTTCGTCGAACGCGGTTCGACAGACACGTGTTTAAAGTGATGTGTCAACGTGTGAATGGGGTATTTGGTCGTCAAACACGTTTGTCGAACGTGTTTGACAACCAAATACCCTATTCACACGGTCAAACATCACTTCAAACACTTGTTTGACAAACCGGGTTTGTCAAACCGTTTGGCCGTCTAACTGCCCCTTTATGCGACAGAAAGAGACAACCGGATGGGTCTTACATGACGGAGAGTGAGAAGCAAAATGAGTGAAAAAGTAGAAGACAGATTGTAGGTTAGGTTGAGAAAGCCACAGAGGCTGCACAACACACAGGAAAGTGTCAAAGGGGTTTTGAAGATGAGAAGAGAATGTTGACATAGGAAATGAACGGTTACAGACTCAAAGCTGAAGTACAGTCAGTAGAGGAAGTTCCCCGAGATTGCTGCCACATGTATCCGTCTTTCAATGGATCTGTGAGAAAATCAGTCATTGTTTTCTTTCGCAGACTCTACTACTCTGAAGACAGAAAGTGTAGATGAACTTGTTTCACCAAACGAACAAAAGATGAATGCCAAACAGTGTGTGTGTGTGTGTGTGTGTGTGTGTGTGTGTGTGTGTGTGTGTGTGTGTGTGTGTGTGTGTGTGTGTGTGTGTGTATTTTTCACCTTGGTCTTTGGATCACGTGCTGGACCCGTGAACGACAGCTATTTCCCTCGCAGAAGAGAGCTCAGAGCTCGTATATGACCGATCTATAGGTAATGCTGTTGACCTTACACGCACACACACACCCAACTCCACGCCCACGAGAGTTGGAGTAACGACTCGAAGCGCAGCGATACTGAAAATATTTCAGTCCTGGGCAGGATTCGAACCCGGACTGCCGTAGTGACAGTCGGGGACTCTACCAACCGCGTCACCGGGTGTGTGTGTGTGTGTGTGTGTGTGTGTGTGTGTGTGTGTGTGTGTGTGTGTGTGTGTGTGTGTGTGTGTGTGTGTGTGTGTGTGTGTGTGTGTGTGTGTGTGTGTGTGTGTGTTTATACAAAGACAGGCATACATGTAAATGCATGTCCTATATAAAGAATATACATCAACACCCCGGGAAGTTTTGAACGAGAACAAGTCATCAGCTCTTTTTAATTAGCGAATCACGAAGACCATAACAAATCCACCCAAGGTCCCCAAACCCCGGCCTGGCACCGGAACTAGAGGCTCACCATGTCCATCTGTGTTCACCCTGGACTCGACCCTTCTACCTCGGTCCCTGGAACTCACTCGACGCGCCGACGTGTCGACCTAGCGAGGCTGAGTAATGAGTTGAGTTGGTGACTCGACCCCCTCTACTATTCCCCTCGGAGCTATCTTTGTGTACATTGTGCGCCATTTTGTTTTTGGTGTCGTTGAGGGCAAAGCGTGGGGGCCATTTGAAGGTGTGTCGTTTGGTTCATCATGATGTTTTGCCAAAGCAGAGGCATGATGCCTTCCATTGTAATAAGAGACGACAAACACGCCCAGGCGGAGTGAGGATAACAGGCGTACCAACTGAAAACCAAGGCAAAGGAGGAAGAGGGACTAAAGCAAATATTCTATTTGGATTTACTATAGAGAAGATGATTCAGTAAAAATGGAGAGATAAGGAGAGAAGAATTCGGAAATCAGCAACGTGTGTCTTGTGGGGAAATTAACAACGTACAGAGAGCTCGTAAAACTATTGACTGAAGAGGAACTATGGAGACGACGAAAGAAAACCTTAACAGGCACACATATACATATATATATACATATGCATATACATATACATATATATGCATATACATATACATATACATATACATATACATATATACAGACATTAATACATATGTTTATACATATAGATACGAATTCATAGACACACCTTCATAGTTGAGGCTCATACGTATATTTCGAATAGAACTCAAGGGATGATCTTAGGTGGGAGGAATGTTGAGTTATGGGGGGGAGGGGGAGGGGGGAAAGTTTAAATTATGTTTTACACAAGAACTCAAAGTGGAGTCAGGAAACGCCAAATCCGCCCGTCCTTGCATCCAGGTGAAACTAACAGTCAGGAACCGAGCAAAAAATAAATAAATAAATAAAATAAAAATAAAAAATGAAAAAATTAAAACGAAGGAAAATAGTGAAAACAGAAACGAAGATGAAGAAAAAGATGTGCAGATGAAAAGGAAGAAGAAGAAAAAGAGGAGAAGAAAATGATTGAAGAATAAGAACAGGAAAGGGAGAAAAAGAAGAAAAGGGAAGAGAAGAAATAAGAAAAGAAGGGGAAATGAGGAGACGGAGGAGAAGAAGGAAAGAAAAGAAGAAAACAATTGAAGAATAAGAACAAGAGAGGAAGAAAAAGAAGAAAAGGGAAGAGAAAAAATAAGAAAAGAAGAGAAAATGAGAAGATGGAGAAGCGGAAGAGGAGAAAAAGAAGAAGAAGGCAAGAGAAAGAAGAAAAGAAGAAAAATATGAAGGGGAGAAGAAAGAAAATAATTTGCTTAAGGCACAAAGAAGAAGAATTGGAAAGAGAAAATAAAGAAGATGAAAAATGAAGTAAAGGAGGAGGAGGAAAGAGAAAGAGGAGAAAAGAGAAAGAGGAGAAAAGAGGAGAGAAGAGGAAGGATATGATAAGAAAAAAAAAACTATAAGACGAAGTCAAGGAAGGTAACAGAGAATTTTTATTTTATTTATTTATTTATTTATTTATTTATTTATTTATTTATTTATTTATTTGTTATCATGGAAGATGAGAGTTGGTGTAGGGAAATGAGCAGTGTGAATTCCACTGGAAAAAATAACTGGAAATGAATTGTGTAAAATGATATCCAAGAAAAATGTGAAAAAAATCAGTTAGAAAATCAATGAATAGAGAAAACGAAGAGAGAGAACACACGCATAGGAAGAAACAGGAAGAACACAAGACTATGAGCCGCAAAGAGAAACTGGAGGAAAGAAGAAAAAGAGAGAAAGAGAGAACCTAGAAACACCAAAGAAGGGAGAGAGGATAGATGGAGAGGAGGACGGGGCTGAGGAGGAGGAGGAGGAGGAGGAGGAGGAGGAGGAGAAAGAGGGGGCAGAAAGAGGATGAGGATGAGGAAGAGAGGTAGGAGGAGGAGGAGGAGGAGGAGGAGGAGGAGGAGGGGAGGGGTTGGCTGTAAGATCGATACTAGTGTCGTGTTGCCTGTTTCACCTCTCGGACTTTCATTCTCATTTTTCTTGAACTTGTGTCTTGGACCTTATAGAGTACACTAGTTGGGGGAGGCTGTCTTGCGCGCGCGCCTACACACACACTGGACTTCCTACTTATGCAGTCTCTCTTACAGCTTCGGAAAAATAGATAGAAAAATGCTAAACTCTGACAACTCGGATCGTACCTTAAAGTCGACGTGTGTGTGTGTGTATGTGTGTGTGTGTGTGTGTGTGTGTGTGTGTGTGTGTGTGTGTGTGTGTGTGTGTGTGTGTGTGTGTGTGTGTGTGTGTGTGTGTGTGTGTGTGCGTGTGCGTGTGGGTGTGTATGTAGGTGCCCGTTCGTGCATGAATGTATGTATGCATTTATGTATGCGCGCGTGTGTGTGAATGTATGTATGTATGTATGTATGTATGTATGTATGTATGTATGTATGTATGACTGTTTTATGCATGAATGTACACACATGTGCACTACGTGTAAGCACTTGCTTGAACGTGTGTACATGAGGCAAAGAAGGGTATATATAGATAGAGAAAGAACGAGAGAGAGAGAGTGAGAGAGAGAGAGAGAGAGAGAGAGAGAGAGAGAGAGAGAGAGAGAGAGAGAGAGAGAGAGAGAGAGAGAGGGAGGGAGAGGGAGATACTAAGAATTCAGACACATAAGAGAAAATAAACAATTCCACGAACAAAAAAGAATAAAATACATAAAAATAAAAGAAAACAGAAGACCTAACCTTCTCCATTGCCTTCCCTTCCTTACTTACCAACGAGACAAGTTTACACTTGACAAAAAAAAATCGGTGCAAGGACAAAAAACAGAGAGAGAAAGAGAGAAAGAGAGAGAGAGAGAGAGAGAGAGAGGTAGAGAGAGAGAGAGGAATGAGAGCTAGAGAGAGAGAGAGAAAGAGAGAGAGAGAGAGAGAAAGGAAAGAAATTACAGGATCATATTAAAAACAATCTTGAAGTTAAACACAGATATGTGCCTCCCCCTTTCATATCCTCCCCCCTCCCCCCTCCATCGCCCCCCCCCCTTTTTCCTTCCTTTGACTGACTACCACTGACGTCTTCCTGGCTGAGTCTCCGAGACTCTTACTTCCTCACCGGCTCCATGTTCTTGTAGACTCCTCACAAAATGGCCGCTTCTTCCGCGAGGTGATGTCTTGACAAAAGGACGTAGCTAGGGGGAGGGGAAGAAGGGAAGGGGGGGGGAAGGCGTAGGGGGAAAAGACGCGTTATAGAAGGGGGAGATAGGGAAAAGGAGGAGGTGGAAGATGGGGGGAATGGTGAGAGAAATAAAGGAGGAGAAAAGGAGAAATAGGAGAATAGTGTCCTTGGAAATGTTCTACGGTTGTACAGTAATGAGGAGAGAGAGGCTAAGAAATTTAAAGATTATACACACACACACATACACACACACACACACACACACACACACACACACACACACACACACACACACACACACACACACACACACACACACACTGTAAAACATTCACAAAAACAAATAAATATTTAGTAAAATAATAAGAGACTTACTTCAAATGTCTTTGAAGATGTATTGATAGACGAAAACGTTTGGACTATGCCTCTTATTTTTCCAGTGGCTTTCAGACAAAAATATAAAATGTATACACAGACAAACATACATACACACACACACACACACACACACACACACACACACACACAGACACACACACACACACACACACATCAACATCAATGTAAAGTTCTTCATTATAATTTTTCTCGAAAGATATTGCAGTATACTATAATTCTCAAAAAAAAAATCCTTCTTTTGAAGTTAACTATTTTAAGCTGGATATTCTTTCGTCTAAGGCAGTAAGCTTTCATGAATCACACAATTACTACTAAATCCTCCTAATTTTACTATGACACTCTCAAACTCTTTCCAAAACTCTTTAAACTCACAGTCACCACCAAATTCCTCTTTTTTGTTTTTTACCAAATGCACTCTTGCTTTACTCTTTATTCTCTCATCCCCTCTTTTCTTCAGTCCTCTTTGTTTTCTAGATAAAACTAGGAGATGAACTAAGCCGGTGAGGCTTAGGCTAAAGCTGTTAGAATTTGTTGATACTGCAGGATTCTGGTCCACTCTAATCTTTTTTTTTTTTTTTTCGAAAATTTCACTTTTGTTTCAAATTATACTTTAGGATACCACTGTTTCAGAAAGATTTGGCTTTTTGTATATACATACATACATATATTCTTTGTACGTCAAATTTACTGTGGTTTTCAAAGAAACTATTTTTATTTGTTCTTTGTATTTCATTTTTTAATACAATTGACATTGTTTTGTTGAACAGTGCTAGTCATGTCTTATATATATATTTTTTCACTTTAAAAAAAATCCTTGGCAAAGTACCGTCTTTTCAAAAAGTTCTAAGAAATAGTCTAATTCCATTATTTCTTCTACTAAATCACAGAATAGCTAAAAGATAATTTTCCTTCCAGCATTTGCGGTTTATACCGTCCATAATCTTTTTTTTTTTCGTTTTTTTCGTTTTTCTTTTCGTACATATTGTAGTACCACGAACACACACATTTTCGACACTGGAAGAACACTAAGGGCCTCATCGGCGAACGTTAATTTATGAAATCTTCAGCACTCATCTCTTGTCTTTTTACACTTCACCTAACTCAGTTCGTTCCACCGACAGACCTTTCTTTCTAAGACCAGCACATCTTAGTCCAAGTTCTTTGCGTGAACAGAGAGAAAGGTGTCTGTTTTTTGTTTTTTCTGTCCCCAGGACGAAGAGCAAACCTGGGGTCACCAGTAGTAAAACACCAGACACGAGAAAGACTTTGTCAAAAAATAAGTGGACCGTATTTTTGGGAGTTTTTAGATAGTTCTAGCAAGTTCTTTGGTTTTTCTAGCACAGCGAGCCTCTCTCTCTCTCTCTCTCTCTCTCTCTCTCTCTCTCTCTCTCTCTCTCTCTCTCTCTCTCTCTCTCTCTCTCTCTCTCTCTCTCTCTCTCTCTCTCTCTCTCTCTCTCTGTCTGTCTCACTCTCTCTCACTCTCTCTCTTTTTCTATCTCTTCTCTTCTCTTTCTATCTTTTTCTTTCTATCTCACTTATCTCGTTCAATTCTCTTTCTCTCTCCCCTCTCTCTCTCTCTCTCTCCCTCTATCTTCTCATCCCTTTCTTGCTCCGTCTTTTCTTCTTTTCCTTGTCTCCCATTTTTCGAAAATTCAGTCCATCGATTTCTTTTATTTAGAGACAGTTTGTTTAATCCCTTGGTGTTGCCACACGACCCTTCCACTTTTCCTCGCCACCTTTGTGTCCATCTGGTTTTTCACT
This sequence comes from Oratosquilla oratoria, assembly GCF_046742065.1. Lineage (NCBI taxonomy): Eukaryota > Metazoa > Arthropoda > Malacostraca > Stomatopoda > Squillidae > Oratosquilla > Oratosquilla oratoria. The sequence continues at coordinate 42,057,016 of NC_134796.1, forward strand.
CCACGCTCTTTCCCCCCTCACACACACACACACACACACACACACGCACACACGCACACACACGCACACACGCGCACACACAATGTCGTCCAGCCTCACTTTTTTCCCCAGTCGCGTCGTTATTTTTGTTTATCTTTTCTTCTTGCTGCTCTTTGTCTCTCTCTCTCTCTCTCTCTCTCTCTCTCTCTCTCTCTCTCTCTCTCTCTCTCTCTCTCTCTCTCTCTCTCTTTCTCTCTTTCTCTCTCTCTCTCTCTCTCTCTCTCTCTCTCTCTCTCTCTCTCTCTCTCTCTCTCTCTCTCTCTCTCTCTCTCTCTCTCTCTCTCTCCATAAGAGTTAGTTTCCCTTGTTGCTCTCGTCTATGTCCAAAGGCGTCCGAGATCGATGACGTTCCGCCTTGCGCAGAGTCTTACAGGCTCGGTCTCCCGGAGAGTCTCCAGTTCTTCGAGTTCGAGAACGAAGATGAAGTCGTCGTCCCCGCGAAGTGAGGGCGTCCGGAGGGTCCGTCTTCTTCGGGAGGATCTTCTTACACTCGGAGACCCGACGAGCTATTCATGTACCCCGGACAGCGCCTCCCCCCCTCCTCCTCCTCCTCCTCTTCCTCCTCCTCCTCTTCCTCCGGGTATTCGGGAATGTGAGGGGGTTACCGGCCTCCGAGGCGCAGCAAGATGGCCGGACATTCCGGCCACCGTTCTTTGGCAGTTCCGCGCTTCTTGTCCGAATTTCCTCCTCCCAGTTTCCCCTCCCCCTCTTCCTCCTCTTCCTCCTCCTCCTCCTCCTCCAGAGGAGTGCCTCCGGAGTGGCCTTCGGCAAGAGAGGATGAGTTGATTGTTGAGTTCTTCAGGAGTTTTCGTACATGGAAGCCGCTTCGCCGAAGAGCAGAGGAGGATCCATAAAGGGGTTGATGGAAGGTTGAGGCCGCAGACTCAGAAGGGAGTTCTGTAGGGCGTTGGTCGCGTACTGAGGAAGGATAGGATGTAACTGTCGTTGGAGTTGCAACTGTGGAGGATGTGGCATCTGTATGGGAGGAGGAGGTTGGGTGGGAGGAGGAGGAGGAGGAGGAGGGGGAGGAAGAGGAGGAGGAGGAGGTGGTGGAGGTTGTTTTGTAGTCTGTGATTGAAGAGTCGGCAGAAGAGGGGATGACGATGAAGACAAGAGTTGAGATTGAGATGGATGCTGCTGCTGTTGTTGTAGGAGTGTAGCCGATGGTTGAGATGAAGCCAAGGGTTCCAGCGACGCTGGCTGTTGTTGCTGTGGTTGTTGAGGTGGAGGAGGAGGAGGAGGAGGAGGAGGCAGAGGAGGCGGTGGGGGAGGAGGAGGGGGGGTGCGTTGTCAGTGATCAAAATACGAGTTGTGCATAAGGTAAAGCTTGTCTATGGGGTTAATCTGTGGGTACACTCCGGTTGCACCAACCATACTGGCTAAGTCGGAAGCCACTTGCTGTTGCTGCTGTTGCTGCTGATGCTGCTGTTGCTGGTGCTGCTGTTGCTGGGAACCCTGTCCCTGAGATGGTCCAACTGACCTGGGAAAGAAGAGACCCACACATATAGTATCCGTGATGTTTAGGGTGAACTTGGAGTCACGTTTCGTAGACAACACTAATGTAAAGGGATATGAAAAGAAAAAGATTGTGGAGGGAGGAATATTTTTGGGCACTGTGTGGTTACCTAACTAGGATATGTGCCTAATATTATAGGGGCTAAGGTATGGCTAAGATGAAGACACACACACACATGCACACACACACACATATACACACACACACACACACACACACACACACACACACACACACACACACACACACACACACACACACACACACACACGAGTCCAACACGTGATCCAAGACCATGGTGAATCACACACACACACACACACACACACACACACACACACACACACACACACACACACACACACACACACACACACACACACTAACACTAACACTAGATGTGTACATATACATACATATGCATACTTGCACGTTCAGATTCATGCGCTTTTACACATAAACGTTTCTACACACGAACGTTTGTATACACAAACACCTTCGTTCTGCACACGCGCCCAGGCATCACCCCCTCGCACATACAAACATATAAATCCTCCTATACAAACACCTCATACCCTCGTACTCTGTCACACAAACAGCGACCAACTCTTAAAAAAAAAAAAAAAAAAAAAATGAGCCTCTAAATATAGAAGACGCATTTTCTCTACACCATTTCCTGTCTATATTCTACACAGACCAACGCTAGCTAGATCTATGCGCGCTATGCTGACCTATAGTGTTTATAGCTGGAGTAAAGCGCCGGCTATCTATGGCCCTCAGCCAAGAATCGAACTTGTGGGGTGAGTGAGGGAATCAGAAGAAAATGAGGAAAATGTAAATTGTACGAATTCGGGAGATAGTGACAACAGAACTCCGAAACGAAGCTTGGGGGGTTGGGGAGGGGGAATAATGTGAAATCTAGACCTTTTTTAGATCCATATGACGTTACTTCAGTGTGAAACCTGACTGTGGCGAAAGGGCAGAAACTACAAAAGGGAAGACGTAAGCAGGATGAATCGAGGGTACGTTACTAACACAGCTCCGAAACAAAGTAAAGGATAGCATGAAACATGGGTATATTTTAGGTCCAATTGGCATGACTGTAATGTGGAATCTGACTGTGGTGTACTGAAAGAAACCGCAAATAAAGGTAAATATTCGTAGTACAAGTTGAGGGAAAGTTGACAATGTATGTCTGGCATAGAGAGAGAGAAGAACGTGAAGGACGCTATTACCCTGGATGTGGTGTAGTGGCAGAAACCACAAGAAAGAAAACATAAATACCCAGATATCAGACATGCCAACAATGAACGTCTAGGATAAAGGGATAGACATAACATTAAACCTAGACATATTGCAGGTCCTTAACGGCCACTAGGATACTCACATGTCGTGTTGCTCATCGAAGTGGTCCATCTGAGTTTCGTCCATACTGATGTCGGACCCGCAGAAGGAGTCTCCGCTGTGGGCGGGGAAAGACTCTCCTTCGGGGGAGTACGGCATCGAGGAACTCTTCGGGGTCGTGGCGTACGGGGAGTCCAGTGAATCTATGGGAGTGAGCCCTCCGAACTGTCCTGCTAGGAGCGACGACGAAGGGTCAGGGAGAGAGGGAGAGAGGGGAGGATAAGTTAGAAGCTGGTATTCTAGTCGCGAGAGGGGATGAGGGAGCAGCTTCAGGGGCAAGTCTTTAAAGCTGAAGTGTAAATGGAGGCACGTTTGTAAAGGACTTCGGGGAGTCGGGAGTTCTGTTTCGTATTATGGGAGTTGTTGTCGTGTGTTGGGGACTCCTATCGTCGCATGCGTCAGTCGTTACCTGATTTTCCTGCGTTTAAATTGATTTGCTGAAGTGACGGATTCTGAATATTTCGTTTCCGCATAACATTGAACGGTTCTAGTCGGCTTGGAGGGAGTCTGTAGAACTGTGAGTCGGTTTATGTCGTACGTAAGATAGCTGAGTGTTGATTTGTATCTTCATAGTCATAGTTAGAGGGTTTTTTTTATCGTTATCGTTAGTACCGTTTTTGATAACGTGATCATCCTATGCATTTTCATCTTTTCCTCCTCTGCCATCTCTGCTTCCTGGTACTCCATATCGTAATTATCACAATCATTATAGTTATTATCAACACCATCATCACCGTCGTCGTCGTCGTCATCATCATCATCATCATCATCATCATCATCATCATCATCATCATCATCATCATCATCATCATCATCATCATCATCATCATCATCATCATCATCATCATCACTATCATCACCATCGTCGTCACCATCAACATTATTGTCACCATCATCATCATCATCATCATCATCATCATCATCATCATCATCATCATCATCATCATCATCATCATCATCATCATCATCATCATCATTATCATCACTATCATCACCATCGTCGTCACCATCAACATTATTGTCACCATCATCATCATCACCTTCATCATCATCGTCGTCATCATCATCATCATCATCATCATCATCATCATCATCATCATCACTATCATCACCATCGTCGTCACCATCAACATTATTGTCACCATCATCATCATCACCTTCATCATCATCGTCACCCTCTTCTTCTTCATCATCATCATCATCATCATCATCATCATCATCATCATCATCATCATCATCATCATCATCATCATCATCATCGTCGTCGTCGTCGTCACCATCATCATCATCATCATCATCATCATCATCATCATCATCATCATCATCATCATCATCATCATCATCATCATCATCATCATCATAATAATCAACAACATCATCATCATCAACAATAAAAACAACAAACAAAATTTCATATACTTTCATACAATCCATCATCATTATCACCACCATCATCATCATCTAAACAGTCATTAGAGGAGCAAAATGTATTGTTTACTGTCACCTTAAACAACCCTTGCGTACGCGATAAGTATCAAGGGACCCAACGCACTTCCCTGAGAAACAGGAGACCGAATCTGAACCGACATGCTACAAAGGATTACAAAGGAGCATGCCTACAGGAGACCCTTTGGTCCATAACTAGGTCGGATGGAAAAAAATGTATATATATATATATATATATATATATATATATATATATATATATATATATAGATATATATATATATATATATATATACATATATATATAATATGTAAGTAAATAAATCAATAAAGTAAATACATAATGAAAAATAATCAACAAAACAGAAAAAGCTATACTTTGTAATAAGTAATAAATAAATGAATAGAAAAAATAACAAAATAAATTATGATAGATACATAATAACAATAACCAAATAGATTAAACAAAATGAATTGCAGGCATTACAGCATCTTGCTTAGGTGTTTATCAAAATGAATCTTAAAACTTCGAATTGTACTACATTGCACTGCCTCTGCAGAAAGTATATTCCATTCATTAACTACACGATTGGCGAAGTTGTTTCTACCCACTTCCAAAATAAATCTATTTCCCGACAGTTTGAGACCATTATTGTTTGTCTGGTTTGCATTCAGTGTGGAAATTTCGTCATTTTTGATGTTGCCAATTCCCTTTTGAATCTTAAGACCTGCATCAAATCACCTGAGTCTACGCTTCTTTAGGGAAAAGAAAATCATGTTTCAATCAATTTTTGTATGATTTCTGATATTTGTAATCAGTTTTGTGGCTCGTCGTTGTACTTTTCCCAATTTGTCAATATTTTTAATGAGATTCGTTGACCACACGGATACAGTATATTTCAGATGTTGACGCACTAACGATTCATATAGCTTGTTAATGACAGATGGGCTTTTGAAGTCAAAAGATCGCGCAGTCTTAAATTTTTATTTGCATTCTCTGAGGCTGAAATACACTGCTTAGGTGATTTGAGATCATTACTGATAATTACGCCGATATCCTTTTCACTATCCACTTTTATTATCGAATTTCTAAATAACTTGTAATCGTACTTATTGTTATTTTTACCTATGTGCATAACCTTACATTTACTTATGTTAAATTTCATTAGCCACTTTTCAGACCATTGCTGTAGTTTATCTAAACCTTCTTGAATGTCTGATTGGTTTAATTGAAACTACATTTATACTAAAACTATCATTTATACAAACTCCTTGTATCCCTCGTCCAATCTTCCGGAGTTCAGGCAAGTGACTATTTTGTAAAACACTGTTAACTGCATCAGAAAAGCCTAACTACGCCAATCTGCCAACGGGCCCCTAATCCAGTACAATCAGAAACTTGATCGTGCATTAGTAGTGGTTAGATATGCGTCGCATGTAAACTGGAAAGATAACAAAACGGATCTTCCCATGAGCACAGCGAAATGCGTAGAAACAAGACTCTTGGGAATTTATTGACAGGGTTAAAGTTATAGATACAAGTCGATGAAGTGAAATTTGTGAAGTATGCCGACATGTTGGATGTGGGAAGACACATCACATCACACACCAAAAGTCGGGTTTCTTCCTAAAGCCGTTAAAACGATAACAACCGATAACCTCATTCAGAAGGTAACCTTGATTCTACTGAGAGTAAAAATTCACTAATAATCCTTTACACCGAAACAGATTTGCTATATTTGAACAATATATCTATCTATCTCCTGTATAGAAGAATTTAGATTGGCGCGTTCTATAAGCAGTGATGTACGTATTCGTGAATAAATTACCCATCTGGTAGTAAATATATTAATTTTATTATACAGTGGTGACAGATTGACACTTTTCAGACTATGTCGAGTAAGGTCACTTTTATAAAAATAAAAATAAGGTCATAAGTGTCAAAACACTCTAAATTACTGACACCTTCCTCATGACATCCCTGATGCAAGACTTACTATGAACTAATCAAAGACGGTAGTCCACCCTCTCTTACTTGTCTTCTGATTCTAAAACCCATCAACGATCTGTCTTAGACACGCGCCCTGTGTCTGCGTACAATCAAATGTAAAAAAAAAAAAAAAAAAAAAAAAAAAATATTTTCCTAAAAAAAAAAAATCTTTTCCTCAACACCAACGACGAAAATCTCACCTTCCTTCTTATTGCCTTCACCTTTGTCCTCCTTGTCCTCTTTGTCGTTGTTGTTCTGTTCGCTCTGCTTGGCCCTTCGCTGCAGCTTCTTCATCTTTGCTCGCTGGTTCTGGAACCATACCTGCACCACGCGGACGCTTAGTCCAGTCTCCTTGGCCAGCTGTTCCCGGACCTGGACGTGGGTCAAGGGCCGGGGGGAAGAGAAGGGAAAAAGGCAATTTAGTCACTAAGAACAGTCGTTGGAATGGCTGAAGGATGAACGATGGTATGTTAGCTTTAGGAGGAGTAGTCTTGGGTGGCTGACAAATTCATACATTAATCAACAACATCGTGTAACTTATCTATGTATCTCTCTACATACATACATACATATATACATATATATATATATATATATATATATATATATATATATATATATATATTATATGTATATGTATATAAGGTGGGGAAGGGTAAACGAAAATGGGTTGTAAATAAAATTATTGTCCTAACGCTGCGACCACCATAATCCTCTAAAGACAACCATGGCGGTCGCAATGTTAGGGCAACAAATAAATTCCCAAACCATCTTCGTTTACCCTTCCCCATCTAATATTCTCTCATTTGTCTTGAATACTTTATATATATAATATATAATATATATATATATATATATATATATATACACATATATTATATATATATATATATATATATATGTATATATATACAGACAGACAGAACAAGTGAAAATGAAAGAAATAGAAAGGGAAAATATTTAAAGAAAGAGAAAGATAAGGAAAATCTGAAATGGAGAGAGGAGATAGAAAAATAAAACGCGTTTATATGCATAAGAAATATTTTTCATTGTGCAGTTTTGGGTAAAAAAATACATATATATTTCCTTACATGCGGATCTGTGTGTTGGTATGTACATAACATATCTCTAAATCCTCGCATTTTATGATATTTTTTTAACGAGGATCATTCTTGTATACAATAGACACTCACATCTAGCGGGTATATAGTTAGAAGAAATATTAATTTCATTTCGTCCTTATTAAAAGATAAAAAGATAAAATAAAAACAAACATAATGTTCTTGATGGATTCAAACGCACATGGAAAATGTCCATTTTCTTCAAGGAAGACTAGGATCGGTTGGGCATGACGGCGGAAAAGTTTTGTAATTGTTTGAAATTGTGTGTGTGTGAAAAGATAAAGGCAGTTACAGCATTTCTTGACAACGACCCTGAAGTTTGGCAGTTACGGTTGAAGATCACCGTTTCATTGCTATAATTGGTTACCTTTGTTACCTACGTGATGGGGGTAATCCACACACACACACACACACACACACACACACACACACACACACACACACACACACACACACACACACACACACACACACACACACACACACACACACACACACACACACACACACACACACACACACACACACACACACACACACACACACTCCAGACGAAAGACACTAGTTGTATTGTCACTTAAACGACCAGTGGCTATACTTTCCGCTTTTCGTTTTCTGTTGTATAAAACCACTTTCAGGAACATTGGCTTTTATCCTAGAGGCTATCTCTGGTATTCTTAAAAAGATCTTTCCTTATATAAATCTTATATAAATCCTAGGAAGGGAAAGATTTATATAAGTAAATATATATATATTTTTTAAGAATACCACCGTAAGATTCTTACGGTGGTATTCTTAAAAAAATCTTTCCTTATATAAATCTTTCCCTTCCAAGGGTTTATATAAAATTAATACAAGGAAAGAATTTTTTTAAGAATACCACCGTATGTTTCCGTTTTGGAGTTCGTATATCTTTCCATGCGGATCAATACATCTGAAACTTCGGCGTTTAGCGTACGCCAGATTTCTATTCGGCGTTTCATTGGTGCCAAAGGCGTTAATCAACAGAATCACATAAACATAAGTACAACTTACATCCCATTCTCCAAAACACGTTTTTCTAACATTGGGGTCGCCAATCAAAAGCATTTTTCTTGTGGTACTCATGTTCTCAAATGGAGGATTTTATTTTTCTAGAATGAAAATTCACCAACCGAAAATAATGTAATACTAGTTTATGAGCAGCGTATACAACAGATGGGGTCACGACCGTAGGTAGAAGTTCAAGAGAAGGTCGCGTAGTATATCGATTGTAAACAATTACTATAGATAAAAATCCCTCTGTCAAGACATTAACT
>NC_134796.1:42070829-42080829 GCF_046742065.1 Oratosquilla oratoria
TATTTCTCCTTTTATCGTATCGTTCTGTCATTTGAGAACCAAAAAAGACTCAAAACTAACAAAAGATGGTTGGTGGGAACTCTTTCTCGCGAATGCAAGATAAAAGATTTTTTTTTTTTTTTTTTTTTTTTTTTTTTGTAGGTGCAGACTATTGGGACACCCTGTACTCCTGTGTTGAATTTTACAAAGTAAAAAATGTGATTAAATTGATTTGTTTCCCCGTGTGTGTGTGTGTGTGTGTGTGTGTGTGTGTGTGTGTGTGTGTGTGTGTGTGTGTGTGTGTGTGTGTGTGTGTGTGTGTGTGTGTGTGTGTGTGTGTGTGTGTGTGTGTGTGTGTGTGTGTGTGTGTGTGTGTGTGTGTGTGTGTGTGTGTGTGTGTGTGTGTGTGTGTGTGTGTGTGTGTGTGTGTGTGTGTGTGTGTGCGGACACGTGCCTTCATGGTCTTGTGTCTTTTGCATACTTTTGTGTTTATACATGTGTGTATTTGCACGGGTTTGTAAGTTTGCTTGATCGACCGTGCGTATATATAATTGGTTGTGTGTGAGAGAGTGAAAGAGAGAGGGGGTGAGAGAGAGAAAGAGAGAAAGAGAGGGAGAGGGAGAGAAATAATAGAGTATATATAATAGGAAAGTAATGGTAAAGAGAAGGAACTAGCCAAAAAAAGAGATGGTTCGAGAGAAAAAAAAATAAATAACAGAGAGAGATAGAAAAAGAGAGAGAGAGAGAGAGACATAGTGAGTGAGTGAGAGAGAGAGAGAGGGAGAGAGATAGAGATAGTGAGGGAGAAAGAGAGAAAAAGAGAGAGAGCAAAAAGTAGTATATGTAAGTAAGGTAGAGGTATTTTCATATGTGCGGTTTGAGAACAAACACGAGCATCTTATGTAACTCTGCTTATCATAAACATAAACGCCCCGCCCCGCGCGACTAAATATGTTTATTTTTGTACAAATTGTGTTTGCAAGTGTTGCAAGGCACGCAGTTGTGTGGCGAGCTAATCAAATATACAAAATAATACCCGTGGCAGGAACGCTGACCGCAGTGGCAATGTCTTTCGCTACTTATTCCACGGAAAGACGACCACATCATCCACGCGAGGTGAACGACAGGTACACGAAATTTCGTCAGGCCCGAAAAAAGAGGCTGGTGTTTGTATAAAGTTTAAGTTAAGCTTAGAATGAGGCCAGCCAGGGGGGAAATACCACCTCCGGATATCGTCACGGCCCAGATACTTCATCTGTCTTCACGTTCAGTCGCTAGAAAGACCAACAAACCAAACAGCTGATGGACGGGCGGTGAGGAGATGCATGATAGGGAATATGGTAAGGATAACGATGAGTAGGATGATGAGCACCGTTATTGTTAGCGCTGATGTTACTATAAAAATGGTCGTTTTGGTTATACAATCTACGAGAATGGGAGCTAAGGTTACCACAATTTAAGCCATTAATTGGCCTCAAAAATTCAAAGATAGTATCTAAGTCTTTTCTGTGGAAGACTACTTGTGCCATCTTTACGTAGAGTGTTTTAGTTCGTTCGTGCTATTGAATAGTGCGTCTATATTTGTGTGTGTGTATGTGTGTATGTATGTATATATGTAGTTATACGTTTATGTACAGGTACAGGTCTGTGTTTTTAAACCATTATAATTGATTTGATGACTTATTAACGCCTAAGAGTTCTTATCAGTTACATCAGTCCGTCAATGCTCTTTGTTATCGAGGATTGTGTACCACGGAGATGAATTAAATCTTCTGACGACGGCCAGAACAAAAAGAAAAGTACAAACAGGTACGGAAGGTCTTGCTCAAGATGCACTGCCTCAGAGACGAACAAAATCTTCTGGCGTCGATGCGATGGGGAGTTACTTCCTCCTAGTTTAATGTTGATGGAAAGTAATATAAATCGGATGTTTGTCTCCCCCGTTGGATGTGAATTAATGTCTGTATCCAACATTTGATATAAATGTATGCACGACCGCTAATACATGTTATCTTCTCTTACTTAGGGGAAAAAAAGACATCATGGTGTTAAGTTAAAATAACACGAGAAGCTAAAGCAACAAGCAAGCCATTAGGGATGTGAATGCAGCGCTATCTGTCGTGACTGCATGCAACTCCATGCTTCCCTGTCTGCTTTGGGGTGTGTGTGTGTGTGTGTTGTTATGTAAACACAGACAGACACGTACTTTGGATATTCGATCTTGTGTTGCCACAGTCCTCAAGCTAGCTGACCCTCACTCCTCCCAAAACTGATAAAGAAATTAAGGTAATTTGCTAAAGCAACGCTTGCCGACTATACACTATTCCCTTGGATACTGTCAAACGCTTTTTGGTTGATGTACTATGAAGAGGTGCTTCCTCCAGTGAAAACATGTGAGGGTCTACTCGATGCCCTTGCGGTGAGATCTATTAAGTGTGGATGAGTAATTTCAGCTGAAGATGATATGCTCTTGCTCGACCGTGGATCTTTGAAGCACACACACACACACACACACACACACACACACACACACACACACACACACACACACACACACACACACACACACACACACACACACACACACACTCTTCTTCCATCTATGCATATATACAAACACTTAGACACATAATTGCTCGCACCTGAATTACAACCATAGTATCATCTTGTGTCATTGCTTCAAGTATTTAATTGTGCTCACAGATGTCGAAGTCTGATTAGGGACGGAAGGGATATGGTGAGAGGTTTGAACACTCAACATCAGGGATATCAGGGAACCAGGTACACGCTCAAGATGTAACTAGGAACTGCGTTCGGGGATTGAACATCCCTTAAAGGAAAAAGAAAACGGAAAATTGAGAAGGAGGTGAACGCTTAACCTCAGCGCACCGCCTTCTTCTTCTTTTTTTCCATGATTTGGTAGCTGATGGCATTTGCCAGAATGTTCTGGAAATGCACCCTTTAGTCGCTTCGACAATGAAAAAAAATCACGGAGAGTTTCTGTAACTATTCGCAGTGAAATCGCCTAAGCAAATGAAAGAATACGTGCGAGATTTGATGACATATTGCCAGTGTTAGATTTCATTTTACAGAGAAAAAATTTCATCGTAAAGTTCTGAGACTAAATCATTTAGGGAAAGTAAAACCTTGGGATGAATTCAAACCTTGCCCAGCTAGCGTCAACACAGCAGGAAAGGATACACCAGATAAGCTGCCTTCAGATCAAGGTATCGCTACATTACCTAGTCCTAATCATTACACCCAATACGCTGGTGGCATTATCGAAAGCGTGCCGCTCTCGCATTTGCTTTGTTGTCGGTTCGAATCCCGCACTCCAATCCAATCCAATCCCCAGTAGTGATTGTGACCTTTCTCTTCAGTCCAAGCGCATAATAGGACAAAGGTGATGGCTTCGGCCGTAAATACGCATTTCCACCTGTAGTATCCTGCTTATGCAAACTGACAGTGTTATTTGCCCTCAGAAGGGAATGTGTTTATACCGAAAGGACATCGGAACAGAGGAACAAACACACTTGACAGACAATATTACACTTCTTTTTATTCTTCCTTTTCTTTTCCTCTTCTTTATTTTTTCTTCTTTTTTTCTCTTTTTTTCTTTCTTCTACTTGTTTTTTCTCTTCTCCTTCATCATCCACTTCTGCTTCTCCTTCTTCTCCTTTTTCTCCTTCATCTCCTTCTTGTCCTTTTTCTTCATCATCTCCTTCTTCTCCTTCTTCTCCATCTCCTTCTTCTCCTTCTTCTCCTTCTTCTTCTCCTTCTTCTCCTTCAGACAGCTTCACTGTACACGTATAGGTTTCCTGTTGAGTTACCGATTATTTTATATAACTGCAGATTACATATATTTTCATGATGTCACTGAATACGAGAATAAGACTTTTAGCTAAACAGAAACTCTCAAACGTTTTATAAGAATACACATCCCGTAAACCAAGACTTAACCTTCTAAGAGCGATGAAGAGTAGTCTTTAACCCTTGCCCAAAGAAGAATAGAACTTGTGTTTAAACTTGATGTGTACTAAGAGGGTTAAATAACTAAGCTAAGATGGTTCACCAGGAACAAGGGTCTTGCAACATTACCTATGGGGGACGTCAGCCGCAGCAGCTGTTCGCCGCGTTGAACGTAGTTCTCAAATACTCTTGTGGGTCGTCTAAGGCCAATCAAGTGATATGTAGTACAATCCTCCCACGATCCTGGAGGCTCTTGGATGGCACTTAGTAAGGTGCCACGATGCCGAAGCCTTTCGGTATGGTACTTGGTAAGATGGCCAAACGGCCCTGGAGCTGTCAGATGGTACCACATGGGAGTTGGGGTGGGAAGAACAACGAGTATCGTCTTGTCCTGACCTTACACAAGAGTGAGGCTTACCCACTGTTCTGGGTAAGACAAAGGTTAAGCCTTTGTAATGAAGACGCAAGAAACTTAGTCGTCACGACTTGACCTTTTAGTCCTTAGAGTCCTTAGAGTCCTAAGCGACGATGCTTGGAATTGAAAAGAATGGTACTTCTATTGGCGTGGGTATCCTACCAAGGGATTATGTATCAAGGCGAGTACTTGTTGGTGTGAGTAGGTGCATAGAAACCAACACGCTAAACCAATACACCGTTCACGGACAACAATACATGGAGGTCAGTGTGATGTGTTAATATGTGACGGTGATGGCTTTGTGATCAAGAGGATTAAGCGGTATCACGGTGTTGGGTCGCGTGATGGTGGTGCTACACGAAGCGTGTTATGTAGGAATAGAGGTAGATGTGCTACGTTGTACGGGATGCCTTGGCCAGCGTGTTTCGTGTCAGCACCGTTTCGTGATCGAAAAGGTTTGAAGTTATCGGTTATTACCGGAGGACCTCAAACAACATTCTTTGTTGCATTTGTAAGAACGAGAGTCCATTTGGTCTTTCGTTGACGCAGAGGTCTACTGTTTTACTAAATTCCCACGGAGAAATTCTTCCCATGACGAACAAAACCTCGCGCGTCTACATTCATTTCATCATCCAATTGCTTTGCTCCAGATGCAATCCCAACACAGGAGACACCGAACACTTAAACGTATGTTACCCTACTCTAACTTTCCCCAGACATCAACACAATATTTTTTTTTTCTCTTTGAGTGACTTGTGGCCCAATACACTGGCTGTTGCCGGTTACCGGAGGGTCGTGGGTCTTCTAACTGATGTATTGTTTTCATCGTTACCGATTACAACTTCTACAAGATATAAACCTTCAGAGAACTTATTGGTGGTATTCTTAAAAAAATAATTATATAAATCTTATATAAATCCTTGAAAAGGAAAGATTTATATAAGGAAAGATCTTTTTAAGAATACCACCGTGAGCTTCTTACGGTGGTATTCTTAAAAGAAATTCTTTCCTCATGTAAATCTTTCTCTTCCGTAAGATTCTTACGATGGTATTCTTAAAAAAAAAACTTTCCTTATATAAATCTTTCCCTTCCAAGGATTTATATAAGATTTATATAAGGAAAGATTTTTTTAAGTATACAACCGTTATTTTTCCTTAAAGTACACCCAGGTTGTGTCAGAACACATGTCTTGGTGATTTTACACGATCACCATCTGCAATACAATAACAAAAATTGCAAAGTTCTTCTTTTTACAATATTAAATTTATTCCAAAAATAAATGAGTAAATGAGTTGATAGATTAATGAACAAATTGATCATTTTTATTTTCAATTAAATGTCGACGAAATTTGATGTGAGTGACAAGGGACGTTTCAAATGCGTAGAGGGCAATCAAGAATGTATTACATAAGTTACCGAATATCAACCGAATTGGTGCATATGATAGCGTGCAATGTATCATAGGTGTAGAAAGGCTTGATTAAACGGCTCTGCGTGTGGGGTTCGAACCCTGACCCATGAATCACGAGACGGTATGTACTTGTCGGATGGGAGTTGATGTCGGGGAGGTGTCGGATAAGTCCCAAACTGCATCTTTTGTACATCCGCCTTAACGTGGTTGGTAGCGCCCTAGCCTTGCAATTCACGACCCAGGGTTCAAGTCCCGTTGGACCGTTTAATCAAAAGTGCCGAGAAGATGATAAAAAAAAGGTGTAGAATGTAGAGCAGATTATACAAAGCTGAGACTGTTGCCCGAAACAAAAGGAGGTTGAGAAGCAGCTGGCAAGAAGCAGGAACATAGAACAAATATTTATCCAGGAACTAAGATGTCTGGGTTAGGTGAGGTAAGTCCCAGTTGGGTTCATGTTTGGCGGTGGTGTTGATATTGGTGTTGATGCGAGGTGTATTGTCGGAAGGGAAATAATAAGCTGCTGTAGTGATGTCCATGGGGTTCGCTTTGATGAGTGTCTTCTGTATTCCGTAGTTGATAACCAGCGCTTCTATCCATGGGGAACGGCACCGCTACGAATGAGTAGGATCGTGCAAGCGATAAAGGAAATGTCCAGGAATGGCGTCAGAAAGGAGGAAAGGCAGAAATTAACGATTGTTTTAATTATTTTGTTAAATGGAGATTAATCTTAGAGTGTAAAAGAATGCCACGTGGTCCTGGTCCATAGGGGTGTTACTAGATGTCCTCAACTATGGACAACATAAAACTTGTGCAGCCGCTCTGTTTGGGTGGTTTTGGTATTAAGCAGAGATCGCGGAAGTGTCTGAAGAAGAACTGATGCTCCGAAGGGAGTTGATTTAACCAGACTGCTACTGGATCTCTTCTGAGGGATTAATGAGGGGACGCATGGCTTCCCGAGACCGGAACGCGACACCAGCTGTGCATAACGATGGATATTTTCTATCCCGAAGAAGACGAAGAGAGAGAGACGAGTCGCCGAAGGAAACACGAAGTGACTGAGGGAAACAAAGACGTTCAAAGCGTTTCTGAACGACGTCAGGTAACCATGGAAACACAAACACAAGAGCAGTATCTATTATCTCTGATGCAGTGGCCGCATCTCAGCGAAGAGTTGCCACTTACAAGCCTAGGCTTAGTGACGCTAACTGCTCTCATCAGGATAGCGTACTCTTGCGGATGTTTAGTGGTAGATTAGATAGATTTGGAAAAGGTGTGTGGAAGTCTCGATAGTGATGGAAACTTGACGCTTATGATTCTGAGTAAAGATGTGAAATTTTCTCACTGGGAGACTATACAACTCGTGGACGTTGCTAGCGTTAAATAGACTTGGAAAAGGTAGTTGACATGGTATTAATAATGTTGAAAGGATTCCCACTCGATGACTATACACCCCGTTTTCTTTAAACCAATTTTCGGCAGTTTAGACTCGTTCAGGCTAACAATGCCTAGAT
Organism: Oratosquilla oratoria; assembly: GCF_046742065.1. NCBI lineage: Eukaryota > Metazoa > Arthropoda > Malacostraca > Stomatopoda > Squillidae > Oratosquilla > Oratosquilla oratoria. The sequence goes on from NC_134796.1 coordinate 42,078,116, forward strand.
GGTTTTCCTCTTCCTAATTTTTTTAAATTTAATTGCCACACCCACTCATTTCATACTATTTATATATTTGTTTGTTATTATTTGTCTGTTTGTTTATTATTTCCGTGATTATCATTTATCATTTTTTATCTGTCAATTTATTATTATTTACTATTTACCTGTTTGTTTATTATGTAACTTTATCTATTTATTTACTTATTTATTATTATTTATATTATTATGATTTTATTTGTTTGTTTATTTATTTATTTATCATTAATATATTTTTTTTATACGACCTAGTTATGGACCAAAAGGTCTCCTGTCGACATGATCCGCCTTTGAAATCCTTTGCATTTCTACCGGAATGGCACTTCCTCGTTAGTCCATGGTTTTTCTTTTTTTTTTTTTTTTTTTTCCTCTTAAAGTCGTTGACCACCAATGTTGTAATCAAATGTGTTACACCAGCTTCCGGAACCTGTAGGTCAACTCCCCCCACTCCCACTCCCCACTCCCCACTCCCCCAAGTTCCGGTTGTGAAATCTTGAATTCCCCCCCCGGACACGTCGGAGTATGAGTCAACGGCGCTAGTTTGTACGGTAATTTGAGATTCCCACTCCCATCCACCCCACCCCCACCCTCATCCCACTTTCTCTCTCTCTCTCTCTCTCTCTCTCTCTCTCTCTCTCTCTCTCTCTCTCTCTCTCTCTCTCTCTCTCTCTCTCTCTCTCTCTCTCTCTCTCTCTCTCTCTCGCTATCTCTCTCTCTCTCTCTCTCTCTCGCTATCTCTCTCTCTCTCTCTCTCTCTCTCTCTCTCTCTCTCTCTCTCTCTCTCTCTCTCTCTCTCTCTCTCTCTCTCTCTCTCTCTCTCTCTCTCTCTCTCTCTCTCTCTCTCTCTCTCTCTCTCTCTCTCTCTCTCTCTCTCTCTCTCTCTCTCTCTCTCTCTCTCCTCTTTCTCTCTCTTCTCTCTCTCACTCTCTCTCTCTCTCTCTCTCCTCTCTCTCTCTCTCTCTCTCTCTCTCTCTCTCTCTCTCTCTCTCTCTCTCTCTCTCTCTCTCTCTCTCTCTCTCTCTCTCACACACACACACACACACACACACACACACACACACACACATACACACACATACACACACACTCATTCTCTCACTCTCTCTCTCTATCTGTCTATCTATCTCACTAGCTCTTTCTCTATCTCTCTAGCTCTGTATCTATCTATTTATCTGTACCTATATATTTGTCTTTGTCTATCCACCTATATCTATCCATCCATCCACTTGTGTACCTATCTATATGTCTATCAATCTACCCACCAGCCTATCCATATGTCTGTCTATCTACTAACCATCTACCTAGTTACTTATGTATTCATCAATCTACTTATCTTCCTATCAACCTATTTGTCCACCTGTCAATGTATCACGTATCTATCCTTCTGCTCCTCTTCCAACTGCCTACCTATCTACTAGGCATATGTCTCTCTGTTCATCTTCTATCCTACCTACTAACTTTTGTGTTTATTTCTCTATGCATCTATTTATCTATCTCGTCCTCTCTCTTCCCCTCTATTCCTCTCCCTCACGTGCATCCCTCCCGTATGTCCGTCAGTCTGTCTACAGACGAATCATCGCTTGATGTAAACAAAAGGAGTAGCCAATAGCCATCAACACGGAGTACCCAACTCTCAGAGAGACCGCCATCTTGTTTGTTTGTCATCTATCAGCCAATAAGATTTATTAGCCAAGAAAGGAGGGTGCCCCCGTTGTTTGCTTGGTGTTTTCACCCTTACAAACAAATCGTCCCTCAAAAGTAAACATACAAGCTAAAGTGTTTGACGCGAAAGCTGTTCGAGGTCTCAGGCTAAGGTTCTCGAAGATCGACGTGGTAGGAGAGGAAGAAGTAGTTTAGTTTGTGCTGGAGAAATACATGGTGGGCCAAGCGGCCATTTTATGTGGAGGTGGTGCTTATAGACATGCACAAACACTTGAGGAAAAGTGTACATACTATGTGTGTGTGTGTACTCAGGCTGTGTACGTGTGTGTTCAGTTATGTACATGCATACGGGTACCTGTACACATGCAGGCATGCACATGTAAGTGTACACGTGTATACATACACACACGAGCACGCGCGCACACACACAGACATACACGCACACACACAAACACACACACACACACACACACACACACACACACACACACACACACACACACACACACACACACACACACACACACACACACACACACACACACACACACAAATACAAATACATATACATATTACCTATTTCTTTACTATATTTTTACTGCCGAGAGAGAGAAATGGCGATAGAGAGAGAATTCCTCAATTAGGTCTCTTGTACAAATATACTTTTTTCTTCTTTTTTTACCAAGATGGTCCAAATTGAGTACACGGTAATAATATTTTACACGAAAACATGACTCATGAAATTAGACATTTTTTCGTATCACGCAGAATAAAAATGCCGTGTCTAACCTCAGAATTCACCGTGACTAGCGAGTTCAAATCTTTGGTTATCATAATCTGCCCTATCACTTACGCACATGGGGGCGAGGTACACACATGTACACACATGTACACACGCGGAGGTGTGGGGGGTGAGATCCTAAGCTTTATTGGAGTCTTAGCCGACGGACATCAGTTTCTAAGAGAAGGGATTAACCTTAAGTCCTCTTTATAGATCTAGATTCTGTGGCCATTCGGATCAT
>NC_134796.1:42085829-42088329 GCF_046742065.1 Oratosquilla oratoria
GTGTGTGTGTATATATATGTGTGTGTGTGTGTGTGTGTGTGTGTGTGTGTGTGTGTGTGTGTGTGTGTGTGTGTGTGTGTGTGTGTGTGTGTGTGTGTGTGTGTGTGTGTGTGTGTAAGGTCACAGCATTACCCATGGATCGGTCATACATGAGAGCTCTGAGCTCTCATCCGAGAGGGTAGTAGCTGTCGATCACGAGCCCAACACGTGATCCAAGACCATGGTGAATCACAGACAAGACCCCACGAGTGTTGGCCTGCTCCCGTATACTACAATTTAGTAAATACATACACAAAAACACACAATATTTTTATACTATCTAACAGTTGAGCAATGTATCAGCCTATCTAGCCACCTGTTTATATCTACACATCAATCTACTTATCTGTCTGTCTGTCTGTATGCATGAAGGTTTTTCTTTATTTCTCTGTCTGTCTGTCTGTCTATCTGTGTGCCTGCCTTTCTATCTACCTTTCTATCTGTCTGTATTTCTCACTATCTATCTGTCTATCTGTCTATCTTTCTACTTATCTATCTATTCACCTGTATTTCTGACTATCTGTCTATCTTTCTACTTACCTATCTATTCACCTGTCATTTTTTATCTATTCATCAATGTATTTCATCAATTTGTCTAATATACACGGATATGTATGTACCTATGCATATATGAATGTAGATGTATGCATATATGAAAATAGATGTATGTATGCATGTATTTATGTATGTATGTATATATGTATTTATGTATGTACGTATGTATGCTTTATGTGTTTAGGCATAAATGTGGACATGGGTATGAGAGAGTGGATTTATGTACGTACATGTGCGTATGTACAATATTTGTGTACGCATGCATATGCGTATATGATGTAGTTTCAGGTGGACTGTTTGTACGCGCGTATGCGTTCTTACATACAACCATTGTGTTCCCTGGTAGCAGTTATAATTACACTGTTGAGTATGTACAGTAGATCTCGTTTGTCTAACAAGGACAAACATCTGTGAGGATCTGAGAATCTCCTGATCTAATCACAGGTGCCAGGGAGGAGGAGAGGAGGAGAAGAAGAGGAGGAGGGGGAGGAGGTTGAGGTGGAGGTGTGGACCGAGGAGGAACAGGAGAAGGAGGAGCAAGAGGAAGACCAGGAGGAGGAGAATGGGGAGGAGAGGTGAAGGGAAGAAGAAATGGGGAAGGAAGAGATAGAGGAAGAAGAGAAGAAGAGGAAGGAGAAGGGAAGAGGAGAGAGCAGGAAGAAGAGGAAGATGAGAAAAAAAGAGGAGAGGTGCGAGGAAAAGGAAAAGAAAAAAAGAAGAGGAAGAGAAAAGAGAGAAGAAGAAGAAGAAGAAGAAGAGGGAGAGGGAGAGGAGGGAGAGGAAAATGAGAAGAAAAGATGCAAGAAAGTGGAAAAGGAAGAAAACGACAGAAAGAACAGGAAGGGATAAAGTAGAGGAAGGGGAAGATACTGAAGAGGAATAGGAAGGGAAGAGGAGGATGGGGTGGATGGATGGGTGGGATTGGAGGATGAGGTGGATGGATGGGTGTGGTTGGATGATGAGGTTGATGGGTGGGGTTGGCGGAGGGGAAGATATGTAAGGAAAAGGAGGATACTGAAGAGGAGGAGGAGGAGGAGGAGGACGAAGAGGAGGAGGAGGAGGAGGGTGGGGTTGGGGGTTGGGGAGGAACGGAGTAGCGGTGAGGAGGGGAAGGAGAAGGGTTGGTGCTAAGTACCGCGGGATTAGTTATGTTGAACCTGTGATGGATGGTATATCGTATGGTCAACTCCTCGGGCCACTTACCAACAACGCCGCCAATGCCACTGCTGCCGAAGAAGAAGAAGAAGAAGAAGAAGAAGAAGAAGAAGAAGAAGAAGAAGAAGAAGAAGAAGAAGAAGAAGAAGAAGAAGAAGAAGAAGAAGAAGAAGAAGAAGAAGAAGAAGAAGAAGAAGAAGAAGAAGAAGGAGGAGGAGGAGGAGGAAGAGGATTGGGAGGAAAGTGGACAAGGGTCAAAAGGAGGATAAGGAAGAAGGACAAAAATGAAGAGGAAAAAGGACAAAGATCAAGAGGAGGATTAAGAGGACAATGGACAAGGATCAAGAGGAGGATTAGGAAGGTGGACACGGAACAAAAGGAGGGTTAAAAGGAAGATGGACAAGGATTAAGAGGAATATCAAGAGGAAGGTGGGCAAGAATCAAGTGGAAGGTCAAGAGGAAGATGATCAAGAGGCAAAAAGAGAGTCGGGAAGAATATACACAAGGATCAAGAGGAAGATCAAGAGAAAGATGGACAAGAATCAATAGGAAGATCAAGAGGAAGATGGACAAGTATCAAGAGGAAGATCAAGAGGAAGATATACAAGGATCAAGAGGAAGATGGACAAGGATCAAGAGGAAGATCAAGAGGAAGATGTACAAGAATCAAGAGGAAGATGTAGAAGGATCAAGAGATCAAGAGAAAGATGGACAAGAATCAAGAGGAAGATCAAGAGGAAGATGGACAAGT
>NC_134796.1:42105829-42108329 GCF_046742065.1 Oratosquilla oratoria
TAAATTAATTAATAAATTAAAAGAAATAAAGCAACAGAAGACCAAAGTCTCTCTCTCTCTCTCTCTCTCTCTCTCTCTCTCTCTCTCTCTCTCTCTCTCTCTCTCTCTCTCTCTCTCTCTCTCTCTCTCTCTCTCTCTCTCTCGCTCTCTCTCGCTTTTCCGGTTCTGACGCCAGTGTCGAACGAGCTGGCACTTGGAGAAAGAGAGAGAAAGAGAGAAAGAGAGAAAAAGAGAGAGAGAAAGAGAGAAAGAGAGAGAGAGAGTGGGGAAAGAGAGATAAAGAGCGTCAAAACACAGCAACTCCTGTGTTCAGGGATTTGCTTTCTGGGCCATTTCCGAACCTCCCTACCCCCCCGCCCCCCCTCCCCCACCCCGACGCAGATCCACTTGAACGAATCCTGCAACCTGTGTTCCTCTGATGCTCAGGTTCACTATCTTTCGTAGATAGTTAGATGCTCTTCTGCTCTCGTAGAGTTAGATCTTCTTTTGTTTTCGGAAACGATTCGATTCCATATAGTTTGATGCTCCTTTGTCAGCCACACGTAGATGGCGTGTGTGTGCGTGTACATGAACACACACATACACACTCACACACACACACACACACACACACACATACACAGACACACACACATACACACACGCATGCGCAAATGCACACATAGTCATTCTCAGGGCTTTCCATCCCATCTGGCGGGATAGAAGCGCTGGTAAGTCCCTAACAACAAAAATAACACAGGTGTCTCAACAGCACCCCATAAGAAGGTTCCTTTCACGCCACCACTGAAGGTCTCTCCTGACGGAGATGTGACAGTACTTACCTTTCTGCAGGGGAGACGTTGGATAGAAGCGCTAGTAAGCCCCTAACAACAAAAACAACACATCTTTATCAACAGCACCCCATAAGAAGGTCCCTTTTCAAGCTACCACTGAAAGTCTTTCCTGACGGAGATGTGGTCGTACTTACCTTTCTGCAGGGCTTCGGGGAGACGTTGGATAGAAGCGCTAATAAGCCCCTAACAACAAAAACAACACATCTTTCTCAACAGCACCCCATAAGAAGGTCCCTTTTTAAGCCACCACTGAAAGTCTTTCCTGACGGAGATGTGGTCGTACTTACCTTTCTGCAGGGCTTCGGGGAGACGTTGAAGGACGCCATGAACTGTTTTCGTTGCGCTGACGTCAGGATCGTTCTTGGTCTCTTGGGCCCTCGACGACCGTCCCGAGGTCGAGATCCCTCGTCAACGATGTAGTCGTCACCCAGAGGACCTGTTGGGGGTGTCAACGAAGAAGAATCTGAAACCTCTTCGGCAGCGAGAAGGAGGAGGAGGAGGAGGGGGAGGAGGAAGAGAAGGAGGAGGAGGAGGAAGAGGAAGGGGAGGAAGAAGAAGAGGAGGAGGAGGAGGAGGAGAAGGAACCCCGAAGGACCTAAGATGTTTAGAAGTTCCCAAGAAGAATTCGAAAACGAGATCGTTGGGAGGGGAAAGGCAGTAGGAAGGTAGTATGCGACCTTAGGTCCTTTGGAAAGGAGTTGTAGGATTTGCTTGCAAGCGTGTAGCAAGCAGACATGCATGAACTAGCACTTAAAAATAATCTCACATACACATCTTCTCATGTACGCGACACATACACGCATTTAACCAGTCAATTCACAATTATATGAATTTAAAGTCATTTTATATTTGTTTACTTTGGTATATGATATCATTAAAAGAAAAACTGTAATGAAATTTTGATTGCTATTTATGTATTGAAGTTATACAAGCTATACACAGTCATGCATGTCAGCATTTATTACTCTCTCTCTCTCTCTCTCTCTCTCTCTCTCTCTCTCTCTCTCTCTCTCTCTCTCTCTCTCGCTCTCTCTCTCGCTCTCTCTCTCTCTCTCTCTCTCTCTCTCTCTCTCTCTCTCTCTCTCTCTCTCTCTCTCTCTCTCTCTCTCTCTCTCTCTCTCTCTCTCTCTCTCTCTCTCTCTCTCTCTCTCTCTCTCTCTATCCACAGTCACCCACAGAACCATAACCAACAAGAAGAAAAAACCTCGATAATACTAACACAGCCACTCACTCTGTCCCCCATGCTGCTGCAATAGGAACATTTCCTTTTCATAGTCTGCCCTGCAGAAGACCTGATGTCCCCTGAGGACATACTGGTCGCCCTTCTGCAGGACTTGGCAGCAAACGACGCAGGCGAAACAGTGGAGATGGAATACGAGGGACTGGGCTCTCATGACCAGTTCGTGTGGCAGTAGACGATCTCCGCATCCGGCACATTTGACGGAGAACAACCTGGAGGAGAAAACGACGAGAATGAGAAGAAAAAACACTGTGGAATAGCTGGGCTTCCTAAATCGATGTTCTCCAAAGAGAAAAAAAAACACTGTGGAATAGCTGGGCTTCCTAAATTAATATTCCCCAAAACGTGTGGTATAGCTGGAATATTTACAACAATCTTTCCCAAACCTTTCCTTCGGGCGACTCAAATATGACCCCCATGATGATCG
>NC_134796.1:42118329-42120829 GCF_046742065.1 Oratosquilla oratoria
GAAAACAGAGAGGGAAGACAAGAAGCGAGGCAAAGAGGAAGAACAAGAAGACAAAAAAGAAGAAGACAAAGAAGAAGACGAAGAAGAAGAAGACGAGGGGTCGGAGAGAGAGTAGGAGGAGGAGGAGGAGGGGGAGGGGGAAGGGGGGGGGATAGGCACACACTCCTCGGTCAATACAATATCGCCTACATGGAGAGAAGGGAAGACAAGCTAAGACAAGTGGAAAGACAAAAGACGAAGAAGAAAAGAGAAGGCAAAGGAAGGTACGATACGTTGGATGGAATTATGTATATATGTATGATATACATACATAAGACACGCATATGTCATGATATTTGAAAGGTATGCATATGTATGTGTATATGTGATTCACCATGGTCTTGGACCACGTGTCGGACTCGTGATCGACAGCTATTTCCCCTCCCGGAAGAGAGCTCAGAGCTTGTATATGACCGATCTATGGGTAATGCTGTGACCTTACACGCACACACACACACACACACACACACACACACACACACACACACACACACACACACACACACACACACACACACACACACACACACACAAATCCCCGCCCACGAGAGTAGGAGCAACGACTCGCAGCGTAGCGATATTGAAATGGCGAACGCTACCACTGCGCCATCGAGTGTAGATACTGCCCTCAAATGTGTGTGTGTGTGTCTGTGTGTGTGTGTGTGATTCACCATAGTCTTAGATCACGTGTTGGACTCGTGAACGACTTCTATTTCCCTCCCGGAAGAGAGCTCAGAGCTCATATATGACCGATCTATGGGTAATGCTGTGACCTGTGTGGCTGTGCAGGTGTTTTCACCTTTGTCTTTGGATCACGTGCTGGACCCGTGATCGACACCTATTTCCATCCCGGAAAAGAGCTCAGAGCTCGTATGACCGATCTATGGGTAATGCTGTGACCTTACACGCACACACACACACAAATCCCCGCCCACGAGAGTTGGAGTAACGACACGAAGCGCAGCGATACTGAAATTATTTTCAGCCCTGGGCAGGATTCGAACCGGGACCGCCGTAGTGACAGTCTGGGACTCTACCAACCGCGCCACCGAGTCGTTGTGTGTGTGTGTGTGTGCGTGTGTGTGTGTGTGAGTGTGTGTGTGTGTGTGTGTGTGTGTGTGTGTGTGTGTGTGTGTGTGTGTGTGTGTGTGTGTGTGTGTGTGTGTGTGTGTGTGTGTGTGTGTGTGTGTGTGTGTGTGTATTATTATTGAACAATTCGTGTCAGACATTCTCTTTGAAAATGTAAACAAAAAAAACAAAAACAAAAAAAAATTATGGAGACGTTAATTAACTTTAATTCATTTGACAGCCTCTCGTAACCACTTTCCAAAACGCCTTTAGTACAACCAATTTACAAAAAAGTATCAGAACGATTAGAGAACAAATAACGTATACAAAACGCCTTTGTGAATTGGATCACGTGCTTGTTGTTGACCACACACAGTGAGCGTATGGATATAGTACTTGGTACCACGCCTTCAAAAAATAGATAAATAGATAAATAAAAAAAAAAAGCAAAACTCAAAAAAAGATCAAAACTAAAAAAAGAGTAAAACTAAAAAAAGAGCAAAACTCAAAAGAGCAAAACTTAAAAAGAGCAAAACTTAAAAAGAGCAAAACTCCAAAAAGAGCAAAATTCAAACAGCAAAACTCAAAAAATCAAAACCCAAAAAAGAGCAAAACTAAAAAAAATATCAAAACTCAAAAAATAGCAAAACTAAAAAAAATCAAAACTCAAAAAAGAGCAAAACTATAAAAAAGAGCAAAACTAAAAAAAAATGCAAAACTAAACAAAAAGAGCAAAACTAGAAAAAAAAATCAAGATTAAAACAAAGAGCAAAACTAAACAAAACAAAAAAACCCCAAACCTCAAAAAAAAAAAAAAAAAAAAAAGCTCAGGGTTTATGAAAAATAACTTTTTGGTAAAAGTCTGGTGATGGTGAGAGAGTGGTGTGAGAGTGGTGTCAGAGGACAAAGAGGAAGAAGGTCAAAGGGGGCGTGTGACACCAGTGTGCTTTGGTACCACAAGAGACGAATAAAATCGGCTGGCGGCAGCCAGAAGACGAAAATAAAAAGCGACACCAGCCGGTCAAGGAAGGGACAAAGTCTTCAAGGAGGACTTGACTAAGGAGGAGGAGGAGGAGGAGGAGTTCAAGAAACGGGAAGAGGAGAGGGAGAGAGAGAGAGAGGGAGTGATAGAGAGAGAGAGAGGCAGAGAAATAGAAAGAGAGGTAGGCAGGAAGAGAGAGAGATAGGTAGAAAGAGAGGAAAAGATAGGCAAAGAGAGAGAGGGAGAAAGGAAGAGAGAGAGAGAGAGATGTAAATAGATAGAGAGAGAGAGGGATAGAGAGAGAGAGAGAGAGAGAGAGAGAGAGGGAGAGAGAAAGAAGAATATGATGACGCATAATAAAGGATTGTTGTGAGGGACTGTAGTCTACCATCGCCTCTACCCACTAGGACA
>NC_134796.1:42125829-42138329 GCF_046742065.1 Oratosquilla oratoria
TTAACAGTAAAAGATCCTGGGCCCGCAGACCGAATGTCAACCCCTCGAGACCGCACCCTCTGATCAGCGAAAGCCGATGTTCTTCAGGATCACCGCAAAATAGTACACTCTATTGCTCCCTTGAGGTACGGGGAGAGAGTGTCAGCCTCTCAGGGCATGGAGGTGAGGGGGTTGGGGGATTTAGAAAACGGAGATATCTTGCAGGATCACCGCACATAGACATGTGTCCTCGAAGAAGAAGGATTTGTCCTGGGAGGAAAGAGGTCCTTGTCACTGATTCCCCGAAGGATCAGGGGCCGAATTTATAAAAGATCCTAACATCTAGACATAAATCTTCAAAAATGGCGGTGATTTGACCTAAATCCCTATTATGTCGGCGACCTAAACGCTTATGTCTAGACATAACCTCGACATTATGGAGACAGCTGATTTAGGTTAAAATTCCCCCGCCATTTTGAAGATTTATGTCTAGACTTAAGGGTTAGGATCTTCTACAAATTCGAGCCCCTGGACACTGTCCCTTCGAAGCACGAAGACTGCCGAAGTCGAGGTCCTTACCTGTCATAGTCGAGTTTACAGAAGATCTTGTTGTCTCTGGCGAAACAGGAGTGTTGGAGCTGGACCCTACAGACAGAGCAGACGAGGCATTCTTCGTGCCAAGATGTGTCGATCACCCTCATGATGAAGCGGTCCTGGATGGGTCGACCGCATCCTTCACACCCCTCCAGCACCGCCACACGCTCAGACTTGAGAGCCTCTGGAAAGAACCAAAGAGAAAATGACGTCATGTAGTTCTTGAAGAAATTTTGAGTTCATGCAAGAAGGCACACGTTCAGACTTGAGAGCCTCTGGAAAGAACCAAAGAGAAAATGACGTCATATCGGGTGATGTAGTTCTTGAAGAAATTTTGAGTTCATGCAAGAAGGCACACGTTCAGACTTGAGAGCCTCTGGAAGGAAACAGAGAAAATGACGTCATATCGGGTGATGTAGTTCTTGAAGAAATTTTGAGTTCATGCAAGAAGGCATACGTTCAGACTTGAGAGCCTCTGGAAAGAACCAAAGAGGAAATGACGTCATATCGGGTGATGTAGTTCTTGAAGAATTTTTGAATTCATGTAAGAAGGCACACGTTCAGACTTGAGAGCCTCTGGAAAGAACAAAAAAGAAAATGACGTCATATCGGGTGATGTAGTTCTTGAAGAAATTTTGAGTTCATGCAAGAAGGCACACGTTCAGACTTGAGAGCCTCTGGAAGGAAACAGAGAAAATGACGTCATATCGGGTGATGTAGTTCTTGAAGAAATTTTGAGTTCATGCAAGAAGGCGCACGTTCAGACTTGAGAGCCTCTGGAAAGAACCAAAGAGAAAATGACGTCATATCGGGTGATGTAGTTCTTGAAGAAATTTTGAGTTCATGCAAGAAGGCACACGTTCAGACTGGAGAACCTCTGGAAAGAACCAAAGAGAAAATGACATCATATCGGGTGATGTAGTTCTTGAAGAAATTTTGAGTTCATGCAAGAAGGCACACGTTCAAACTTGAGAGCCTCTGGAAAGAACCAAAGAGAAAATGACGTCATATCGGGTGATGTAGTTCTTGAAGAAATTTTGAGTTCATGCAAGAAGGCACACGCTTAGGCTTGAGAGTCTCTGAATAAAGAAAGATGACCTCAAGTCGTCGATGTAGTTCTTGAAGAAATTTTGAGTTCATGCATAGACTTTAGAGCATCTGGGAAAGAAAAAAAAGTGACGTCATGTCGTCGATGTAGTTCTTGAAGAAAATCTACATGAAGACATGATAAAAACGACGAATACACAATCCCGAGGACCAAGGTTGTAGAATAAAAAGAATAGATGAATAAATAAATAAATGAAAAAATACAGAGACTTATTATCAAGTGTGTGTCGGAGATGAGAAGCTAATCCTATGAAAACAGGCTAAAGCCTTGGAGCTTAAAAAGATCAACGAAAAGAAAGAATAGAAAGGTAAGCTTATATTATTCAAACACATCAAAAGAATAGATTTCATAGAGGAAGAAAACCACATCCAACTAAAAGGTATTACAAAGGAGGATAGGAAGTTCATGACTATGAGCTCAAGAAAAAAATCACCGGAAAAAAAAAATTGTAGAATCACTCGAAGGAAAAGAGCAATTCTGAGTAGTAAACGCCCAGCGAAGTTGGTACGGGTTCAAACTATGTAAGACTTCAAATCTAGATATGATAACAGAGGATTAAACCCAATCTCAGATTCTAGACGAGACAGTACACACACACAAACACACACACACACACACACACACACACACACACACACACACACACACACACACACACACACACACACACACACACACACACACACACACACACACACACACACACACACACACACACACACAAAAGGCTAAGATAAACAGACGTTCACTCAACCAGCTGATCAAAGAAGATGCAAATCTGCCAAGTCCCTATCTCAACTGGTTACCTGTTTCAACCGAGTTCTGTTTTGCATGGAGCTGTGACTGATTCAAGGGAATCTTTTGGTAATGATGGGGTTCAAATGTCATCTGCGTCTTCGTTATCATTTGAGCTTTCACGGACCCATTTGGTGAAAAGAAAACACAAATTAATTTAACGAGTGGGATTGTGACGACATCTTACGAGGAGAAAAAGGCTTGTGAAATATGGGGAAATTTTTTGCAAAGACAAGACACGAGAGAATGTGAAATACGAAAAGTTTGTGTAAGGACAACTACCACGGGATTGTCTTGTCTTTGCAACTTTCTGTTCAGTAGAATTTCAAAGACACGACCTACAGCCTGGACACCTTTGCTACAAGCGTTCCTTAACCTTTTCCCCAATAACATCATCCCCAGTAATTACGTTTAGTCCAGGGCTGGGCAACCTTTGGCACGCGTGCTAAAGACATTTCTTCCGGCACGCATACCCCAGGGCTCATCTTAAAACAAAAAGCTAATAAATATCCAACTTTTTTCTATGACCACTGGTGACCGCATACTGCCCTGGGAGGTGGATTGTGGGCCTTCGAGGTCAATAAAGGTCATTCATATTCCTTTGTAGGCCTTTGTTCTTACTCCTTTGCCACGCGAGAAAATTTTGTATAAAAAATTTGACCGATTTTGGCGTCCACACTTCGAAAATGAGATTAAATAACTTTATGGATAGGGACGATAGGTGGTTGTGGACATGGAACTGCCTAGTGTAGGACTTAAGGTCCCTTGCAGTCTACATCATTCTAATGTTCTTTAGACTGATCCCTGGGGTCACTCAGTCCTCGAGGGGGAGACATGAGCGATAAAAGATAAGCCTTACATAACTTTAAAAATCCTTGGCTTTCATAAGACGGATTAGCACATGCTCAACCGTATACGACGAGGAAGTTTACAAAAGTTCGTGGACAAACCTACAAGGCCTTTAATTCTTCATGGCTTTGTAATCGACGTTTATTTTATTCTTTTTATTCTTTGATCAGAGATATATTCCGTGCCAGTACCTAGATTGTGAGTCGTAAATGATATACGACAAGGACATAGTCAAAGGTTTTAGTCAAATCTATAAAGCCTTTAGTTCAACATAGATTTTGAACTCAATGTCTTATGCTAGAGTGAGATTCATTAATGATCGAGGATCAAAACTAAACTTAATTCGAAATTCTATGATATTTCCCGCTTCTTGGAAAAAAGATAAGTGACAAAATTAAACATTTAAACTGTGACTTGAGAACAGAAGAGGGAAATAAATAATAATTTATAATTTACTTTTTTACTTAAGCCTTCAACGCATACTCGGAAATGGTGGGAACAGGTGGACATAAAAGACAAAGATAATGGGCAAGTTTGTAAATGATAATAGCAACAATAATGATGATAATGATAATAATAATAGTAATAATGATAACAGTAGCAATAGCAGTAACAATAATAATATTAGCAATGACAACAATAATGATGATGATAATAATGATTAATAATAATGATAATATAATGATAATAATAATAATAATGATAATAATAATAATAATAATTGATAATAATAATAATAACAATAATAACGGTAATAATAATAATAATAGTAATAATGATAATAATATTGATAATAATAATAATAATAATAATAATAATACAATTTCATATTTTGAGACTTCTACATTATGCTTTGAAATGGGTCCATATCACGTATAATACATTACACAACACGCTTATGTCCATTTACCACACGCTTTTCATTATAAAGACAATAAAAAGACTAAAACCATCTTTTTGCTATTATGAGAGCAACAGATATTTGAATCGGTAATCAAATGTTTTAAGTTCAAAGCTAATATATCTGATCAACAATAGACTCTTCACCTTAGCTAACATAGGATAAATTAGTTTTGGTTAGGTTAGGTGAGATTGGGTTAGGTGAGGTTAGGTTAGGTGAGGTTAGGTTAGGTGAGGTTAGGTGAGGTTAGGTTAGGTTAGGTTAGGTGAGGTTAGGTTAGGTGAGGTTAGGTTAGGTGAGGTGAGGTTAGGTGAGGTTAGGTGAGGTTAGGTTAGGTGAGGTTAGGTTAGGTTAGGTTAGGTTAGGTGAGGTTAGGTTAGGTGAGGTTAGGTTAGGTGAGGTTAGGTTAGGTGAGGTTAGGTTAGGTGAGGTTAGGTTAGGTGAGGTTAGGTGAGGTTAGGTTAGGTGAGGTTAGGTTAGGTGAGGTTAGGTTAGGTGAGGTTAGGTGAGGTTAGGTGAGGTTAGGTGAGGTGAGGTTAGGTTAGGTTAGGTTAGGTTATATATCATATCACGAGCCATAATATAATCAACTACAGAATGTTAGGTTAGGTCAGATTAGGTCAGGTTAGGTTATGTGTCACGAGCCATTGGGTTAGGTGAGGTTAGGTTAGATTATATATCACGAGCCATTATGTAATCAACTATAGAATGTTAGGTTAGTTCAGATTAGGTTAGGTTAGGTTATGTGTCACGAGCCATAATCAAATATAGAATGTCCACCCCACCAACAATTAATTATCCAAAATGCACCCAAAGCGCGCGCGCGCGCGTGTGTGAATGTTTATATATATATATATATATATAATATATCTATATATATATACATATATATATATATATATGTATATGTATATATATGTATATGTATATATATGTATATGTATATGTATATATATGTATATGTATATGTATATGTATATATATGTATATGTATATATATGTATATGTATATATATGTATATGTATATATATGTATATGTATATATATGTATATGTATATATATGTATATATATATGTGTATATATATGTATATATATACATATATATATGTGTGTGTGTGTGTGTGTGTGTGTATCTATGTATATATATATATATATATTTGTATATATGTATGTATATATATGCTGCTGCTGTCCACAAAAGCAGAACGGGGCAACTCACCCACGGGGGCAAGTCTGCCGGTGCCAGAGCCCGAAGAGAAAGGGAGGTGGATGACGGGACCATTCTCCTCGACCTTCGTCACTGAAACATTAAAGGGATTCTAAGTCAGGGTCCGTTCTCTTGGGCGGCCGGTGTGGTCAAATATGGTTCCCGCGTCGGAGAGTCTGAGCTGCCACCCACGCTCAGGCATTAAGGACTTGTACTAAGAATTAAGAATTTCGTGTTTTCTTCCAATATTTTTATATTAATCATTTATTTTATTTATTTGTTTATTTACTTATTTATTTTTAATTTATCTATTTATTTTTCATTTCTTTATTTTTTTTTTCTAAGACTGGCATGCTACACGAAAAATAATACATCAGTTTCGCAAGTTTTGTAGGATAGAGGACCATATCCTTATTCGAATTGAGCCTCTCAATTTCTAGCTTCTGCCTTGTTCTAAGTTTATCCAAATCTACTTCTACGGGCCGATCTACCTATGAAATCGTCTCTTCCAAATCCCTTTTCTTCTACCTCTTTCGTCTCTCTCGTTTGTCAAATTATTCTCTTATGCTTTCATTCATTTTGAATTCTCTCTTGCTCTTTTCTCTTGTTTCTCTTTGTATTTCGTTCACATACCTATTTCCTTATTTCTCCATTAACTTGTTTATCTACCTATTTATATTTTCATTCTATTATTAACTTACATGTTTATGAATCCAATCATTCATCCATTTGTTTACCCAGCCCATTGATTAATTTACCTATTTACTTATATTTCAATTTAGCCATTAATCTATTTACCTGTCTACCTATACTTCTAATAAATTATTTATTCACAAGTATTCTGTGAGTTCTCAGAGCTGAATTATAAATCGAGTGACATTGATCAGAAGAAAATAATTTCGCTAAACTATAATGTTAAGAGACTATAATCTCGTATGCCGCAGTCTGGTCGAAATATTTGTATCAACAAATGAGATGCAGGAATTGGTTTTGAGTCAACTTTAATCTTCCTTCAATTGAATCAAAATCTATTAAGATCTAGTGAAGGTGGAGGGGAGTGGAGTGTATTGGGGATGGAATGGGTGGGAATGGTTTTCATGCCTTTGTTTTTTGGCTACCTCCTTTTTAAAGGGGAAAAAGCCTTGGTATATGTATGTATGTTATTAGATCACAAAGGTTTATGTACATATATATATATATATATGTGTGTGTGTGTGTGTGTGTGTGTGTGTGTGTGTGTGTGTGTGTGTGTGTGTGTGTGTGTGTGTGTGTGTGTGTGTGTGTGTGTGTGTGTGTGTGTGTGTGTTACTGAAAAAATTGAGGAGGTTCTCTCGCATACATGTAGAATTAAATAGGACAGCATTCTGATAATAAATATTTTTCCTTCGTATTTTCCAGCTTTCAAACAATATTTCTTTCATGTGGAGGATGTGCAAACACGAGTTCCCCAAATGGAAGAATAATTATTGATAGAGAAATAGAAAATATTGAGAAAAAATAAATAAGTTGTAAGGATATCATATTTAGTTATATGTGTGTGTGTGTGTGTGTGTGTGTGTGTGTGTGTGTGTGTGTGTGTGTGTGTGTGTGTGTGTGTGTGTGTGTGTGTGTGTGTGTGTGTGTGTGTGTGTGTATTACTGAAAAAAATTGAGGAGGTTCTCTCGCATACATGTAGAATTAAATAGGACAGCATTCTGATAATAAATATTTTTCCTTCGTATTTTCCAGCTTTCAAACAATATTTCTTTCATGTGGAGGATGTGCAAACACGAGTTCCCCAAATGGAAGAATAATTATTGATAGAGAAATAGAAAATATTGAGAAAAAATAAATAAGTTGTAAGGATATCATATTTAGTTATATGTGTGTGTGTGTGTGTGTGTGTGTGTGTGTGTGTGTGTGTGTGTGTGTGTGTGTGTGTGTGTGTGTGTGTGTGTGTGGATATATGTACATACATATATATATATATATATAATAAACATATATACCTAGATAACTTCACCACTATACGCCGTGGCTCACCGTTTGGAGTTCGTTGACAAATAGTTAAATAATTGACAAAACTGAATAGAATAAACCAAACTAGAATAGAATAGAATAGAATTACATAAAAGACAAACAAAACAAAAATCAGATAAATGAATGCTTTAATCACACAAATAAACAGATAAATGAACAGGTACAAATATATAAATGAAAATTCACCTCTCCGCCCTCAAGGCCCCTACTGCAGCTTCCAGCTCCCTTCTCGTATCGGAAACTTTTGATAAACTCGATAAAATGAGATGAGATCGGAAAAGTTTCGCTATTTTCTTTTCTTTTTTCTTCTTCTTCTTCTTTGTTGTGGGGGGGTTGCTTATGCGACCGCGCAAATGATCATATGCATGTAACAGTATGAGATGAGTGTGTGTGTGTGTGTGTGTGTGTGTGTGTGTGTGTGTGTGTGTGTGTGTGTGTGTGTGTGTGTGTGTGTGTGTGTGTGTGTGCGTGTGTGTATGTGTGTGTGTGCGTGTGTGTGTGCGTGTGCGTGTGTGTGTGTGTGTGTGTTTACCTAGTTGTATCTCACGGGAAAGGGGAGCTACGCTCGTGGTGCCCCGTCTTTGTATCTCGCAGTGTCTAGTTTGCTCTTAAATTCGTGTATATTTTTTGCACATACTATTGTTTCGTCCAGATTGTTCCAGACATCCACTACTCTGTGTGGAAAGCTGTGTGTGTGTGTGTGTGTGTGTGTGTGTGTGTGTGTGTGTGTGTGTGTGTGTGTGTGTGTGTGTGTGTGTGTGTGTGTATGCGTGTGTGTGTGTGTCCGTGTTCGTATACATGTGCACATACATACACGTTCGTATGCGCGCACACACATCCTCAAACACAGTTAAGTATCAATCTCAGGTCGTTTACAAAACCACAAAAAAAGACAAATAAACACGATTTTCCCGAAGTCGACTTCGCGGGAGGCGGGTAGCTCTTCTTCATCGTCGTTGTCGTTGTATCGGCCAAACACATCTCCTCGGATAACCTCTCGGTCTTCCTCCGAAGTCAGTCCCGAGATCGGCCCTCAACCCCCCACCCCAACACCCCTCCTCCCCTACATCTTGCCCATGGAAACCTACATCCCCCCCAACCCAACCCCTCACACTTATTCAACCCCACCCCCCCTCATTCTCCCCCGTTCCCGCTCCTCAACCTTTACCGCCCCTTCTCCCCTCCGGCACCTCCCGTCCCCATCCCCTCTTCTTCACCCTTTCAGACCTTCGAAGTATTGCTCAACTTCGAAGATGCATTCCCCCCATATCCCCCCATTCCCCCCATGTCCTCCCCCCCCCCCATGACTCTATAATGGGAAGGTCTTAGAAGGGTAAGGATAGGGGAAAAGGCTGATCGGAAGAGGGATAAATATCATATGAAAGGTGATGAGGAAGAGGAGGAAGAGGAGGAGGAGGAGGAGAATGGGGAGAGGAAGGAAAGGTAGGTAAGGGAGAGGAAGAAGAGGAGGAGGAGAAAGTGGAGAGGAAAAGAGAGGAGTAAGAGAAGAACGGAGGAGAAAGAAGAGGATCTAGAAAAGGAAGACAGGAGGAGGAAATAGGTGAGTTGGGTTTTGCTCACCCTGGATGAGAGAGAGAGAAAGAGAGAGAGAGAGAAAAAGAGAGAGAGAGAGAGAGAAAGAGAGAGAGGGAGAGAGAGAGAGAGAGACAAAGACTTAAAAAGATACATAGGTAGAGAGATAGATAGAAAAAAGAGAGAGAGAGGGGAAAGGGAGAGAGAGAGAGAGAGAGAGAGAGAGAGAGAGATGGAGAGAGATAGAGAAAGAGAGAGAAGGAGAGAGAGAGAGAGAGAGAGATAAAGACTTAAAAAGATACATAGAAAGAGAGATAGATAAAGAAAGAGAGAGGGGAAAGAGAGATAGAGACAGACACAGAAAAAGAGAGAGACAGAGAAAGAGAGATAAAGAAAAAAGAGAGAGAAGGACAGAGAAAAAGAGAGAAACGGTGAAAGAAAGATAGAGAAAGAGAGAGAAAGAAAGACAGAGAAAAAGAGAGGGACGGTGAAAGAAAGAGAAATAGAGAGAAACAAAGAGAAAAAGAGAGAAACGGTGAAAGAGAGATAGAGAGAGAAAGAGAGAAAGAGAGAGAGAGAGGTGGGGAGAGAGGAAGAAGAGAAGCGGAAAAGTAGAGAGGACGAAAAAGAAAAGGATAAAACCTAAAATAGTCTTGTTTGGGTTGGTTGCTTTGAAGGCAAGCCGAAAGAAAATGGGAAGCGAATAGAAACAGAAAACGGATAGTGGAGAGAAAAAGGGAAGAGAAAGAAAAGAGGAACAGAAACAGAAGGAAGAGCGAGAATGGGAGAGGAGAGTAGCCAGTTATACGGTTTTTTTTTTGTATGAATTAAATTGTACAACAACGAAAAAAGAAAATGGTAAATGGTTTTATGAAATTACTGAGGAAGTGGACGAAGAGGAGGAAGATAAAATAAAAAGAGAAAACGAGAGAAAAAGGAAAACGTAATAAAACCAAAACAATATATATAAATAACGTCATCTAGAGCAACAACAACAGCAACAACAACAACAACAACAATAAAATCAATAACAACAACAATAGAAACAACGAAAGCAAGAACGAAATGAAAAAGAAAACGGAAAGAGAAAAAACAGAAGGATGGAAACTAACGAAAGAGAAAATTGATAAAAAGAGGAGAGATATGAAGGAAGGAAGGCAAAAGAATAGAAGAGACAAAGTTGGATGGATTGATTGATTGAAGGGACGGGAAAGGGGGACAGAAGGGGAGAAGAAGAAGGAAGGACAAGAGAGACCAAACCAGGAGACAGTTTATACCCAAACTGTAGAAAACCAAGAAGAAAAATAACGTGACTTAAAAAAGTATACATTGGCCATGCGGAGAGGACAACATGATTGGGGAAGACAAAAAGAGGCCAAAAAAAAAAGAAAACAAGAGGACAATTCATACCAGAGGAGAACCAAAAAGAAGAAGAAGAACAAGAAGAAAAAGAAAAAGAAGAAGAAGAAGAAAAATAGATCACGTGATTTGAAGCAAATGCATCGGCCATGCAAGAAACGACGTTGTTGTTGTTGTTGACTTCGCCTAGTGAGATCGCACCCCAGTTCGAGATCCTAGGACGACTTCGTGGTTCTTCGTGGTGACGAAGAACGAGGCAGTGGAGGTCAGGTTGTCGGAGTCATGTAACAGGCATAAGGTAGGTGTCACATAACCCTTTAGGGTGTCAGGTCGTCCGGAGGGGGGGAAGGGGGGAAGAGAAGGGAAGGGAAGGGCCTAGGCGGGGGGGGGGGAAGCGTAGGCGGCAAGGCGGGGGGGAGAGGGGCGAGAGAGTTCTGTGACAGACACGAAAGAATATTGGACCTACCAAAAGAGAGCACATTACAAAGGACTTTGGAGAAGAACTAGACAAAATTTAATGAAATATAATTCGGTTTAACGTCGCGAATTGTCCCTATCAGGAGGTTAGAACGGTGACCCTCACAGAGGACTTTGTGGCGTGGAATTCAATGAACCATGTCCTTGGTCCAACTCGCCGTTGGCAGGGTTCGAACTGCCGTTACTTCGACCTCCGCCGTAAGTAGCGACGCTCTAATCCGCTCGGCCAGCCACGTAATATTGATTAAAGAACAATTCAAGGATCTGATATAAAGATATAAAAGAGAAAAATATTACAATCGTGACACAAAATTTCAAATACTGAAAAATTGCTCAATAATTCATAATGTTGTGTTTGTAATCGCACCTTATCTATAATTGTTATATTCCCGTCGTTTGAATAATTTTGTAAGTCTATCCGTTTGGCTGTTTTATATTGTTATTTTTTTCTTCTTCTTCTTAACATAGAATTGGTCTTAGAGCACGGTTTTTATTTGACAATAGATATTCAGGAATAAGATATCAAACAATGCTGTTACTAATTGGAAAAGTCCTTAGTCTAGATTGCGAAGATTAAAATTAACAAATGGTTTAGTTCAGAAGTCCCCGGCACCCTTATCAGAAAATCTAAATTCTAGTTTGTCAGTATTTTGTTGATTCAACATCAGTGTAACAAATTTTTGTCCCTGGATACTATGGAAACACTCATCTTGACACTGATGCTGCTTTAATGAACAAAAATGGATGACAGAGAGAGTCGGTAATACGAAAATTATTTTTGCCCTCAATTTTGGCGGCGGCACCCTCAATAATTGATCTCACGGCACTCTTTGGTGCCGCGGCACACAGTTTGGGAACCACTGATTTAGAGAGATGGTATGAATAGAAAATGGGATGAGATACTAAGACGAAATCCACTTTGGAGAGAAATCATAAAGCACAGCAGAAGATTATGAAAGATAACGTAAGATAAAAGAGGATATAAGAAAAAAGCGAAATGAAAAATAACATGCGACCCAGATAGCAAAAGCGGACATAAGCAGATAAAAAAAAAAAAACGAAAATCAGACAAAGAAAAGAAAAGAAAAGAGAACAAATAGCGACAAAGAAAAGTAGAAAAGTTCGGGTCACAAATCAAGAATAGTAATGATAATGATAATGAATAATAAAAAGTAGAAATTAATTTTGGTAATACTGGACATGGACAAAGAAGAGCAGACAGAACGTGAGATGAAGAAAGGAGAATGAAAAACGAAAAAAAAAATATATAAAAATGACAAAGAGCGAAGGCGACAAAGAGTACGAACAAAAAAGAGCAAAAAGAGCAAAAAAGAGCAAAAAAGAGCAAAAAGAGGCTGGAAGTAGCACAAACGATAAAGAGGAAGATGCCCAGAAAAAGAAATCAATAAAATAAAAGAACAAATAAGTAGACGAATAATCAGATAAACGAATAAATAACGATGATGATAAAAATGAAAAATAAAAAGAATAGAAGAATAGATACACAAATGAATACGCAAATGATGAAGATGACGAAAAAATATAGAAACACAAAATACTAGTTAACAAGATAGAGCAGTGTGAGGAAGATATAACAAAACACGAAAGACAATCAATGAGTGAACATAAAAAATAGAAATAGAAGAGACAGAAAAATTAAAAAATGCAGGAGGTAA
>NC_134796.1:42165829-42170829 GCF_046742065.1 Oratosquilla oratoria
CGGAGGTAAAAAGAGAATTCAATTTTCCTATTTTTAATCGCTATTGTTACGGTTGGTTTTTACAATTTAGTAATGCTGCAGAATCCGTTACATTATAAATGTCTACGTTACGCTTACCTGATTGGGTGATATATATATATATATATATATATATATATATATATACATATATATATATATATATATATATATATATATATATATTGGGAGCAGATTCTCTCTAATACAAACTGAGTTGAACATAACAGCATTCTGACATTTATTAATCTTTTTCCTTGTGTTTTCACTTTTTCTGACTGTAGGTCTTGATTCAGGATGAACAATGTCTTCCATTTGAAAATGGAAAACTTTAGACGATTTGTCCAACTCCCCAGTTAAGACTGCTTGCAACATTGGTAGCCATCCAGGCAAGGTAATGAAGAATTTTTATGTCACCAGTTGTTGACATCTATGATTGGTTGTCACCAGGTCGCCTGATCTGACCTGGTGACTTCTCGAGGCTCCTGAAGGTCCCAGAGGGAAATAGGAAAGAACTGGTTTGCCAATAGTGTGATTGACGAATAGTATAGACTTAGCAACCATGTAGTGAGCGCTGAAATAATTGGTTATTTTAAGAGAAGATGAGGTAACTTTATGGATAGGAATGGCAGGTAGCAAGGGACATGGAAATGCCTAGTGTAGGCCTTATGGTCTCTAGTAGTCTCCTCTATTCTGATGTTCTTATGGGACTGACGTCGACATGACCTCTCCTGACGCCTTGGTCCCGCTTTTGATCAAGTTTCCCAACAAAGAGGTGAGATGTGTTCGAGAAGTGGTATAGTTAAGCAGAAAGGAGGACTGTTTCTTAGTGGGAGGAAAACTGAAACAAGAAGATTTACTGTATGAGTCAGAAAGGAAGCGAATTTTAGTCGAAGAAAAAACATGTCTTGGTATTTGTCCTCGTGATCGTGATGTTTGTGCATTACGTGCATTGTCTTCGATCAGTGAGTCGGTCTTATATGTAAATAGAATAGGCCATGTAACACCCAACAACGTCCACGAAATTTAATTTCTATATAACGATATACATAGACAATGTAATCAATTGACCGGCCTCAGTAGTTAGTGCTTGAGATGTAGTGGACCTTTTGCTGGATTGTGATATTCATAAACTTTTCTTCAACAGATCATTAGTAAACAATATAAAGATCATCTTCAAAGACAACGCCATCTCCTTCTTCAGGTGAGAAACCTGATATCCACAAACAACTACATACGTAACAACATTACCCATCAAAAGAAGAAGTTACACTATAGTTCACGTCTCAAAACAGATTGAACCTTAAGTCGCTACTTTCGCGTACGCACGAAGCGAGTCGCCATTTCTCTGAGCTCATGTTGTGTGTACTGGCCCAGAGTGCGTGTGGTATATGTAATAGCACTGATCTACTGCAGTAATTTCCTCACTCAAGATGACCGTCCTTGTCAATAAACATCTTGGAGATTGAGCAGCTCAAACATAATTATGAACCCTTATTTCTACCCATGTCCATGTTAAATCTACGTCGTGGTACTTTGATGTAATTATTTCCGGCCCAGTTAGTATGTAGTGTAACATATTCTCAATTATAATGTTGTCAGCTCCCTTTGGAATCTTAAAAGTCTGTAAAATTTCCCCTTTTGAGTGTCATTTTTTAAAGGGAATGGTTAATCCGTTTTAGTTTTCTTCCCATTATTTGTTTCTTATATTTGCTGTCAACAATGTCCTTAATGAGATCCGAGGTCTATGCGGAACAGTATACTCCAAGTATAGGCAGTAAAATTTCATTGTTTGATAATAGTTATGTTTTTAAATCTAATTATTGTGCTACCAGCCTTAGAACATTTTTGGCTTCCTGTTAAACAAATATACAACATTGAGATATTTTAAGCCCGTTAGTGGTAAGTATACGAATACCCCTTTTACTTTAGCTAAAGTTTTCCAAAGTAAATTGTGGCCATATCTAATGTTAACTTACTCATATGCATAACTCTACAATTATTTGGGTTGAATTTTATCATTTTTTGTCAGACCATTGCTCCAGTTTGTCTAAATCTTCCCGAGTGCCTTGTTGAATCAAGTAGTCACTCACAGCTTAGTATCACAAGTTGGATATGTTGTGGTCACTCATGACTCATGACCACTGTCTTGTCACCTCAATACAGGAAAATCAATTATCCATAGAAACACTACTTCAGCAAGAGCCAATTTCCTTGGCATATGTACCACGGGTAGATCATTCGCACCTGCATATATGAAAATTAACTTCGGCTCAAGCAGGAGTGAGGCCATTCAGAGGTCATTCTTCAAGCCATCGAAGACCTGTTGACTGGCATTTGACCACAAGAACTTTTGTCCTTCACTCAGTAGATCAGACATTCGGGTAACCGCTTCCGCGAAGAGTCTGCAGAACCTGACGATCCAGACGGATCTCTCCATCCCTCTTCTCGTCACTGACTTCGAGGGGTTTGATCAACTTCACTTCCAAGAGATCAGAGCCTCCTTGTCCACCTGTTTCCTGGACAACAACCAAGACACTCCAGTATCACACTCCTCTGAATTAACAGGGAGTGTCCCTCCGGTCAGGAGTACAGAAAAACTGGTTACGAAGGAGTCCCGTATGTTGGAGTCAGCCACAAGTCTTCTACGTCATCCTTCACTGCAAGGTTGGTACAGGCAAGGTCATCATATTAAGACAGCAGGGCAGGACTCGTAGTAATGGGATTAAATTGGACATATTTAGGTTTAAGAAGGAAATAGACAAGAAATGGTTTACCAACGGAATGGTTAACGAATAGAATAGACTCCGTAACCATGTGGTGAGCACTAAAATTAATGGTCGCTTTGAGAGAAGATTAAATCTATGTATAAGAATGACAGGTGGTGAGGGACATGGAACTGCCCAGTATAGGCCTTATGGTCTTTTGTAGTCTCCTCCGTTCTTATGTTTTTACCCACTTTGACAAAGGTTGATGTTTTCATTGCTATCAGCATATCACCTTACCTAAGTACCTCGCCGAACTCACTTCGTCAAGGATTTCACAAACCTTTGGTATAAGAAATGAGTCTGGTTGAGGTCTCTTTATTTAATCTAAGAGAGTCCGTTGTGGACAACGTCACATATTTATTCTCCTTTAGCATCGAAAGACATGGAAAAACCAACGGGTATTGGAACTCCGTTCTGCTACAAATATCTGACATCTCAACACAATATTCCCCTTTTCTGTGGGTAAACGGTGGGAAGGCAATCGGACTTGTCTTGACTCCCGTGAATGCCTACACTAGGCAGTTCCATGTCTATTACCACCTATCATCCCCGTCCGTAAAGTTATCTAATCTTTTCTTGAAACAACTAAGTTTCAGAGCTCACAACTTGGTTACTAAGTCTATTCCATTCGTTAATCATTATTGTTAAACCAGTTTTTGCCTGTTTCATTCTTAAACCTAGATTTATCCAAGTTAAACTTATTACTACGAGTCCTGACTTGTTGTCTTGATATGATTACCTTGCCCGATTCACCCTTGTTAAAGCCCATGACCCATTTGAATACCTCTATTGGATCACCCCCGCACTCTGCGTCTTTCCAGAGAGTGTAAATTAAGGTGCCTAAGCCTCTCTTCGTAAGGTAAATTTCTAAGTTAATTTATCGTTTTGGTCATTCTTCTCTGCATCGATTCAGTTGAGCTAGAACTCAGAAGTTCGAGAGAAGACCAGAGGTAGCTTCCCCTTAGGGTTTCCTCCGGTAGGTCCTCGTTGTTAGATACAGTCTCTGATGCTGTCTTAACACCCTCAACACACGTGTTCTTTAGGATGATGTGCGCCAGGCGAAGTTTTCGTCCTCTCTGAAGAGTTGGAAACACAGCGTTACAATTTTTTTCTTTTGTTTTATTCTATTATTTCTACTAATGGCTCCTAGTATTTTGCTTGCAAGGGATACCTTTTCGACAACTGCATATATATATATATACATATATATATACATATATATATACATATATATATACATATATATATATATATATATATGTGTGTGTGTGTGTGTGTGTGTGTGTGTGTGTGTGTGTGTGTGTGTGTGTGTGTGTGTGTGTGTGTGTGTGTGTGTGTGTGTGTGTGTGTGTGTGTGTGTTAGGCTGGTTGAAGGCAAACTCTGATGGAGAGAAAGTTGGGTTTGTTTAATTTAACAATGAATGTGGGACGCCAAGGGGAGGGGGGAACGAGACGGCGAGGGAGGTAACGACTGTGTTTCAAGTCGTGTCCCCGGGTGATCTGTCTCTTCAACGCTGATCTATCCCTTATATACACGGGCAGGTCATGACCCGTGCTTCTAATTGGCGTGAGGTAACGTGTGCTGCGTGGGAAGTCGGAGGCAAAACGACGCCAGTGACTCACGAAGACAGAGGGTATGCGTTCTTCAATAGATCCAGTGTTTCCGTGTCACGTGGCTGGCCGACGGTAGCATTGCACGTGTGTTCCTCAAGGAGGCTTTGTCCCACTCGTGGGCCTCAAGGAAGCTCTGGGTCGTGTCGCAGCTGGGCAGAAGCGATATATGTGTGTGTGTGTGTGTGTGTGTGTGTGTGTGTGTGTGTGTGTGTGTGTGTGTGTGTGTGTGTGTGTGTGTGTGTGTGTGTGTGTGTGTGTGTGTGTGTGTACCAAAAGCTTTTCCTCCTTATAAGGGAGATAGAGTCAGAGGCACGCACCTATTCCCACTCACTTCACTCTCCTCCACCACCCTTTCCACCACCCTCATCTCAACTCCACATGGATGGCGGGTCATCCCTGCATCCGCCAACTGCCCTGGGTCAAACGCAATGCAGCAAGACACAGTACACCCACAGAAAGGCCGCCTCACTTGATCGGCGACCCCCTCTCCGTCTCCTCATGCAGAAAAGAGAAGACGGGAAGAATTCCCTTTGGGCTGCGTCAAAATATCATTCACACATAAGCACACTTTATCCCCTATTACCCATCCCTCCCACCCTT
>NC_134796.1:42175829-42268329 GCF_046742065.1 Oratosquilla oratoria
TTTGAGTTTCTTTTTGTGTCATCTTGTTTTCCATTGTCACTTTTTAGTAAATCATTCCTATCAAGGATTTCCATTCCTTTCATGATTCTATTGATTGTCAGATCACCTCTTTCTCTTCTCTGTTCCAGTGTTGGTAGTTCCAATTTGGATAATCTTTGTTCGTATGTTAATTTGGAAAGAGCTTGTGTGTGTGTGTGTGTGTGTGTGTGTGTGTGTGTGTGTGTGTGTGTGTGTGTGTGTGTGTGTGTGTGTGTGTGTGTGTGTGTGTGTGTGTGTGTATTCACTTGGTCTTTGGATCACGTGTTGGACTCGTGATCGACAGCTATTTCCCTCCTGGAAGAGAGCTCAGAGCTCGTAGGTCCGATCTATGGGTAATGCTAAGACCTTGCACACACACACACACCCAACTCCCCGCCCACGAGAGTCAGAGTAACGACCCGAGGCACAGCGATACCGAAATAATTTCGGCCCTGGGCAGGATTCGAACTGGGTACTGGGAGCACTTCTACTTCCCAGTTCAGCGCTCTACCAACTGTGCCACCGAGTCGGGGTGTGTGTGTGTGTGTGTGTGTGTGTGTGTGTGTGTGTGTGTGTGTGTGTGTGTGTGTGTGTGTGTGTGTGTGTGTGTGTGTGTGTGTGTGTGTGTGTGTGTGTGTGGACTACAATGTAGTGGTATCCAAAAGAAGAGCAGGAAGAGTTCTGGATGTCCATGTTCTTAGGAGAGAGAGTGGGGGGAATTCATTTGTTTGTTTATTTGTTTATTTTATTTATTTATTTATCTGTTTATCTATTTACTTATTCATTCATTTATTTATTTATTTATTTATTTATTTATTTGTAAGGTAAGTTGAGAGTAGAGAACATGAGGAGAAAGAGGAAAGGGACGGGAGGTAGAGCGATGCTTAGAGCAAACTGTTTAAATGAGAAGGAAAGGGATCATAAATACAAAGAGAAGTTGAGAGAGGCGTGGGAGGTAATGAAAGGCAACAGAGGCAGGAGTGGAGGAGAATGGGACTGTTTCAAGGAGGGAGTGGCAAGGAGTTCAAAGGTGGTCTGTGGAACAAGGAGGATAAGAGGGAACAGAAGGAAGGGTAGTAAGTGGTGGGATGATGAAGTGAAGAAGGTAGGAGAAGAGAAGATTCGAGCAATCAGGGACTGGTTACAAAGTAGGATGAGAGAAACATTTGAAAGGTACAAAGAAAAAAAAAAGGAGAGAGGCGAAACATAAGATAAAGGAGGGAGAAAGGAGATCAGACGTAAAATAGGGAGGTGACAGAAAATCTAAAAAAAAAAAAAATGTTTTGGAAGGAAATCAAAAGAGAAAGGGGAGGCGAGTCAAGTGCAGAAGAAAGGAGAGGTAAAAGGCGCAGATGGACAGATGTTAACAAAAGAGGAGGCGGCAAGGGGAAGATGGACAGAGTATTCTAGAGAGCTGTTGAATCTGAAGGAGGATGGGGAAGAATTGTTGGTAGCAGTTGGAGGCACTAAAAATGACGATGATGGGTGAAGAAAACGGAGGAGAAATAAGAAAAGATGAGGTGCAAGTAGCTCTGAAAATTATGAGAACAGGTAAGGCACCTGGGTTAGACGGGTGCCATGCGGAGTGTCTGAAGAATGGAGGTACAGTAATAGTGGACTGGCTAGTGAGGTTATTTAGTGTGTGTCTAAGGGGAGATAAAGTGCCGAAGGACTGGGGGAGTGTCTGTATAGTTCCACTTTACAAGGAAAAATGGGACAAATATGATTGTAGTAGTTTCAGAGGGATCAGTTTGTTGAGTGTAGTTGGAAAGGCTTATGGAAGGGTTTTAATTGAGAAGATTAGGAGAGAAATAGATGGGGTAATTGGTGAGGAGCAGTGTAAGATTATGAAAAGTAGAGATTGCGTGGACCAGAGTTTTGTGGTAAGGCAGATATGTGAGAAAGATTTAGCAAACATCCTTACCAAAGCTTTGCTAACAAAGGATTTTTTTTTTTTTTTTTTTGGGGGGGGGCCTTTATTGGAAAAGGTTTATGACAGAGTAGACATGAAGGCATTGTGGGAGGTATTGTAGATATATGAGATTATATGGGATTGGAAGAAAGCTATCAAGGGCATTCAAGAGATTTTACGAGAGTAGTAGAACCTGTTAGGATTGGAAACGGAGAGAACGAGTGGTTTGTGGTAAAGGTTGGACTGCGTCAGGATTGTGTTATGTCGCCATGGCTGTTCAATGTGTACATGGATGGGGTGGTACGAGAGGTAGAGGCGAGGGCAATGGGCAGGGGACTGGAGATGGTTTTAAAGAAAACGGAGAAAAGTAAGGGACGGAAACCAGGAATTGAAGAGCGGCAGAGAGAAGTTTAAATGTGTTTGGAACGAAATATCTGAGAGGAATGGTGGAAAAGGAGATGATGAAGGAATATTGGGATGGTTTGGACACATGGGAAAAATGAGCGAAGAAAGTATAGTAAAAGAGGCGTGGAAGACAGAGGTGTATGAAGTAAACTTTAAGAGAAGATCGAGAATGAGATGGATGGATGGAGTGAAAGGGGCTTTGAGCAAGAGAGGAATGCCTGTTGAGGAAGGAAGGGAGCAGGCAGGAGATAGGGATAAGTGGAGAATGGCTGTGTATAGATGATACTGTGAGGTTATGTGTGAATGATCTTTCGACGCAGGCCAAAGGGATTTCTCCCCGTCTTCTCTATTTACCGTATGAGGGGACAAAGAGGAGGGGGGCGGTCGCCGACTAAGTGAAGCGACTTTGCTGTGAATGTACTGTTTTGTTGGATTGCTTCTGACTCAGGGCAGTGGGCAGGATAGAGGGATGACCCGTCATCCATGAGGAGCTAAGATGGGAAGGGGGTGAGAGGGTGGTGGATGGGAGGGGAACGGGTGGGCGATAGGCACGTTCCTTTTGATTTAGCTACCTTCCTTGCGACACTGCTTCTGACCCAGGGCGGTGGGCAAGGTGCAGGGATGACCCGTCATCCAGGAGGTGCTCAGATGAGAGGGAGGGTGGGAGGGGTGTGGAGTGTATTTAGGGGTGAAATGGGTGGGAGTGTTTTTATGCCTTTCCCTTTTTGGCTACCTCCCTTGAAAGGGGGAAAAAGCCTTGGTATATGTATGTATGTATGTATGTATGTATGTACCTTCCTTATAAAGGGGGAAAAGCCCTTGGTATATACATTCGTGTATGATTTGGATGATGGAGAACATAAACACAGGGGAAGGCTCGGAACCCTAAATACTCTAACGTTTCGTTCGTGTAGAACTTCTTCAGAGAGTGTGTGAAGGAGTTCTACGCGAACGAAACGTTAGTGTGTTTAGGATTCCGAGCCTTCTCCTGTGTTTATGTTCTCCATCATCCAAATCATTTGTCTAAAATACTTATCAACATTTGTGTATACATGATAATGATAATTATAATTTTTATTTTTACTATTATCATTATTGTGTTGTGTCTTGCGACACTGCTTCTGACCCAGGGCAGTACACAAGATGCAGGGATGACCCGTCATCCAGGAGGTGCCAAGATAAGAGGGTGGAAGGGAGTGGAGTATGTAGGGGATGGAATGGGTGGGAGTGTTTTCTATGCCTTTGTTTTTTGGCTACCCCCGTGTAAGGGGGAAAAGAGCCTTTGGTATGTGTATGTATATATGTATTATTATTATTATTATCATTATTATTATTATTATTATTATTATTATTATTATTATTATTATTATTATTATTATTATTACCATCATTATCATCACTTCTAAGTAGAGGATGCACCAAAAAAATCTACTTACATTTTCAATGACAACATTTAGTATATATTGACATAAAATCAAGTTTCATTAAGATTAAAAAATATGAAATGAAATTAAATCCATTTTATTATTCCCTAGTCTAGTCTAATCTCCCCTGCTCTGTGTACATCCAATATTACATGTACTTAATCGTTACATCGTAGAATACAATCGTCATAAAGTAAGTACATTTTCTGATACACCCTGTACTGACTTCCTACTGACTGACTTAATCAAGGAGTCATGTATAAAGGGCAAAGGTGCTAGGAGCCTTTGTCCCCATAGAAACAGGGAGAAAGAAAATTTAAAGAAAGAAATTAAATAAATGAAAATAGATCAAGATGAAAATAAAAAGAAAAGACTTTGAAGGACAAGTAACTGTTTGCAGCGTAGCTAAGAACCCACAGGATTTATAGATAGATAATCAAATAGATAAATAAACAAATAGATAAAAAAAAATAATATATAAAAGATAAATGAATAAAAAGATAAATAAGTACATAAATGAATAAATAAATAATTAAGGAAATGAAGAAATAAATAAATAGATAAATTCACACTTTACACAAAAACTTCTCTGGCCGATCGGGTTAGGGCGTTGCCACTTTCGACAAAGGTCGAGGGGATGTCGGTTCGAACCCTACCACCGGCGAAGTTGAACCAAGGGCATGGTTCATTAAATTCCACGCTACAAAGTCCTCTGTAAGGGTTACCGATAGCCTTCCTACAGGGGGGAATTGTGACGTTAAACCCTTAAAAAGATAAATACAAATGTAAACATAAAAATGAATAAGTAGATACATAAATAATTGATAAATTGGTACATAAACAAAAAGTAAATAAATCCATTAATAAATAGATAAATAAATGAGTAAATAAGTACATAGTGAATAAATACTTGGATAAACAAACAAATAATCCACATGGTTATCCTACTTTTGTGGTATCTGGTATTGCGGAAAGATTCACAAGGTAATAAGATAAAAAAATATAGGTAAAATGAAATATAAAATCACAAAAAACACACCATAATCTCTCATAAACGTTACAAGAAACAATTTATCAAATAAAATTTAGAAACAGAAAAAAAACTAGACGTCCAATAGATGTAACAAGACAAAAGTGGAACATACGTGAAAAGTTGTTTGGATGCTTTATGAAATAGAAGATGGAAATTATATACATATCGTCTCGTGTTTTTAACACACGTAACAGACTATAAAAACACCTTAACCTTATATTCAACATATTTCCACTTAAAAGCCATCACACGTTAAATATGTGTATTAAAAGACGCGTTTTCTACTTCATGTGGAAAACGCAAGCATCGATTCACCACAGAAATATATAGTAATTTCGTCAGGGTTCTATGTTATTTAGTGAAATTAGTTCCTCAAAATAAATTACTTTGTGCATGAAATAAACTTCCATTAAACAATGGAACGACGAGAACAAAACCAATTGATATTTGAAGATATATTTCAAATGTCTTAGATATTTCAAAAGAAAACGGGAAACCTTGCTAAATGAATTAATATAATCCCTTAGGAAATAGGAAATTTCTATCATAGGACTATATTACAGTATATAATATTGTACACCTTCCCAACAATATGGCGCTTTACAAAGGCGAGGTGTGAAACTGGCAGGAAGTGACGTCATAAGGTGATCACTAATGGAAACAAACACAGTTGAACTATGTTCATCAAATTCCTTTCAATTTCCAAGGCTATCTTAGCGATAAATACTGCAAGCTACAATTTATCAGCACGTTATCATGACACTATAGTTGTATGGTGTTCAGCAACCCCAGACATATGGGTAATGCTGTGACTTTACACGCACACACACCCAACTCCCCGCCCACGTGAGTTGGAGTAACGACCCGCAGCGCAGCGATACTGAAATTATTTCAGCCCTGGGCGGGATTCGAACCCGGACAGCTGTAGTGGCAGCCGGGAAATATACCACTGTGCCACGAATAACTTGCTGTGTGGATGTCAACAGTGGCAGGCAATCCCATTTCCTCCTGAAGAAAAATAGGATTTTAGATCAAACTTATGAAGACTTTAATCACACGAGACATGTACAGACATTCCTCCCTTGCCTCCCCCTCCCCTCCTCCCTTCTTCACGCCCACATCTCCCGTCTCCCCAAGAGAGGTATTGCAGAGATCAAATCACGCCCACAGAGATCGTGAGACCAATCTCGTTGAGGCAAAACAAACGACGGTATTATACTAAATAAAAAAATAATTCTCCG
This sequence comes from Oratosquilla oratoria, assembly GCF_046742065.1. Taxonomy (NCBI): domain Eukaryota; kingdom Metazoa; phylum Arthropoda; class Malacostraca; order Stomatopoda; family Squillidae; genus Oratosquilla; species Oratosquilla oratoria. Next base: position 42,181,863 of record NC_134796.1, read on the forward strand.
GTTTGCGAGTTTTTCTCGAGACCCGGCAAAACGGTCGCACCGGACCCTGGGTAGGTGTAAGGGTTTATTCAGTTCGTTTCACGTTTTCAACTGGAACTGATCTGATTCACGTTGTTCATTTATTAATATTATGAGGGTTTTTTTTCGGAAATTGTTATCGCACAAGCACAGTGACGAAACTTTTGAAAAACTCGAGTTGTTTGACGGAGAAATTTCGCGAGTACGTGTGAGTTCGAAAAACATTACTTTGCGGGTTATAAGAATTTTACAAAATATGGGGGAAAATCGGATCATGGGAATTACCAAAGGTATTATTTGGAATAAGAAGAACACGAAGAAGAATTCGAAGAAGAACTCGAAGAAGAATTCGAAGAACTCGAAGAAGAATTCGAAGAAGAAGAAGAACTCGAAGAAGAATTCGAAGAAGAAGAACTCGAAGAAGAAGAACTCGAAGAAGAACTCGAAGAAGAAGAACTCGAAGAAGAAGAACTCGAAGAGCTCGAAAAAGAAGAACTCGAAGAAAAACTCGAAGAACTCGAAGAAGAAGAACTCGAAGAAGAAGAAGAACTCGAAGAAGAAGGACTCGAAGAACTCGAAGAAGAACAACAACAACTCGAAAAACTCGAAGAAGAACGACTCGAAAAACTCGAAGAATTCGAAGAAGAAGAACTCGAAGAAGAAGAAGAAGAAGAACTCGAAGAAGAACTCGAAGAAGAACTCGAAGAAGAAGAAGAACTCGAAGAAGAAGAAGAAGAAGAACTCGAAGAAGAAGAACTTGAAGAAGAACTCGAAGAAGAATTCTAAGAAGAAGAACTCGAAGAACTCGAAGAAAAAGAACTCGAAGAAAAAGAACTCGAAGAAGAAAAAGAACTCGAAGAAGAACTCGAAGAAGAACTCGAAAAAGAAGAACTCGAACTCGAAGAACTCGAAAAAGAAGAAGAAGAATAGCGAGCAGCGCCGCAGGCCAAGCCCACCGGCGTAGCCGGGGGCTTGTTCTTTATTTAAAAAAAAAAAAAAATCCTTATACAAATCTTATACAAATCCTTTGAAGGGAAAGATTGATATAAGGAATGATTCTTTTATGAATACCACTGTTAGGTCCTTGCGGTGGTATTCTTAAATAAAATATTTCCATATATAAATATTTCCCTTCCAAATATTTATATAAGATTTATTTTTTTTTTTTTTTTATTTTTTAGAATACCACCGAAAGTCCCGGGCAGAACCTAAATCTCAAAGCCTATGCTTGCTCATCCTCCCCTCCCTCCACCCTCCATTATCATTTCAAATCTAACGGAAATTTTTAATGCCGCTCTTTCCAGATGCATTCAAAGCGGCGGTGATGATTTTCATTCTTCAGACAGACACGAATATACACTCCATAGCCAATCTCCTCCCCGTTTCATTAATAACTCGTGGAAAAGTATTTAAGATAATACTTAACCGGATATTAACACACATTGAAACAACCAACACTTTACAGTTTACACCATAATTCCATAACCAACACGGCTTCCGAGCCCTACACGTAACAGACACTGCCCTTCGCTACTAAGCGATTTCTGTTGCTGAAAACCGTAAAATGCAGATTAACCTGGCTTTGCTGGACGTGGGCAAAGACTTCGACAAAGTATGGTGGCTTGGTTTAAAACACAAACTCGCCTCGCTGAACATACACCCATCCATTACAAGGACACTTTGTAACTTCATCACAAACAAAACTGCTTGCATACGTATAATACAAAACTACCACGGGCCTTATTTCACTCCCTCCTGTTTTCAGCAGCTTCACTATCCATCTTGCAGAACCACCACATACAGGCAACGAGAAAAAAAAAACGGAAGAAACGCATTTCTTTCTAGTTTCTGATCATAACAAAACCTGGAATGATTCCTCGCGTGCAAACGCATACAAACAACACAGAATACGAACAAACACAACCAGTCGGAAGAAAGAAAGAGTTGAATATATGTTTCTTCCGATTTCAGTAATACTGAAGAGGATTGCAGTTAGCAATCGAAATACAAAGATTCGTTTATTCAACTCTTTCTCTCTTCAGACTGTGGTGCTAGTTGTGATTTACAAATGTGTTACATTTTTCACCAGTGAAACACAAATTTAAAATGATTCCGGTTCAGGGACGTAGGAAAGAGCCCGCCATCATCGATGATGCTCCTTGCTGTTACTCCGATAAGAACAAGCTACTTGAATGGACGATTACCACCAATAGCGGGGCTGCCCACGTGCGTAATATGAAGGTGCTTACGTCTCTCGGTCTACAAAGAACATAAGAATAAAAGAGACTGCAAGAGACCATAAGGCCTACACTAGGCAGCTCCGTATCCATCACCACCTGTCATCCCCATCCATAAAGTTGTCTAATCGTTTTTTAAATCAACTGATAGTTTCAGCGCTGCAGAGATTCAAAAACATTTCTGTGAAACACAAGAAAACCCTGTATCTCTCACTCGTCCTGAGTCCTCTAACGTACCCCATAATACCGCTACACACACTTCCGAAGACATCCATACAGACATTGCAAGCAGTTCAAAACAAAGTACTTAAATTCATCACAAACACGCAGTACCCTGACATAAAAACAGTCCATGCACACTGCACGGGGAGATTGGCATCCCCACAATAAACACATATCTACACGAAAAAGCCACCCATATCTGGGACAGGCTTATACAGGTAAACAACGAAACCACACACTCCCTTACAAATCTATACCCCTACACAAGGAACATGGTAGAATACCGCTGAGCTTCGAAAGAGCGCGAGGCGATAATCCACACCACAATACACTCTCCGTACCAAGGTCTATAGATCTTGCTCCGTACTTGGCAAGGAAAACCATAAACGCGGAAGGTTCTCTGAATGTCAATGTCACCACCCTCCCCATGCATAACCCAAGAGCAAGCATAGGCACGTGCCAATGCAAATACCGATAGATAACTTTAGTTTATATCTATTAAAAAAGGACTAGTTTCAGTAGTAGTCTTAAGGATTGACCAACTCACATACATAACACACATCATATTGCATCCTTTCCGTTCGCGTGCGCTATATCGTTCCTACACTCACCTAAAATAAAATTCTCCTGTACGACAGAATCCCAGTAATCTATCTTCCCATTCCTTTTCGTAATCGCTGTTCTTTTTTGTCCCCATTCTTCCTCCGTGGTGCTGTAATATTACATATTATTATGTAATGTCAAAGTAACGCGGAGGAATTTCTATTTCCTGTATGGGAAAGTTTTGCTCTCAACGCCGAAGAAGGACCAGACATTTAGGTACACACACTCACAGACACTGAGGTCACACTCACTCACTGTCCTCAGCTGGTACTTGGTACAATTAAGTCCGTCTCACTTAGTAAGCGGACCTGTGCCCGTTTTTATTATTCTGTTGATATGCTATTATTTAGTGTGTATGTCTGTGTTATTTGAATAATTAATTTTGTTGTTTTTGTTTTGCCAACCGTTTCATTTCGCCTCTGACGCCGTGTTTGGTTGTTATGTTCTCGAAGAGTTCGCGCTGTGTTCTTGAAGGGTCAGGTCTAGATTCCATACTCGCTAGTAGATGACGTCACGTTTTTGTGTTGTTATCACTTCGGGCAATGTCGGGTATTTTCGGAAGTTTCCGAAGTCCGATGTGACGGAAGACATTCAGAGGCCCAAATAAAACGCAATATTAGACTTCAAGCTTCTTTTATGGAAGAAAATTAAAATATCAAAACTTTATAACATTTTTTCACGTGGAATGATGAATTATATAATATATAAATATATTACTATTACTGGGTGGACGCTTTTTACATTAAAAAAGTTTGAACTGCTAGGAAAGACAAGAGACTTGAATTTTTTATATAAAAATGGTCTTATTTTTATTTACAGCAGAACAATATTAAAATACCTGTGTGTGGAAAATCTCAATATTAAGATACATGTATGTATGTGGAAAATCACTTATTCTTATTTACAGGAGCACAATTGAAATACATGTAGGCCTATACATGTAAGTGGAAAATCTCTACTGGTAAAAATATTTTATTTTTATTTGCAGCACAATTCTCAATCATTCCTACATTGAGGGCAAGTGTAAGTGTCATCTGTGCACATTTCCCTGACATCATGCACAGACAGATTTACACAGTTGTTATGATACCATTGTTTACAAGAGCTGCACTCTATCATCAGTTTTCCAGGACGATAGACATGACACTTACAATATTTGGTGATAGTTTCATACCTCCCATTTTGTGGCAATCTAGCTTTATTGTTTTTTTTTTATGTGGAAACATGGTGAAATCTCCTGATGACGTATACATCCTTGCATACGATCCCGTGACGTCATCTACTAGCGAGTATGGAATCTAGACCTGACCGTTCTTGAAGTATAACTGGATCTAAACAGTTTTCTAGTTTGAGAATCTGTCGGGACGTGACATCACATATCTAAACTAGTATGTGGTAACAAAACGGTATCAGCAATTCTCCAGAGTTATTCATTAATTTATCTATTTATTCATATATGTATTCATCTGTTTATTTCATTAGACATCGTGGCACAAGCAAACATATTTTAAGTACAAGAAAGAATTCTAGGACTTCGTCGATCAAATATTATCACACCAGACATCTATTGTAAGATAAGGAACTTTGGGAATTGGATAAAAGCGCGGGGTTCGAACCCACATCTAAGAGAGTATGAGACTAACATATTTCTAATAAGGCCATCAACGCACTGCAAAGAAGAAATGGGTTAAGAATATGTTCAAGATGATGAAACTGAGAAAAGATTACATTCCGACATCCCAGAATGCAAGGATTTATCTGAGGATGTTGGACAAATATGTACTGAAATCCAAGTTTAGAGAAAATTGATTTCGTCACATGAATTTGAGTTTCAATAATTGAAGCCCACTTGAAGGAAATGATTCTCAATTTTTTTTTTTTCTTTTTTCTTCCTCTTCGATTTATCAACCAATAAAAGAAACCAAAATTTAAAAATAAAAAGATAAGGGATACCCTGGTGAATAATATTATGACCCAGGCACATAAACAGGTAATATAATAAAGATGGTTCAGAAACGATGGTTAGTAAATCAAGAAGAAATGGTTAAACCAAGAAAAGCCATAACAGCAGAAAACGGATGAAAAGGGTGATAGAAGCACTATAAAAAAGGGTGGGGGGGATCATTTGCCCTATCAGAGGGCTAGGACGGTGCCCCTCACAGAGAACTTTTTGGCATGGAATTTTATGAATTATATCCTTGGTTCAACCTCGCCGGTGGCAGAGTTCGAACCGCCATCCCCTCGGTCTTTGTCGCAAGTGACGACGCCTACCCGCTCAGCCAGCTAGTTTACAAGATATAGCTTATGAAAATAAATATTATATCAAGATGAAAATAAAGAGGCCAGAGTACCATGTGAGAATGGAACCTTCATTAAATGCACAACATCTCAGATGTATAAACTTTTGAAAGTACACAGACACAGAATACAACATCTAAGCTATTCATACATCATTCCATGGTAGAAAGAAGGAAGCATGATTAAATGAATAATACGAGAGAAATGACATCCACAGTCATAGAAACTGACTCAGATACTCCTGAAAAAGAAACATTTAGGTTAGGTAACTACAAGAAGGCAGAGGATGGATGCGAGTGAAGATTGATTGTGTGCAGATATTTTGACGCTGCCCTAAGGGATTACTCTCCATCTTCTCTATTTTCCACATGAAGGGATGAGGCGGGAGGGTTGCTGTGTAAGTGAAGAGGACCTGGTGTGGATGTGCTGTGTTTTGCTGCATTGTTTCTGGCCCAGGCAGTGGGCAGGAGTCTGGGATGACCCTTCGCTCTCAAAGATCTAAGATGAGAAGGAAACATTGAGTGGTAGTAGATGCATGCCTTGACTGGCTATCTCCCATATACAGGGGAAGGAGCCTTTGGTATACAAATGGAACTTTGAGAAGGAAGGCATATGTCCGTTGAAAACTAAGTCCAGGTCACAAGTCATGGAAGATGAGGTAATCGATAAGGCATGGAAATTAGTAGAAAAAATGCAAGTTTAAAAACATTTGCATCAAGAGATATGTTACTGAGGAAGGCCGAACAAAAGCAATTAATCCATCATTACCTAGAGTTGAACAATCTTGTGAGTGCTGAAGCAATTGGTCATTTTAAGAGATTAGATAATTTTATGGGTAGGGATGACAGGGGGTAAGAGAGATGGAACTGCCTAGTGTAGGCCTTATGGTCTATTGCAGTGTCTTCCACTGCAATGTTCTTAAAAAAACTGAAGCCCCATAGGGGCTAGCAACAGTCCTGGGAAACTCCTACAGATTTCTTTGGGAAGAAAAATTATACTGTTGTCTGTGTCATATCAGCATAGGTGGGCGTTATCGTGATAAATTATTGCAATAATTTATTGTGATAACACCCACCTATGGGTAGGCCACATACTCTACCAAAGAAAAATTTCATAGGACACATACTACACTGGCACCTATATTGCTTTAATAGTTTGGGTGCACTAACCGTGACCAAAAGCAGAATGCACTGAGGAACGCACCCAGCTCTGGTATTTACAATATATATAATACACATACACCAAAGGGTTTCTTCACCCCCTATAAGGGAGATGTCCAAGTCAGTGGCACATAACCACTCCCATCAACCACCCCAGCTTCCCTCACATCTTTACTCCATGTAGATAAAACATCATCCCCGTCTCCTGCCTACTGCCTGGGTCAGAAGCAATGCAGCAAGACACAGCATATTCATAGCAAGGCCACTTTACTTAATCGGCGACCCCCTTCTCCATCCCTTCATGTGGAAAATAGAGAAGACGAGAAATCCTTTCAGCCTGCATCAAAATATCATCCACACACCAGTCCCCACTCTTCCCCCAGCCCTTCCTTGCTTGACAGACATAGAAAAGAGATATGTATAAACATACTTACTGTATATATACTACTCATACCAGTACCCATTACTATTTTTTTCCAAATGGGATTTAAAATTGGGTTACATACACATGAAGCAAGAATGTCATCTCTTACCTCTCTAGGGTTCCAAGAATTTAAGAGAAATGAACACTTGCCTCCATTCTAAGCAAGGAACCAATGATCGATACCTGTCAGTTGTGGGGTCAGCTCATTTTCACCTGTCAACCAACTCACCTCCATCAAGAGATGCAGCTCCAAGGGACTAACGGTGGTATTCTTAAAAAAAAATTCTTACCTTTCCAAGGATGTATATATGGAAAGATTTTTTTTTAAGAATACCACAGTAAGATTCTTATGGTAATAGTCTTTAGAAAAAAAAAAAAAAATCCCTTCCAAGGATTTCTGTAAGATTTATATGAGGAAATATTTTCTTAAGAATACCACTGTAAGATTCTTATGGTGGTATTCTTAAAAAAAATTCTTTCCCATCCAAGGATTTATATAAGGATTTTTTTATTTTTCTTATTCTCTGGGTCAGGCCCAAGGTCTCCATCAACTTTGTATTTCTTCTACCTCTTCGGATATAGCAGTCACCTGGCAACTGCTCCTTTCTCCTACTATTTTCAGCAGGTGACAGAAAGTCCCACAGTCCACTGATGCCACCTTGTGGGAATTTTCCACAAATTTGTGGGAGAAATTTGCTCACATGGGATGTTTTGTGAGCAAATTATATGTTGCAATGAACTTAGTTGTGTATATAATAATTCCTTCTTTTTGTGGGGGGAATAAAAAGTGAAAATCCAGATTTTCTTGTGTGAATTTTGTGGAAAAAAATCTCACTCATTTGTGGGAACTGACATAGATCACAATGGCAACACTGTCCCACACTGATATAACACAGATGGCAGTCCAAAGTCGCTTCCCAGATAGATCTATGGGAGGGCTGTATCCTTCCCCAACACTGTGTATAATGCTAGCAACCCACAAGAATGTCAACCCATGCAGATACTATTACATAGATAAGAGGGAGGGGGGTGAATAGCAGTGGAGTACATGGGGATGGAATGGGTGGGAGTGGATTTTATGCCTTTGTTTTTTGGCTACCTTCCTTGTAAGGGGGGAAAAGCTGTTGGTATATGTACGTATATTTTTTGTCATAATGGTTTTGTTTACCCTTACGGGATATGGGGCCTTAGAACTGTGAAAGTTGAGTCAACAGTTATCATCATTTAGGCAACAGCTGAATCTCACGATTTATAGCAAAAAATATTTTAGTGATAATTTTCACACAACTTTTTCTTCCTTTCTTTACCCATTGACAACTTATTTTTTAAAAATCAATGGTATTCTAGAAGAGTTAAGTTTTAGCTTCTGTAATGGGTGTTTATTTATAGATAGATTAGGTAGATACTAGAATATTATTAATCTGGTCACTGTCAGACCATTTCACTCAGCTCCAAAGCACCTCCTTGGTAGCAATGACAGTATAGTCTTTCTAAACGCTCCTCTGCTACAAGTGACACTTCTTCTGGATGCCATCAATCAATTTCAGTCATCTTCGTGGCATCTTCCCAGTAGCAAAGGGAACTCAAAACAAACCAGCATCTTTCAAAGCAGTGAAGTCATTCCAAGATTTCAAATACCTTTTCTACATCTTTTTAAGGATAGGCATGTAGCAAATAGGACTTGTAGCATTCCAATTGATGTACAATATTCATTTGGATGATAGTTACTCACCTTATATGAGGAAAAGATATTTTTTTGTTTTTTATAAAAAAAATTCTTTGTTTTTCCTAAATTATGAAGAGCACACACTTTGGATACAGACACACAAATTACCACATACTGATTTTATTGGGATGCAGGCACTACAGGAAATACCTTCACATGTCAGTCTCCATTCATTGTCACGTGCCCCAACGTCATTTACAGGTACAGTAATTCCAAAGTGCAAGCCGACTTTCTTGTGTCAATATGTTCATTAGTATTACATTCTGTCCCTATGTGCACACACACACACACACACACACACACACACACACACACAATGCCCATCCAGTCTTTCCCATATGTGCTTGTACATTAGAAAATAGCATAATACATGGCTAGTCCATAGAAATAGTACATATGACAAAACCTTAAATCCAATAAACCCACTTTCTTCATGCCACAAGTAAACTGCACTTTAATTTTGAATTAATCACAAAGGTAGTTGATATCTGCACAGGCATATATAAAAAAATAGCAATCTTTTCTTTGTTTCTATAAACACATCAATCAAGACATATTTCTAATGATGGGAGATAACTGCCAAAGAGAGAGAGAGAGAAAGAGAAAGAGAGAGAGAGAGAGAGAGAGAGAGAGAGAGAGAGAGAGAGAGAGAGAGAGAGAGAGAGAGAGAGAGAGAGAGAGAGAGAGAGAGAGAGAGAGAGAGAGAAAGAGAGAGAAAAAGAGAGAGAGAGAGAGAGAGAGAGAGAGAGATATGGGGGGGAGAGAGGGAGGGAATGGGAGGGGGAAGGGCAATAATGTCAACATTGAAATTGCAATTAATTTTGCCATTAATGAACATAAGTTGATCCTCCAATAAATTCAAATGTGTTTTATCCTCTCCATAACATCATTGTTTTATAAATCTTTGTACAATCAAGGTAAACATTCTCTTTAATTACATCACTCTTCACATCATTTAAACTACTCGCTATCAGTGTCCGATTCGGATTCTGCTTCACGAACTTTCAGTGAAACCTTGTACTCCTGATCGCATCCCATGTACGCATCACTCATGAAGTACAGACGGTACTCGTATGAACCTTCGCTGGGGGCCACAAAGTCTAGTTTCACCTTGGCCTTTTGCTGGAGAGTCAGTCTTTTGATGGAAATGAGAGTGTTGGCCTTCGGGTCTCCGATGATGACCCACCATCCCTCCTCACGCTTGTGCGGGAAAAGAGGTGCTATCACGGGCCCAGGTTCGTCCTCTCTCTCCAGAACGACCTCCACGTTTACTGTCGATCCACTGGTGATGGAGTCTGACAGTAGCACCTCGTAGTCCAAGTTGATGCTGGGGTATCTGTTGCAGAATCGTGCAACATCGGCCATCTGTCCATCTGTCAACTGTAGTAGTTTGTTCCGGTCCTCATCTTCCAACTCCAGGATATCGAAGACCGAGCTGACATCCTTAGCTTCACATCGTTCGATGATATCTGACGTGAAATGTGGTAACTGTTTCAGATAAGAGTCCTTCGACCACATCGCCTGCGTTACCATCTGAGCTAACGTCATCGCAGAGAGAGCAGGTGCCAGCCAACCGTTTGACGAGAGTACGTCGACACAGGCCTGGATGAGTCTCAGAGCCCGTCCTAGCACCAACTCCGTGTCCTGCTGTAGCTCGGCACTCAAGGTCATCCGTGAGAGATGACTCTGCAACATCAAGTTTGTCTTGAGGTGAGGATCAGTTACTTTACCCTCAGGCTTATTTGGTACTTTCTGCTGAAGGCGTCGCAGAACATCCTCTTCGCCGTGTCGAATCGGGACGTTCTCGTACTCCGCAGCACTGGAAATAATCTCCAGAAGACCTCGGATTTTGGTTTTGTTGTTGAGGGACTTGTTGAAGAGTTCTATGGTGGTGTAGTTAATGTAATAGTATGAGGCAATGATACCCAAGTTGAGGGGAGCGGTGTCCATATCATCTTCAATCGTGATACACCTTGATTCCTCCAGGTCGTGCAACGTGTTCTCAACCAAATCCGACAAGTGATCTGACAGATGACGATGGGAAACGCCCTGCAGTCCATAATAGAGTGGATTCTGAGTCATTCTTCTATACAGGAAGGTCCAAGTGATATAATCAACTGCTTCCTGCTTGTTTTCAATAGTCCTTGTCACAATCTCTGCATTAAAATGGTCATGTAGCGTGTGATCAAGATGACTCTCAATTGGAAGTGGTTCATACAAGAACTTTTTGAAGTAATCTTTCTTGGAAGTGTGACACATCAAGACACACTTTGCTTCATCATCCTCGTCAGGTCGATTGGCCCGACCAACCATTTGCATGATGTCGGTAATGGGATAATCTTCGTAGGTGTGCAAACGTCCGTTGTAACCCTGCGTGTCCATGATAATAACAAGGTACGAGGAGGCTCGGACACCCCAGCACAGCGCCCGACTCACCACAACTATCTGTATGGCTTCCGCCTCGAAAAGAGTCTCTACCACACGTTTGTCTCGAGAACTAAGCCCTTCATGAAGGTACCCAACACCCTGGCTCACCAACTCCCGCAACATTTCGTCTGAAATCTGTGCTACGTATTCTTCAATTTCGTTCAAGTCCACCCTGAGGAAGCGCTGAGGATCCTTGTCAGCTGCAGCAAAAGTAAGCATGTCGCTGGCTGTAATCATGCTCTGTTTTCTCGAGGGCACAAAAATCATGGAGGGCTTGTGTGGGCTGTACTTCAGGATGGAATGATACCCAGGTTTGGACATGGCGTAGATCCGTGAAGCATTGTGTGGGTTATTGAAGCCCTGGATGTGAAGCTCCAAAGGAAGTGGTCTCACGTTAGGATGGAAATTGAAGGTACAGTTTGACGAACAGCCGAGCCATTGTGCAACATCTCGAGCATTGGCTAATGACGAGCTAAGGGCAACAATTCGAATGTGACGACTGATCTTGGAGGCCATGTAGCGCACTCGGGAGCAGACAACCTCAAGGGTGGGTCCCTCCTCGCCCCCGAGAAGCTGTAACTCGTCCACAATGAAGAGGTTGATGTTCTGAACATTCTTCCTCTGCTTCCAGCGACGAGAGAGAACATCCCACTTTTCGGCTGTGGCGACCACAATGTGAGCTTTGTTCAGTAACTTGAGGTCAGTGCCCGTTTCCCCCGTAAGAAGAACCACTCGCCTTCCTAGGGCACTGAACATCTTTTGCCAATGATCGTGCATAGTTTCCACGATCTCATCTTTGGCCGCTATGTAAACACAGCGAGCACTCTCGTCCTGAATGAACATACGCAGGATTGCAAATTCAGCACAGAGGGTCTTACCCGAGCCCGTGGGAGCTGCAATGAAGACGCTGTCATCCGAGTTGTACGTGGCATTGAAGACCTGAGTTTGAATGGGGTTAAACTGCTGGCTACGGTTCAGGTTCTGATACAGTGCTTCGTAATTCGGATTCCTGAGAGCAGTGATGGGGAGAGGCTGCAAATCTAGCAGCTCCGTTGGGGGGGGATACTTCTCAGGCAAGATGAGATGACGGAAAGACACGGGAAGCTGCGTCTCTGCCGAGAGCCATTTGTCGGAAACTATACGGATGAAATAGTGTGGGTGAAGAGGCTCAAACACAGGCACGAAGAACTTGATAACGTGTTCTTCTTCACCAAACTTCTGTTTCAGAAGGAAGTATTCACTATGGAGAATATTCTCAGCATCAACATCCTCCACCAGAATCCAAAATGCCTCGGATCGTCCATGAACTTTCTCGTCCCATTTGAAGTCCGGTGTAACAGTGAGCTCTACTTTGAGCATCTGTCGAGTGATTGGCTGAATGTGCGTCTCCAGGTCAAGTTTGGGGAACTGATGAATGTACTTGTGGATCATCTTACCACCTTTGGGCATGCGGATCAGTTCTCCAATTTCATTAGGGCCCAAGTCATACAATCGCTCCCACGGTACGCTCTTCTTCTCGAGTTTTTTGATGGCCTCTTCCGGAATCTTCCTGAACTGCCGCAGAGGAGACATGGACTGCCACATGCGTTTATCCACCATCTTGCACAAGTTGAGCGTTTTGTCGGCAAGTTGGGCCCAGCCCCTATGGAGAACAATTTCAAACATGGCTCTCATAAGTCGCCCGGCACTTTGGGTGATGTAGACCATATCTGACATAAGAGCAAAACCGTCCAGCTTCAACTGAGAGATGTATGCCTGAAGAAGTATGTTGACTTTTGCGCTGGCCTCCTCCACACTCTCTTTGATGGGGATCGGTACCCTTTCCATCAACTTCTTCAACTCCAACTTCTCCTCCTCTCTCACCATTAGGTTCTGGAACTCGGAACTTTGCGAAAATACTCTGAAAAGTTCAATCTCACTCAAGGTAGGCTTCAGCTGTTGATTGAATATACTCATGGTATCGTGCGTTATGTAGAAGTAACTAGCGATGCGTCCCAGTTCAGTAACCTGGAAGTTACCAGACTTTTTATCATACTTTATTAGATTACTCTTCTCCAACTTAAGGGCCGCTGAATGTACAATATCTGCCCTGTGCTGCTGTAGGTATTTGTCACTGCTATCATTGTTCACCCCATAAAGATGAGGAACTCTGATCATTCTGACATAGAGATATGTATAACCCAGCCAGTTAACTGCATCTCTTACATTCTGTACAGACCCCAAGACTACTTCTGCGTTAAGGAGATCCGGTAGCTTGCCAATCATCTGGGACTCAATCGGGAGCTGCTGGTTCAGCAGGGAGAGGTAATACTGCAGCTCCGAGTGATTTGTGATGAGAATACCTTCACCTTTGGTATCATACTGAGGTCTACCTGCCCTACCCAACATCTGCAGGACGTCCAATGCACCGAGCTCTACCCAGCGGCCCTTGCTCGCATCGTAAACTTGAGTTCCCTTGATAATTACCGTGTGTGCTGGTAAATTCACGCCCCATGCCAATGTTGCTGTGGACACCAATACCTGAATGTGTCTGTCCGCAAACAGATCCTCCACCAAGTTTCTGTCAATACGATTCATTCCAGCATGGTGAATGGCAAAACCATATGGAAGGAGGTTCTTCAGGTCGTTGTTTTTCACCTGTTCGGACTCAGTTCGCAGAACTTCTGTCGATGCGGATCCTTCCCGAAGGAAGTTTCCGAGAGTGTCTTTCTCCAAGCACATATCCAAAATCGCCTTGGCCGTCTTTGCTGTCTCTTTGCGGGAATGGACAAAAATAAGAATCTGATTTTTGCCAGCGTGTTCCATGACTTTTTCGTAAAGGATATCGTTCATCACCTGGTAGCGCTTTATGGCTTTCTTTTCCGTGATACCAATGTACTGCTGAGCAAGGGGGACAGGTCTGAAGCTGTTGTCAAAAAAGAACAACCCGGTTTTTATGTTCACTCTGAGGAACACCGCAACATCTTCGTAGTTGGGAAGTGTAGCAGAGAGACCAACTAGTCGAACCGCATCTCCTGTAGTTTCAGCATTGCGCAGCGTCCTCGCCACAAGGCCTTCAAGAACCGGTCCTCGTTCGTCGTGCAACAAATGAATTTCATCAAATATGATGAGTCTTACCAGCTGAGTGTACGCTCTCTCTCCTCCTCGCCTCGTGATGACATCCCATTTCTCTGGGGTACACACGATGATCTGCGTCTCCATAATCTGTTCTCGTGTTAGTTGATGATCACCCGTCAATTCACCAACCTTGATCCCGTAAGGTTCAAGGCGCTTAGAGAAGTTTTGTGTCATTTCTGTTACAAGTGACCGCATTGGGGCAACATAAATTATCTTAAATGCATCACCATTTATAGTTCCATCTGAGTTGGTGTTTTTTCCGATCTCGCGGAGTATGGTGAGAAGAGCTACGTTCGTTTTACCAGCTCCAGTTGGAGCACAAAGCAGCAGGTTTTCGTCCGTATCCATAGCAGCCTTATACAAGCGGCTCTGTATTCGATTCAGGTTCTTGAAGCCGTCAAAGGCTGGTTGAGCATACGTTGGCAAGTTTATGATCGGTACTAAAGTTTCATCTGGTGCAAAAGGCTTTGGTTTTAAGGCCGGCACGTGGATCTCATCGTAACCCTTCTTCATCTGCCTCGTGGAACCTTCAGGTAAGTGACATTTCTTATTGGAATTGTAGTGTGACCCTGACGTGAATACGAGGCTCTCCAGGTCTATAAACTGCCTGTGACCAGGTACTAGGCCTGACTTATCATCCACATCCATACTCTGCGTATTTAGTCTCCTCTGTCGGGAACTTCCGAGCTCGTCTCCGGCTTCGCTCGTGTCCATCACCTCTTCTTCATTCTCCAACATAGCAAGAATTCTTTTCAGCTGAGTGTCTGCCAACATCAGTTTCCTAATTTCTTCCTTTTCAGTTTCTGACTGTGCAGAAGCCAGGAGAGTACAGTGTAGAACCATCTGCCTGTTTCTGTTCAATATTTTGATGAATTCAAACTTATCGTAGCCCAAGTTCAACACAAGTTTGTTTTCACACTCCCGGTCATCTTTGGCAGTCTTCAATATTTCCAACACATCCATGGCCTTTGTCTGCGCTTGAAGTGGATCGTTGTAGAACTTGTTCAGTTCCCTCTGGAGCCAATGTGCTCCTATGTCATGGGGGCTAAGCTGTTTCTCCCTCTTCCCCCCAACGGCATTACCCCCAGCAAGGTTCTCCGCATGAATAGCATGACCACTAGAGGCTTCCTCTCCTCCATCCTCATTCTCCTCATCCTCATCTTCCCTAACTTCATTGTAGACCTCTTCTTCGTCATCTTCGTCTGAATCTTCAAACTGAACATTAACCCCATGAGTTTCGTCTAGAACATCATCACTCGTAAGAGTCTTCTTTTCGTGACCAAAATCTGTAATCTTCTTCCCCAAGTTCACTAGCAAGGCAAACCTTTCTTCTGCCAAACCCCCAAGAAGTTCTTCTGTTTCTTTCTTCCTCTCTTTATCTTTCAGTTTGTCGTTCTTCAGCACTGTCAAGACCTCGTCGGCAGCACCACACAACACATCGCGGGGCTGATCCCCAAGGGCTTCCTGTATGAAAGAAAGAATTACCTCGTATGTCTGCTTGGTCTCCTGGCTCTTAGGCCTGTACATAATGTCCGCCATCTCCTCCAGATCCAAGATGGACATGGTCTTTATGGTAATGGCCGCGGAGTTGTCCTCTCTCTTTTGTTTCTTCACTTTACGCTGATGTTCCTCCTTCGGTTTCTCAGGTTTGGTACGCTGATACCGGTCTCCCATGCGCGTTCCCTCCAGCTTCCCCGTGAGGGACATAACTTCTCCTGTTGCCTCATCTTTGCTGCGTCTCTCGATGAGCCGAACATCCGCTTGTAGAACAAGATTTGAATTCTGAAATGAAAAAATTGTGTAAGCAATGTCTCTGAACGCAATCACATTTTTCAACATGAAACACCCTCCCCATAATAATTATAGTACTCCATAACCTAAACAAACACAAATTAAAGGTCAAATAAAGGCCCAACAGCACATACCAATCCTGGAAGACCAGTGGTAGAGGAAAGCATCGAAACTCTTCCCACCACTCAAATTCAAAACTGATCTACTCCCACACCTACCCTAATAAAGTTATATGGCCTCAAATTGCCATGATGGATTTGATGTAGAAGCAAGATGATTTTGCCAAGTACTTAGTCAATGAAAGGAATACATCTCACAAAAGTAAAGAAATATCATAGTTCAAGGTGTCGTGATTCTGATGCACGAGCACTTACGCTACGTGTCATAATGTCAAAGAATTAACCTGTTCATTTGTTTACTTACCAGTTTGTATGTTTAGTTCATTTTCTTGTGACAGTCATGAGAGTTCGCCACTGGTGACAATCATCTCCCTGCTCTTTGTCTTTAACCCCGTCCATATGATGACCCCTACATAGGCATCGTGAGTCACGAGTGGGTATGCAAGGTTCCCAGTGTTGGCATCTTGATTATATTTATTTTGTAGTTGTTACTGAGTGACCCCCAAATTCTGTGAACTAGCTTGATCACATTTTCTGTGTTTATTATTACTAAGTGAAAGGGAGTGAGCAATACAGCAGTGACTTTAATATCTTATAACATGAGTACCGTGATCAATCAATCATCGTACTTCAGACATCCAATGCTGTGAGCAAGAATTTGATGCGTATTGAGGGGGTGAAATCCCATGAGCAACTTCATTACTTCCACCTGAAGGTGGAACTCTTCAGGGGTGGTACTCAAGTTTTAGGTCCCTATCATTTCTGATTAAGCTTAACGACATGAACTCAGGAGGCCGGAACAGTGCCCCTTCCAGACGACTTTGTAGTGTTGAATTTAACCTCTTCGATACGAGTCAAATTCTCATGCACAGCATTGGATGCCTGATGTATGATGATTGATTCATCACAATACTCTGTTATAGAATATAAAGTTATAGCTGTATCACCCTTTCTCTTTCACTCTAAGTAATAATAAACACAGAAAACGTGATCAAACCAGTTCATAGAATTCAGGGGTCACTCAGCTACAGCTACAAAATAACTATAATCAAGATACTGACGCCAGCATCCTCATATACCCGCTTATGCCTCATGACATTCATGTCGACATCATCGTACAATAGAGGTTAACATCGTGAACTCCCGTCTATCAGAAGGCTGGGATCGTGTCCCTTTCAGAGGACTTTGTAGTGTCGAATTTAATGAATCATGACCTTGGTCCAGCTTGCTGGTGGCAGGGTATCTGCCATCACCTTGACCTCCGCCAGAGTAGCAACATTAACTCACTCGGCCAGTGAGCTTTTCTAACACAAGTTTTTGTAATAGATTTAGCAACCAGTGACTACTCCTCTTGTATTACTAGCTGGCACTAGTCACAGCAACTTCACAATAACCCTTTGTATATTCAAAGATGAACATTTGATGATAAAATGGGTTGTTGGTGATTTATTTAGTTATGTTTAGCACTGGCAAAGATTGGGGTTTCCATAAGGTTGGAGTATGTATTTCCAAGTTTCTAATGTACCAGAAAGCGTCACTTGTAGGAAAGGAAAGGAGAAAGCCATCAGTGCACAGAGTAATGCTGCAGTGAATTTTCTAACATGACCTCCCATCATGGCCCAATGTGGCTTATTGTTCAGTGCAGCGGCAATACTTGCCTTAACTTACAATATTCTCTGGAGTTATGAGGTGGTTGCCATTGCATGAATATTCATTCTGCCATGTTTAATTCATACTTAATTCAGAGAGCAGTATTTATGAGATTTTAGACTGTAATCACTCCCAGCTAAGTTAGGTTAAACTAGATTATCTCCCATGTATAAACAGTTCCCATATTCTCAACATTTTCAAAATCATAATATTGTCAGGCTCCTTGTGTACTTTCACAAAATTTAAGTAAAATTCCAGGACCACACGAACAGATATTTAACGTGAAACTTACGTGATCCAGTAACTCCCAACCTTACCTAACCATTACATAGAAAAAACAATCTTTCAAATACAAAAAGAAAGTGAAAAATTTCTACAAGTGTTACTGGAACTGAACACAAATTTATTATTTTCAAATCTCAGTACCACTATTAGTTATTGACAATTATTTGTAAAGAAGCGTTTCTTCAACCTCTTGAATACGGTGGTGCCTATGTATGCATCATGAGCCGAGGGTGGACTATACAAGGATAGCAGTGTCTACTTCCTGATTATATTTATATTGTACTTGTAAGGGTAAAAAAGAGTTTGGTATGTGTATATACTTGTAGCTGAGTGACTCCTGATTCTGTGAACAGGCTTGATCACATTTTCTGTGAGGTTATATTTATTCAGGGTGAAAGATACTGGCACCAGCCTATGGTTGGGACCATAAGTCACTTAGAGAAGAGATATTATGATTGTCTAGGTAATGTTAGTGTGGGACATTGTATTACAAAATGTTCCATGCCTTCTGCATGGTGGTTGCACTTAGGCAGTTCTGAATCTGTAGCCAGGCCTATTATGTGTCCGTACCGTGTCAATGCTGAAACGGTGTCCCGGGTGTAGGCATGCTACTTACTAAATTAAATTAGCTTCACACATAGTATGTGGTAGCCTATAAGTTGGACTAGTAATTGGTTGAATGATGGAAAACAGAGAGTTGTTTTAAATGGAAAAACTTCTAGGTGGAAAAATGTTACAAGTGGAGTTCCTCAGGATTCCATTCTTGGGCCACTTCTATTCATAGTATGCTAGTGTGAGTCTTATTGGGCATAGGAGGCCTTTCTCTGTGGAGCCTATATCTACAGGGAGGAGGTGTTGTTGGAGTACTGAATAAGATTCCAGAATCAAGCAAGTACAGATATTTAATGCGAAAGTTATGTTGTCCAATAACTTCTAAACTAATATATTATAATGGATCTTTCAAATGCAAAAAAGAAAGTGAAAAATGTGTTTGCGTGATACTCGAATAGAAGTGAATATCGAGTTTGATGGTCCTTCTTGAAGGGGCTGTTTAGTTATATGGGCATGTATGTGTTATCACAGGTAAATGTTTATTGTTGTGTTCTGTTGGTGGTGGTCATGAAATAAAGTGTGAAGGATTTGTGTCGTTTATGGTTCTGGCACATAACTGTGCACCTGTCACCCCCATGTAATGTTCTATTGGGATGTTTCTTTTTGTAGGTGACCTGTTGTGGTGGTTTTGGTGCATTCTGTTATTCTCAGTACTTCATTCTGCTGTGTTAGTAAACGGTTTGCATTTGATTTGCTGATCATTGGGAACTTAGGATTATAGGGTTTATCTACGAGAAGGGAAATCAATTATATATGACATGACTTTCTAACAGGACATGTGCAGATGGTCAAGGTTAACAGCCACAAGTCAGAGGAGAGAGATGTCAGTGGAGTGCCTCAATGCTCAGTTCTGGGTACTTTACTCTTTCTAATTCACATGGGAGATATTGGCACAAGAGTAAGAGGCTCCCACCTCTCCTCCTCTAATGACACAAGCATAACCCATCCTGTAACAGGCAAAAGAGACATATCCTGCCTACAACAAAACCTTGACGCAGTATATGCCTGGGCCATGAGAAGCAACACGACTTCCAATAAAGGAAAATTTTAAATATTAAGGCATGGCTCTGATAAGACTATAAAGAACACAGCCTAACAACTCACTGAGGGAAGACAAGACATTACCCTATATCCATATGTAAAATCCCAGGGTGTAATCTTAGTAAAGACTGCTGCTTCTGACAACATATCTCTCAGGCAGTGACAAGACCCAAATGGATAGTGGAATAGGTCCTCAGAACCTTTGTGACAAAGGAGCCACAAGTAATGCCGACCCTATGGAAGGCCCTGGAGTTTGTGTAGAAGTCCTATGCCAAACAAATAACAGGACTAAGGGACTATGACTACTGGGACTGCTTGAGGGAGCTGGGGCTATAATTACAGCAAAGGAGATGGGAGGCCATCTGTATCTGGAAGGTCCTGCGTTGTAGTTGCAGCTTCGTTTTTCATAAATGTTGTAGTCGCAGTGGGTGGAGGGTGGAGGGGAGTGGAATGTATGGGAAATGGAATGGGTGAGAGTAGTTTTTATGCCTTTTGCTTTTTGGCTACCCCCCCCATGTAGGGGGAAAAAGCCTTTGGTATATGTATGTAGTCGCACATTAAGACTACATCAACTGGAGTATATACTGCCTGACCCTACAACCTCAGGACTCCTACAACCCACAAAATACGAGAGAACAGGATGCAAGAGCATGAGAAGAGGTATACATTCCAAAGCCTCAGCAAGAGTCAAAACCCTGCTGGCGTCCAACCTGACACATGATCCTAGTCTTTAATGGGTAAATTTCCAGAAGTGCACATCCGAGTGATATATCAATAAACAGAAAAAGTTGCTAAAAGCGATACACAAGTGACAACTCACATGTCGGCGAGCTTCGAGACACCATATTTGTTTGTTTTTTGTTGTTGAAGACAAACAGAAGTCTAATAAATTGGTCTAGTCTAACCTAACCTATATAAACCTAGCCTCCTGTGGGGTTTGCATTTAGCATCCCTAGAGGTCATCAGACTAGACCAGACCAATTTATAAGACTTCTGTTAGTTCGTCTACCACAACATACAAAAACAAACATGGCATCTTAAAGCTCACCAATGTCAAAGTTGTCACTAAAATATCGCTTTTAGCAAGCCATACCACAGCGTAAGGCACGGACACAAGTGTGAAAGACAAACGCTCCCACCAAGAGCCCCAGAGAGGCTTAAGACCTTACTGGCCCTCCCAAAAGACGTGAGAGAGAGAACCAAATGCTCGGTGGACAGCTTCAAGCACGTGCTGGACAGGTTTCTACAGAAGGTGCCAGACGAGCCTCCAGTGCCAGGCTACACCGCCATCAGTAGGTTCTCAACAAACACAATAACAGATCAACTGGCCCTTGCAAAGAGGGTCAGCAGGTCTGACAGCAGCGGTAGATTACTATGGCTGTGAGGACTGACCTCGGAACTTTAAGTAAACCAAATAAGTAAATTACGTTTATGTATTTTACTTTACAAAATTATTATTTTTTTAATGATATATCACTTAAGTGTGCACTTCTAGCGCAACATACGCACTGTCCAAAAATGTGAAACAGATCAAGTGGGCAAGGGTATGCCAGTTCAGGCATAAGCGGTGGACCACCACGACTGTGAGAAACTTAGAAAGAAACTAAAGGTCCTTTAAAAGGACCTCAAAACTTCAACAAATAAAAAATAATTAATGATTGAAGGCGTCACGTAATTATCATGTTGGAGGACCAAACAAGAACATGAAAGTCCAGTGTGTGTCCGCAAGGATAAAGTTGTACCAGTAATTCGTACGTTGTTGTCAGCATCAAGTATCAAAACTATATTTTCATTACTATTGTTTACTAATGCCAGCAGCGAATCAACATGACCCCACACCTAGTGATGTTTGTGGACCATAACACGTCACATCCCAATTGACCAAACAATACATCTTAGCTTTCACAAATATATACCTTGAAAGTACTGTGAAAGTAAAAGAATTAAACAAAAAACACTATCATTACAAGGTACTTACCGCTTTATACTCATACTGAAGTTGTCGGGCGGTCTGATCCGCCATGATTGTTTGTATCGAATGAACAACGTTTGGGACGCAAGTTTACACTTTTTCAACAGTTACACTTTTCCGTGATCTATAATTTCTACTGCTATTGCACTTTTCTTTTATTCTACTGTCCTGTTTTTAGTATATATTTTTTTATTTTTGTCCATACATCAAAATATTTTTATACTTTTTTGTGGAATAAAAAGAAATATTGATTCTGCCTTATTTTACTTTTATCAGTTTGTTTTCCGTTCATTATTTAGAAATGGATATGTCAACATAAAATGATCAAGATCTTCATATTCATATCCATCATATATCGTGTGACCAAATGTCTGGATACCAAAACTGAAATGCTATACAATTTGTGTTTTTCTCATGCCGTTGGGGAGAAATCCATTTCTTGCCAAGTACAGCATATTTGATGATGGGTGATTTTTATGTGTCTGTTCTCCCATTGTCCTTTTCATTTTATAATACGCTAATTGTTTCGGATTTTTTCTTTATTTTTTATTCCTGGTGTTTAGACCGCCCCCTGGTTGAGCTGGGTTGGCTCTTCAGTCGGGTAACATTTTGTTTACTATTAAAATAAAATAAAAATTTAAATGTTAATGCCGGGCCAGACCTTGTCGTCGACAACAATAAGTTTGGAGACTTAGATGATGTGAGCATCGGTGATGACCCCGATGGGTCGCAGCATTTTCCAAAATTTAAAAATATGGGTATTGAGGGATATTTCTTGGATATTTCAACGTTTCCAGCGTCTTTTACTTGGCTGGGCAATCGGTTATAGTTTCGTGCTGCAGAAAACTAGGATTCTTTTTTTTTTCTTCCAATATCGAGCTAACTCTTGGGTCCTGGAGTCTTTCCGGGATCTAAGTGTCTTGGCAAAGGCTTTTGGTCACTACCGTAGTCAATAATTTGATCTCTTAGATATCTAAGACTATTTTTCCCACTGATTGCTAGGTTAATGAACATATTTTATATACAATTCTCGCCTTTATTGGTAGCCAGTGAAATCAGGCAAAGATATGTGAAAGATGAATTGGGCTTTTCAGTAAATAGTTCGGTAGTTTATGATAAATGAAACTGCAATAGCAAGTCTACTTATGACATTATTCTAGACAAGAAACAGAGTGCTTTTGCTATCAAGGTACGTTTTTATGAAAGCAATATTGCGTGATAGTTTGTGTTGTTAATTTGTTCTTTCATAGGACAAACTCACTACAAGAATAACGCCCAGAATTTTTACATTTGTAAGGCGAGTTCTAATTATAGTGACATATACAAAATTTGCGTAATGCTTCAGTTTCTTATTTGATCCGACAAACAACACTGCTGTCTTTTATTTATTTATTTTACTATCTTAAACCCGTCCATACGATGATGACTACGTCGGCGTCATAAGGATCGCGTGGGTACATTAGGATGCTGGCGTAGACTTCTTGATTATACTTATTTTGTAGTTGTAACTGAATGACCCCCATATCCTGTGAACTGCTCTAATCACATTTTCTGTGATTATTAATATTCAGAGTGAAAGAGAATGAGTAATACAGCTGGAAATTATATTTTATAATGCAAGTATTGTGATGTATCATCGTACATCAGGCAGCCAATGCTACCCATGAAAATTTGACTCGTACTGAACATACACATAAGAATGAAGGAGACTGCAAGAGACCATAAGGCCTACACTAGGCAGCTCCGTATAAGAAAAGGTTAAATAGTTTTCTGTATTCCAGTTGTCTTTTTTTAATTTCCTCACATTATTCATATATATCTGAGTAGTGTTAACTCAAATGCTCTCATTATATCTATACAAATTTAATCATAATTCCCTTTGGTAATTCACTACCTTTATATATTATTCTTCCGGTTCTTGGGAATTGACATTGTTTATAGGTGGCGTTAGTGGAAGGAAGATGGATTACGACGTCTCTCCTGTTGACTGTTGCCCTGGATTATCAAGAATGTGAATGTTACGGTGTTTCGTTCAATGTAAACGGTTTCTTAATAATAGTCATGTTGTGCTGTGGGCAGATTTTTTTCTTAATTGTATTGTGTTAGGCGATAGGGTCGATGAAAATGTATTGTTATGGCTTGGACACATGGAAAGAATGAGTGAAGAAAGACTAGTAAAAGAAGTGTGGAAGGCAGAGGTGGAAGGAGTGAACATGAGTGAGCGACCAAGGATGAGATGGATGAGTGGGGTAAAAGGGGCATTGGGAAAGAGGGGAATGTCTGTTGAGAAAGGAAGGGAGAAGACAGAAGATAGGGGTGAATGGAGAATGGTTGTGTATGGGTGGTGCTGTGATACATGGAAGGGAGTGGGTGGGGGAGGGAGTATGTATGAATAATAATATGACGCAGCCCGAAGGGATTTCTCCCCGTCTTCCACTTTTTCTGCATAATGGGGGGGGGGGTCGTCGATTAAATGAAGCGGCCTTGCTGTGGGAGTGCTATGTCTTGCTGCATTGTTCTTCTGACCCAGGGCAGTGGGCGAGATGCAGGGATGACCCGTCATCCGACGCTATGACCAGACCCGACCTAACTGAGGTCCCTTTCCTGGAAGGGAGGGGGGGGGGGCTTCCTGACCACCAGCGCCAAGTCCTAGTACCATCCAAGTCCCGATCACATCCCTGTGGAAATACGTGTACATCGCACGTGATCGTCTCTTCCCATACTTGCCACCCACAACGATATCCTTGGTGGATCCTGTGGACGATAGATTCCACCCTTCTAGGGCCTTGGAGATGACAGCAAGCTCCGCCTGAAGAGTTGAGCTTTCGTTACCCCCTCTCCATAGCTTGATTACCCCATCGGCGGTTGTAAAAGCCTTCTTTCCGTTTGAGGTGGAAAAGTTGAAAGCTGGCGCAGAGAGGTCGCCACGGGGGATGGGGAGTAGGGCATAGACCGGATGGGGGCTGTCTGGAGCACGTCGCCGAATTTCCTGAGTTCAAAGGCGTTTGTGTCGTCAAACTAACATTTTATTTCTTCCATTATCGGTATCTGTAAACAATGATGGTTTCCGGGAAGAAAACATACATACATACATACATATACCAAGGCTTTTTCCCCCTTCCAAGGGAGGTAGCCAAAAAGGGAAAGGCATAAAAACACTCCCACCCATTTCATCCCTAAATACACTCCACACCCCTCCCACCCTTCCTCTCATCTGAGCACCTCCTGGATGACGGGTCATCCCTGCACCCTGCCCACCGCCCTGGGTCAGAAGCAGTGTCGCAAGACACAGTACATCCACAGCAAAGGCCGCTTCATTTAATCGGCGACCCCCCCTCTCCGTCCCCCTTTGCATACAAGGCGAGGACGGGGAGAAATCCCTTCGGGCTGCGTCAAAATTTACTCACACATACTACCCCACCCCCCACCCATTCCTCCTCATGCAGTCACACACATCATCCATATACAACCATTCTCCACTCACCCTCTGTCTTCCGTCCTCTCCCTTCCTTCCTCAACAGACATTCCCTCTTCCCCAAAGCCCCCCTTCACCCCCATCCATCCACCTCATCCTAGGACGTCCCCCTCATGTTCACTCCCTCCACATCTGCCTTCCCATACCTCTTTTACTAGTCTTTCTTCACTCATTCTTTCCATGTGTCCAAACCATCCTAATATTCTTTCATCAACCCTATCTCCCAAATCCTTTTTCACCCCCCTGTTCTCCTCCTCACCTCCTCATTTTCTCACTCTATCCAGCCTAGTAACCCCCACCATACTTCTCAGACACCTCATCTCAAACACATTTCAAACTCCTTCTCTCTTCTCTCTTATGTTCCACGTTTCTGCCCCATACAGTGCTGTTGGCACAATCACTCCTTCATACAGTCTCCTCTTCGCATCCATTCCCAATGTCTATTCCTCATTACACTCTTTAAACCACCAAGGCATTTACTCGCTTCTCTCAATCTACATTCTACCTCCACCTTCACTCCACCTTTTCCTGCTACACTTGCACCCAAGTATCTAAAACTATCCACTTCCTCCAGTCGCTCTCCCTTAATGTTCACTTCCAGTCTACTGCCCACTTTCACCCCTTGTACATCTCATCACCTTACTTTTTACCCACATTTATCTTTAGCTTTCTTCTATCACATACTCTCCCAAACTCTGCCACCAGCTTCCTCAATCCCTCCTCTGACCCTGCCACAAGCGCAGTGTCGTCCGCAAACAACAGCTGGTTCACCTCCCACTTTTCTCCATTTTCTTTAACCATCTCCAATCCCTGACTCACTACCCTAGCATTCACCTCTCGCACCACCCCATCTATGTATAAGTTGAACAGCCAGGGCGACATAACGCATCTTTGACGAAGTCCCACCTTTACTTCAAACCACTCACTCTCTCCATTTCTAATCCTAACACAATGCTCTACTACTCTCATTAAAAACTCTTCACAGCTCCCCAAAGCTTTACTCCAATCCCATAAAACGGCATAACCTCCCACAGTGCCTTTCTGTCTACCCTATCATAAGCCTTTTCCAGATCCAAAAAAGCCCAAAAAAACATCATTCCCCTTTCCTATATCTTACTCACATATATGTATTACCACAAAGATCTGATCTACACAACCTCTACCCGTCCTAAATACACACTGTTCCTCACCAATTACTCCCTTCTGTTCCTCTCCCTAATCCTCTCAATTAAGATCCTCCCATAAAGCCTTCCCTACTACACTCAACAGGCTAATCCCTCTTCAAATTACTACATTCACACTTGTCCCCTTTTCCCTTGTAAAAAGGAACTATACAGGCACTACTCCAGTCCTCCGGTACTCTACCCTCTCTCCAGCAAACATTAAATAACCTCACCAACCAGTCCACCATCACTGAACCTCCCTTTTTCAGACATTCTGCATGGCATCCATCCAGACCAGGTGCCTTACCTGCTTTCATCATCTTTACAACTGCCTTCACCTCATCCTTCCTTATTTCTTCTCCATTCTCCTCACTCATCACTCTCATTTTCTTCGCATTTCCCACTGCAGCTATCTTTCCTTCCCTATCCTCCTTCACATTCAGCAACTCCCTAAAATATTCTGCCCATCTTCCCCTCACTGCCATCTCTTCCATTATCAACTCTCCATCTGCACCTTTTACCTTTTCTTCCCTACTTGATTCGCCTCCTCTTCCTCTCTTAATTTCTTTCCAAAACATCTTTTTATTAACTTTCAAAATTTTCTGTCATACTCCTACCCCCATTTCACATCTGCTCTCCTCTTTGCCTCCTTTACCTTTTGCTTTTACTTCTCTTTTCTTTTCTTTGTACGTCTCATATGACTCCCCTGTCCTCTTTTGTAACCAATCTGTGAATGCTTCGCTTCTCCTCTTCTACAACCTTCTTTGTTTCCTCATCCCACATTTCACTACCCTTTCTTCTATTTCCCCCTGTCCTTCTTGTTCCACACACCATCCTTGCACACTTTAAGACTCCCTCCTTGAACCATCCCCATTCCTCCTCCACACCCATCTCTGCTCTATCCTTTACTCCCTCCCACTCCTCCTTTCAGCAGCTTCTTTTCGTACTCCTTTCTCCTTTTCCTTTTCATTCAAGGAGTTCACTCTAAGAACCTCCCTACCTTTTGTCCCTTTCCTCCTTCTCCATCTATCCTCCACTCTCAGCTTACCTTCCACCAAAAAATGATCTGATATTCCCCCACCCTCTCCCCTTAGCACATGTACATCCTTAACTCTTCCTATCATAATCCTATTTACCACTACATAATCCATTAAAGCCCTATCTACCACCCTCCCATACACCACCCTCTCCCATGTATACTTATGGTTGACCTTTTTCCTAAACACTGTGTTAGCTATAATCAATTCTTATTCTAGACATATTTCTACTATCAACTTTCCACTACGATTTTTTCCTGGAACTCCGCAATTCCCAACCACTCCATCGATTGGACCATTTCCCACCCTAGCAGATGAATGTAATTCAATTAAGGAAATATAAATTAAAATACATGAAAAAGATAGGAACAATTGCATGGAAACTACTCAAATATATGTGAGATGAGATTATTCATAAAAGGTGTCCGTAAAATTGAAAATAAATTAAGATATGGCAATGAGTTAGAAGACATACAATTTGAGATAAAAACAAACAGTAAAACCAACATGTGGGAATGAATGAGATGGAGAATGAAATTTGAAGAACAATGTACGACAATAACTTATCATTAACTATAAAGAAAGAAGTGTGATTCTGTATTTCAGTGATGAATAGGAAGTTCGACTATACTATTTTTGTCAGAATTGTGTCGACATTAATATAGGCGATGTCGCCAATTTTTATCGCTAAGTACTTTCTTTTCGTACTGAAATTATCACTGTTATGATAACAATAACAATAATAAATTTACTATACTTCCACAAGTTATAATAATAGAATAATAACATTTAGTTAAGTTAGTCCTTACCTTAATAGTTTTCTATATTTTATCTAATAGAAGAAAACGTAATGTTATTGTTCGTTTGTTCGTTTATACGTTGGTTATTTTATTATGCTCCAGCAACGTCAACTAAACGTCGTGATTATATGGGCCCTCCGTAACAGATGAAAAGGTAGAAAACATTAATTTACGCATCTTAAATATACTTTATACTTGGTTTAAACATTACTTAGTATTTTGATTATCAGGTGTGGTATTTTCCTTATTGGAAGTTGAACATTTTATGTGAGAATTGAACGTGATTATTTACCTATCTAGTTTCCAAATACGTTGGTATCTTGCAAAGTAGAACTTTGTGGACTTGCACCCTCTCCAAAACTGAAGTGTTTTATGATATTGAGTGGCTCTGAAGTTCTGCAAAACTATAGAGCTGTTTAAGTTTGTATTTTATAAACAATTTGTTAGCTTTTGTAATTTTTTTTTTTTTAACTCACCCAACTTCTACAGCTGAATAACAGTCGATTATGAGCTGAAGTCATCGTACTTTTTTTTCTTTTGTGGCAATATATAGTTCTACACCAAAAGCAGATGCCAAGGGTTTTAGATACCTTCTCTGAAATTCAAAAGCCCTCAGATGTTTTTACATGGCCTTTGTCAAAGGCATTGTATGGGTAGAGTTGAGTCTTTCACTTGACCAAGGGAATATCTAGGCTGTGCCAATTATCTTTTGTGTTTGTTCCAATGAAACAAATGCATTTTTCGCTTTTCATATTTTGGACTTGTAATATCCAATTTGGTACTTTATTATTATTATTAGAAGTGCATACTTATGCGATATAGCATTAGAAAATTAAATATTAATTTTGTAAATTATGATATGTCAACATAATATGTACAGTAAATATTTTTCTTGGCAGAAATCAACAATGGAAAACTTTGCTAAAAGTTATTCACTAACAAAGTCATGTCTACTCCTTTAGACGCCATCTTTGTTTTTATAGATTCGTAGGTCAAAGACAACAATGAATTACAGGTTCTGCTTTACTAAATACAAGTTAGGTTAGTAAAGACAAATTTATCATATTTTAATTTCTTCGGCCACAGCCCACATCTACCAAAACAAAGATTGCGTCTCAAGCAGTCGAAGCAGCTATGTTTGTTTGGGTATAGCTTTTAGCAACTTCTTCTGTTATTGA
Organism: Oratosquilla oratoria; assembly: GCF_046742065.1. Classification (NCBI taxonomy): domain Eukaryota; kingdom Metazoa; phylum Arthropoda; class Malacostraca; order Stomatopoda; family Squillidae; genus Oratosquilla; species Oratosquilla oratoria. The sequence goes on from NC_134796.1 coordinate 42,211,218, forward strand.
TTTCCTTCAAGAATAATGTATATTACATTGATGTATTATAATTGATAAGATTATTATTTGATTTTCAATTGCCATATTGTATAGGTGTTCACTTCTAAAGATTTACCTCTAATTTTTCCATGGAATGGTTAGATTAGGACAAAGTAAGTTTCATGTCAAGTATTTGTGCTTGCACACTACTGGAATTTTACCATCATTAAAATCTGTATGCAAAGTCAATGGACTATGCCTTCAACCAACTTTTGTCTAAGTACACCAGTGTTTCCCAACCATCTTTCAGGCAACCCCAATATGATCCTCATGATATGACTGCGACCCCACTAATCTATTTTTATATGTGTTAATATATATATGGTTATTGTAACAAATTCATATTTTACAACAACAAAATTGCAAAAGAAAAAAAAAATGCAAAAAATATATATATATACAAGATTACTTGGCAACCCATGGAAAAATGCTTCACAACCCCACTTAAGGTCATGACCCCAGAGTTGGGAAACTGTGATGTATGCCTCGCCAACTCTACTCTGACCCAGTTAGGCTAGCCTAACCTAATCTAACAAGCACTTGTAGAGTATTCCCATCCAGCCACACAATTTACTCTCCCCTACCCATACTAAAAACATCTTGTAAGTTTAAAAAAAAAAAGTAATTTAAACTTTTGATCATATTGTCCATTATATCGAGCATTTACTCATCCCCCCCCCCCTGCAGCATTCAAGAGTGGAATCACCTGCCATTCCATATCGTTAATAGTCCCGCTCTCGATACTTGTAGAAATAGGATCGCCCATCACTACCTCCCTCTCCTTAATCCAGATCCTAGTCCTGGCCCTAATTCTGATTCCACCTTTAACCCTTATCCTAACCCAGTTCCTAGTCCAAATCCTCCCCCCAACCTTGAATGCCCCCACTCAGTGCCTGCAAATCATGCTGCCCGTGAGCGGCCCTCTGCGGGTTCCCGCAAAGAAAGAAAGAAACGGCAGATGAAATCTGGAGTAACATTCAACAGTTAGACAGAAGTTGGTTACGATAGATCAAAGTGTTAGGTAGTGGAATGATGGTAAATATGGCATGTCTTCACAGTGTAGTGAGGATGGTTGAATGATGACATTCTGTACGTTTATTTTTCTCTCCCTTTTTTTTTTTTATCATTATTAGTATTATTATATATATATATATATATATATTTTTTTTTCAAGTGGTGTGCTTGTATATGTATTTACATTATGTACCTGGCTTTGATGAATATGTGTGTATATATATATGCAAAGTGATCACTTTAGAAAATAAACGGAGCAGAGCGCTTTCGTATATTACAGCTTCAGAAGGAGTTTGAATGTTTGAGATGAGGTGTCTGAGAAGTATGATAGGGGTTACTAGGCTGAATAGAGTGAGAAATGAGGAGGTGAGGAGGAGAACGGGGGTGGAAAGGGAGCTGGGAGATAAGGTGGATGAAAGAGTATTGGGATGGTTTGGACACGTTGAAAGAACGAGTGAAGAAAAATAGTAAAAAAGTTGTGGAAGGAGTGAACACGAGGGGACGACCTAGGATGAGATGGATGGATGGGGTAATAGGTGTTTTGGGGAAGAGGGAAATGTCTGTTGAGGAAGGATGGGAGAGGACAGATAAGGGTGAATGGAGAATGGTTGTATATGGATGATGTTGTGATGCATGAGGTGGAATGGGTGGGGGATGGGGGGTGAGAGAGTATGTGTGAGAAAAATTTGATGCAGCCCGAAGGGATTTCTCTCCGTCTTCTCCTTTTCTGCATGAAGGGACGGAGAGGGAGGTTTGTCGATTTAATGAAGCGGCCTTGCTGTGGATGTGCTGTGTCTTGCAACACTGCTTCTGACCCAGGGCAGTGGACAAGATGCAGTGATGACCCATCATCCAGGAGGGCCAAGATAAGAGGGTGGGGAGTGGAATGTGATAAGAATGGAATGGGTGGGAGTGGTTTTTATGCCTTTGTTTTTTGGCTACCTCCCTTGTAAAGGGGGAAAAAGCCTTTTGTATATGTATGTATATATTTAATTACCATACTATAGGTTTTGCTAAATTTTGTGTTTTAGTATAGTTTCACTGTTTTTGGTATACCTCGGGAACTTTGAACAATCAAATAAATGCTTTTGTTTGGGAGGTGGGTAATTTATATATATATATATATATATATATATTATTATTATTTTTATCATCATCTTGGCTTTAGTGAGTAGAAGTGAAATTTGTTTATGTAAAGTAGGGTTTTCAAGTGATTTGTTTGGTATCCAGCAGAAACTGTTATTATAGTCAAATAAAATTTTGTAAAGTGCATTATTGTAGCAAAGGTTTAATGTCAGATGTGCATGCATAAACAATATAGCAATAGAAAATTAAATATAAATTTTGTAAATTATAATACATCAACGTAATACATGTTTTTCTTGGTGGAAATCAATAACAAAAAACTTTGCCTAAAGCAAAGAGAGAGAGAGAGAGAGAGAGAGATGATGTTGTGATTGCATGAGGAGGGGTGGGGGGTGGGGGTAGTATGTGTGAGTAAATTTTGACGCAGCCCGAAGGGATTTCTCCCCGTCCTCTCCTTATATGCAAGGGGGGACGGAGAGGGGGGGTCGCCGATTAAATGAAGCGGTCTTGCTGTGGATGTGCTGTGTCTTGCGACACTGCTTCTGACCCAGGGCGGTGGGCAGGGTGCAGGGATGACCCGTCATCCAGGAGGTGCTCAGATGAGAGGGAGGGTGGGAGGGGTGTGGAGTGTATTTAGGGATGAAATGGGTGGGAGTGTTTTTATGCCTTCCCCTTTTTGGCTACCTCCCTTGGAAGGGGGAAAAAGCCTTGGTATATGTATGTATGTATGTAAATACGCTACTAAACGGAGCTGCGACAATAGGTTCAAGACCCCATGTGATTTTCTGTCCAGTCCCGTCAATGTCAGTTTAATGACTGCGATAGCTAAGTTGTCCCCCAGGAGTTCTCCCACTCCAAGTGAGGTCTTATTTTCGAAACAGTGCTACAGAGCTGAGCTTAACGCTTTTCTTGTAACGATGAGGGACTTCTACACCCCACAGTCCAATCAGATGCCAAAACTGGCTGTCATCATCCACGACAATGAAGACAACTCTGATGACCTCTAGGATTACAGGTATCACATGACTAAATGCAGCTTAGGTTGGGTTAGACCAGTTTATCATACTGTACTTTAATTTCTTTGACTTCTGCATCTATCAAAACAAAATGGAAATAAGCATACATGCTTTTTTGTGTTATCCTCGGCAGTTTGCAATAATTATTTTTGAACCATGTGTTCTTGTCATTATCTGCACTTCATGTATATTGATTCTTTGCCAAATAAATTTATTATTTATTATTATCTTAAGCCTTCATTGCATCTCTGCTTGTTAGTGTATTGCTTTTAGCAAATTTTACTGTTATTGATTTCCACAAAGGTAAATATATATTACAATGATGTATTATAATTTACAAAGTTAATATTTAATCTTCTATTGCCTCTTTCTTCACTCTTATCTTGGCACCTGGATGATGTGTCTTCCCTGCATCTTGTCCACTGCCCTGGGTCAGAAGCAGTGTTGCAAGACACAGCACATCCATATCAAGGCCACTTCATTAAATCGGCGACCCCCCTGTCCATCCACTCATGCAGAAAAGAAGATGGAGAGAAATCCCTTTGGGCTATGTCAAATTTTTCTCACACATACTCCCTCACCCCCCCCATCCCCCACCCATTCCACCTCATGAATCACATCATCATCCAAATACAACCATTCTCCATTCACCCCTATCTTCTGTTCTCTCCCATCCTTCCTCAACAGACATTCCCCTCTTTCCCAAAGCCCCTTTTACCCCATCCATCCATCTCTTCCTAGGTCGCCCCCTCATGTTCACTTCCACATCTGCCTTCCACACCTCTTTCACACATTCTTTCCACATGTCCAAACCATCCCAATACTCTTTCATCAACCCTATCTCCCAACTTCCTTTCCACCCCCCATTCTCCTCCTCACCTTATTTCTCACTCTGTCTAGCCTAGTAACCTCTATCATACTTCTCAGACACCTCATCTCAAACACATTCAAACTCCTTCTCTCTTCCTCTCTTATGTTCCATGTTTCTGCCCCATACAGTGCTATCGGCACAATCACTCCTTCGTACAATCTGTTAGCATCCATTCCCAAATGTCTGTTTCTCATTACAGCTTTCAATCCACCAAGGCATTTACTTGCTTCTCTCAATCTACATTCTACCTTCCTCCACTCCTCCCTTTCCTGCCATATTCACACCCAAGTATCTAAAACTATCCACTTCCTCCAGTCTCTCCCTTAATACTCACTTCCAGTCTGCTGCCACTTTCACCCCTTGTACATCTCATCACCTTACTTTTACCCACATTTATCTTCAACTTCCTTCTTTCACACACCCTCCCGAACTCTGTCACCAACCACCTCAATCCCTCCTCTGATCTTGCTACAAACGCAGTGTCGTCTGCAAACAACAACTGGCTTATTTCCCACTTTTCTCCATTTTCTTCAACCATTTCCAATCCCTGACCCACCACCCATCCATGTATAAATTGAATAGCCAGGGTGACATAACACACCCCTGACAAAGTCCCAGCTTTACCTCAAACCATTCACTCTTTCCATTGCTAATCCTGACACATGCTCTACTACTCTCGTAAGAACTCTTGACAGCTCCTAAAAGTTTTCCTCCTATCCCGTATATCTGCAATACCTCCCACAGTGCCTTCCTGTCCACCCTGTCATAAGCCTTTTCCCAAATCCATAAAAACCCAAAAAACATCCTCACCTTTTCCTATAGCTTTCTCACATATGTCTTACCACAAAAATTTGATCTACACAACCCCTACCTATCCTAAACCCATACTGTTCCTCACCAATTACTCCCTCTGTTCCTCTCTTAATCCTCTCAATCAAGACCTTCCCATACACCTTCCCAACTACACTTAACAAGTAAATCCCTCTGAAACTACTACACTCACACTTTTGACATAGAAAAATTAAAATTGGGCTACTGAGGTTATTGCTCATTGGAGAAGACTGTGTAGGCTGAATGGGTTCCTACACTGAAAAGAGCCAAATCATGAATATATAAGCTGGCTATATTATTTTTGTCATCCATTGCCAGCATGAAAAGTGGAACATTTGAGAAGACATCCTTGCAGGACTCCTTCTGGTTGAGTGTGCGAGGAGGAGAGGGATGTTTCCACGCAAACTCTGATAGTTCGGTGTGATAGAAAATTTGTTATGAATGTTGGTAATTCTCCATGTAGACCTAGGAAGAAAAGCTTCTGTTTGATCCACCATTGCCAAATTGGATTTGCTCCAGTTTCTCACAAGATAGTGTATGTGCCGTGTACCCCATTAGGAGGTGGAGACATAAGGTAAAAACTGGTACAAGAATACCTCGCTATACAACAGAGTTGTGTTCCCAGCTGACTGGTCGCAATGCGAAAATTCGTATATCGAGGTGGGGTTTACGTGAACATAAATGGGGGGGGGGTTGTGTTCATGGACCCCGTGAACCCCCTCCTCAATTTTTGCCTCCAGGGGCTTTCACATACACCCAACATTTGTTTTCCCCACTTTATAGCACTCGGTCATATAGTGAAGTATTCCTGTACTGTATCTGCTTAATTTTTAGTGCAGTGGAAAGGAGCAACACCTGAGGGTCCCATCTCATATTTTCCTACTTGTCTTACCTAGCTTCAGATTCGTGTATGGTTCCAACTAGAGTTATATCCTTATTTTCCAATTACATGATAAGTTCATGTACAGGGATTTCTCGATTTGTGTGTGTTTAGAATATGCAATATTGGAATAACACAAGGTAAAAAAAACCTATTAGTTTTTTCATATCATGTGGATTATTTGGAATAAGATGATGTAAAAAATCAAGTAAACAATAGCAAAAGTTAACTGTTCGCTTTATGTGATTTTTATGTGACGCGATCCCTTCAGGAACATATCCCTTGCATGAATCAAGAAATCCTCGTATTGTTCAAGCTTGGACTATCATCTCCCAAGCTATATGTAAACAAACGCATAGAACTTAGGCACGGAACTTTGATATTTTTTATTTGTTTAACATTGTTGTATTTTCTCTTCCAGGCTTCACCAGTCCAGTACATTCAAGTTATGAAGACTTCGCCTTTTGAATTATAGACACGAGAACACAGGACATTGGAAGTTACACAAGTTCAACAAAGATGAAGAGATAGGTGGTGCACATGGAGGATGGCCCAGTCCTTAACCGTTTTATTGTTTCTGTTCTGCACTTTCTTCAGTAAGACCTTCTCGGAAGATGGAGTGTACGTCACCAACTGCTCCACTCTGCAGATGGGTCAGTATCTGTGCTCAGACCCCGTCATCGATCCAAAGACGCAGCAGCCGGCCGGATGCACTCCAGAAGGGAAGGCCAAGGTTACATGTTATACCGCCCCAAACATAGTGTGCAACGAGAACAATTCCTCATTCGAAAAGGAAATACCCTGTCGCTATACCACTGGTTACTCTTACGAAACTGCTTTACTTCTTTCTGTATTTTTAGGAATGTTTGGCATTGATAGATTTTACCTCGGGTATCACGCGGTCGGACTCGCAAAGTTCTGCACCCTTGGTTTCATGTTTCTCGGACAATTAATTGACATCATCCTTATAGCCACACAGGTTGTTAAGCCTGCCGATGGATCTGAATATATCATCAATTACTATGGTGCAGGTATTGAAGTAATAAGAATGGATAATATGACATACAGAATGCCACAAGCGGATTGGGAAGTAAAGTAACTTTTTACGCATAATTAAAGATGTTGTCATATGAACCTTGTTTGCATTTTACCTTTTTTAATCTATTTACTTTTTATGTCCCCTCATCCGGGGATGGAGAAGGGGGGTTGCCGATTTAATGAAGCGGCCTTGCTATGGATGTGCTGTCTTGCGACACTGCCTCTGATCCAGGGCAGTGGGCAAGATGCAGGGATGACCCGTCATCCAGGAAGTGCCAAGATAAGAGGGTGGAGGGGAGTGGAGTATGTAGGGGATGGAATGGGTGGGAGTGGTTTTTATGCTTTTGTTTTTGGCTACCTCTCTTGTAAGGGGGAAAAAGCCTTTGGTTGTATATGTATGTACTTTTTATGTATTTACTTTTCATAGTAACAGTAAAAGTGCCTTGACTTTGATTCCTGCTATGGATGTACTGTGTCTTGCTGCATTGCTTCTGTCCCAGGCAGTGGGAAGGAGACAGGGATGACCCATCATCCACGAGGAGCTAAGATGAGAGGGAGGCGAGGGTGGTGGACGAGAGTGTGTGTATCCCTTGGCTTGGCAACCTCCCTAAGGCCCCAGTCACACCAAACTTACGACCTGTTTCTGACCACCGGCGACCAGGTGGTCGCTGGCCAGTTGCAGGTAGTTTTAGGAAGTCGCTGGTAGTCGGTAATAAGATAGATAAATAGACAGATCAATAGATAGATATATTACAACACACACACTGAATAGTCTCCTGTACATAGATTTTCATTTTATCAACCACATTAACTTTCTCCATTTCAGTTCCTTGCATAGGTTTTGTGTCACCGACCGATCACTTGATTCTCGGTCGAAGGTGGTCAGAAACAGGTTGTGAGCTTGGCGTGACTGAGGCTTTATAAAGGTGAAGAGGGCCTTGGTATATAAATGGATAGATTTGATTCCTTAAGGAACCAGGATAAAAGGTCATGTGTGTTGGATAGGTGAATGGCGGATGTGTCTTGGCTGGTCCCCCCTTATAAGGGAGAAAGGGCCTTTTAGTGTATTTACTGTTTTATAGATCCTGCAGCTCTTACTCTACTTACTCTACCAAGAAAAGGATAGCGAGAGCCTGAAGTGGGACTCAAGGACAGATCTGGAAAAGGAGGACCAACTTCTGCCCTAACATTTCCAAGTGGCACTCCTCAAGACTTGCTCCTACCTGAGAGTTGCCAAGAGTGAAGGCAGTGACTGAGGCTGACAGTATTTTCAGTTGTCATCTCTTCCCAATAAATAACAAGTTTTTCCAACCAACAATCTTTTTTCTTTAAATGGTGTAGAATGTGAGCAGCACAGCTCAACAGCAGCCCTTTTAGGGTCCTCTCTGCTCACCCCACATGGGGAAGAGCCCAGAAAAGGTGACCTAAACTTAACTTCAAATCTAACCAAGCTGAGGAGCAACCCCAGGCATGGTCACTTGTAATGTGGTAAGAATATTGACTGCAATGATATACACATACCAAGGGCTTTTTCCCCCTTACAAGGGAGGTAGCCAAAGTCAAAGGCATAAATCCACTTTCACCCATTTCATCCCCCACATACTCCACTCCCATTCACCACCCTCCCTCCCTCTTTTCTTGGCTCCTCCTGGATGACTGGTCATCCCTGCATCTCGTCCAATGCCCTGGGTCAGAAGCTGTGTAACAAGACACAGCACATCCACAATAACAAAACAAGAAAAAGGTGGGTAACAACCCTCCCAACACCAAAGTTCCTCTTTGCTTTCACACCTCACCCTGCAACACCTCACAGTGAGTGAAGCGCAGAGGCCTCCCAAGACTCGAGAATAATCTACACTGGTAACGTGAGAGCAATTACCCACCCTCTTGAAAGAAGGTAATACCTGCTGCCTTCAGCATTATCAGCAGAACCAACACCCAATAACTATAACCCTGATCCCATTAAGAGATATTGCATTCCCAAACCTATGCTGCCCTGCTAACCAACTTGACCCACACCAAAACAGAGTAGATCTAGACTTGGGCTACCCAAGATTTTTGGTTGTGGAATTTACCAACAACAATAATAAGTAAAGAAATGTCCCGTGAGAATATGCAACATATTTGAAGACCAGTGTGGAACTCCTCGTGATGTGTGGACCCAAGGAGACACCCTGACAATAGAACTAGAATCGTTAGCTTGATACGACAAAATTGAAACCTTACGACCTGGGAAAGTACTCCAGTTCCAACAACACCATAGAGACCTTTTGGAACAAGTGTGGGAGTAATCTATATTCCACTTGTACAATACTGCACAGAAGAAATAAAGGAAAAAATGCAAAATACAGTAACAATAAAAGTATAACAAGTTCAGAAAACCATAAGCAGAACAAAAAAATAGTACCCCAACACTAATAGTGACCTTTAGTCAATTACAACATCTAACCTACCAGACAGTAGGTTATCAAACCTAAGTGAAGAAATACTACCTACGCCCATGTGTCTTCAACTGCCAGCGCTTTGGACACACTAGACAATGATGGTGCCACCTAGAAGGTACGTATACATTGCTTAGACCTCATATTTACCTAGTTGTATTTTACGGGAAGGGGAGCTATGCTCGTGGTGATCTGTTTTTGTATCTCGCAAGATCAAGTTCCCCGTCTGGGGTATTGGCTGCTTGTTATTGTGCCAAAGTAGCATGCAGTCGATACTTTAGGGTCTATATGGGGCGCCCCTACGGACCAGAGCCACACATCATTTTGTCTATGATAGAGGAAAACTCTGTTCATAGAGAAATGACACTTTTATACTACGACTGTCCCTCTGTTATGCTGTCCCCCAACCCCTTGTTGCTGTCCTGTACCATTTCTCTCAGTATTTCTTTTAATGTGGTGGGGGAAAAGAATACTGCCACATAGTATTCCCACTTGGATCGTAAGAGGCGAGAAGAAAGGGACAGTATTGGGACTAGGCATCCTTCTCCTTGTAGCCCCACAGGGCACATTCCTAAAAGTAAAGGCAAAGGCATAAGAGGGTCTGGAAGTTCTCGGACCAGCACCCTAAGGTTTGGGTCTTTTAATGTGCGTGGATGTGGTACAGATGAGAGTAAAAGGGAAGAGATAGGTAGTATGTTTGTGAGAAGAAAGATGGATGTGTTGGCTTTGAGTGAAACTAAGCTGAAAGGGAAGGGCGATTGTAAGTTTGGGAGTGTAAGTGGGAGGTTATCAGGAGTGAAGAGAGGGCGAGGGAGGGAAGGGGTGGCTATACTAGTAAGTGAAGAGATAGGTAAACGTGTAGTGGAGTGGAAGGAGGTTTCCTCAAGGATAATGTGGATGAAGGTGAAACTGGGAAAGGAGATGTGGGTTTTTGTAAGTGCATATGGGCCTGGCAGTGAGAAGAGTGTAGAAGAAAGGGAGGCCTTTTGGATAGATTTAAATGAGTGCATAGAGGGTTTAGGGAGAAGTGTAAATGTAATAGTACTGGGAGACCTTAATGCTAGGGTAGGAAAGGAGCCAATTGATGGAGTGGTTGGGAAATGTGGAGTTCCAGGAAAAAAATCGTAGTGTAGAGTTGATGGTGGAAATGTGTCTAGAAAGAGAGTTGATGATAGCAAATACAGTGTTTTGGAAGAAAGTCAAGCATAAGTCCACATGGGAGAGGGTGGCGGAGGGAAGGGTGGTAGATAGAGCTTTAATGGACTATGTAGTGGTAAATAGGATTATGATAGGAAGAGTTAAGGATGTACATGTGCTAAGGGTGGGGGAATATCAGATCATTTTCTGGTGGAAGGTAAGTTGAGAGTGGAGGACAGATGGAGAAAGAGGAAAGGGACAAAAGGTAGGGAGGTGCTTAGAGTGAACTCTTTAAATGAAGAGGAAAAGGAGAAGGAGTACAAGAAGAAGCTGAAGGAGGAGTGAAGGATAGAGTAGAGGTAGGTGTGGAGGAGGAATGGGGATGGTTCAAGGAGGGAGACACAGTGTGCAAAGATGGTGTGTGGAACAAGAAGGACAGGAGGAAATAGAAGGAAGGGTAGTGAATGGTGGGATGAGGAAATGAAGAAGGTTGTAGAAGAGAAGAAGCGAGCTTACACAGATTGGTTACAAAATAGGACGAGGGAGTCATATGAGATGTACAAAGAAAAGAAAAGAGAAGTAGAGCATAAGATAAAGAAGGGAAAGAGGAGAGCAGATGTGAAATGGTATAAGATTATAACAGAAAATTTTGAAAGAAATAAAAAGATGTTTTGGAAGGAAATTAAGAAAGGAAGAGGAGGTGAATCAAGTAGAGAAGAAAAGGTAAAAGGTGCAGATGGAGAGATGATAATGGAGGAGAAGGCAGTAAGGGGAAGATGGGCAGAATATTTTAGGGAGTTGCTAAATGTGAAGGAGGATAGGGAGGGAAAGATAGCTGCAGTGGGAAATGCTAAGAAAATGAGAGTGATGAGTGAGGAAAATGGAGGAGAAATAAGGAAGGATGAAGTGAAGGCAGCAGTTAAGATGATGAAAGCAGGTAAGGCACCTGGTCTGGATGGATGCCATGCAGAATGTCTTAGAAAAGGAGGTACAGTGCTTGTGGACTGGTTGGTGAGGTTATTTAATGTTTGCTGGAGAAAAGGTAGAGTGCCGGAGGACTGGAGGAGTGCTTGTATAGTTCCACTGTACAAGGGGAAGGGGGACAAGTGTGAGTGTAGTAGTTTCAGAGGGATTAGCTTGTTAAGTGTAGTTGGGAAGGCTTATGGGAGGATCTTGATTGAGAGGATTAGGAGAGGAACCGAGAGAGTAATTGGTGAGGAACAGTGTGGATTTAGGACGGGTAGAGGTTGTGTAGATCAGATTTTTGTGGTAGGACAGATATGTTAGAAAGCTAGGAAAGGGTAAGGATGTTTTTTTGGCTTTATGGATCTGGGTAGATAGGGTAGATAGAAAGGCACTGTGGGAGGTTTTGCGGATATACGGGATAGGAGGAAAGCTTCTAGGAGCTGTCAAGAGTTTTTATGAGAGTAGTAGAGCTTAGGTCAGGATAAGAAATGGAGAGAGTGAGTGGTTTGAGGAAAAGGCAGGACTTCGTCAAGGATGCGTTATGTCAACCTGGCTGTTTAACTTATACATGGATGGGGTAGTGCGAGAGGTAAATGCTAGGGTAGTGGGTCAGGGATTGGAGATGGTTAAAGAATATGGAGAAAAGTGGGAGGTGAGCCAGCTGTTGTTTGCGGATGACACTGCGCTTGTGGCAGGATCGGAGGAGGGATTGAGGAAGTTGGTGACAGAGTTTGGGAGAGTGTGTGATAGAAGAAAGCTAAAGATAAATGTGGGTAAAAGTAAGGTGATGAGATGTACAAGGGGTGAAAGTGGCAGTAAGCTGGAAGTGAGCATTAAGGGAGAGCGACTGGAGGAAGTGGATAGTTTTAGATACTTGGGTGCAAATGTGGCAGGAAAAGGTGGAGGTAGAATGTAGATTGAAAGAAATGCGTAAATGCCTTGGTGGATTAAAAAGTGTAATGAGGAATAGAAATTTGGGAATGGATGCTAAGAGGAGACTGTATGAAGGAGTGATTGTGCCAACAGCACTGTATGGAGCAGAAACATGGAACATAAGAGAGGAAGAGAGAAGGAGCTTGAATGTGTTTGTGATGAAGTGTCTGAGAAGTATGATGGGGGTTACTAGGCTAGATAGAGTGAGAAATGAGGAGGTGAGGAGGAGAACAGGGGTGGAAAGGGAGCTGGGAGATAAGGTTGATGAAAGAGTATTAGGATGGTTTGGACACATGGAAAGAATGAGTGAAGAAAGACTAGTAAAGGAGGTATGGAAGGCAGATGTGGAGGGAGTGAACATGAGGGGACGTCCTAGGAAGAGATGGATGGATGGGGTGAAGGGGGCTTTGGAGAGGAGGGGAATGTCTGTTGAGGAAGGACGGGAGAGGACAGAAGACAGGGGTGAATGGAGAATGGTTGTATATGGAAGATGTTGCGATGCATGAGGTGAAATGGACGGGGGTGTGAGCAAAATTTTGACGCAGCCCGAAGGGATTTCTCCCCGTCCTCTCCTTTATATGGGGGGTCGCCGATTTAATGAAGCGGCCTTGCTGTGGATGTGCTGTGTCTTGCGACACTGCTTCTGACCCAGGGCAGTGGACAGGGTGCAGGGATGACCCGTCATCTAGGAGGTGCTAAGATGGGAGGAAGGGTGGAGGGGTGTGGAGTGTTTTCAGGGATGGAATGGGTGGGAATGATTTTTATGCCTTTTCCTTTTTGGCTACCTCCCTAGTAAGGGGGAAAAAGCCTCAGTATATGGTATATGTATGCAAGATCAAGTTTGTTCTTAAATTCCTGTATGGTGTTTGCACACACTATTTTTTCATGCAGTTTGTTCCAGATATCTGTCACACTGTGTGGGAAGCTGTTCTTTTTCAGGTCTCTTCTGTAGCTGTCCTTTTTGAGTTTCATTGCATGTCCTCTTGTTTTTCCTCTGTCCCACTTTAACAAGTCCTCTCAATCAAGGAATTCCTTGCCTTTCATAATCCTGTAGATGGCTAGTAGTATGTAGTATATTACTCCTTTTATGCTCACACCCAAATGTATAAATTGCTAATAAAACCACCCTGGATCATCATCAGATTGCACAATGTACTAACATGAAATGGAAGCCTTCTTTATCAGACTTGGGATGCATCAGTCACTGAAAAGTGTGAAAGTATGATCCAGGATGATTGATTTTGTCCCTGTTAATTCACCAGTGCCTCTATTCCATAGGTGTCAAATCACGCTATTGTCAATGTTTATGAGGGATTCAGTCTGTAATTAAGAGAAATGTTTGGAACCAGTCTGCAATTTTTATAGTATTTTCGTTTTTTGGAGGAATGTGTGGAGGAAGATCAGAGGTATTGGTGATTGATATCCTAAATTGTGTTTTAGTAGGATTGGTGTTGGGGAGGAGGGGAGATGAGATAGAAAAAGTTGATTGCAGGAGGTTGTGTAAGTGGAACGCTCAAACGGAATGTGAGGTATAGTAACAGGTGTGATACATAGATCAAGGGATTGTCTCCTGACATGAAGTAGCTGTGGGTGAGACGTGATTGTCCTGTTCTTAAATGCATCTGGGCTGTCTCTAAGCACCAGCAATGTTGGTAAGAAGAAGACCAAGGGTGAAGATGAGGTTTAATGGATTTTAGGTGATTTATTGGGTGTTTTTTCCAGCATTTTTTTCCACAGATGTGATAGATTTGTTCAGGTGACTGGGAAAAAGTCTGACACAGGCAGAAGAATGGTAGTATTGAATGGTGTTAATACTGCATTCTGGGCTGCCTTATCAGCTTGTTCATTTCTGGGGATACCAACATGAGATGATACCCAGCAGAAAGAAACCAATTTGAAGCACGAGGAGATTTGGATCAGCTGTGAGTGGATGTTATGGACTATTGGGTAGCGGGAGTGGAAGGAGAAGAGAGCTTCCTGGGTGCTACACAAGTCCGAGATATTTATAAAGGAGGAAGAAGTGAACGGAATATCATTTGTAGGACAGTGAGGATAGCTAGAGGTTCTGCAGTGAAGATTGAGGCAAAGGGTGGGAGGAGTCATGATATTGTGATCGAAGGGGACATTGCCATATATCCCATTCCGTGGACCGAGTGGGAGCCGTCAGTCTAGATACAGGTTGCAGAGGGATGGGAGGACAGAAAGGGATTCTTGTCGGATGATGCTTGGAAGGTGTTTTGCCTTTTGGTAGTGTGGCCAAGGCAAAGGAAGGGAGTAACTAAAGGGTTAGCATGGGGGTTATGTGTGGAATTTCTGTGCAGGTTATCTCTTAAAGTGGATAGTAGTTCTGCCATTCTCATGCCTAAAGGATGGGCGTTATGAAGGATCATAACTTTGGTGGTTAGATGGGCCAAAGAGGGTTTGGGATACTGGGGGCTCTATGGAACTCTTGTTGAGGAAAAGATATTTCAAGAGACCATTGACCAGTGGATGTCTAGACTCGTTATAGGAGTGCTGACGCAAAGCTCTAAGTTGCATATGGGATCCAGTATTTGGAGGGCTGTGGGAAAGGTTGCGGAATAGGCTCGACATCCATAATCCAATTTGTTCTGTATGAGGGTTTGATAGAGGTTCCAGAGGTAACGTCCGTCTGCTCCCCAGTTTGCGTGTGATAATGTTTTGAGGACACACATGCGTGTGGGGTTCATGTAAGGTGGAATTCAAGAATCAGTCCCAGAAATCGTGTTTTTCACTAATAATTGTAAACATTAACTAGGAGTGATCTGAATAAGGAGCAGACGACTCTGTAGTGACGTGATGCATCCTACGACCCGTCACACACTGATCAAAGAAATCTTCGGAACTAGCCTTTCCAAGTTCCTGTAGTTGGCAAGCGTAGTTCGCAAGGGTGTCCCTGCCAGCCAGCGGTCAGCCAATCAGGAACTTGGAAAGCTCCTCACGTTCCCGCCAGCCTCCCTTAAAAGGTCGGCGTTTCGCCGAGATGGGCAGAACAGTACCGACCAGCACACACAACATCTCGTCCAATCTTCTAGCCGTCCCATCGAGCCTCGCCGTCATCATCTGCTACCGCCTCGCTGACGTTAGGCTCCACGTCCAGCTACAACCATAAGCTCCACTAAGCTGTCGCCTTAGTCCGAGCTTCACCTATATTTCTCATGTGACACTTCTAGTGTCGCACCTTGTGGGTAATTACCAAAAGAAAGATTAAATATTTTGTGTTGATTTTCATTTGTCCTGCCGTTGTTCCGAACTAAAACTACTACAAAGTGGTGACCCCGGTGAAGGACAACCAGGATTATGGAAAACACACAAGTGAAACTTCCCAGTTTCTCCCGTGACTTGGAGAGCTGGCTAGTTCACACAGAGGCCTATTTAGCCACTCAAGGTAACGTGCCGGACCTCCAAGCCTTCGGAGCGTACATCGCCGCTCTACCAACGGACGTCATCGCCCTTGTCCGTATCGTCGTCTCCTCTCCGCAAGAAGGCAAGTGTTCCGCCCTCAAGACTGCTTTACGAAAGCTTTACACCAAGCCCGACGACCAGCTCTACCGAGATATCCAGCATAGTGAACTCGGCGACATCACCCCGTCACCTACCGTCAACTTAACCGCATCACGAAGCCCGACCTCTACCCCATCCCTCACGCTCAGGACTTCCACTTCAAGCTTCACGGGAAACAGGTCTTCTCTAAGATCGACCTGGTCAGGGCGTTTAATCAAATCCCCGTAGCGCCGGAAGACAGCCATAACCACTCCGTTCGGCCTCTTCGAATGGAAGATGATGGCCTTTGGCCTCCGGAATGCCGCCCAGACGTTCCAGAGGTTCATAGACCATGCCCTGAGAGACTTCGACTTCATCACCGTTTACATCGACGACATCCTCGTAGCCTCCGATACTCACGACCAGCACCGCCAACACTTCCGCCGCCTCCAAGATGCCTCCGGGCCGTACACCCGTCCAAGTGTCTCCTCGGAGTTTCATCTCTTGACTTCCTCGGACACTGTATCTCAACGGCAGGCCTGTATCCTCTCCCTCAAAAAATCGACACCATAAAAGACTTCCCACAGCCAACATCCATCAAAATGCTCCGACGATTCCTAGGAATCGTCAATTATTACCATAGATTCGTCCCTGACGCAGCTGCAAAACTCGCTCCCTTGAACGACCTCACCAAGAACCATTCCAAGCGGTCGGTCAAACCTGTGAAGTGGTCTTCCGAAGCGACCCAAGCATTCGGGCAAGTCAAGGCGGCAATCGCTGAAGCCGCCCGCTTGTCCTACCCGGTAGCTCACGCCCCCACATTTCTTACCACCGATGCCTCCTCCTCAGCAATTGGCGCCATTCCTCCAACAGAAGATCAACGGCCAGCTCCAGCCTATCGCCTTTTTCTCCAAACGTCTGGACCCTCCTCAAATTCGCTACAGCGCCTTTGACAGGGAACTGCTAGCCATAGTCTTGGCCGTCAAGCACTTCCTTTACTTCCTTGAAGGCCGGCCTTTCGTCATCCTTACAGACCACAAGCCACTCGCCCATGCCCTAGACAGGGTCAGTCTCCCGGCAGCTGTCATACCTTTCCCAATTTGATACTCGAATTGAGTATATCAAGGGAGAGGATAACCAGGTGGCCGACGCCTTATCTAGAATCACATCCAGCATCCTCCTTGACCACAACATAGACTACTCACGCATCGCCGCATCACAGAATAACGACAGTGAACTCCGCCTCCTACGTATGCACGACACTTCATCCTTACAGCTAAGACAGCTTCCTAACAACCCTGTACCATTGTGGTGTGACGTCTCCACAGGCAAACCCCACCCGTACATCCCCGCCTGCCACCGTAAGGACGTCTTCTCCTCCTTCCATGACCACAGTCATCCGGGCATCCGCGCGACACAACGCCTCGTCACGGATCGAGTCGTCTGGCCAGGCATCAACAAGGATATCAGAAAATGGACCCGGACCTGCCTCCCCTGCCAGACGGCCAAGGTTACGCGCCACGTCCACGCACCACTCCAGCGTTTTCCTACACCCACGGCACGTTTCCAGTCAGTCCATGTGGACATTGTGGGCTCCCTTCCGCCTTCTCGTGGCATGCGTTACCTCTTTACGTGTATCGACAGGTACACCAGGTGGCCAGAAGCGATCCCCCTTCCGGATATATCCGGCGAGACGACTGCCCGTGCTTTCCTCTCCGGTTGGGTATCCAGATTCGGTGCACCTCACATCATTGTCACCGATAGGGGCCCTCAGTTCGAATCTGACCTATGGTCCAGCCTCCTCAGGTTCCTCGTCACCAAACGCAACCGGACTACCGCTTACCACCCCCAAGCCAATGGACTCGTGGAACGGTTCCACCGCCAACTGAAGGAGTCGCTTAAGGCACAACCCTCATGCGACTGGGTCGACGCCCTTCCCCTGGTGCTTCTCACAATCCGCGTCACACCAAAGGTCGACAACGACATTTCCCCATCTCAGCTACTTTACGCTGAGAACCTTCGCCTCCCTGGGGAAATTGCCACGCCTGCCGTCGGCGATTCTGACCGTCACGCCCTCCTCCAACTTATCAAGGAGACATTCGCCAACACCCCCTCGCCCACCACAACCTCAACCGGAGCACCTTCCCCCGGCCCTGTCTACAAGTGACTACGTCTTCCTCAGGCGAGATTCCAAACGAACTCCTCTTCAACGCCGATACGATGGCCCCTTCCGAGTCCTCACCAGATCAACAAAACACTTCGTGATCAACCGAGATGCCAAACCGGATCGCGTCTCCATCAACAGGCTCAAGCCGGGCCACCTCCCCACCACTCCCCCTACAATACCTCTTACAACATGGTCCTAACCCCATCCTCACCACCGAACCAAGTCATTCCCCACCCCCCGAAAAACTCTCCCCTCAAAACCAATACTCCCCTCCTGCCCCTAACTCCCCAGCACCTGCAGCAGCCCCCCCAAAGTCACACAGATCACGCGTACGCGACGGCGAACCCTTATCCTTCTCCTATCCCACAACCACACCCTTCTACAACTGTTCCCGGCACCCCCCAAGATCCTCCCCACCCCACGCCCCCGCTCGACCATGCAATGCAACAATTCTCACCCAACCTTATGTCTCCACAGCTCCATACTCAACCGACCTCCCATCACCAGGCCTCCGACCTCGACAACACCACCCTGCACTCGAGCCCCCCTCCATCAAGGCCCTCCTCGCCAGACATGCCCCCTGACGGCATGACCACTCGTTCGGAGCGATTGATCCGAAGGCCAGACCGGTTCAAGTACTTCGCGCGCGTCGCTCCCTATCCTCCTCGACGCCCGCTTTCGAAGAGCGGGGGGAGTGGTGTAGTGACGTGATGCATCCTACGACCCGTCACACACTGATCAAAGAAATCTTCGGAACTAGCCTTTCCAAGTTCCTGTAGTTGGCAAGCGTAGTTCGCAAGGGTGTCCCTGCCAGCCAGCGGTCAGCTAATCAGGAACTTGGAAAGCTCCTCACGTTCCCGCCAGCCTCCCTTAAAAGGTCGGCGTTTCGCCGAGATGGGCAGAACAGTACCGACCAGCACACACAACATCTTCTAGCCGTCATCATCTGCTACCGCCTCGCTGACGTTAGGCTCCACGTTCAGCTACAACCATAAGCTCCACTAAGCTGTCGCCTTAGTCCGAGCTTCACCTATATTTCTCGTGTGACGCTTCTAATGTCGCACCTTGTGGCTAATTACCAAAAGAAAGAGATTAGATGTTTTGTGTTGATTTTCATTTGTCCTGCCGTTGTTCCGAACTAAAACTACTACAACTCTGTACCTTTTCCACAATAATAAAACACAAAACAATTAAAGTTTCTTCCCAAAGAGATCTGTGGGAGATTCCGAGGACCGTTGCCAGCCACTGGGGCTGGGACTTTGCTCTTGGGTCACTTGATGCTCATTTTATTGTTATCACAGTGCCCATGTTTACTTTAACCAAGAGACGTCTGGTAAAGAAAAACATTTTATTATCTGGATTTTATTAAAAAAGTATTTATTACAAGGCTTTCGAAGAATCTGTACAAATTTTATTCTACAATACTTTGGAGGCCTAAAACTTGGAAAAAAAAAATTTTTTTAGTTATATACAAACCCAAATATTGTATATTTCTATTCACGGTCATGTTTTATATTATCAATTGTTCTGCATTACAATTTATTTTTCTTGCAATAAAGTAACCTAAATTTACTTCGTTTTCTACGATTCATCAAGCTCCTGTTTAGCCGAGCTTCCTGTTAAATTGATCGGGATGTTGTTGAGGTGTATTCTGTCATTTCCTCTTGTTCACCGTTTATTTCTCCATTTATGATGACTGGAAAAAAATAAGTTAATTAAAATCAAGGGTGATGCTCCACGTCTCCTTAAAATATAAAGCCACAAATTATTGACGAGTTTTGGTTAGCAGCATTTGCTAATATCAAGTCTTTTGTCATGAATGTCAATACAAAATCTACAAAAAAAAAGTGCAAACAAGCAAAATATAAACGAACTACAAATGCACAGGCAAAAACACAGGCACAAATACACACAAAAAGGCACTCGCACGCGCTTACTAGCACAATAGCTCTTGCCCACGCAATATCGCCCACAAGCACAATAACTCAAGCAATACAGCGTTAACGTGCACAATACCGCTCAAAAGCACCATACCGCTCAAAAGCACCATACCGCTTAAAAGCACAATTGCGCTCACAAGCACAATATCGCTAACACTCAATAGCGTTTTCAAGTAAAGTACCGCTCACAATCACAATAGCGCATACAAGCACAATAGCGCTCACGCGAATAATAGTGCCCACAAGCACAATAGCGCTCACAGGCACAAGAATGTTCATAGGCGCAATAGCGCTCACACGCAAATAGCTCCCAGGACAATAGCGCTTACAAGCACAATCGAGCTCAAGCACAATAGCTTTCACAAGCACATTAACGCTAACACGCACAATAGCGCTAACAAGCACAATTTGCTCAAGCACAATTTGCTCAAGCACAATTTGCTCACAAGCACAACAGCGCTCACAAGCACAATAGCGCTCACACGCACCATACCGCTCACAAACACAGCGTTTACAAATACCGCTCATAAGCACAATAGCGCTCACAGAGGCAGAATGGCGCTCACACGCACAATAGCGCTCACAAACACAGACCTCACACGCAAAATAACTCACAAGCACAATATCGCTCACAAGCACAATACCGCTCGTATGCACAATAGCACTCAAACACAAAAACGCTCACCAGCACAAAAACACTTACACAATAACGCTAATAAGCACAATAGCGCTCTCGATCACAATAGCGCCCACAACCACAATCGCGCTCACAAGCACAATCGCGCTCACAAGCACAATAGCGCTCACATGCACAATAGCGTTCACATGCACAATAGCGTTCACATGCACAATAGCGTTCACATGCACAATAGCGTTCACATGCACAATAGCGTTCACATGCACAATAGCGTTCACATGCACAATAGCGTTCACATGCACAATAGCGTTCACATGCACAATAGCGTTCACATGCACAATAGCGTTCACATGCACAATAGCGTTCACATGCACAATAGCGTTCACATGCACAATAGCGTTCACATGCACAATAGCGTTCACATGCACAATAGCGTTCACATGCACAATAGCGTTCACATGCACAATAGCGTTCACATGCACAATAGCGTTCACATGCACAATAGCGTTCACATGCACAATAGCGTTCACAAGCACAATAGCGTTCACAAGCACAATAGCGTTCACAAGCACAATAGCGTTCACAAGCACAATAGCGTTCACAAGCACAATAGCGCTCACAAGCACAATAGCGCTCACAAGCACAATAGCGTTCACAAGCACAATAGCGTTCACAAGCACAATAGCGCTCACAAGCACAATAGCACTCACAAGCACAATATCGCTCACAATCACAATAACGCTAACAAGCACAATACCGCTAAGCACAATAACGCCCACAAGATAGCGCTCACAAGCACAATCGCGCTCTGAAGCACAATAGCGCTCACAGGCACAATAGCGCTCACAAGCACAATAGCGCTCACAAGCACAATAACGCTCACAAGCACAATAATGCTCACAAGCACAATAACGCACACGCTCACAAGCACAATAGCGCACACAAGCACAATAGCACTCGCACTCGCAAGCACAGCTATCACAAGCATGATAGCGCTTACCAGCACAATAGCGCTCACAAGCACAATAGCGCTCACAAGCATAATAGCGCTCACAAGAACAATAGCACAAGCACAATAACGCTCAACAGCACAATAGCGCTCACAAGCACAATAACGCTCACAAGCACAATAATGCTCACACGCACAATAACGCACACACGCACAATAACGCACACACGCACAATAACGCTCACAAGCACAATAACAGCGCACACAAGCACAATAACGCTCACAAGCACAATAACGCTCACAAGCACAATAGCGTTCACAAGCACAGTAGTGTTCACAAGCACAATAGCGTTCACAAGCACAATAGCGCTCACAAGCACAGTTGCGCTCACAAGCACAGTTGCGCTCACAAGCACAGTTGCGCTCACAAGCACAGTTGCGCTTGCAAGCACATTCGCACTCACAAGCACAGCTATCACAGGCATGATAGCGCTTACAAGCACAATCGCTCACAAGCACAATAGCGCTCACAAGCACAATATCGTTCACAATCACAATAACGCTAACAAGCACAATACCGCTAAGCACAATAACGCCCACAAGATAAATAGCGCTCACAGGCACAATAGCGCTCACAATCACAATAGCGCTCACAAGAACAATGGCGATCACAAGCAAATACTCACAGGCACAATAGCGCTCACAAGCACAATAGCGTTCACAAGCACAGCGTTCACAAGCACAATAGCGCTCACAAGCACAGTTGCGCTCACAAGCACAGTTGCGCTCACAAGCACAGTTGCGCTCACAAGCACAACAGCGCACACAAGCACAATAACGCTCACAAGCACAATAGCGCTCAAGCACAATATCGTTCACAAGCACAATAGCGTTCACAAGCACAATAGCGTTCACAAGCACAATAGCGTTCACAAGCACAATAGCGCTCAAGCACAATATCGTTCACAAGCACAATAGCGTTCACAAGCACAGTAGTGTTCACAAGCACAGTAGTGTTCACAAACACAGTAGTGTTCACAAGCACAGTAGTGTTCACAAGCACAGTAGTGTTCACAAGCACAGTAGTGTTCACAAGCACAGTAGTGTTCACAAGCACAGTAGTGTTCACAAGCACAATAGCGTTCACAAGCACAATAGCGTTCACAAGCACAATAGCGTTCACAAGCACAATAGCGTTCACAAGCACAATAGCGCTCAAAGGACAACAGCGCTCACAAGCACAGTTGCGCTCACAAGCACAGTTACGCTCACAAACACAATAGCGCTCACAAGCACAATAGCGGTCGCAAGCACATTCGCACTCAAGCACATTCGCACTCACAAGCACAGCTATCACAGGCATGATAGCGCTCACAAGCACAATAGTGCTCACAAGCACAATGGCGCTCACAAACACAATAGCGCTTACAGGCACAATAGCGCTCACAAGCACAATAGCGTTCACAAGCACAGTAGTGTTCACAAGCACAATAGCGTTCACAAGCACAATAGCGTTCACAAGCACAATAGCGCTCACAAGCACAATAGCGCTCACAAGCACAGTTGCGCTCACAAGCACAGTTGCGCTCACAAGCACAGTTGCGCTCACAAGCACAGTTGCGCTCACAAGCACAGTTGCGCTCACAAGCACAGTTGCGCTCACAAGCACAATAGCGCTCGCAAGCACATTCGCACTAAAGCACATTCGCACTCACAAGCACAGCTATCACAGGCATGATAGCGCTCACAAGCACAATAGCGCTCAAAGGCACAATGGCGCTCACAAACACAATAGCGCTTACAGGCACAATAGCGCTCAAACACAATAACGCTCAACAGCACAATAGCGTTCACAAGCACAATAGCGTTCACAAGCACAATAACGTTCACAGGCACAATATCGCTCACAAGCACAATATCGCTCACAATCACAATAACGCTAACAAGCACAATACCGCTAAGCACAATAACGCCCACAAGATAAATAGCGCTCACAGGCACAATAGCGCTCACAATCACAATAGCGCTCACAAGAACAATGGCGATCACAAGCAAATACTCACAAGCACAACAGCGCACACAAGCACAATAACGCTCACAAGCACAATGCTCACAAGCACAATTACGCACACGCACAATAACGCTCACAAGCACAATAACGCTCACAAGCACAATAACGCTCACAAGCACAACAGCGCACACAAGCACAATAACGCTCACAAGCACAATAGCGCTCACAAGCACAATAGCGCTCACAAGCACAATAGCGCTCACAAGCACAATAGCGCTCACAAGAACAATGGCGATCACAAGCAAATACTCACAAGCACAACAGCGCACACAAGCACAATAACGCTCACAAGCACAATAATGCTCACAAGCACAATAACGCGCACACGCACAATAACGCTCACAAGCACAATAACGCTCACAAGCACAACAGCGCACACAAGCACAATAACGCTCACAAGCACAATAGCGCTCACAAGCACAATAGCGTTCACAAGCACAATAGCGATCACAAGCACAATAGCGTTCACAAGCACAATAGCGTTCACAAGCACAGTAGTGTTCACAAGCACAATAGCGTTCACAAGCACAATAGCGTTCACAAGCACAATAGCGTTCACAAGCACAATAGCGCTCAAAGGACAACAGCGCTCACAAGCACAGTTGCGCTCACAAGCACAGTTGCGCTCGCAAGCACAATAGCGCTCGCAAGCACAGTTGCGCTTGCAAGCACATTCGCACTCAAACACAATCGCACTCAAACACATTCGCACTCTCAAGCACAGCTATCACAGGCATGATAGCGTTCACAAGCACAATAGCGTTCACAAGCACAGCGCTCACAAGTACAATAGCGCTCACAAGCACAATAGCGCTCACAAGCACAATAGCGCTCACAGGCATAATGGCGCTCACAAGCACAATAGCACTAACAAGCACAATAGCGCTTACAGGCACAATAGCGCTTACAAGCACAATAACGCTCAACAGCACAATAGCGCTCACAACCACAAGAGCGCTCACAGGCACAATGGCGCTCACAAGCACAATAGCGTTCACAAGCACAATAGCGTTCACAAGCACAATAGCGCTCAAAGGACAACAGCGCTCACAAGCACAGTTGCGCTCACAAGCATAATAGCGCTCACAAGCACAATAGCGGTCGCAAGCACATTCGCACTCAAGCACATTCGCACTCACAAGCACAGCTATCACAGGCATGATAGCGCTTACCAGCACAATAGCGCTCACAAGCACAATAGCGCTCACAAGCACAATAGCGCTCACAAGCATAATAGCGCTCACAAGCACAATAGCACTAACAAGCACAATAGCGCTTACAGGCACAATAGCGCTCACAAGCACAATAACGCTCAACAGCACAATAGCGTTCACAAGCACAATAGCGTTCACAAGCACAATAGCGTTCACAAGCACAATAGCGTTCACAAGCACAATAGCGTTCACAAGTACAATAGCGTTCGCAAGCACAATAGCGTTCACAAGCACAATAGCGCTCAAAGGACAACAGCGCTCACAAGCACAGTTGCGCTCACAAGCACAGTTGCGCTCACAAGCACAGTTGCGCTCACAAGCACATTCGCACTCAAGCACATTCGCACTCACAAGCACAGCTATCACAGGCATGATAGCGCTTACCAGCACAACGCTCACAAGCACAATAGCGTTCACAAGCACAATAGCGCTCACAAGCACAATAGCGCTCACAAGCACAATAGCGCTCACAAGCACAATAGCGCTCACAAGCACAATAGCGCTCACAAGCACAATAGCGCTCACAAGCACAATAGCGCTCACAAGCACAATAGCGTTCACAAGCACAATAGCGTTCACAAGCACAATAGCGTTCACAAGCACAATAGTGTTCACAAGCACAATAGCGTTCACAAGCACAATAGCGCTCAAGCACAAGAGCGCTCATAAGCACAACAGCGCTCACAAGCACAGTTGCGCTCACAAGCACAATAGCGCTCACAAGCACAATAACGCTAGCAAGCACATTCGCACTCACAAGCACAGCTATCACAGGCATGATAGCGCTCACAAGCACAATAGCGCTCACAAGCACAATAGCGCTCACAAGCACAATAGCGCTCACAAGCACAATAGCGCTCACAGGCACAATGGCGCTCACAGGCACAATAGCACTAACAAGCACAATAGCGCTTACAGGCACAATAGCGCTCACAAGCACAATAACGCTCAACAGCACAATAGCGCTCACAAGCACAATAGCGTTCACAAGCACAAGTGTTCACAAGCACAATAGTGTTCACAAGCACAATAGCGTTCACAAGCACAATAGCCCTCAAGCACAACAGCGCTCACAAGCACAACAGCGCTCACAAGCACAACAGCGCTCACAAGCACAACAGCGCTCACAAGCACAACAGCGCTCACAAGCACAATATCGGTCACAAGCACAGTTGCGCTCACAAGCACAATAGCGGTCGCAAGCACATTCGCACTCACAAGCACAGCTATCAAGCATGATAGCGCTTACCAGCACAATAGCGCTCACAAGCACAATAGCGCTCACAAGCACAATAGCACTAACAAGCACAATAGCGCTTACAGGCACAATAGCGCTTACAGGCACAATCGCGCTTACAAGTACAATAGCTCTTACAAAGCACAATGGCGCTCACAACCACAATAGCGCTAACAAGCAATATAGCGCTCACAATCACAATAGCGCTTACAGGCACAATCGCGCTTACAAGCACAATAGCTCTTACAAGGACAATACCGCTCACAAGCACAATGGCGCTAACAAGCACGAGCTCTCACAAGCACAATAACGCTCAGCATAAAAGCGTTAAAAGCACGATAGCGCTCACTCATAACAGCACTCACGCACAATAACGCTCACAGGCACAATAGCGCTCACAAGCACAATATTGCTCACAATCACAATAACAAGCACAATATCGCTAAGCACAATAACGCCCACAAGATAAATAGCGCTCACAAGCACAATAGCGCTCACAGGCACAATAGCGCTCACAGACACAATAGCGCTCACAAGCACAATAGCGCTCACAAGAACAATAGCGCTCACAAGCACAATAGCGCTCACAAGAACAATAACGCTCACAAGCACAATAACGCTCATAAGCACATCAGCGCACACAAGCACAATAGCGCTCACATGGACAATAGCGTTCACATGCACAATACTCACAAGCACAACAGCGTTCACATGCACAATACTCACAAGCACAACAGCGCACACAAGCACAATAACGCTCACAAGCACATCAGCGCACACAAGCACAATAGCGCTCACAAGCACAATAACCCTCACAAGCACAATAATGCCCACAAGCACAATAACGCACACGCACAATAACGCTCACAAGCACAACAGCGCACACAAGCACAATAACGCTCACAAGCATAACGCTCACAAGCACAATAACGCTCAACAGCACAATGGCTCTCACAATCACAATGGCTCTCACAAGTACAGTAGCGCTCACAAGCACAATAGCGCTCACAAGCACAATAGCGCCAAGCACAATATAACTCACAAGCACAATAACGCTCACAAGCACAGTAGCGCTCAAGAACAATGGCGCTCACAAGCACAATGCGCTCACAAGCACAATAGCAGTCACATGCACAATAGCGCTCACATGCACAATGGCGCTCACATGCACAATGGTGCTCACAAGCACAATGGCGCTCACAAGCACAATGGAGCTCACAAGCACAATAGCGCTCACAAGGACAATAGCGCTTACAAGCACAATAGCGCCCAAGCACAATCGCGCTCACAAACTCAATCGCGCTCACAAACACAATCGCGCTCACAAGCACAATCGCGCTCACAAGCACAATCGCGCTCACAAGCACAATGGCGCTCACAAGCACAATGGCGCTCACAAACACAATGGCGCTCACAAACACACCTTCACAATCACACACATAAACCCTCAATCACACACACACACAATCTCACACATACACACAATCACATACATACACCCAATTATACACACGGAATCACACACATACATAGAATCTCGCACATACATACATATAATCACACACAGACACAATCACACACAGTCATACACATACACAGAATCATACACACAGAATCTCACACACACACAATTACACACACACATTGCCGCCATCCCACACTCTCCCACCATCACACACACACACACACACACACACACACACACACACACACACACACACACACACACACACACACACACACACACACACACACACACACATCCATAGCCCCCCCCCCCCCCCCCAAAAAAAAAAAAAAAAAAAAAAAAAACCGCGCTAAAAAAATACCAGCCAGCGACCGGAAATCGCCCGGGCAGGCACCGGAAATGTCTTACCCGCCATCAGGACGCAACCGAGAACCAGGATCCCGACCAGACCCAAGAGAGAAAGGCGAAGGTGGAAAAGATGAGGCACGGGAGTGTCGGAACGCCTTCCTGGGGGATACGCTCCTCCTCCACGCCCCTCCACGTCGTCCTCCAAAGCGGGCATCCCGAGGGAGAGCTCGACCTCCTCGAAGTGGGAGTAGTTACCGCTGGAGTGGTACCTCGTCGCCTGGACGGGGAGGAGCTTCTGGTCTTCGTGAGGTGACTGCAGAGTCGTCCTTTCGTCCTCGAGGCGGTCGTCCTCGATGTCCTCGTGGCCTCTCGAGGGATCTCGGGGAAGGGCAGAGTCGGGTCTCCTCGAGATCGACGGGAAGGACTCCCTAACTGGGAGTTCTGGGTCGTGCAATGCCAAGGAGACAGACTTCTCTTGGTTCTTCCTGTGAGATCGAGGACAAAGAGGAACCGTTAAGAAAACAAATGAATAAATAAAAATAAATATATAAATAAATCTCGTTTTCTATTTTCTCGAACAAATGGAGCTGATTTTTTCTTTATCATCAATATTATTATTATCATTTTTTTTTTGTAAAAAAAAAAATATATATTCGTAATTGTTACGTAACCTAACCCAACCGTTAACAGGCCTAAGATAATTCACACCATTCGTATCTCCTCCTTTTTCACTCCTACTCCCACTCCTGCTCATTCCTACTCCCACTCCTACTCACACTCATGCTCCCACTCCTGATCCCACTCCTGATCCCACTACTACTCCCACTCC
Organism: Oratosquilla oratoria; assembly: GCF_046742065.1. Lineage (NCBI taxonomy): Eukaryota > Metazoa > Arthropoda > Malacostraca > Stomatopoda > Squillidae > Oratosquilla > Oratosquilla oratoria. The sequence continues at coordinate 42,239,822 of NC_134796.1, forward strand.
TGATCCCACTACTACTCCCACTCCTGATCCCACTACTACTCCCACTCCTGATCCCACTACTACTCCCACTCCTGATCCTACTCCCACTATTCTACTCCCACTCCTGATCCCACTACTACTCCCACTACTATTGCCATTCCTGCTCCCTCCATTCCTACTCCCATCCCCACTTCCACTCCTACTCTCATTCCCACTACTACTCCCACTTCTACTTCCACTACTCAGACCCCCACTACTACTCCCACTACTACCAGTCCTGCCCCTACTCCCACTCTTTCCACTCCTGCTCTTTCTCCCACTACTACTCACACTCCTACTTTAATTCCTACTACTCCCACTCCTATTCCTACTCCCATTACTACTACTCCCACCCCCCACTACTACCACTCCCACTACTACCAATCCTACTCCAACTCCCACCCCTATTCCCACTTCCACTCCTACTACTCCTAATCCCACTCTCACTCCTACTCCGATTCCCATGCCTACTACTCTCACTTCTATTCCCACTCCTACTCCCTCTCCCAGTTCTTCTCCCACTCTTACTCCAACTTCCAATTCTTCTTCCACTCTTACACTCCTACTCCCACTCCTGTTCCTACTCCCATTCATATTCCCACTCTTGCCCCTACTCCAACTACTGCTCCCATTCCTACTTCCACTTGTACTCCTGCTACTCCCACTCCTAATCCCATTCCTGCTCCCTCTCCCATTCCAACTTCTATTCTTTCCCCCCACTCCAACTCCCATTCTTACTCTCACTTCTACTTCCTCTCATCCCACTCCCACTCCTACTTCTACTCCCACTCCTCCCCCCCATTTCCAATGCAACTCCCATTCCTACCCCCAATACTAATCTTACTCCCACTACTACCACTTCGGTTCCTAGCCTACTCCCACTCCAAGTCCCACTTTTACTCACTTCCACTCCAGATCCTTTTCCTACTCCCACTTCTACTCATACTCCCAATGCTGCTCCCACTCCTCCCAATCCCACTCCTACTCCTCCCACTCGTAATCTCATTCTTAATCCTATTCCTACTCCCACTCCTGCTCCCATCATCATAAGCCGATGCCATAGAAAGAGTCCCACAGTTATCACGATGGATGAAACTCTGACCAGAAGTCAACTGGAGTTGGAACAATAGACAGAGTTGACAGATGAAGGGGAAGAGTGGACAGGGCTCTGCATGGGAGATGGGTCGGCCTGTCACTTCTGGTAAAACTTACTTTTTGTCCTTCTCCCGGAGGTCTTCGAGCGCGAGGTGATGCTCCAGCACAGAGGGCGACTCTACGAGGTGTGGCGAGGGGCGAGGTCGCCCTTGACCCCGAGGAAGATCTTCGTCTGGGGCGAGATTTGGGCTCTCCCTAGACATCTTGGCGCTCAGAAGGTCCCCTTCCGGTGGGGAATACTCTGTTCTCGTACGTGGTAATCGATGAGGTCTCCTGGTCTGTTTCGTTGACCAGAGAGGAACTTCGTCTGGAGAAAGATCCTGGCCCTCTCGAGCTATCTTGGCTCTAAGGGCTTCCTCCTCCAGGAAGGTCCTGGATCTGTTACACAAGACTTGCTGGAGTTCCTTTTGGAAGGCCTTGTCCAAGGGTAAGTTCGACAGGGCATAGATTTCAGTCTTGGTCATGTAGGGAGACAAGGGATCCTCTTCGCTGAATCTTCCGGAGTCTCTCGAACTACTCGAAGAGTACTTCGAGATCTTCAGTTCGTCTTCAGCTCTAGAGGGCGTCTCCATGTGAGTCTCGCTGTCCTCGATAAACGTTGACTGAACTCTAGAGGATTCTTCGTCTGTCGTGGACATTAGTTGTCTTTTTCGTCTAGAATTAGAGAAAAGATAAAGTTCCCTGATTTTGCCGTTCTGATAAAGAGGCATTGAAGTTTTACGATTGAGCAACAATTTATACGAAAATCATTGGTATCAGTTTAACAATAAGATACGAATAATTACAGGTCACATGGAAAGACAAAAATAAGAACAAATATAAAAATTAAAGGAAAATTTTACACGACTGATTTTCTCTGCAAAAAAATCGATAATGGATCAAGAAAACGTCAGTTTAAGATACGTTGACTGAAGACAAGGAATACTGGAAACACAGAAATTAGACTTGATGACAGAAAAAAAATAGTACAATATTTGATTGGAAAAAAGTATTGTTAGACAAAAGATGATAAAAAAAAATGTTAGGATCACCCAAGTAAAATGTCGAGAGTCAGTCTGTACACGGGAGGAACCCAGTAAATGTATTCTGGATCCTTCTCCAGGTAATGGATCAACGGTCGCCACACCATGCTAAGCATATCTCGTTCCTCAAGCATCAGATCTCCGTCCCAGGACCTTCTGCCTTGCCAGGCGCCTCCTTCATCAGGAAGTGGGACCTCGGTTAGCATCTGGTCCCTTGTCCTGGTGTGTCTTGGGTCCTTGGGGGTTACAGTTCCTACTTGGGGAAGGATCTCTTCGAACTCCAGGACATCTGAGGCAGGAGGTTCCTCCTAAGAAGAGAAAGATTTTTTTTTTTTTTTAAGAGGAGGTGGGTGATGTTGGGGGTGGAATGAAGGAAAAGGGGAAGATGGGGAGACAAGAAGAAAGGAAGGGGAGAGTAAAGGAAAATTAAAGGAAAAAAATAACAAGAGAAGGAAGGGAAGGAAAGAGGAGGCGAATGATGAAAGAAAAAGAGAAAGGAAGACAAAAGGGAAGTTATGGGGAAGTGGAGAGAAGGAAAGGTAAGAGGAAAGAAACGGAAATTAAAGAGAAAAAATAAAATAAAATAAAAAGAGAGAGGGAAGAAAATTGATCATCTTTTGTCTCCATGTCCCTTCCAACCACCCAAACCTTTCCACAAGCACAACCACTTCATATCTCTTTACTCTTTGTTCCTCTTAATGATTATCCCTCCCTCCCTTCACCCCTTCCCCCTCCCTCCCTTCACCCCCTCCCTCCCTTCACCCCCTCCCTCCCTTCAACCCCTCCCTCCCTTCACCCCCTCCCTCCCTTCACCCCCTCCCTCCCCCAACCCCTCCCTCCCCCCAACCCCTCCCTCCCTCCCCCAACCACTCACCCCCCCAACACCCTTCCAACCACCCCCATTACCCCAAGTAATTAGACTTCCCACGTAGTAGTTAGGTTTTGGTTAAAGGAACACTGAGGAAAAATAGGTAAATAGATAAATAAAGAAACGTATATTAGGTAAATATTGTACGAAATTTTTCATTTACTCCAATATTATTATGATTTGCGTAAGTAAATCTAGAATCATAATGAACAAACCAATCGATAGCCAGATAGAGCAATAGAAAAGCAAATATGCAACACGCAGAAATATAAAACGTATAGATAGCTAAATTGTATAGAAAGAAAAAATATTAAAAAATAATATATGAACGAATACATAAACATACATATACCAATGGCTATTTCCTCCTTACAAGGGAGGTAGCAAAAAAAAAAAAAAAATAGAATAGGTAAACTATTAATAAAGAATAAGAAAATACAAACGACTTGTAAAACAATCAAGGAAAAACGAAACTTTCTCCTTATATGGTTTTCGAACGAATCTCCCTCCCACTCCACCCACTCCCACTTCACCCCCACTCCCACTTCACCCCCACTCCCACTTCACCCCCACTCCCACTCCACCCCCACCCACTCCACCCCCACCCACTCCCACTCCCACTCCACCCACTCCCACGTCTAGTTGCAACAGCCACCGGGACATTTGCAACCCCGCGGGTGCCCACTCATGGAGAATTCCTCAACTACCTGGAGAAGAAGGAAGTCTGGTTTTCCCCAAAACCTCCATCCTGGTCACTCGAAAGCCAAGAAAGGTCGTGCCGTCTTTGGCGACCTGAAGACCTGAAAAGGAGATGACCGGATGGAGGGGATGGGGGGAGATGAAGGGGAAAGGTGCCCAGGATTGGGGGGAGGGTTAGGGGCCGGGGGGTGGGAGGGGGGTGATTAGGTGAGTCAGATGAAGCGCAGATGAGTCAACCGAAGAATGTGATTGGGTAAAGAGAATGAAAGAAAGTACGAAAGAGTACAAGGGAGAAAGTACTAGCGAGTATGAGAGTACGGAGAGAGAGAGAGAGAGAGAGAGAGAGAGAGAGAGAGAGAGAGAGAGAGAGAGAGAGAGAGAGAGAGAGAGAGAGAGAATGATAGTGGGAGTAGGAGTGGGAGAAGGGGTAGGAGTGGGAGCAGGAGTAAAGTAGGAATGGGAGTAGGAGTGAGTAGGAATGGAAGTAAGAGTGGGAGTAGTAGTAGGAATGGAAGTGGGAATAGGAGTAGTAGTAGGAATGGAAGTGGGAATAGGAGTAGTAGTAGGAATGGAAGTGGGAATAGGAGTAGTAGGAATGGAAGTGGGAATAGTAGTAGTAGGAATGGAAGTGGGAGTAGTAGTAGGAATGGAAGTGGGAATAGTAGTAGTAGGAGTGGGAATGGAAGTAAGAGTGGGAGTAGTAGTAGGAATAGGAGTGGTAGGAGTGGGAGTAGTAGGGGTAGGAATAGGAGTGGGGATAGGAGTAGTAGGAATGGAAGTAGAAGTGTTAATGGGATGAGTGGGAGTAGGAATAGGAATGGGAGTAGTAGGAATGGGAGTCGGAATAGGAGTGGGAGTAGGAATAGGAATGGGAGTAATTAGTAGGAATGGGAGTGGGAGTAATTAGTAGGACTGGGAGCGGGAGTAGGAATAGAGCAGGGATGTGAGTTAGAGTGGGAATAGAAGTAGGAGTGGGAGTAGTAATAGGAGTAGTAGGAGTGGGAGTAGTAGTAGGAGTGGGAGTAGGAGTAGTAGGAGTGGGAGTAGTAGTAGGAGTGGGAGTAGGAGTAGTAGGAGTGGGAGTAGGAGTAGTAGGAGTGGGAGTAGTAGTAGGAGTGGGAGTAGGAGTAGTAGGCGTGGGAGTAGTAGTAGGAGTGGAAGTAGGAGTGTTAGTGAAAGGAGTGGGAATGGTAGTAGGAATAGGAGTGGGAGTAGGACCGGGAGTAAGTCGAAGTAGGAGTGGGAATAGGAGTGAGAGTCGGAGTAGGAGTGGAAGTAGTAGGATTGGGAGGAGTAGGAATAGTAGTAGTGGGAGTAGGAGTGCTAGTGGGAGGAGTGGAAGTAGTAGGAATGGGAGTAGGATTATGAATAGGAGTGGAAGGTGTAGGATTGGTAGGAGTGGGAGGAGTGGGATTAGGAATAGGAGTGGTAATAGTATAAAGAGTAGGAGTGGGAGTAGGAGAGGGAGTAGAGTAGGAATGGAGGAATGGAAGGTGTAGAAGTGGGAATGGGAGTAGGATTGGAAAGAGTAGGAGTGGGAAGGATGGGAGCGGGAGTAGAAGTGGGAGTAGAAGTGGGAGTAGGAGTGCAATTAGGAGAGGGAGTAGAGTAAGAATGGGGGTAGGTGTAGGGGCAGGAATAGGAGTAGGAGTAAGAGTGAGAATGGGAGTAGAAGTGAGAAGAAAAAGAGGAGTAGAAGTAGGAGGAGTAGGAAAAGGAGTGGGAATGTTAGTGGAAGGAGTGGGAGTAGGAGTGGGAATGTTAGTGGAAGGCGTGGGAGTAGGAGTAGCAATAGGAGTGGGAGTACGAGTCGGAGTAGGAATGGGAGTGGGAGTATTAGGAATTGGAGTATTAGGAATGGGAGTAGGAGTGGGAGTGTTAGTAATAGGAATGGGAGTATGAGTGGGAATAGTAGTGTTAGTGGTAGGAGTGGGAGTAGGAATGGAAGGAGTACGAGTGGGAGTAGGAATGGAAGTAGGAGTACGAGTGGGAGTAGGAGTAGGAATGGAAGTAGGAGTACGAGTGGGAGTAGGAATAGGAATGGAAGTGGGAGTAGGAATAAGAGTGTTAGTAAAAGTAAGAATGGTAGTGGGAGGAGTGGGAGTAGGAGTGGTGTTAGTGAAAGGAATGGTAGGAATAGGAATGGAGGTAGGAATAGGAGTGGGAGTAGCATTAGGAGTGGGATTAGGTATGGGAGTGAGAGTATTAGGAGTGGGAGTAGGTATAGGAGTGAGAGTATTAGGAGTGGGAGTAGTAGGGATAGGAGTGGGAGTAGAAAGAAAAGTGAGAGAAGTAGGAGTGGGAGAAGTGGGAGTAGGAGAGGGATCATTGGGAGTAGGAATGGGAGAAATGCGAGTACGAGTAGTGGGAGTAAGAGTTGTAGGAGTGAGAGTAGGAATAGTAGTAGGAGTGGTAGTGGGACTAGGAATGGGAGTAGGAATAGGGGTGGGAGTGGGAATAGGAGTGGGAGTAGAAGTGGGAGTAGAAGTGGGAGTAGGAATATAAGTGGTAGTAGCATGATTGGGAGTATGATTGGGAAGATTAGGAGTGGGAGTAGTAGTAGGAATACTAGTTTGAGTGCGAGTAGTAGGAACAGGAGTACGAGTAGGAATAGGAATGGCAGTTGGAGTGGAAGTGGGAGTGGGAGCACGAGCAGGAATAGGAGTTTGAGTAGGAGTGGAAGTTGGAGTGAGAGGAGTGGGAGTAGTAGGAATAGGAGTAAGAATAGAAGAGGGAGTTGGCGTAGTCGTAGGAGTGGGAGGAGTGGGAAGAGTAGGGATGGGAATGGGAGTGGGAGTAGGGATAGGAATGGGAGTAGAAGTGGGAGTAGGAGTAAGAGTACGAGTGAGAGTAGGAGTGGAAGTAGTTGAGTAGGAGTGGGAGTGAGAGTAGGAGTGGGACTGGGAGGATTGGGAGTAGGGGTGGACGTAGAAGTTTGAGTAGGAGTGGGAGTTGGAGTAGGAGTGGGAGTTGGAGTAGGAGTGGGAGTAGGAATAGGAGTGGGAGTAGTCGGAGTGGGGCTAGGAGGAGTGGGAGTAGGAGTCGGAGCACGAGTGAGAGTAGGAGTGTGAATAGAAGTTGAGTAGGAATGGAAGTGGGAGTAGTAAGAGTGGGAGTCGGAGGAGTGGGAATAGGAATGGTATTGTGAGTAGGAATGGGAATAGGAATAGGAGTGGGAATGTGACTGGAAGGAGTGAGAGTATGAGTGGAAGTGGAAGCAGGAGTAAGAATGGGAGTGGGAGTAGGAATTCGAGTGGGAGTAGTAGGAGTGGGAATATGAGTGGGAGTAGGAATAGGAGTGGGACTGGGAGTAGGAGTCGGAGCTGGAGTGGGAGTAGGAATAGTAGGAGTCGGAGCTGGAGTGGGGGTAGGAATAGTAGGAGTTGGAGTAGTGGGAATAAGAATATTAGGAGTCGGAGTAGTGGGAGTAGGAATAGTAGAATTTGGAGTAGTGGGAGTAGGAATAGTAGGAGTTGAAGTAGTGGGAGTAGGAATTTAAGTGGGAGTAGGAGTGGGAATATGAATGGTAGTAGGAATGGGAGTAGGAATAGGAGTGGGAGTAGGAATGGGGCTGGTAATAGGAGTAGGAGGAGTGTAAGTAGGACTAGGAATGGGGCTGGTAATAGGAGTAGGAGTGTAAGTAGGAGTAGGAATGGGGGTAGTAGGGATAGGAGTGAGAGTAGTAGGAATAGTAGTAGTAGTAGTAGTAGTAGTAGTAGTAGTAGTAGTAGTAGTAGTAGTAGTAGTAGTAGTAGTGGGAGTGGGAGTAGGGGTGGGAAAAGGAGTGGTAGTAAGAATGGGAATATGAGTAGGAATGGGAGGAGTGGGGGTAGGAATGGTAGTAGGAATGAGTAGGAGTGGTAGTAGGAATGGGAGTAGGAGTTGGAGTAGGAGTGGCAATGGGAGTAGGAGTGGGAGTAAGAGTAGGAATAGGAGTGGTAGGAGTGGGAGTAGGAATAGAAGTGGGAGTATTAGGAGTGGGAGTAGAAGTGGGAGTAGTGGAACTACGAATGGGAGTAGGAATAGAGGTGAGAGTAGTAGTAGGAGTGGGAGTGATAGTTGGGGTAGGAGTGGGAGTGATAGTTGGGGTAGGAGTGGGAGTGATAGTTGGGGTAGGAGTGGGAGTAGTAGGTATAGGAGTGGGAGTAGGATTAGTAGAAGTGGGAGGATTGGGAGCAGGAATAGGAATAGTAGGAGTGGGAATGGGAATAGGAATAGGAGTGGGAGTAGGATTAGTAAGAGTAGGAGAGGGAGTGGTAGTGGGAGTGGTAGAGTAGGAGTGGGAGTAGTGGGAGTGGTAGAGTAGGAGTGGGAGTAGTAGGTATAGGAGTGGGAGTAGGATTAGTAGGAGTGGGAGGAATGGGAGCAGGAGGAATAGGAATAGGAGTGGGAATGGGAATAGGAGTGGGAGGATTAGTAAGAGTAGGAGAGGGAGTGGTAGAGTAGGAGTGGGAGTGGTAGAGTAGGAGTGGGAGTAGTGGAAGTAGGAGTAGAGAGTGGGAGTGGGAGTTTGCGCTAAGACTGTAGAGAAGTGTGCGTCGAGAACTTCAGCCATTTCAGCGTCTTTGTTCTGAAGCGTTCAATCACAGTCACGCAAGGGACTAATTTAGTTTCTAATTGGTCTTTTACTGTTAACGTAGCTAAAGAACTCTTTGGGGGTTAGTTTTGTAAGATGCGGCCACTTTCTGATCTTCGCCACGTTTTGATTTTTCTATCGTTCTTTCAACCATCCGGCAGAAGCGGATATATTCCTGATGGACAAAACCGCAACGGTTTTGCTTTATAGCGGCGATAAGAAGCTTTACTATACTAAATCGCTCTTCCTATCTCGTGTGTGAACCTTTGAGGTTACCGCAACGTTCTTCTTTGACTGTTTTATGAAGGGCAAAATGTGCCTGTTGTTCCATAAAGTGATCACGGAACGAGTCCCATGACGTTGACAGACCTACGTCAATTGCCATTGCACCAGTTCCTTCTCTCAGTCAAGTAAGATCAACTCTCCTCAGATCAGGAATGGTGTGTGTGTGTGTGTTCTTTTCCTCGAGTTTTGTCACACGTAATACAAATCTAACGACATTGTGATCACTTCCAACTCGGGCAGTGTTGCCACTAATCTATGCGAGTTCCCACAAACCAGCGAGATTTTTTTCCCTCACAAAATTCTTCCCACAAGGAAATATGGATTTCCACATTTTATTCCCACAAAAAGAAGTTATTATTATATACACAAACAAGTTCATTTGCATCATATAATTTGCTCACAAAACATCCCATGTGAGCAAATTTCTCAGACACAAATTTGTGGAAAATTCCCCCACAAAATGCCATTGTGTACTAAGGATACATTGTGTACTATGTTATCCTCAGTGGTGAACACAAAATCTTGTATACTTTCTCCCCTTGTAGGCTTTTGTACCCATTGGGTAAGAAAGGCTTCATCTACAAAGTGAAGAAGATCCCTGCTTTCATCGCCCCCTGTTCTGTCTTCCCAGTTTACAAGACAGCTAAACTCCCTTAAGGTAACCGCTGTATGCTGGCTTATTAAATGATTAATTTTTGTATACAACTTAACGTCCTCGAGACCCTGATGTGGTGGCCTGTGAACTAGAATAAATGTGTACCATTCTTCTCATAGTTGAAGACCCATGCTAAGTAATTCTTTCCCTGTGTTTAATGTACGCTCTATAGGATATATAGAATACAAGGTTTCTCTGGTGTATATCGCTACCATCATCTCTCCTGATTCGTCCTATCTTTGTGAAACAACGTATACCCTGGAATTTCAAATTCGCCGATAAAGTCGCGTCCACTTGCGTGGATCTAGGATTCTGTAATACCTACTGTCAAACCTTCCTGTTGTTAGAAATGCTTTGAGCTCTAACGTTTTGTCTCTAATGGACCTTGCATTTGATCAGTGGTTCCCAACCGGTGTGCCGCGACACCAAAGAGTGCCGCGAGATCAAGTGAGGGTGCCGTCAAAATTCAGGGCAAAAATAATTTTCGTATTACCGACTCTGTCATCCATTTTTGTTTATTAAAGCAGCATCAGTGTAAAGATGAATATTTTCATATTATCCAGGGACAAAATTTTGTTACACTGATGTTGAATCAACAAAATACTGACACACTAGAATTTAGATTTCCTAATAAGGGTGCCGGGGACTTCTGGAAGGCTTGGCAAGGGGGCCTCAAGCCAGAAAAGGTTGGGAACCATTGCATTAGATAGTAAGACATCGAGGGAGTCGCGTCTTATTGGGCGCCCCCTCTGCTTCATTCGTTTCCAGACTCGCTTGAGCAGTGTGTCACAGACCTCATCACCCAAATCGAGGCTGAGAACTGGTGTCTCTGGTGGGTGTAGGTACCACATCTCGATACGAGGGACCAGGAGCTTCACCAGAGGAGCTTTCTACTGGGGATAAAACCCCAGGCTACTGGGGATAAAACCCCAGGCTACTGGGGCTAAACCCCCAGGCTACTGGGGATAAAACCCCAGGCTACTGGGGATAAAACCCCAGGGGTAGGCTTCTCCCTCAGAGCTTGAGCCCTTCACGGATCCGAGTGGATGACACGGTAAAGAACCTAGTTTACCATGTCACCATTTACTAATTTGCCTCGGTGGTTAAGATGCACGCCATCTTTTGCGAACAAATCGCTTCGTCCATAAAAGATGTCCTATGGGTCCACAAATCGTATGCCATGAGGCACGCACATGTCCTCAAGTATCTCGTTAATGCCTATTGCCTTGCTTAAGGCAAGCGAGGATGTTCCCGTTTGAAGTAGAATTACTATAGTTATCCCTTTGTCCTCTGTTTGAGTTCATCAATGATTAACCCAACATCATGGAGAATCTCGTCCCTTTAGCCTTCAGGAACAGGCGTTGCCAGTAGCATTAGCAGTGATAGCTTTTCTTCTACTGCTAGGCTTTATCTTCACTATCTTATTTACTAGTCGTTTACTCTTTGCACCAGGGATGCATCGTGCTATCCGTTTTGATACAGCAATTTCTTCAAAGCATGAGAGTAGACTCGCAGTGGTTCCCAACCTTTCATGGCTTGAGGCAATCACCCTTGCCAAGCCTTTCAGAAGTCCCCGGCACCATTATTAGAAAATCTGCATTCTAGTTTGTCAGTATTTTGTTGATTCAACATCAGTGTAACAAAATTTTGTCCCTGGATATGAAAATGCTCATCTTTACACTGATGGTGCTTTAATGAACAAAAATGGATGATGGAGTCGGTAATACGAAAATTACTTTTGCCCTCAATTTTGGCGGCGGCACCCTCACTTGATCTCGCGGCACCCTTGGGTGCCGCGGCACACCGGTTGGGAACCATTGGAGTATATCATACCGGTTCGTGTTTTCAAACAACAGAAGAAAGTTGGGGGTTTTGGTCTGGAACCTTTATCCTTCTTTACGATTCTCCACTCACCACCAGCCTCTTTATTGTCCTTTTCAGTACCTCAAGTTGGTACTGAAGAGGACATCTTCTCTTTACTACTTTTCTTCTTTTTGCTCTTATCTGCAACATCACTGTTACTCTTGTCTTCACTGTCGGCCCTCTTAGGATTGATTTATAAAAATTTTGGCTTGAAGGCCAAGCGCTGGAGCCGGTAGTCCATTCAGCGCAGTGTTCTTCTTAGTAACGCCCCCTCTTAGCAGTTCTCAGTACATCCAACTCCCTTAACAAGGGGTCACTGGTGCACTTTGGACTGGTCCATCCTTTCTCCAGAAACATTACTCTGCTTTAGAGAGCAGGAACTACTCTTCTGTATTGCTTCTGCATTAAAGAGAAGAGAGCCTCGTATTTGCAAATCCTTGCTGGTCTGCAAATTCGGTAGTCCATCGATCCAAGCCACAGACTTCATATGGTTCTTCCTGTTGGGCATTTTCCTAAAATTGTCTCTAGAAGATTTTGCGAGTGCAAGAGAGCACAAGAGTATAAGATAGAGAGCACGAGAGAGAGAGTGCGGAAGAGAGTGCGGAAGAGAGTACGAAAGAGTACGAGAGAGAGCGAGAGTGTACGAGAGAGTACGAGAGAGAGCGAGAGTGTACGAGAGAGTACGAGAGAGTACAGAGAGAACGAGATAAAGTACGAGAAAGAGCGTACGAGAGTACGAGAAAGAGCGTACGAGAGTACGAGAAAGAGCGTACGAGAGTACGAGAAAGAGCGTACGAGAGTACGAGAAAGAGCGTACGAGAGTACGAGAAAGAGCGTACGAGAGTACGAGAAAGAGCGTACGGGAGTACGAGAAAGAGCGTACGAGAGTACGAGAAAGAGCGTACGGGAGTACGAGAAAGAGCGTACGAGAGTACGAGAAAGAGCGTACGAGAGTACGAGAAAGAGCGTACGGGAGTACGAGAAAGAGCGTACGAGAGTACGAAAAGAGCGTACGAGAGTACGAAAAGAGCGTACGAGAGTACGAAAAGAGCGTACGAGAGTACGAGAAAGAGCGTACGAGAGTACGAGAAAGAGCGTACGAGAGTACGAGAAAGAGCGTACGAGAGTACGAGAAAGAGCGTACGAGAGTACGAGAAAGAGCGTACGAGAGTACGAGAAAGAGCGTACGAGAGTACGAGAAAGAGCGTACGAGAGTACGAGAAAGAGCGTACGAGAGTACGAGAAAGAGCGTACGAGAGTACGAGAAAGAGCGTACGAGAGTACGAGAAAGAGCGTACGAGAGTACGAGAAAGAGCGTACGAGAGTACGAGAAAGAGCGTACGAGAGTACGAGAAAGAGCGTACGAGAGTACGAGAAAGAGCGTACGAGAGTACGAGAAAGAGCGTACGAGAGTACGAGAAAGAGCGTACGAGAGTACGAGAAAGAGCGTACGAGAGTACGAGAAAGAGCGTACGAGAGTACGAGAAAGAGCGTACGAGAGTACGAGAAAGAGCGTACGAGAGTACGAGAAAGAGCGTACGAGAGTACGAGAAAGAGCGTACGAGAGTACGAGAAAGAGCGTACGAGAGTACGAGAAAGAGCGTACGAGAGTACGAGAAAGAGCGTACGAGAGTACGAGAAAGAGCGTACGAGAGTACGAGAAAGAGCGTACGAGAGTACGAGAAAGAGCGTACGAGAGTACGAGAAAGAGCGTACGGGAGTACGAGAAAGAGCGTACGAGAGTACGAGAAAGAGCGTACGGGAGTACGAGAAAGACCGTACGAGAGTACGAGAGAGAATACGAAGATATGTGAGAGTACGAGAGGGAGAGAGTACAAGGGGAAGAGAGAGTACAAGGGGAAGAGAGATTACAAGGGGAAGAGAGATTACAAGGGGAAGAGAGATTACAAGAGGAAGAGAGATTACAAGAGGAAGAGAGATTACAAGAGGAGAGTGCAAGAGAGTACTAGGGAGTACAAGAGCACGAGGGAGTACAGGAGAGTACGAGAGAGTACAAGAGTACGAGAGAGTACAAGAGTACGAGAGTACGAGAGAGGACGAGAAAGTACGAGAGAGGACGAGAAAGTAAGAGAGAGGTCGAGAAAGTAAGAGAGAGGTCGAGAAAGTAAGAGAGAGGTCGAGAAAGTAAGAGAGAGGTCGAGAAAGTAAGAGAGAGGTCGAGAAAGTAAGAGAGAGGTCGAGAAAGTAAGAGAGGTCGAGAAAGTACGAGAGAGGTCGAGAAAGTAAGAGAGGTCGAGAAAGTAAGAGAGGTCGAGAAAGTAAGAGAGGTCGAGAAAGTAAGAGAGAGGTCGAGAAAGTAAGAGAGAGGTCGAGAAAGTAAGAGAGGTCGAGAAAGTAAGAGAGGTCGAGAAAGTAAGAGAGGTCGAGAAAGTAAGAGAGGTCGAGAAAGTAAGAGAGGTCGAGAAAGTACGAGAGAGGTCGAGAAAGTAAGAGAGCACGAGTACGAGAAAGTAAGAGTACGAGAGGAGAGTACGAGAGGGAGAGAAAGTACGAGAGTGGAAAAGTAGGAGAAACTACAGGAGAGCACGGGGGGGGGGAGAGAGAGAGAGAGAGAGAGAGAGAGAGAGAGAGAGAGAGAGAGAGAGAGAGAGAGAGAGAGAGAGAGAGAGAGAGAGAGAGAGAGAGAGAGAGAGAGAGAGGAGAGAGAGAGAGCGCGCGTACGGAGCATTCCGGATCTTCCCTCCTCCTCCTCCTCTTCGCCTTTTTCGGGAAGAGGAAGAGGACATCGAGGGGCTTGGCGTCGATCGACGAAAAGCTTCGTGCGAACAGAGTATATACGAGTCTTCGTTGTTGTCGTTGTTACTGTTATTGTGTTGTTGTGTTGTTGTTATTGTGTTGTCGTTGTGTTGTCGTTGGGTTGTCGTTGTTGTTGTGTCGTTGTGTCGTCGTTGTTGTGTTGTTGTTGTGTCGTTGTTGTGTCGTTGTTGTTGTGTCGTTGTCGTTGTTGTTGTGTCGTTGTCGTTGTTGTGTTGTCGTTTTGTTGTCGTTGTCGTTTCGCTGTCGTTGTTGTGTCGTTGTCGTTGTTGTGTCGTTGTCGTTGTTGTGTCGTTGTCGTTGTTGTGTCGTTGTCGTTGTTGTGTCGTTGTCGTTGTTGTGTCGTTGTCGTTGTTGTGTCGTTGTCGTGTCGTTGTCGTTGTTGTGTCGTTGTCGTGTCGTTGTCGTTGTTGTGTCGTTGTCGTTGTTGTGTCGTTGTCGTTGTTGTGTCGTTGTCGTTGTTGTGTCGTTGTCGTTGTTGTGCCGTTGTCGTTGTGTTGTCGTTGTGTTGTCGTTGTGTTGTCGTGTTGTCGTTGTGTTGTCGTGCTGTCGTTGTGTTGTCGTGTTGTCGTTGTGTTGTGTTGTCGTTGTGTTGTCGTTGTGTTGTCGTTGTGTTGTCGTGTTGTCGTTGTGTTGTCGTGTTGTCGTCGTGTTGTCGTCGTGTTGTCGTTGTGTTGTCGTCGTGTGGTCGTCGTGTGGTCGTCGTGTGGTCGTCGTATTGTCGTCGTGTGTTCGTCGTATTGTCGTCGTGTGTTCGTTGTGTTGTCGTTGTTGTTGTGTTGTCGTTGTTGTTGTTCTGTTGTTGTTGTGTTGTTGTTGTTGTGTTGTTGTTGTTGTGTTGTCGTTGTTGTGTTGTCGTTGTTGTTGTGTTGTCGTTGTTGTTGTGTTGTTGTTGTTGTGTTGTTGTTGTTGTCGTTGTCGTTGTTGTCGTTGTTGTTGTGTTGTCGTTGTTGTTGTGTTGTCGTTGTTGTTGTGTTGTCGTTGTTGTGTTGTCGTTGTTGTTGTGTTGTCGTTGTTGTTGTGTTGTCGTTGTTGTTGTGTTGTCGTTGTTGTTGTGTTGTCGTTGTTGTTGTGTTGTCGTTGTTGTTGTGTTGTCGTTGTTGTTGTGTTGTCGTTGTTGTTGTGTTGTCGTTGTTGTGTTGTCGTTGTTGTTGTGTTGTCGTTGTTGTTGTGTTGTCGTTGTTGTTGTGTTGTCGTTGTTGTTGTGTTGTCGTTGTTGTGTTGTCGTTGTTGTTGTGTTGTTGTGTTGTCGTTGTTGTGTTGTCGTTGTGTTGTCGTTGTTGTTGTGTTGTCGTTGTTGTTGTGTTGTCGTTGTTGTTGTGTTGTCGTTGTTGTTGTGTCGTTGTTGTGTTGTCGTTGTGTTGTCGTTGTTGCTGTGTTGTCGTTGTTGTTGTTGTGTTGTCGTTGTTGTTGTTGTTTTGTCGTTGTTGTTGTGTTGCCGTTGTTGTTGTGTTGCCGTTGTTGTTGTGTTGCCGTTGTTGTGTTGTCGTTGTTGTGTTGTCGTTGTTGTGTCTTTGTCGTTGCTGTGTCGTTGTCGTTGTGTCGTTGTTGTGTTGTTGTTGTTGTGTTGTCGTTGTTGTGTTGTCGTTGTGTTGTCGTTGTGTTGTCGTTGTGTTGTTGTTGTTGATGATGTGTTGTTGTTGTTGTTGATGTTTTTGTTGATGTTATTGTTGATGTTATTGTTGATGTTATTGTTGATGTTATTGTTGATTATGTTATTGTTGATGATGTTATTGTTGATGATGTTGCCGCTGTTGCTGTTGTTGTTGCCACTGCTGCTGCTGTTGTTGCTGCTGCTGTTGTTGCTGTTGTTTTTTGTGTTTGGTATGTTGTTGCTCTTATTGTGTTGTGTTGTTGTTGCTTTTGTTGTTGTTTTGTTGTGTTGTTGCCCTTGTTGTTGTTCTTCTTCTTATGTGTTGTAGTTTACTTTCCTCGAGTTGTTATGGTCTGCAATTTACCCATTTCCTTTTTGAGGTTGTCATCACGTGTTATAATTCAGGTTGTAGTTTGCCAGCACCTTCCTCTTGGATTTGCTATGGATTGCAGTTCACGAGAGCCTTTCTTCCGGGGTTGTTTAAGATTACCAGCGCTTCTTTCCTGTAGCCTCTCTCTCTTATATGTCCAGATAACAGATACGCACTAAATATGGCCCCCCGCGCTCTCTGAACAAGGATGTGAGGGTTTACAATTATAACTATGAATCAACTGGCCTTATAAGGTCGTTGCCTCGTACAGACGGAGCCCAGGGGCGAGGTACCGATTTTGGTCGAGTTTCTTTTGGAGTAATTGGGTCAAGGGCAAGAGGTCAAGGTCAGCGAAAATGGAATTTCCGCCACAACTGTCAGGTTTAATTTCGAGTCGTAGTTTCCGTGTTGGACTACACGTGTGTATATATACGTTAAGAGTGTGTATGTGCGTGTGCGCTTGTTGCGTGTATGTGCGTGCGCGCGTGTATGTGCGTGTGCGCGTGTATGAACGTGTGCGCGTGTATGTGCGTGTGCGCGTGTATGTGCGTGTGCGCGTGTATGTGCGTGTGCGCGTGTATGTGTGGGTGCGCGTGTATGTGCGTGTGTATGTGCGTGTTCGCGTGTATGTGCGTGTTCGCGTGTATGTGCGTGTGCGCGTGTATGTGCGTGTGCGCGTGTATGTGTGGGTGCGCGTGTATGTGCGTGTACGCGTGTATGTGCGTGTGCGAGTGTTGCGTGCATGTACAGGCATTGCGTGTGCGCAGTGCACGTGTTTGCTCAGTGCGTGTTTGCGTGTATTTGCGTATGCGTGTTTGTGTCAATGACCATTTGTGGGTTCGGTAGACGTTGAAACGATACAAATTGAAAAAGATGAATAATAGCTAAATAAACACAAACAAATACACGAATAAATAAACAAACAAATAAACAAATTAGATAAATAAATAAAGTGGCCACGTCAGGAGGAAATCTAGGCGACTTCATCGATTTTAGTTTTTCCTTATCAAATAACCTTAAGCTTAATTTTTTTTTAGAAGTGCACATCTACGTGATATAGCATTAGAAAATTAAATAACGATTTTGTAAATTATAATATATCAATGTAATATACGTTTTTCTTGGGGGAATCAATAACAGAAAACGTTGCTCAAAGCTATGCACAATCGAACGAAGTCGCGTCGACTCCTTTAGACGCCATCTTTGTTTTGGGAGATGCAGAGGTCGAAGACGACGACGACGATCCTGATGACCTCTATAATTACAGGTACCGATTTACTAAATGTAGGTTAGGTAGGTTAGGTTAGGTAGGTTAGGTTAGGTAAGGTTAGATAGGTTAGGTGAGCTTGGGTAGGTAGGTTTGGTCAGAAAGGTAAGGCTAGCTAAGGTGGGTTAGCTTAGGTAGGTAGGTAGGTAGGTAGGTAGGTAGGTAGGTAGGTTAGGTAGGTAGGTTAGGTAGGTTAGGTAGGTTAGGTAGGTTAGGTAGGTTAGGTAGGTTAGGTTAGGTAGGTTAGGTTAGGTTAGATAAGTTAGGTTAGCTTAGCTTAGTTAGGTAGGTTAGGTTAAATAGGTAGGCAGGTTAGGTTAGGTTAAATAGGTAGGCAGGTTAGGTTAGGTTAAATAGGTAGGCAGGTTAGGTTAGGTTAAATAGGTAGGCAGGTTAGGTTAGGTTAAATAGGTAGGCTTAGGTGGGTAGGTAGGTAGGCAAGTCAGCTTAGGTTGGTAAATAGATTAGGTTAGGTTAGAATAGACGAATTTATCATATCTTAATTTCTTTGACCTCCGCATCTAGCAAAACAAAGATGGCGCCTCAGGCAGTCGAAGCTGCTACGTTTGTTTTCGATTTCCAAAAAGAAAAACGTATATCACGTTGATGTATTATAATTTACAAAATTAATGTTACATTTTCTATTGCTATATCGCGTAAGTGCACTTCTAAAAAATTACCGGAAATATATTGGGATGAAAAAGTTAGCTTTCCCTGGACGTTTGGACTTAAATTCTACTTTTCTTTAGAACTTTTCTTTTTCTAGGTATGAAGGTTGAAACAAGGCTTTTTTTCTAGAATAGTTCTTTGTAACTTGTAACAGTTGATCGACTCGTCTACTTCAAGCTTCCTTCACAAGGATATACAATGTTATTAAAATGCAGTTAAAAATAATTTCCAGACCTTTTCATTTCTTCCTTTAGCAAATAGATCCTTAAGATTAAATTTAGTATTTACAATACATATTTTATGTACTGCTGTTTATATAAACACAGTCTTTGTGGTCAATGTACAGAGACCATATTTTATTAAGATCTTTATTTTTTCTTTACGAAATGGAGCCTTAAATCCACACCTTGCAGTGCATAGTTTATGTATTGCTGTCTACGTGAGCACTTTGGATCTTCCCAATCAGTAAATTTTTTTTATCTAAACATTTTCTTTATTTACCAAATGGAGCCTTAAAAACAGTTACATTATATATCTTACATATTACTCTTCATGCACTTCAGTCTCCGCGGTAAAAGAAAATATGTATTCTTTATGCACATAAACAAACATCAAGCTTACCATATTTTAACGGTTTCTTGGTCACTATCTTGTCCACAATTCTGGTCTAGTCTAGTCTACACTCGCTGAATCGTCACTGCCTGCTGGTAAACGAGCCTTTTTCGAATCCGACAACAAATGAAGCTTTTCCGAAACGGATTCATGAATAGTTACAATAATCCTTCAGTTATATCTACGATCCAAAACGATGACAACAAAAAATTAAATAAACATTCTTATGTGTTATTTTCTATATTGGTCATTGATTAATGTTTTTTTGATTACTTTTATTTTTTCTTCACTGTTTACACACGAAATAAAACTACATATCTTTGTTGTAATTTGTTTTATTTCAAAGCGCTACAATGGAGTCGGATAAAATACGAATAATGAATAAGAAAATAAAAACAGAAAATAATCTCTCTTTACCGCTTCCAAGATTACTTTCTCTTTCGATATTACTAATATCATAGCTATTCATGTTTAAAAAAATCAGCCGTCTTATATGTCTACATATACATACAGTATATGCACTTTTGTAATAGATAGTAAATCATAAAATGCATTATTTCATTTATAAACAATCATGTTTACAAGAGCATCATAAGAGTCCTTTTCAAATGACCGAAAATAAAACCCATTGATTTCATAAAAAGATTTATTTCATAATAAGCTTTCCTTTGAGTACCAAAGGACATGACGTCATCAATACTTGTGACGTCATGATTTAACATAACAGAGATAAAGTGACCAAAACCACTTACAGGTAATAATAACAATAATAATAATAATAATAATAATAATAATAATAATAATAATAATAATAATAATAATAATAAGGATAATAATAGTGATAGTAATAATAATAATAATATTATAATAATAACAATAGCAATGATAATAATAGTAATCATAATAGTAATAATTACAGACACAAAATATTGGGATGGGTATTTGAATGGTGTTGATATATGTACATTGTGCGCATGCTGTGCATTATTACACTAGGCAAGCACATCTCTTGTGTTACAGTGAATTAATAGCAAAAACATTTTATTCTGTACTCTATTCAATTGCACATATTTATCATTTGAAATATGATCGAACACGATGGTAGTGTTCTATGGTGAAGATGGGTGTGATTAACTTAGGTACTGTGGATATGAATTTCAAATATTATCGTCTTCGCATCGCCCACAAATTAACGTTCAGAATTCTTCACCATTTTCTATGCATTTTATGGCAGATATTAACTGATAAGTAATACTAAAACTATTCACGTGTGATTATTATATACATGCGTTGTGATGTGCAAGTAAATAGTTGTAATATCTATGATTTTCAACAAAATGCATAAAAGCAGTGAACGATTGTTGGTGAAATTTTGTGAACATTAACGGTTTTGTAGTTGCCATGGAGACGCGTAATTATTACCAACACTTCCGAAAAAATACAAACCTCAGGGCTCATTAGAAGAAATTTGCTTAAAACAAAGTAATTGTTTTTTTTTCTTTTCGTATACTTATCACCAATTTCGTGAATTTATATCAATCCTCGTTATACCCGTGTTTGTGTTTTGTAATACGGAAATTTCCCATTTTCTTTCATTTTGCATTTTAAAGAATGGGAACAACAGGTTACTGTCTAATGAAAGACATATTGATGAGAAATTTTCTAAAAAAAATAAAAAAATAAATAATAATAATAATAATAATTGTAATTAACGTCGCGAACTCCCCCTATCAGGAGACTACGACGGTGCCCCTTTCAGAGGACTTTGTAGCGTGGAATTTGACGAACCATTCCCTTGGTCCAACTCGCTGGCAGCAAGCCAAATTATCCTACATGTTTAGATAGCCTCTTTTCAGTTAGTCTGTTAATATTAGGATTAATCTCTTAACTCATCTAATATTTATTGGTGAAATTGCTAAAAATTGCAGGGTAATTAAATATAAACGTAATATAAATACACAAATAAAGCGAAAAGCGTTTTCGTCACTTTGATGTCAACTACAAATCGGGACACTCCCCACAGGACACAAACAGTCTCCCTCAAAGGTATCAGATCCCGATTAGGGATTGTCAACCTAGGGGGTCCCACAATCCCTATAGGAATCCTCCCAAGGCTCCCAAAGAAGTCCCAACCCTAAAAAAAAAAAAAAAAAAAAAAAAAAAAAAAAAAAAAAAAAAAAAAAAAAAAAAAAAAAAAAAAAAAAAAAAAAAAAAAAAAAAAAAAAAAAAAAAAAAACCAAATCCTGTACATTTTTTTTCTTTAGGGATTAAGTTTTGCCATTATTACCGATGGACAAACGATGCAAAGAGGAAACAACGAAGCCACAAAAGCCAAGATTTAAAAAACGCCACAACCGGCAAATAGAAAAGGGAAAACGCCACTGACGACAAATAGGGGAAAAAGCCGCATACGCCACGAGTGCAGGACTCGAACCCACGACTAGGAGGATAAGGGACCTTCACGCTTGCGTCTACGTTACGACTGGACATCGAAAGGATAAAGGATTAACATAAGGATACGCTTATGACATCCTAGTACAGACACACTGAACTTCACGGGTCAGTTTTC
This sequence comes from Oratosquilla oratoria, assembly GCF_046742065.1. NCBI lineage: Eukaryota > Metazoa > Arthropoda > Malacostraca > Stomatopoda > Squillidae > Oratosquilla > Oratosquilla oratoria. The sequence goes on from NC_134796.1 coordinate 42,260,819, forward strand.
GAACAAAAATATTCCTACGAGTTGCCATATCGGCATTTTCAACACCAAAAATCTCATAAATACCTAGAAATACTTCCTAGACACTCCTAGTTTTATCACTAAATAGTTTATCAAAGCTTTTCTAGGAAAATATATATAACTACTCAGAGTCACATGAAAGAATTTACGATAATTCTAATTACATTCATAGTATTCTAGTCTACTAGTACTAGTTTACGAACTAGTTTACTAGTATGTATTCTAATTCTACAGTTAGTGCAAAGCATCTGTTATACATTTTCTCGCTGTTATATTTCACTCAAACAATGGAAGCATATGATGAGCTAAATTTGGTTACAATTATGCGTCCGAGGTGCTCTCAAATTCGACAATTTAACGATGTACTTTCATTTATTTCATTTATTTATGCCCTTATTATTATTACTTATGCCCTTATTATGCCCTAATCATTTAATTCATTCATATATTTATTTGTTCAGTTTTATTTTTCATTGTCCTGGTAAATGGGTGAGGATTTTATTATTCATCATTTGGGATATGAGACCACAACAAACAAAAATGTCGACGATTTCGTTTTGTCTCCACTGTCAGAGCTACGATCAAGTTTTAGAATATTAAGACTATTTACAAACCATCTAAGAAAATCCTTATCGGCAATTATTCATACTATCTGACTTTCGTTAGTATTTCAAAGCCTCTTTCGGTCCTCAATGAAGCACCAAAGTGTTCGGGCGTTGTGCATTTGTTTTGATTTTGTAAAAAGGCGGCGTTTTGTAGAATCTATGTTCAACAATGTCCTCTCGTTTTCATTTATGGAGCACCTCAGGAAACTTACACACGCACACAGACTACAACTGTAGGCTACTACGTAAACAGCAACATTATATCGAAACTTCAGAGCGATAGAATATTCAAATGTGCAATTGAGGTTTCTGACAGATGCGACGATGTGGCAATGTTGTAATATGCAACACAGCATGCAAACGTCGCCTTGGTATTCTTATAGCATGTTCTATTGTCTATGTTTCCAACGATGCTATATCACTGGTTCTGTCTGACATCTTGTGACATATACAAGAGTGTCTGATAAAAGCAACGAGATGGCAACGCTGAACACCGCCACCCAAATTGCAAGATTTACCAAATGCTTCACATGTTTTTAGGGTCCATGAAGTTTCGATACATTTCTGTTAACTTGCATACACGGCAGACGCACTTTCAATTACATAGAAGGCAAATTATGATACAGATGATTTGAAAATCATGTTTAACGCAGATTCACATTAGACCGATTCTGGCTAACTGTTGTGAGTTTGTTCGAATCTCCACTTGTCAAATCGCCTTTGCTTCATATACTGAGAAGCTGAATGACGAAATAATAAAAATTAAACCTGCAAGAACATTTGAAATCTTGTTGAAAAACTCTTAGAGAAGTTTGAAATATTGTAAACGAAGTTTTCTTCTAGTTATAAATTCATAACAATACAAGAATCGGCCCAGGTCTGACATAACAGATTGGAAGAAAACCGTAATGAAGAACGACTAGACGTCCTTCGGGTCTTTCATAGAAAGTACGGAAGCTTACGGTTCGACGACAATGCCCTTCTTGACGAAAATCGCGCCAAGACAGGACACGTAAAAAGAAGTCAGATAATGGCTAACTGGAAACTGAGCAAAAGCTTATTAGAATGCGAACAAGAAATTATCTTGCACTTGTGTGTGTGTGTTGATTACCCGGTCATATTAGACCAGGCTGAAGTTCATTTCATTTAGACACCAGCCTTTACTAGGCTGGGACTAATAAGAACACGCAGGAACGCTTGCTCGTTCATGGCATCAGTTCTCGATTTCTAAACATGCACGCATAACTCTGACATTTTTTTTCTGCTCGAGCAATTCAAAGAGTAAATGTTTACAATCGAAATATGATGCTAAAAACGAACAAATCTGCGTGCTCAGGGCAGAAGGCTGCCTACTGTAGCTTGTAGTATACAAACGGTCAAACTATACTGTTGCTTAGCGTTACCGTCGCCCACTACCCGCGCACTGACGTCATTTTAGCTCACCAGCTTCAAGAAACGACTGAATTCTACCGAGTTGTGATGAAAAGTTAACTAAAATTTCAAATTACTTAAGATTTCAGAGGAGAAGTTAAAAAATGAAAATTACTTACGACTTCTAAAAAAAAGTGGTAGAAAGAGAGAGAGGAAAAAATAAAGAATATATCCCCACCATTCAACTTTTAGAATTTCAAGGTACAACTATCTGCTGTAGTATTTGAAGCCTTGGACTAAAAGTTTACGAAGGGATTTTATATTACGGAAGAGGAATACTTCATTAACTTTTTTCATTTTCAAGGTAATTTGAACTAAAGTCGTGTTTCCTTGACTGGGAACGCCATATGACGTACAAATGACAAGTAAAGGCTTTGACGAGACCTACACAAGCAACAGAGTATAACCTTTGCGCGACATACGACGCGCAGCATTAACTAAATCTAACAAAAACAAATCGTAAACAAAATCCTATATACTGTAGAATTTATAACACAAACCTATGTGCACTAGAAAAAATGAATTACAAGAAAAATATAAATATGAATGATAGTTATATACACTGAAATTAATGCTATATCAAAACGTCTTCACTGTTTGATTAATTAATGAAGCAATGTTCATACTCACACATACACATGATTCAGTATATCAAACGTTTCACAATGACACAAAAACATATATCCCAATAACCCCACTGGAAGAGCTTCAATTTATGAATTCATCATTCACGTTTTCACCCAATTTGACACAAAAAATCTTGCACAGAGAGAAAAAAAAATGTAAATATGAGTAACATGATGAAACGAACGTTGGATTTGAATCCGTCCCGCTCTAACCGACTGACGTCAATTCGCCTCCGGTTCCCCCATCAGCCCCCCGTTCTTTCGCAGGACACCCCTCGCTCGGGGAATCCACGCAGGACCTCAGCCTCTCGTCGAAGGACTTCCCCATAGGACATATAGCCGCTAGAGCAAGGGACCTGTCCTTGCACGCGAAATAAACCCGACAAGAACTTTCTGACTCTGCGTAGAGACCGTCGCTGAGTTCCTTGCAAGGATTCGAGGACGGACACGGGACTTGTCCATGGGGCTCACAGGCTCCTGTCACGGGGCTGAAGACGTGGTCCTTGGAGCATAGGTACAGCGTTCCTGTTCCTTCGGCCGAACATTCCAGGAACTTCTGGCACCGCGAGCGTACGTCTGCGTAGCGACCGACAGGGAGAGACCGGCAGTCCATCGATAATCCTGTCGATTCTGCAGTGACTGTGTGTGTTGCCAAGCCTGAAACATCACCCAGGTCCTCATCCGTCTCCCCACTATCGTCTCCCTCGACTAAAACGGAACTGTTCTTTGCAGAACCGGTATTAGCGTTGTAGGAGTCGGGGAATAGTCTGGAGGATGTTTCCTGAGTATGATTACCCTGAAGTGATCCTCGAAGGGTTTCAGGATCGCCGTGGACCTCGTGACCCGTTGGTTTAGCTTCAGTGGACGCTGAAATGAGGTTCCCCGCTTGGAGTCCACCTGTTTCGTGCCCTTTCGGTAAAGTCGTGTTTGGTTTGAGGTTCTTGAGCGGCAGGCTGAGCACTGTCCAGACGCTGTAGGTCTGTACGTCGCCGTAAGGACACGCGTACACCGAGGGAGGAACGCATGCTATGCCGTTGAAGACAAGCCCAGAGGTGCAAGAAAGAGAGAGAAGTTTCGTCTGACTTCGACACACGAAGTACTTCTGGCATCGGGTGCTCAGGTCGGCGTAGACTCCGTCGAGTTTACCCCGGCACTCCTGTCCAGCAGCCACACTCGGACACGCGTAGGAGGACCCTGAGACGCAGGTCCTACCGTTAAACACCTGCCTCGAAGGACAGCTGTACTCGAACTTGGTCTCGGCATAGCAGTAGAAGTAGTCCTTGCACCCCGAGAGAAGGTCCTGGTAGAACCCATCCGCCTTCCCCCGACAGGAAAACGTCGCCGGACAGGAGTAGGACTTCCCGGACACGCACTTCTCACCGTTGTGGAGTTCTCCGTCCGGGCAGGTGAAGTTGGTCCGCGCGCCTTGGCGACAGCGATAGTACCTTCGGCAGTGCGATGCGTAGTCGGTGTACAGACCGTCTGGCTCCTCGCAGATCGAAGTCGAAGGACATTTGTACGACTTCGGGGAAACGCAGGTTCGGCCGTTGAAGACACCATCGGAGGGACACTCCGCAAAGACACTCCTCCCGTTGGAACAGTAGTAATATCTGAAACAAAAATGTAATTCGTATTAGAACAAATTAAGTACAGCAGTAAGGTCTGCAATGTAAATATATTTCCGTACTAGAATGAAAAAACTTAGAAACGCAATAATTTTTTATGAAAGTATAATTTAACAATTATAAACAAAGTTTATTCTAGTCATTGATATATGTTTTTCACACCCAAGCAAAACGAGAACGCTACCCCTGAGCCTCCCGGGATACTTCTCTAATTGGTCACTGCGACATTACACCAAACAGAAGTTATGTTTCCTCACTATAGAAAGTTAGGTTGAAGTCGCAGGATGTGACAAGAGACGGGAACACGTTTGCTTAAGAGTAATGCCTGTTTACAACAACATGCAAAACTATGGCTACATACCTCCTGCATCCTGACTTCAGGTCGGCGAAGAATCCCCTTTGATTGGTTTTGCAAAGATCCGAGCCTGCAGTCGGACACGCGTACTGGGCCTTAGGGACACACACGTGCTTGTTAAAGACGAGACCGCCGGCACACCTCCTCGTCTCCGTCCTCGATTGTTCTTTACATCTGTAGTAACCAACACAACCGGAGGCCAAGTCCTGGTACCAGCCGTCCTTCCTGCTCGCGCAGTCGTTTCCGGGGACGCTTGGACACACGTGTGGCAAGTGAGACACACACTTCTGCCCGTCGAAGGCTTGTCCGAGGGGACAGGTCCGGTACGAGATGACCGTTTCGTTGACACAAGAGAAGTACCCTTGGCACTGGCGCGCGGTGTCGGGAAAAGTCCCATCAGGATGACCCAAACACAAGGATGGTGACGGGCAGAACACTTGGGAGGGCGGGGAACACGTCTTCCCGTCATGCAGGGTGCCTTCGGGGCATTTATAGGTCACCATGACCCTTGCGATGCAGTGGAAGTACGTTCGACAACCGTGGACTAAGTTCGGATAAACACCAGTTTCTCTTATGGCGCACTCTGGCGCGTCTGTGATCACAGGACAATCGTACTGGCTCTCGGGAACGCACCTGGCACCCGTGAACACGTGGCCAGAAGGACAGGACTGCGTGAACTCTCTCTGACCTCCTTTGCAGAAGAAGAACCTGGTGCATCTGGAGTTCACGTCGAGGTAGTAGCCGTCAGGTCGCGTGGTGCACTCCACCTCTCGCGTGGCTCTCGAATGGGGCATTGTCCACTGGAGAGGCCGGTTCTGGCTGCTTCCGGAGTCTTCGTGAGACCTCGAAGACGATCCTACCTGCGGAGGGCACGGGTAGAGGAGAGGGTCGACACACTGTTGGCCGTTGAAGACATGCGTCCCGGGACACGAGTGGTCGCTCACTTTGCTTCCTCCCCGGCAGTAGAAGAAACTCTTACACTCTGACTTCTCCACCGTGTAGTAGCCATCGAGCTTGTTCGTGCAGTCGGGGGCTCTCGGCCGAAGTGGGCAGATGAAGTTCTGGTCATCGACACACTCTTCACCGTTGAAGATGAGCCCGGACGCACACTTGAAGGCCCGGATCAGCTGTTGGTTCCTGCACCGGTAGAAACCCTGACATCCGGTATCCGCTACCGGATACAGCCCGTCCATCCGGTCCTCGCAGCTCATCCGGTCCTCCTTCCAGCAGACGAAGGAGCTGTTGTCCACACAGTCCTGGCCGTCGAAGACCTGGCCGGAGGGGCAGTCTTCCAGGGAGACCATTGCCCCGTTGAAGCACTCCATGTAGACGTTGCAAGGGGCGTAGGTGATAGCGTGACGGCCGTTGACTCGTCCCTTGCAAGCTCCTTCGTAGCACACAGCTGATCCACTCCTGACGCATGTCTGTCAACCATGTACGAACATTACAGAAACTTGACAAACGAGGCGTGTGATAACTAGACTATAAATTTTTGTTCATTAACACATCTACTAAGTTCAAAAAGCCTCAATCGATTCAGATTGTAAGTTCATTTGGAAGATCTAATCATCAAGTAGACCCAGGAATGTCAGCGATGGCCATAACCCCCTACAACACTTTTATTACTGTTTATTATTATTATTATTATTATTATTATTATTATTATTATTATTATTATTATTATTATTATTATTATTATTATTATTATTATTATTATTATTATGACGCATAAGGTTATAACCGAGAAATAAGACTAAGACAATTTTGGTTTTAGTTTGAAGTAAATTAGACAAATTTCGAGGAAAATCTATTATTTTTTTATGTTTTCGGTGCCCCTGACCTTGACCTTTATTGACTCCCTTCATAAAGAAGCAAGATCGATCGAAATCAATATCCAATTCCCAGATAAATTAGTAAATAAGAAAATAGATAAATAAATGAACTGGTAAATGAACAAATTAATTGGTGAATAAATTAATAGATAAAGAAATAAACAGATAAAGAAATAAACAGATAAACAAATAAATTAATAAATAAACAAATAAGTTAATAAATGGATAAATGAATAAGTAAATGAATATGTTAATACATAAACAGGTGAACAACCTGACAAATAAGTAAAATATACAAACAAATAAATAAATAAACTAATTAATAAATTAATATATATAAACAAGTGAACAAATTGATAAGTAAATATATAAACAAATAAACAGATAATTAAACGAATAAGTAAATAGATTAATAGACTGAAAAAAAAAAAAAAAATTGGGTGCTGGGTTCACCTTAGTCCCATAGTCAAAGATGGATCCTGTAGGACATCTCTGGTCTGTCCTGACGCCGTTGCTGCAGGTGAAGTAGGAGGTGCAGGAAGATCCCTGGGTTGGGTGTCTGCCGTCAGGAAGCCCCCAGCAGGAGGGAGGGGAGCACCCAACCCGAGGCCCGTTGCCGCAGGACCCCGTGGCCACGTCGAACGTCTTCGAACCATCACACTGGCCACGCCACGCCAGCTTTCCGTCCGCACATCTGAGGATGATCGGTCGCCGGTGAGTTGTGATCGATGGTGAAAACACAGGTAAGTATAATGCAGTAACTATGTCGCTTTTTTCATACATTTTATTTTATTTTTTTTTTTTTTCTTTTTTTTTTTTTTTTTTTTTTTTTTTTTTTTTTTTTTTTTGCGTAAAATGGAGTAAAATATAACTGTATTCCACTTTCGGAGAAAAATGTGACCAGAGGTACGGATGTATCCGTATATTTCGACCACTTGCTGTGGTCCTCTTCAGTAGATAGGTACAGAAGATAAAGATCAAGACTCTATATAAAAAGTGAGACTGTGCATTATGGGAAC